>NC_134265.1:309884873-310515183 GCF_031893055.1 Leptodactylus fuscus
CTATGTGGTCAAAAGGATTTTGACACCTACACATTACACCTTGCCGAACATTTATGACATCCCATCCATTGGCATTTATATGGAATTGGTCCTCACTTTGGAGCTAAAACTGCTTCCACTCTTCTGGGAGGCTTCTGCGATATTTTGTAGAGTGTGTTGGGGATTTTTGCCCACACCTGCAGAAGAGCATTTGTGAGGTCAGACACTGATGCTGGGTTACAGGTCACTCGTGTTCATCCCAAAGATGATGATTAGGATTGAGGATTAGGATTGAGGTCAGGGCTCTGTGTAGCCCAGTCAAATTCCTCCACACCAAACTCGCCCAACCATGCCTTTATAGACCTTGTGCACTGGGGCACAGTCATGCTGGAAGAGGAGAGGATCTTCCCTACAGAATTAGAAGCATACATTGGTCAAAAATATAATAAAAGCCATACCCGTGTCATGTATGTTACTTTTGTAGAGTTGGAGAAAATCAACTTTAAAGTATTATGCAAAGACAGTTGGTGCACTGGGGGCGGGCCTTCGGGCCTGGGTGCACTGCTCTTGCTGCTAAAGTTGGATGGGTGATGGGAAAGATCAACTCCTACTGTACAGAGGGGTGTAGGAAGGAGATTGTAGGGAAATCAGGTGCAAAAACAGTGTTCCAGGAAGCTTTAGGCCCGCCCCCAGCGCACCAACTGCATCATTTGTATAAGACTTCTAAACTGTTTTTTTTTTCTAAATCTACATACACAACATACATGAAAGAGGTATGTTGTTTATCAGTAGAATATGCTCTGTAATATGTTGATGGCAGGTAAATATGTTTGGGGGATGTGGTGGCGTGCCTTTAAGGTTTCCTTTAAGTTGCTGTCCAGGTGGTGACCATGATACAAATCATAGTATGTGCCTGTATTACTGCTGTCTGAAAAGTAGTAACATATAAGTCAATCCAAGGATATGTCCTGTGTTTAACCAAGTCATAAAAGTGACCCAACAATGGTGGTCCAATGACTTCATACATTTACCCTCTTTGCTCACAAGGAATTGACATGTCTGAGAACTTAGATAGGACATTGCCATACTGCGAATTACTTGCACGGATACATTAGACCCATTTCAGGCCCTTCCTGATTATGTCATCCGAACATTAGGGAGTTTTGTTCTGTAACAGTTAATGTAAACCAGTCTTAGAGCAGAGAAGAGAAAGCCTTATTTGCCTTTCAGCTGTCACTGTTTGTTTGGGTGACATAACCAAGGCAGAGGCATCTCTAGTAACTGTTGCTAAAATGTGAAACACATTACAAAATAAATGAAACGTAATATACGGAAGATATAACAAAAAATACAATAGTCTAAAATGGGATCAGTCATAAAGGTGCACTAGGAAAAGACTAAGAACTGTCACAATGATTTCATATCACCTTCATATCATATGACTTTCACAATAATCTAGTCCAAGAGGGTTGTAGATTTACCAATATCTGTTTGTAGGGTTCTGAGCTCTGTATTACTGATGCAGCACTCCAAATCCTGTCTCTCCCTTCACATAGCCATATCAGTACAGATATATATATATATAGGTTACATACCACAAGATCCTGTGCTCCCCCTAGTGGTGGATACAAGCAGCCAGAATGTTTACATTTAAAGGGTACCTGAGTTTTCATGAAAAAGTGAAATGTGTGCGGGGTCTTTTTGGGCACTCTGTTCTATGACTGTATAAGCCTTCATACATGATGTCCTATCAGTTTTTCTACTTCTAATAGCCCCATTATGGCTGTAGCACATTTTATATTTCTTTTTTTCAGGATGCTTGTGTGTACAATAAGGAGTAGTCTGCCCCTATCCATTACTACGATTGGGTTCACACCAGTGTTGGCACTCCATACAGGGACTCCATTCCACTTTCTGCTTGAAAAATGCGAAGAGAAAAGTGCTGCAAACTGCGCTTTCCTCTCCACATTTTTTGCCCTTTTGGGCAGAAACCAAGTGGAAATCACATGGACTCCATTATAGTCTATGAGGTCTGTGGGTTTCCCCAGATAACCGCTTTTTTAAAGGGATTCTACCACTAAATATGTATTTTTTGTGCTTTAGACGTTGGAGTAGCCTTTAGAAAGGCTATTCGTCTCTTACCTTTAGACGAGGTCTCCGCGCCACCGCTCCGTTTTACCACCACCGTTCCGAAATACCGTTTTTTACCGGTATGTAAATGAGTTCACTCGCAGCAATGGGGGCGTACCCACTGCTGCCAGAGAACTCTCTCCAGCGACGCCTCCATCTTCAGCTGCATCCTCCCCTTCTCTCATCATCTTCCGTCTGGGTCAGCTCCGACGCCTGCACAGTCGGCTCTGCCAGTGGGACACTAGTAGAGCCGACTGCGCATGCCGGCCGGCGGCCATTTTTTCAAGGCCGCAATTGTGCCCAATTTGTTCGGCATAGACTTAGAGGAGTGTACTGCACGTGCGCGCAATTGCGGCCTTGCCTTTGAAGACTGGGGCCCGCCCCCATTGCTGCGAGAGAACTCATTTGCATACCGGTAAAAACTGGTATTTCTAAGGTATTTTTGAGGAGACCACCTCTAAAGGTAAGAGACAAATAGCCTTTCTAAAGGCTATTCCAACGTCTAAAGCACAAAAAATGCATATTTATTGGTAGAATCCCTTTAAGCAGATTAGGTTTCAGTGCAGGGGGTCCCCAAGTGGACCTCCCAAACCGAAATCAGAACGCAAATATGAAACTTGCCTAGTATTGGGTTTACATGCAATTCTGCCAGAAGTGTCTGTAAACTAGCTGACAAATAGCTAAGAAAAGCCCAATTAACCATAATTAAGGAAATCCAGAAACAGTGAACTGCAAATACGTGCAGGCATGATGCAGCTGAATCAATCGCTGAATATCCCATCTGCATACCTCCCAACTTTTGAAGAGCCAAAAGAGGGACAAAATATGTGGAGCGTGTGTGTGCGCCGCAGCAAACTTAGCTCCACCCACTTATGTTGACTCCGCCCATTCCCATTCATTTTTTCATGTGCCCCACATTATAATCCTCCCATAGTCACCTGTAAATTATATTTCCCCCTCCATCTCTCCCACAGTTTCATATAACCCCTTTTTATAACCCCTTCATATTTCCCCCTCCATCTCTGCCCCCAGTTTCATGTCCCCCATCTCTGCCCCCAGATTCATGTCCCCCCATCTCTGCCCCCAGATTCATGCCCCCCATCTCTTCCCCCAGATTCATGCCCCCCATCTCTTCCCCCAGATTCATGTCCTCCCCTTCATCTGCTCCAGTGTCATACCGTTCTCCCCCCCTTCATCTGCCCCAGTGCCATGCCGTTCTCCCCCTTCATCTGCCCCAGTGTCATGCCGTCTCCACCTTCATCTGCCCCAGTGTCATGCCGTCTCCACCTTCATCTGCCCCAATGTGATGCTGTTCTCCCCCCCGTATGCCCCCAGTTTCATGTGCCCCCTACATTACGTTCCCCTCAATGTTTAACACAAATACTTATACTCTCCTTCCAATGCTCCCCGCCGCTCTCTCACTCCACTCACATAGTTGTAGGCCTGATGTGACATCATCAGCAGTAAGGCAGGAGCTGAGCTGTGACAGCTCCTGCTTTACTTGCATATGCTTTCAACGACGCCGATGAGTTGAAATCGGGACATACCTCCTGTCGACCGGGACTGCGGGACAGGACACCAAATTCGTGAATGTCGGAAATCGGAACGGTTGGGAGATATGCATCTGTAAGCACATAAGCAGGCAGAAGTAAATACAAGTACATAGCAGACTTTTCTCACATTATAAACTGTGAGACATTGCAGAATACTCTGTCTAGTGTGCAGGGAGAGCAGTTTGCAGATGCCTGTGGAGGCTGTCACTTATTTCCATTCACTGTGTGAAGACAGAACAGATCCATTCTCTCCACTCACTGTGAATTTGTCTTAGTCTACAGTAACTAAGTACTGGACTTCCCTAGTAACAGGGAGAGGCAGACTCAGAAAACTGGGGCTCCAACTACTACAATATTAACAGTCAACCCACCAAAAATGCTATAAAACTGTATATTTCAAATGTTTTTCCAGAGAGGAGCAGTCGGAAATGCCTCTATGGAAAAACTTACTGCAGTTTTGCACTAGGTAACTATCTCTAATAAATATCTCTTATCTTGAGACTTGTTTTCTGCTACTAGGAGTAAAAACATTTCCAGGAGGACAAAGGTCTGTAATTGTGATATCTGTAAGAAAGGAGAGAGAAATTAATAGCAAAGACTATTTTAAAAAGGGGGATCATTTGCACTCATGACATGTCTTATACTGCCTTATAAAGGTGCCTTGAGGCTTTTTATCCTAAGGTTCCACAATCTTGTAGGACTTCTGCCATAAGTAAATGTAAGTGCACATCACCTGCACAAAGGATACTCAGGTTTGAAATGGTTAAAATGTACAAGCATACACTCCTCTCCGTGACCCGTCTGTGAGTGATGCAGCCAATCAGTGGTTGAGCAGTGATTTACCAAGCAACCTGATCATTGCTGCATCACTCATAGATGGGTCAAAGGTCAGAAAGACCAAAGATCCAAAAGGATCTCTTGAACATAGAGGCTAGTATGCATATTTTACTATGTTAAGCCTCTGCAAGGGGAAAAAAGGACTTGGGGTACCCCTTTAAATAGGTGACCTTGACAGGTCAAAACAGTAAAATTCAGTAAGCAGATGTGCAATACAGAGTATAATAGGGGAAGGGAAAGAAACTTGTCTGAGAACCAGAACCAGTTCTTTGTGACCTTGGAGAAATTATACTGTAATCTTAGCTAAGCCCTATTGAGAAGCTCATCGTGTGCCTGTAGCAGCCTGCATTACATCTAAGACAAACCATGAGTCACATACAACAATACAGATCTGACTTGTAACAAATGGTAGTCCTATCATCTATCACAATGCACTGCATAGAGTTACTGCAAGGTCAGCCAGTAGTTATCTCTGGAGGACCAAGCCGTGGTGCCTCACAAATGATCGCCGGTACTGTTTATGACTGATGTTTATGACTACAGATAAAATGTCACATGTAAGTGAGGTGTTGGGTGTTGGCACCATTGTGCGATTGGGCATTTGTTCTGATGTACATAACTTACCTATTACCAAAATACCTAAATGAGTGTTCTTACCCTAAAAGAAGCAGCACCTCTCATGTGAATGGGCTGTACTGTGACTTCCTTGCAGTGAGTGCCAACTGCTGGACCTGATAAACCCTCTGCTAGCCCTGCCGTGGTATAGTACGGCAGTAATAGAGATAGCGCCATCTAACAGGCTGACAGCAGCTACAAAGTACAGCCAATGAGCTGCAATACCAGACACAGCCTATGAACGAGAGCGGCAATATTTCTGGGAATAAGCAGACCTCTTTTTTCTAATCCTAGGTAACCTCTTTAACTATAACAACCACAATGTACTGAGTAACAGCAATTGCTGTATGAGTTTGGATACAATAGAGAAAGTCAGTCATCGCTGAAGCAGCTAAATAACTAGTAAAAGTTAATAAAGACATATTTTTAGACACATTAAACACTATAACCATTATTTTAGGGAGTGGTTTTAATATAACACAATGTCCAGTAATAGAAATGATAGTCCTAAAGCTGGAGGATACAAATCACCTCCAATGACATTCAGTAAATAAGCTAAATCATACAAAGGATCAGTCTGACCAAGTGGTGATATGTACACCTATCATAGATACATAAAAACATATCTCACGTTACAAAAGTCATGCCCACATATGGCGTTTGCCATGTTGCTCATATATTTATGCCTGTGACTCATGAAGCCTGGATCATGACTTGTAGAAACCAACACTTGCTGCAGTCATTACATGCGGAGACACAACTACAGAGACTGATCCAGGCTATTTATCCAAGCCATGGATGGACCGGGGACCGCCATATGTTAATTCACAAGTCTGCAATACATGTGGCTTGTATACAGACAAGCTCCTAAAGAGTGAACTGTGTTATCCCACATTCTAGAATAAAGCATTGCATATTCAGCTATCAAACGAATAATAAATGTATTTCTCTTATTTCAAGTTCCAGTTATTTTTCCTTCCACTGTCCCTTAAAACTTGGATGCTACACACATAGCATAGTGAAGCAACACTGAAAAATCCATTCCCCCCATTCAGACAATGCAGGTATATACATATAGGGAAATCCTGAGTCAAAGATCACAGGGACGGTTCTCGAGCACTTACAAATTTTCCACTGTATAGTATCAGTTCAACTCAGTTTGGTTCAATTTGGCTCCACTTTCTTTGGATGTACAAGAGAAGAGAAGGAACCCTGCATGCAGGGTTTTTCTGTCCGCTTGAGAAGTCGGACATCTTCTCTTGCGGACAGGGAAGGACGGGCACGGAGTGCAAAAGAACGCACCCGATGCCCATTCAAGTGAATGACAGGTGTCACGGACACATCTAGTGTCCGCTCCTAGTGTCCGTGACAGATTTTGAGCGGACACTAGGAGCAGACACTGCATGTCGGACACCGACGGTAGTGTGAACGCCCCCTAAAACATAATCTAAACAGCAGGGGCATAACTACCTGGGTACCAGTGGTAGTGGCTGCTACAGGGCCCGGGATGTTAGTGGGCCTGGTGGCAGCTGCTACCACTGTGGATTTATTTATTTTTTTTAATAGGCCCTATTTACTTACCTATCCTGCTCACGGCTGTCAGCACCTCCACTTCTGCAAACGTGGAGAAGGAGGAGAGGGGATCGGTAAGTAAGGACACAGGACCGCAAACCCCACAAACAATGCTATCTTTTCAGACCCCCCAAGTATAATGATCAGAGGGTTAGGAGAGGTGAAGGAACATAAAAAACAGTGTTACATACTTCTCCTGGGCTCCGGAAGGCTTCGGGCCTACTTGGTGACATTGGGCTTGCATCCTTATGCGTCACCATGCAAGCCCAGCTCAAGTGACGTCTTTTCCATCATTGAAGATCTAGCTATGAGTAAGGGACATATCCTATTGTCCCGAAACGCGTAAGCAGTGTCTGTATTTGCAATATGGATCTATTTTTGTAAAGGTTTTTTTTAATATGATTTAGTAAAAGTCAAGTTTCATCTACTTTTTGGCGCTGGAATTTTTATTACGGAACTTATTTAAGACGCTTTCCTCTTCAGTCGTAGAATTTCTGAGCAGCCTGCGAAATGTGGTATGGCCATTCCTTCCTTTTTTTAATGCTGGGGTTTTGAGCGGATTTATTGCATTTATCATTGAAGATGGCCAACATCACCAGGGAGGGAGGGAGCCAGAGCCCCGGAGAGGTAAGTAACAGTGTTTTTATGTTTGTATCCTCCCCATGGTCTCTGACTATTATACTCTGGGGTCTGAATAGACTCCACAGTATGATTGTTCATAGGTGGTCCACAATGGGACATAATACTATGTGCAGGGGCCACTATGGGGCATAATACGGTGTGCAAGGACCAATATGGGACATAATAGTGTATTCAGGGGCCACTATGGGCATAATACTGTGTTCAGGTGTAAGGGTGTGACGTAGTAAACAGTCAGTAACTAACTTTGATCAGCATGTGGCAGCCAATTGATAAATGCCCATAGTGAATTAATGCAATTAATTATTGTGAATGTAACTATTGTTCTAGGATGCAAAGTCTGATTAGAGTTAATTACTGGGACATTTTGGACTCCTACAAGCCTGGCAGTGTGCTGGGATTGCAGTTTTGATGTCTTGCACTGGAGATAGGCAATTGCATCATCCCTTACCAGGAAACAGGAAGAAAGTTCTGTGTGGAGAAGGGTCCTGTGCTTCAGCAGGAGGAGATGTGCTGAGGGGAGTGGAGACCTGAACTGTGCTGGATGGAGACCTGACATGCTGGATGGCAGCCTGTGCTCTGTTGGATGCCATGCTGTGCTAGCTGTGGACTGAGTCTGGAGACACAGTGTTTGTGGTGCTACTTTTGGGACTGAGTCTGGAAACCTCTAAAGCTCAGAAGGTAAAGGAGACCATATGAGAGAAAGGCCTCAAGGACTTGTATGTACGGCTTGGCCGTGTCCACATGTTCCACGTGGTGATATATAAGGGACTCTTACGCTGACACCTTATCATCTGAGAAATTGGCCTGTCTGTTAAGTGGAGAGCTGGAGCAAAGGATATCACTGTACTTGTAAGTGAAGAACAGATACTGTGTGATATAAATACTGAGGGAACCCCACACAGTACAAACTGGCCCACAGTGGCCCCCACACACAGTACAATCTGCCCCACAGTGGCCCCCACACAGCACAACCTGCCCCACAGTGGCCCCCACACAGTCCAATTTGCCCCACAGTGGCCCCCACACAGTCCAATTTGCCCCACAGTGGCCTCCACACACCGGATTCCCCTTTAGTGAGTGATCTGGGCAACTGCATGCGTGCCAGCATAGAGGGCACTGCGTGCCCTCTCTGGCACGTGTGCCATAGGTTTGCCATCACTGACCTATACTGTACTTGGGTGCATTACCAAACAGGCAGTTTTCCTATCAACCCATGTTACAACTGACTGCAATATACGACACAGTATATCATCTTCATCAGATATCGGAATATTAAATGTTTAGTATGTTCACAATTTCGCAGAAATTTGTACTATAGGGTATAAAGACAGTGGTTTGCAGGGGTCACACTTTCATTTGTCTTATTGCTAAGAAAAAATACCATTGTCTGATTTTGGACTAAGTAATAGACGCATTACAGCGATCAATGGCCATGTGACCTTCATTTTTCTAAGATACGTCAGGCGGCAGCATTGAATCCAATGTCAGTGAATGGAGGCTATTCACATGACCATTATTGTGATGATCTGTTATCCCAGACCATCAAAATATGATAATTTTGTCCGTTTTCACAGATCCCTCCATATACTCAAATACATGGGAGCTCCATGAAAACAGGTGTCTCTCGAGTACTAGGCGGCCATGAAAAATGGACTTTCACCTTCTCTTTGCATCTTGATTATTAGAATGTAGTCTTAGTCTTCTGTCAAGCTGTAAAGCAGCCTCAAAAGCTCAGTTTCCAGCTCAGGTTTTTGGAGGTGTTTTTTGAAGTCATAAAGTTTTTTAGTTTATTATTTGGCACATGTTGTTTTTTCAGGCTCCCATTGACATCAATGGAATTTTCAGTGCTCTTCTGCCCCAAGATAGGGCAGGATGTTATTTCAGCAACTCAAATAAATCGCACTATAAAAAGAAACAGACTGACTCCCCTTAAATTGTATTGAAATTTGTGGATTTCAAGTGCTTTGGAGCTGTTTTCAGAGATGTTTGAGGTGGAAATCACTAAAAACACAATGTGAACTTACTACCAAAATATACTCAAAACAAATTGGGGGAGACTTGGTAAATAACATGCACTAGACTTCTATTGTAAGTTGTGCCAAAAACCTGTCTAAGGCCGTGGCCCCAGACTCTGTGTGGGTGAAGCTATTACGGATTGTACAGGACAGTCTGGAAGCTGCTGGGAACGAGACTAAGGGAAGGCAAGGAGGAGAGAATGTGTGAGCAAGAGGGGGAATAGAGGGTCCAGGCTGCGTTTGAGCAAAAGGGGGGAATGGGGGTGTAGTCTGTGTGTGAGCAAGAGGGAGGAATGGTGGTTCAGGCTCTGGCAGTGTTAGCACATAATACTGTGTGGGGGGACACTGATGAGCACAAAATACTGTCTGGGGGCCACTGTAAGTATACAATTCTGTGTGTGGGCCACTGTGGAGCATATAATACTGTGTGTGGGCCACTGTGAGCATAGAATACTAGGTGGGGCCACTGTGGAGCACATAATACTGTTTGGGGACCTCTGTGGCGCACATAATACTGCTTGGGGGTCACTGTGAAGCTCGTAATATTGTTTGGGGGCCACTATGGAGCACATAACACTGTGAATAGTCCACTGCAGAGCATGTAATACTGTCCCAGTATTGTTTAAATGCCAGGTGCTGCTCACTCACTCACTCACTATATTCTTAATAGCTGCAGTTGTGGGAACTAAAGCAGTACCCCTTTCAAGTATCTGAGATATCACTTCAGCGTCCGTAACCGCTACTATGAAGAATTTGCTCTAGGAATGGAGTAGGGGGTCCCGGACAAAAATTTGCACCTGGGCCCACAAGACATTAGTTACACTACTGAATCCACACATTGCAGAAAAATACATGCAGTGGACATGCTGCAATTTCCAAAAACGTTGCGGTTTTGGAAATTGCAGCACGTCAATTATACCTGTGGAATCGCTGGTGGTTTCCCTATAGCAGGCTTTCTGTGAAAAGCACTGTGGGAAAAACCGCAATACGTTGCCACCATGGTTTTTCCTTTAGCGCTTTTTTGCTGCGGCTCTCTACGTGGGGCCTTAGCCTATTAAGCTTTGTGCCACATTTATCAAATGTTTTATACACTTGATAGACTTGGATGTGGATTAACTTGAAAAGGGGCAAAGCTTGAAAATGGTCTTCAAAGGTGAAAATAAGTTACAACACTGTGTGCCAAATAGAAACTATGCAAACTAATGGGAGGCGTAAACTTAGACTACATAGTCTAATAATGCAACAGATTTACCACCCAGTGTTAGACACTATGATACATTTGTCACATTTTTAGACTGTCTAAGGCCGGGTTCACATCTGCGTTTAGCTCTCCGTGCGAAATCAGTTTTTGAAACTATCTGAAGATCCTGAAAAACTGATTTCAATGGGCTATAAAAACCATCCACAGGTCTGCGTTTGGAGCATTTCCGTCGGGTATCTACTTTTTACATTGAGGTCTATGGATGTGGATTACAAGCGAATCTTTTTTACAGAAAAAAAATCTAATTTCCTACATCAAATATAGTCAATGCCCAAAGGAGAAGCCGAAGACAATAAACCCGTTCTATTCTTGGCTGCAGCGCTGCATTGGTAGAAGATTACAAACAAATTAGCATACATGATTTTTCCATTTTTTATTTTTAGAAATTCTATTGCCTTTGGGAATCTTTCCAAACAAATTCCCAAACTAAGAGAATACATTGTCACAAACAGTAAAATCAGAACAATATCATATGAATGTGCCCTTAACCCTTTGAGGACAGTGACAATCTTATACTTGAGAATCAAAACAATTTTTTTATTTGTTTCAATGACTGAAATGATTCTATAAATTATTGTACAGGTTGTTACAATTACGGCATAAAATATGTATATTTTACTTTATGTTTTGGGACCTTTTATTGTTATTGTTAAAATGTGTTTTGTTTTTAACGATTTTTCAATTCAGTTTATTTATTTTTTTAATCCAAAAGGGTAATATTTACTTCTTAAATATCTGCTGGCATATATACAGTGATCAGCTATAATGTTAAAAACAAAGAAAAAAATTAGTAAATAACATTATTTGCCTCCAAAATTACTGAGCCATTAATGCAGGTAGTTTTGGCATCTGATTTACTATTAAAGCTCTGTAATGTCAGGTGCGCGGTGTCAGGCAGGGGGCGTGATTCAGAGCTCAAAGCAGACATAGCCAGTGTCAGAGGTCAGAATTACACCACTTGACTGCTCCTGCCTGACACCGCCCTCCTGACATTACAAAGACTAAATCGTATATCAGGCACCAAAAGTATCAGCATTGATTGCTTGGAAACAGTGGGGGATAGGGAAAAAAAATAAAACTCTGCCAGAATCAGTGGAACAGCAGCTATTAATTGATGTAAAGAACTGGACATATTGATAGTGGTGAAAACTATTAGCTCCAAAATTGAAAGTGCAGCAATTTGGATCTCTTTCCTCCTTTTGTGCTTTATACAGCTTTTTGTATGTAACTTTAAATTTTGAGTAAGGGTCCACACTTTTTATCTACAGCCCAAAACCCATGATTTTGATTGGCATTTCACTTCCACTACTTTCCTTTGCCACGGTCTGTCAATCTTTGTCACCTTCCCTCATTCCCTATCATTCTATGTTATCTGCCAATCGCCCTATGTCTCTACCTAAAATACTCTTTTATTCACTATCACCTCTATTTCTACATCATACCAAGCGAAAAGTGTGATCACCGCCATCTAAAGGGATTTTTTCCTTTATCCCTTTCTCTTCTATGGGGTTCATTCTACTCATACCTGGCAATGAGAAGCTAATAAAAGAGACCTTTAGGGTGCATTCACACTAAATATACGCTCATCCCATTCTGAGCGTAAAACACGTTAAGAATGAGCACGTACAAAGCAGATTCCATTCATTTCTATGGGAGTCGGCATACGTGCGCTACCCATAGAAATGAATGGGCTGCTTTTTTCTCTATTGCTTTCAATGTGATAAGCGCGTATCACATTGAAAGGAATAGGGAAAAAAGCAGCCCATTCATTTCTATGGGTAGTGCACGTATGCCGACTCCCATAGAAATTAATGGAATCTGCTTTGTACGTGCTCATTCTTAACGTGTTTTACACTCAGAATGAGATGAGCGTATACTTAGTGTGAATGCACCTTTAGTCTAATATCAGATAGACTACTGCTCTAATATCAGAGAGACTACTGGTCTAATATCAGATAGACTACCGGTCTAATATCAGGGAGACTACTGGTCTAATATCAGGGAGACTAGTGGTCTAATATCAGGGAGACTAGTGGTCTAATATCAGGTAGACTACTGGTCTAATAACAGAGAGACTACTGGTCTAATATCAGGGAGACTACTGTTCTAATATCAGATAGCTACCGGTCTAATATCAGGGAGACTACTGGTCTAATATCAGGTAGGCTACTGGTCTAATATCAGATAGCTACCGGTCTAATTTCAGGGAGACTACTGGTCTAATATCAGGGAGACTAGTGGTCTAATATCAGGTAGACTACTGGTCTAATAACAGGTAGACTACTGGTCTAATATCAGGGAGACTACTGGTCTAATATCAGGTAGACTACTGGTCTAATATCAGGTAGGCTACTGGTCTAATATCAGATAGCTACTGGTCTAATATCAGGGAGACTACTAGTCTAATATCAGGTACACTACTGGTTTAATATCAGGGAGACTACTGGTATAATATCAGAGAGACTACTGGTCTAATATCAGAGAGAATTCTGGTCTAATATCAGGGAGACTACTGGACTAATATCAGGGAGACTATTGGTCTAATATCAGACTACTGGTCTAATATCAGGGAGACTACTGGTCTAATATCAGGGAGACTACAGGTCTAATATCAGGGAGACTACTGGTCTAATATCAGATAGCTACTGGTCTAATATCAGGGAGACTACTGGTCTAATATCAGATAGATTACTGGTCTAATATCAGGTAGACTACTGGTCTAATATCAGGTAGACTAGTGGTCTAATATCAGGGAGACTACTGGTCTAATATCAGAGAGACTACTGGTCTAATATCAGGGAGACTACTGGTCTAATATCAGAGAGATTACTAGTCTAATATCAGGTAGACTACTGGTATAATATCAGACTACTGGTCTAATATCAGGGAGACTACTGGTCTAATATCAGATAGACTACTGGTCTAATATCAGGGAGACTACTGGTCTAATATCAGGTACTAGCAAAAAAATACAAGAACAGCCCAACTACCCAGTATATGAAAAATATAAGAAAAGGCACACTTACATGCCCCGGTGGGTGAAAACGCTGGAGCAATAAATGGGTGCACGGGATGTCCTCCCCCGCTGGAAGATTGGAATCCGTAAAGAAGGAACAAAATTCGGGTATTCCCAGCACGAAGCTTCGTGCTGGGAATACCCGAATTTTGTTCCTTCTAATATCAGGTAGACTACTGGTCTAATATCAGGTAGACTACTGGTCTAATATCAGGGAGACTACTGGTCTAATATCAGGGAGACTAGTGGTCTAATATCACAGAGACTACTGGTCTAATATCAGATAGACTACTGGTCTAATATCAGGTAGACTACTGGTCTAATATCAGGGAGACATCTGGTCTAATATCAGGGAGACTAGTGGTCTAATATCAGATAGACTACGGGTCTAATATCAGGTAGACTACTTGTCTAATATCAGGGAGACTACTGGTCTAATATCAGGGAGACTACTGGTCTAATATCAGAGAGACTACTGGTCTAATATCAGAGAGAATTCTGGTCTAATATCAGGGAGACTACTGGTCTAATATCAGGGAGACTATTGGTCTAATATCAGACTACTGGTCTAATATCAGGGAGACTACTGGTCTAATATCAGGGAGACTACAGGTCTAATATCAGGGAGACTACTGGTCTAATATCAGATAGCTACTGGTCTAATATCAGGGAGACTACTGGTCTAATATCAGATAGATTACTGGTCTAATATCAGGTAGACTACTGGTCTAATATCAGGTAGACTACTGGTCTAATATCAGGGAGACTACTGGTCTAATATCAGAGAGACTACTGGTCTAATATCAGGGAGACTACTGTTCTAATATCAGACTACTGGTCTAATATCAGGGAGACTACTGGTCTAATATCAGGTAGACTACTGGTCTAATATCAGGGAGACTACTGGTCTAATATCAGGGAGACTAGTGGTCTAATATCACAGAGACTACTGGTCTAATATCAGATAGACTACTGGTCTAATATCAGATAGACTACTGGTCTAATATCAGGTAGACTACTGGTCTAATATCAGGGAGACATCTGGTCTAATATCAGGGAGACTAGTAGTCTAATATCAGATAGACTACGGGTCTAATATCAGGTAGACTACTGGTCTAATATCAGGGAGACTACTGGTCTAATATCAGGGAGACTACTGGTCTAATATCACGGAGACTACTGGTCTAATATCAGATAGACTACTGGTCTAATATCAGGGAGACTAGTGGTCTAATATCAGGTAGACTACTGGTCTAATATCAGGGAGACATCTGTTCTAATATCAGGGAGACTACTGGTCTAATATCAGATAGACTACTGGTCTAATATAAGATAGACTACTGGTCTAATATCAGGGAGACTACTGGTCTAATATCAGGGAGACTACTGGTCTAATATCAGACTACTGGTCTAATATCAGGGAGACTACTGGTCTAATATCAGATAGACTACTGGTCTAATATCAGGGAGACTACTGGTCTAATATCAGGAAGACTAGTGGTCTAATATCACAGAGACTACTGGTCTAATATCAGATAGACTACTGGTCTAATATCAGGTAGACTACTGGTCTAATATCAGGGAGACATCTGGTCTAATATCAGGGAGACTAGTAGTCTAATATCAGATAGACTACGGGTCTAATATCAGGTAGACTACTGGTCTAATATCAGGGAGACTACTGGTCTAATATCAGGGAGACTACTGGTCTAATATCAGGGAGACTACTGGTCTAATATCACGGAGACTACTGGTCTAATATCAGATAGACTACTGGTCTAATATCAGGGAGACTAGTGGTCTAATATCAGGTAGACTACTGGTCTAATATCAGGGAGACATCTGTTCTAATATCAGGGAGACTACTGGTCTAATATCAGATAGACTACTGGTCTAATATAAGATAGACTACTGGTCTAATATCAGGGAGACTACTGGTCTAATATCAGGGAGACTACTGGTCTAATATCAGGGAGACTACTGGTCTAATATCAGATAGCTACTGGTCTAATATCAGGGAGACTACTGGTCTAATATCAGATAGACTACTGGTCTAATATCAGGGAGACTATTGGTCTAATATCAGATAGACTACTGGTCTAATATCAGATAGCTACTGGTCTAATATCAGGGAGACTACTGGTCTAATATCAGATAGCTACTGGTCTAATATCAGGGAGACTACTGGTCTAATATCAGATAGACTACTGTCTAATATCAGGGAGACTATTGGTCTAATATCAGATAGACTACTGGTCTAATATCAGATAGCTACTGGTCTAATATCAGGGAGACTACTGGTCTAATATCAGATAGACTACAGGTCTAATATCAGGGAGACTATTGGTCTAATATCAGGGAGACTACTGGTCCAATCAGCGGCATAAAATATGTATATTTTATTTTATGTTTTGGGACCTTTTATTGTTATTGTTAAAATGTGTTTCGTTTTTAACGATTTTTCAATTCAGTTTTTTTTTTTTTTTTTTTTTTTTTTTTTTAATATCCAAAAGGGTAATATTTATTTCTTAAATATCTGCTGGCATATATACAGTGATCAGCTATAGTGTTAAAAACAAAGAAAAAAAATAAGTAAATAACATTGTTTGCCTCCAAAATTACTGAGCCATTAATGCAGGTAGTTTTGGTATCTGATTTACTATTAAAGCTCTGTAATGTCAGGTGCGTGGTGTCAGGCAGGGGGTGTGATTCAGAGCTCAAAGCAGACATAGCCAGTGTCAGAGGTCAGAATTACACCCCTTGACTGCTCCTGCCTGACACCGCCCTCCTGAAAGTACATAGACTAAATAGTATATCAGGCACCATAACTAACAGCATTGATTGCTTGGAAACAGTGAGGGATAGGGAAAAAAATAAAACTCTGCCAGAATCAGTGGAACAGCAGCTATTAATTGATGTAAAGAACTGGACATATTGGTAGTGGTGAAAGCTATTAGGTCCAAAATTGAAAGTGCAGCACTTTGGATCTCTTTCCTCCTTTTGTGCTTTATACGGCTTTTTGTATGTAACTTTAAATTTTGAGTAGGGGTCCACACTTTTTATCTACAGCCCAAAACCCATGATTTTGGTTGGCATTTCACTTCCACTACTTTCCTTTGCCACGGTCTGTCAATCTTTGTCACCTTCCCTCATTCCCTATCATTCTATGTTATGTGCCAATCGCCCTATGTCGCTACCTAAAATACTCTTTTATTCACTATCACCCCTATTACTACATCATACCAAGTGAAAAGTGTGATCACCGCCATCTAAAGGGATTTTTTCCTTTATCCCTTTCTCTTCTATGGGGTTCATCCTACTCATACCTGGCAATGAGAAGCTAATAAAAGAGACCTTTAGGATGCATTCACACTAAGTATACGCTCATCTTATTCTGAGTGTAGCGCCGCAGCTCTAATGAGGCGACGTGAGGCGGCCGCTTCGGGCGGCGCACGGGAGGGGGGCGGCGCACGGGCGACTTTTTTTTTTTTTTTACTTTGAACCAGCGCAGGAGAGCTGCTTCTCTCTGCGCTGGTTCAGATGTCTACATATCTGCGTAGGCGGCGTCACTAGGCCGCCTACGCACACTGATACGTACTCAGACGTCTAGGTATTAACGTGGTCGGCGTCATCACGTGAAGACGCTCGCTGATACCTAGACGTCTGAAGCAACAACAAGATCGGTAAGTATAAAAACTTCTTTTTTTGTTTTATAATAGGCCGCTACCTGCTGGAGTATCTCCAGCAGGTAGCGGCCTATTTACCTACCTCCCCAGACCTGCTCACTGCCGCCCCCGCTTCCCCTTGTACTATAGGCCGCGGAGGCCGGCAGTGAGTAGGCCCGGGCAGGCCGCGATCCCACTACTGACTGTGAAGAGTTACGGTATCGGCACCAATAGCTCTTCACCTGGGGCACAGATCGGGAAGCCGACAGTGCGCTGAATTCAGCGCACTGTCAGCTTTCCAGCAGTATATAGAACTGCCTTTACCCAAACCCATGAAAGGTCCTCTTTAACATTGGGTCCGGAGAGGTGAGTAACAGTGTTTATTATGTTCCCTCATCTCCCCTGGGGCTCTGATTATTATACTCAGGGGTCTGAAAAGACCCCTGAGTATAATAAGAGTTCATGGGATTGCAACTTTGGGGCATAATAGAGCTTGGAGGCTCCACTGTGGCCCCTGTAACCTCTATTATGCCCCCCTGCAACCTCTATTGTGCCACTGTGGGGCATAATATAGGCTGCAGGGGCCGCTGTGGGATATATATATATATATATATATATATATATATATATATATGTACATATATAGGGGTTGGGTGCGTGGAGAATTGAGGAGTCAAAGATTTCTATGTTTCAAACTTTACAGAGTCAAGTCACAGCTGAAAGAAGTGGTCATGGTGGTCCAAAGGGAAGAGACTGGAAATGTGGGGAGACGTCTCCTGTGAGTATTACTGCATTGTATTTATTGTAATGTGTCCCCCCCCCCCCCCCATTCCCTGCTGACTTTGGCTGACGATCAAAAGATGAACATCACCCCACTCGTCTTTCAATCATCCGCCTCGGAGAGGCTAGGTTCACCACTGGATCTAATATCAGTTATGCAGCAACCTTTTCCCTGAATACCGCTATTTAACACTCACTATAGATCTGTCTCCATGAAGTATATTGCATGTGCTGCTCTACTACACAAATATTCGTAAGCAGTGAATCATCCTTTACAGGGCGAGCATAACTGATATCACTGCCATCTTTGCTCCAGTCTGTTACCCCTCTAGCACCCCCTCTCATGCCTGATACTTTACTATAACCCCCACTCCAGTTGATACCCCACCAAATCACTGCTCCAGTCTGACACCACTTTAACTTGAACAATACAAGTTGGTACTGCAATACAGAATTACTAACGTTTGCTGTATATCATGCTCCAGCGGCAGCCGTCTGATAACAGGACCCAGTTCTGCCGCAGCATCTCTCCAATATGTATCTTGACATTCCCATATCCCTACATTACTGTCCAGCTCATTATCAATTCAATATTGGCTAACAATCCATCCAATGGGTGAGTGCAAGGTCTATGTAGAGGCGCAACCTGTGAGTTCTGCTTTTGGCACCCATATTGCAGTATTTGGAAGGTAAGTTGGCTACTAGCCACTGTGTGATATTTATGAAATGTACAGCAATAGTATTTGCAATAATCCTGTTATTTGATGTTTCTACAGTCACTGTATGACACCGTATATCGGTATTGTATAACGTATGCAGTTTGGGTATTACGAGGATGAATTATTTATGCACTGTGTGATGCTGTCATTTAAGCTCTGTATAGTGGTTTTATTACTATACTGTATAGCTGCATTATTTATTCACTATCATTTATTTACTGTACTTGCACTGTATAGTAGGACTATATAGACAATAACTTGGGTAACAATATAACATTTTCTGCAATTCAATTAAAGCCAGTGTGACAGAGAGCTAAATAGATGCTACATCAGGAAAAGGCATCTTCTGTCTCTATACAATCTAGCTATATGTTTATATCTTTCTATATCACCTCTATGGACGTCTGCAGCCTGCTGGTGAGCTGGCAAAGAAGAAGAGGGAAGTCCTGTCTGTCAATGGCTCCTGACAGATCATGGAGAGGGTTTCCCTTACAATTCCCGCACCCACTTGGTTAGCCCATTTTTAGCATCATGTAGGCGCCCTGCTCAGCAGGCACCTGTCTCATAAATGACCTACTTTGATGTTCTGAAAGGTCCCAAATTTAAAAAAATGGAATAAACTAAAAAGACTATGTCCCTTTTGGTACTGTTCAGCGATTGCTGATACTGACAATCATACATAGCCATTGGTCTGAATGATCCTTTGTTTAGAATCAGGAGCCAGATTTCTAGCAGAAGGTATATCTGGGCAGTGGTTTATCTCTAGATAGTCACAGGGCCCCATATTAAGGTAATGGTCCTGATACTTTGTTACCAATAAACTGAACTGTAATAATATCAACAGCAGTAGAACTAGCACATGTATATGTGTGGCATGTTAAGAAATAACCTCAAACATATACGTAGTTTATTACCAAGTCAAAGAACGTGATTTTCTTTTTTATGTTACATTTTACTTACTTGCTTCTGGAAACTTTCTAGGATATACCTTTATGTCTGCAGTTCTATATATCCTAATAATTCACACACTTTCCTAATATTTCTTCATATTATCTGCGGCACACTTAAGGGCTATAGTCTTCCCTTCTCATTTCTTACAGTATTGGCACAAGGCCCACTTGGAGACCTTCCAAATCGACGCTCTTGGAATGAGCCTGCTCAGTTTCCATTTGCCAGACAGGGATTTAAGTTCAAACCAAATATGGAAGCGGCCTGCCAAACACGGGGGTGACGTATGACTCGAGCTATTGAGCATGGAGCCTAGCCACCACTGACCAGTCACAGAATTGGAGTTTTACCTCTGAGCTTTCACTGCTGACAAGTCAGTGTAAGAAAAAAAAAAGCATCATGTTTAGTAAATAGTTCATGAATGCAAATCCAAAAATAACACCGCGGCACATCCAGTACAAAGCGTTAGTAATATTAGGCTGTATTCAGCTTTTACTATTAGTTTACTTTATTGCAACTGCTATAATTCAGCCCCCCATGGCTCATAGCTGTAAGACGGAGGGGCTCATTTACATTACACTGTATAGCAACCATATGTCTGAATTACTATTACGACCAAAGTACACGACCATATTACAGATTTGTGTTCATGGACTATTATGAAGCTATTATGTTACCTAATATGCTAGGATGCTATATACATACAGTAGTACACCTGGTACAGGTCAGTATACTCCGTAATTATTTCTCTTTGTGTCTTATTGTCAGTCACTGTCCCATATAGGGCTCACAATCTCCATCCCTATCAGTATGTCTTTGGAATGTAGGAGGAAACTGCAGTACCTGGAAGAAACCCATACAAGCAGGTACATGGAGCTTTAACAAGGATGATACTTTGTAACTGTTGTAACGTGATAAATATTCACTCAAAATAAGCATTAAAAGAAAACTAGTCACAATATTAGCCGTCACCTATTGCAGGTATTCAGCCACATTATTAGCAATATGTGCTAATTATATACTGTATACCGCTATGTCTGTGTGAACAGAGGAGACATTACACTGGAAGCCTTGAGAAAACAGATCTAAGAAAAAGTGGAAATAAAGTCTAAATAAGTGTCTGGCCTGTCTGAGAGATGTTAGTCCATAGGTAATAACTAGTAGAGATGAGTAGAGATGAGCGAACAGTGTTCTATCGAACACATGTTCGATCGGATATCAGGGTGTTCGCCATGTTCGAATCGAATCGAACACCGCGTGGTAAAGTGCGCCAAAATTCGATTCCCCTCCCACCTTCCCTGGCGCCTTTTTTGCACCAATAACAGCGCAGGGGAGGTGGGACAGGAACTACGACACCGGGGGCATTGAAAAAAATTGGAAAAAGTCATTGGCTGCCGAAATCAGGTGACCTCCATTTTAGACGAATAGTGGATTTCAAATCCGGGTCATATGAGAATGTGAACTTTGTGACTATGAGACAGGGATAGCTGTACAGGCAGGGATAGCTAGGGAGAACCTTTATTTAGGGGGGAATGTTATTAAAAATAACTTTTTGGGGCTCTATCGGGTGTGTAATTGTGATTTTTGTGAGATAAACTTTTTCCCATAGGGATGCATTGGCCAGCGCTGATTGGCCGAATTCCGTACTCTGGCCAATCAGTGCTGGCCAATGCATTCTATTAGCTTGATGAAGCAGAGTGTGCACAAGGGTTCAAGCGCACCCTCGGCTTTGATGTAGCAGAGCCGAGGCTGCACAAGGGTTCAAGCGCACCCTCGGCTCTGATGTAGGAGAGCCGAGGGTGCACTTGAACCCTCACTCTGCTTCATCAAGCTAATAGAATGCATTGGCCAGCGCTGATTGGCCAATGTATTCTATTAGCCTGATGAAGTAGAGCTGAATGTGTGTGCTAAGCACACACATTCAGCTCTACTTCATCGGGCTAATAGAATGCATTGGCCAGCGCTGATTGGCCAGAGTACGGAACTCGACCAATCAGCGCTGGCTCTGCTGGAGGAGGCGGAGTCTAAGATCGCTCCACACCAGTCTCCATTCAGGTCCAACCTTAGACTCCGCCTCCTCCGGCAGACCCAGCGCTGATTGGCCGAAGGCTGGCCAATGCATTCCTATGCGAATGCAGAGACTTAGCAGTGCTGAGTCAGTTTTGCTCAACTACACATCTGATGCACACTCGGCACTGCTACATCAGATGTAGCAATCTGATGTAGCAGAGCCGAGGGTGCACTAGAACCCCTGTGCAAACTCAGTTCACGCTAATAGAATGCATTGGCCAGCGCTGATTGGCCAATGCATTCTATTAGCCCGATGAAGTAGAGCTGAATGTGTGTGCTAAGCACACACATTCAGCACTGCTTCATCACGCCAATACAATGCATTAGCCAGTGCTGATTGGCCAGAGTACGGAATTCGGCCAATCAGCGCTGGCTCTGCTGGAGGAGGCGGAGTCTAAGGTCGGACCTGAATGGAGACTGGTGTGGAGCGATCTTAGACTCCGCCTCCTCCAGCAGAGCCAGCGCTGATTGGTCGAGTTCCGTACTCTGGCCAATCAGCACTGGCTAATGCATTGTATTGGCGTGATGAAGCAGTGCTGAATGTGTGTGTGCTTAGCACACACATTCAGCTCTACTTCATCGGGCTAATAGAATGCATTGGCCAGCGCTGATTGGCCGAATTCCGTACTCTGGCCAATCAGCACTGGCTAATGCATTGTATTGGCGTGATGAAGCAGTGCTGAATGTGTGTGCTTAGCACACACATTCAGCTCTACTTCATCGGGCTAATAGAATGCATTGGCCAGCGCTGATTGGCCAGAGTACGGAATTCGGCCAATCAGCGCTGGCTCTGCTGGAGGAGGCGGAGTCTAAGGTCGGACCTGAATGGAGACTGGTGTGGAGCGATCTTAGACTCCGCCTCCTCCAGCAGAGCCAGCGCTGATTGGTCGAGTTCCGTACTCTGGCCAATCAGCACTGGCTAATGCATTGTATTGGCGTGATGAAGCAGTGCTGAATGTGTGTGTGCTTAGCACACACATTCAGCTCTACTTCATCGGGCTAATAGAATGCATTGGCCAGCGCTGATTGGCCGAATTCCGTACTCTGGCCAATCAGCACTGGCTAATGCATTGTATTGGCGTGATGAAGCAGTGCTGAATGTGTGTGCTTAGCACACACATTCAGCTCTACTTCATCGGGCTAATAGAATGCATTGGCCAGCGCTGATTGGCCAGAGTACGGAATTCGGCCAATCAGCGCTGGCTCTGCTGGAGGAGGCGGAGTCTAAGGTCGGACCTGAATGGAGACTGGTGTGGAGCGATCTTAGACTCCGCCTCCTCCAGCAGAGCCAGCGCTGATTGGTCGAGTTCCGTACTCTGGCCAATCAGCACTGGCTAATGCATTGTATTGGCGTGATGAAGCAGTGCTGAATGTGTGTGCTTAGCACACACATTCAGCTCTACTTCATCGGGCTAATAGAATGCATTGGCCAGCGCTGATTGGCCAGAGTACGGAATTCGGCCAATCAGCGCTGGCTCTGCTGGAGGAGGCGGAGTCTAAGGTCGGACCTGAATGGAGACTGGTGTGGAGCGATCTTAGACTCCGCCTCCTCCAGCAGAGCCAGCGCTGATTGGTCGAGTTCCGTACTCTGGCCAATCAGCACTGGCTAATGCATTGTATTGGCGTGATGAAGCAGTGCTGAATGTGTGTGCTTAGCACACACATTCAGCTCTACTTCATCGGGCTAATAGAATGCATTGGCCAGCGCTGATTGGCCAGAGTACGGAATTCGGCCAATCAGCGCTGGCTCTGCTGGAGGAGGCGGAGTCTAAGATCGCTCCACACCAGTCTCCATTCAGGTCCGACCTTAGACTCCGCCTCCTCCAGCAGAGCCAGCGCTGATTGGCCGAATTCCGTACTCTGGCCAATCAGCACTGGCTAATGCATTGTATTGGCGTGATGAAGCAGTGCTGAATGTGTGTGCTTAGCACACACATTCAGCTCTACTTCATCGGGCTAATAGAATGCATTGGCCAATCAGCGCTGGCCAATGCATTCTATTAGCGTGAACTGAGTTTGCACAGGGGTTCTAGTGCACCCTCGGCTCTGCTACATCAGATTGCTACATCTGATGTAGCAGTGCCGAGTGTGCATCAGATGTGTAGTTGAGCAAAACTGACTCAGCACTGCTAAGTCTCTGCATTCGCATAGGAATGCATTGGCCAGCCTTCGGCCAATCAGCGCTGGCTCTGCCGGAGGAGGCGGAGTCTAAGGTCGGACCTGAATGGAGACTGGTGTGGAGCGATCTTAGACTCCGCCTCCTCCAGCAGAGCCAGCGCTGATTGGTCGAGTTCCGTACTCTGGCCAATCAGCACTGGCCAATGCATTTCTATGGGGAAAAGTTAGCTTGCGAAAATCGCAAACTGACAGGGATTTCCATGAAATAAAGTGACTTTTATGCCCCCAGACATGCTTCCCCTGCTGTCCCAGTGTCATTCCAGGGTGTTGGTATCATTTCCTGGGGTGTCATAGTGGACTTGGTGACCCTCCAGACACGAATTTGGGTTTCCCCCTTAACGAGTTTATGTTCCCCATAGACTATAATGGGGTTCGAAACCCATTCGAACACTCGAACAGTGAGCGGCTGTTCGAATCGAATTTCGAACCTCGAACATTTTAGTGTTCGCTCATCTCTAGAGATGAGCGAGTACTGTTCAGATCAGCCGATCCGAACAGCACGCTCCCATAAAAATGAACGGAAGCGGCCGGCACGCGGGGGGTTAAGCGGCCGGCCGCCGGCAAAGTCTGCGTGCCAGGTGCTTCCATTCATTTCTATGGGAGCGTGCTGTTCGAATCGGCTGATCCGAACAGTGTTCGCTCATCTCTAATAACTAGCATTGGGCGAACGTCTCAGGATTTGTTTAGTTTCGGGTACAGGTGGCTTGGGTACAAGATAGATTTTGGGATGAACAAGTTGGCTACCACACCTTATATTAGCTTAGAACAAAGCGTAGAACACCATCAGGGCTCTTAAGAACCGATCTATCCAATGTCTAGCTCACTAAAGCAAACACAGCTGGAGTTATGTCAAAGTGAAAGTGACATTATTATAGTCTGGGGTCTCTTCATACCCTAAGGTATAATAGATGGAGGCCCAAAAATAATAAAATAACATTCATAGTCACCTTCTGTTGCCTCTTTTGGGTCTCTTTGTACCATCCAGCTCTTTCCTGGTGGCATCATTCGCCACTGCTGAAGCCTATGTGCCCACTGTTTGCCCAATCACAGGAGTCAGCAATAACCAGACGCCGTGAAGAGACCCAAAAGAGGTAACAGAAGGTGAATAGGAATGGTTTTTTGTTTTGTTTTTTTCTCACCTCCACAGGGCCTCCACCTATTATACTTTGGGGTCACCAGCATAATGTGGTGGCCATTTTAGTTCACCTAAGAAAAATAATAGATTGTCGGATACCCCAACTCTAGTAATAACATTTCATGGTTTGTTTTTTTTATTCAAGTATATCAGTTTACACCAGTGTGTTATCAGGTGAGACTCTCCTGGTGAGGAGCATAGGGAATATCCTGCATAAAGTGATTGTCTGGCAGGATTTTGTTCTTAAAAGGGGTGAAAAAAATAAAGATTTTTATCACTTCAATGCCGACCAGTCTCCATTGGTCTATATTTTATGGCCTCACCTCAAAACACAGGAGATACTATCTAGGTCAGTCACTGGCAGCAGAGGTCATTTCCAGGCACAGGGGAGTTGTCCCCCTTCAATAAAATAATTTTTCTTCATTTAATAGCAAAATGTTTTGGCAGATTCTGATCCCTGTTTCTTATTTTACACGGAGAAGATATAATAAGAAGGCCAACATGCTAGAGCACTCCATGAGCAGAACATTCTTTGTTGAAAGTGCTCAAGGGGCCTTAAAGGGGATATGCAGCTCAAAAATGTTTTTTTCGTACTTATCAGTAGTAATCTGTGGGGTGGTCGACACATGGAGCCCTCACAGATCAGCTGTTAAAGCTACACAGCACTTTCTTGAATGCAGTTGACAACTATTACATGAATGGCAGCATCTGCATTTACTCCCAGTTCACTGTTGTAAATTCCACAGCCTGGAGACTGTCAGGAACAATTGATCTGTGTGGGGTCCTGTTGTCGGACACGCACAGATCACATACCTGATAAAAATAATTTTGGTAATGGACGACCCCTTTAAGAATCCTAAGGTTTTGACTAAATTGGTTCTCTCTCTCCATTCCACTCATCATTTTCTATTTATATGAGTAGTGTATATAGTATAGTGTATAGTACAGTAGTATAGTGTATAGTACATTGCTCTGCTCTGGGACCCGACCTTTCAGGAAACAACACTGCATAGATAAGAAGGGATGGAGAAGTGGCTATGCATCTTTGTAAATACAGTACTTGCATTTACCATGAAATAGCAACTCTAGATCCCAATTCAAATCAAATAGCTTTATTGGCACGTCCGAATAGATATTTGGCATTGCCAAAGCTAGTAGAGTGTGTGTGTGTGGGGGGGGGGGGGTTGGATTCGGGTGGGTGAGCGGTGGGTATGGGGGGGGGGGGTTTGGGGTATAACAGTCCATGGAGTCTCGTCTTCTTCTTAGTTGGTGATCGCTATATGGGGAGGTGGGGTGGGGCGGTTGGTTTGGGGTATAACAGTCCGTGGAGTCTCATCTTCCTCTTCGTTGGTGACCGCTATATGGGGTGGGTGGGGGGGGATGGGGCGGGTGTATTGGGATAAATATAACAGTCCGTGGAGTCTCATCTTCCTCTTATTTGGTGACAGTTGGACACGTATTGGGCAGCGATCTCCACAGTGGCCTCTTCTTCTCCCAGTAGAATGTAGTTTCCTGTTCTCGTCTGCAGGTATGAAGTCTGGGATGTGGGCAGAGTCTTTGGTAGTAGACGGCCCTCACAGCTGACTCAATTTTACAACTCTGTATTGTGTGTTCCTCTGTTATTCCTCCTGAATAGAGATGAGCGAGTATATTCGATCGAATACCTCCACTGCATAGTTATTGTAAAAGCGCCAGGGAAGGTGGGAGGGAAATCGAATGTTTACCGCGTAGTATTCTACCGAGTACACCAATAACTATGCGAAGGGAGGTATTCGATTGAATACTATTCGCTCATCCCTACTCTTTAATTTTTTTTTTTTTTATTTTTTTTTTTAAATGGACAACCAGTTGTTACCATTTCACTTATCAATGGGTTGTGTCTGAGTTACCAGTCAGGCGTGTGTTACTGTGTAGCAGTCTGATACAGCATTGATTGGACAATGTAAGACTGTAAGAACTCACACCTACACGGTAACTCCCAGTTGTCACTGTATTCTAGGATGAATTAAGAGAAGCGGTACAATGCAGAGGGCGTATTTTACAGCATATGCCATATTCTGACCACCAGCCACCACATACAGAGAATCACTAGGTGGCCATTCACATCTATCAGAGTCATGGAAACCGATGGGAAAACTTACTGAGCTGACTCTCATAAAAGTGAACGGAGCCACATACAGTATGTGTTTGGCCACCTCTCCATTCACCATCTAACAGGATGGAGATCAGGGGACCCAGTTCAGGATATAGATGCTGGTCCTAGAACAAGACTAAAAGAACTATAGGGCTGGGGCCCCACAGGTTTGAACTGCTGAGATTTGCCTGCGGCAAAAACAGCGGGAAAAATCGCAGCATTTTACAAGGGCGGTTTTGGAAATCACAGCATGTCAATTATATCTACGGAAATACCTGTGGCTTTCCCATAGATATAAGGGTAACAGAAAGTCTGCAGAGAAAAACTCCATGAAATTTCTGTTGAAAGCGCTGTGGGAAGAACCACAATGCGTTCCCGCCGTGCTTTTTCCCGCAGCACTTTAGCGCTGCAGATTGTCCTGCGGGCCTTAGCTTAACCTAGTGAAAACTTAGCCTTTTGTTGTCCAAATGCATCTGAAATTAAGAATTATATAGACCATCTACAGTGGCGTAACTAAGAACGGCGGGGCCCTGCGGCGAACTTTTGACATCCCGGGTTATGTGACGTCAGGGAGCGTCCAGAAGTAGGCCCAAAACTGCCCGGAGCGTGGAAAGGTAAGTAACAATGTTTTTTATGTTACCTGACCTCCCTGAACCACCAATCATTATACTTGGGAGTCTGAAACCCCAGTGACCCCAGTGTATAATAATGATGTTTGTGGGGCCCGTGGCATCACTTACCGATCCCGGCCCCTGCCAGGATCGGTAATTAAGTAGGGCCTGTTACCGGCTGGAGTAACTCCAGCCGGTAACAGCCTATTAAGAGAAAAAAATAAATTTTCATTCAAGAACTGACCTCAAAACAGGAGGCAGCGGTTTCTCTACTGGATGTAGCTAAATGGATATTAGAAGAAATCAGTAGTCCAGGAAAAGCTAAAACATATAAGGTGTTTGCCCTACTAGACTTGACTAGACTAGACGTTAAAGGAGGTGTCCACAAAATAAACCATAAATGTCTGACGGATTCAGGCCACACATCTCCGTCCCACATCCAGCACTAAAATGGGAATCTCCCAGACCACCATCCTGCTTGTTGTTTAATAACAGGATTAACAGGACAGATTTGGGGCTTTGGCTTTTAGAGCTTCTCTATTCTGTCATGATCTGTATTTTACATTGCATGAAAGGTTAGTTTAACTCGGTTGAGATCCAACATCTACAATCTGCATTTCTGTACTTCGTTGTTCTGACTTCTTACTCATGCCAAGTAAAATGTAATTGAATGCATCTCTTCTTTCTTGACCTCTTCCAGCTCTTAAGTTTCATATTACATGTTACAGTATTTCTTCCAGGAACCTGCAGTAAAATCAAACAGCGCTCTTCTCGCTACATAGTCAATGCCGCTTATCTAATTCACAGATACTTATGATGAAAATTAGAAATATTCTGCAACACTGTAATATTAACTCAGATTAACAGATTAGATTTAGATATAAACAACAATGGTAACAAAATAATGATATTATATTACAGTATTACATCACACACAGAAATTCAGAGGAAATACCAAGCAATAACTTCTGCAGCTTCGCCTAGTGATATGTGCAGGAATAGATCCTTTACCTCATCCAAATACAGATCAAGAAAGATGAAAACTGGCGAATGTTCCAGTATATCCATAAAAGTAATATGGCTACCTGGTTCTTCAACAAAAAGTTTTGCATGGTTTAGGCCCTGCTCATAGTAGCTTTGTGGTTTCTATTTATTTATCAGTCATAAGGAGGACACTACTGGCACCCAACACAACTGACATATAACAAGATCCATCGGGATCATCTCATAAAGACGCCCCTTTGGGTAATATACATTATCCAAAGTGCCATCAGGAGACATAAAATGGAAAATTTGGTTTATTGATATATCCCTGTGTTGTTAAACCTAATGCACCAAAAGATCAAGGAATAAAGTATATTTGACATACCACTTCACAAAATGTTATGTAACCCAGAGGGCCCCAACCACCGGCCATGGATCACCTGGTACTGGGCCACAGGATGCCTTTTCAGTTCTGAGCACCTCTTGGCGAATACAGGGAGAAGCAGCCAATGAGGAGAGCACTAGCCAGGATATAACTACTTTAGTTAGTTCCTGGCCAGGGGGAGTCCTCATTAGCTGCCGCACCCCGCACACACTGCTCACTGGAAATTTCACTTTCACACTAGCAATTCTTGGACGTGAGACTTGGTTCATGTGAATGCTGAATTTCCCGGCCTGTACATCATGCTGGGAGAGGGACACCAAGCATTATAGTTATATGTGATGATAAGAGTCTCTGACCCCAGAGACATATTGCCCTGTACTTTAATCACTATGCGCCAGTAAATCCTAAGGAATGTTAGGAGTCCCTCTCCCAGCATAATGTACAGGCCAGTAATTCCGGCTTTCCCATGGACTGAGTTTCACGTCCAAGACCTAGTAGTGTGAAAGCAATGGAGAGCCATTGAGACCACATCACCAGTTGTGGTCTGCATGGAACTGGTCTGTGGGGCAGGAAAGTTTGAGGATTGCTCATAAAACCTGTATAAGATTTCACCATACAAAATTTGTGTAAGACAGGGATCTTTCTTTGTACCCAAAAACGTGTAGGATTCTGGCAAATAACATACTTTTTAGATTCCCCCAGTTGCCGTGTTGCATATCCACTGGCCTTTTAGGTTGTCCCAGCATATGACCATGGTAGACGGCTACTGTCTGCAGAGGTAATGTCTGCAAGTTCAACAAAGTCTATATCTACAATGAGAAGAGATGTCACCAGTGAGTCATTGGATGGGAAAGTTATTTATTTTTCCTGTGTGTGGGGATAGGGCCTCGCTGGTGAGAATTTGGTAGAGTGGCTTAACAAAATGAAAGAATAATACAGTACTCACCAATGGCTCCAAGGGGCATTAACAACACTAAAGTTATCAACACAGACGGACTCCGTATCTCAGTGTCTGTTCCCATTGACTCTAATGTAAACATTGTTAGAGATGTCTTCCGTCATGTTTTTTTACTTTTCTAATGGAAGTGAAAGTCCTGCATGCATATTTTTGACATGGTGGTGAATGCAGACAGACATCAGAGGGGGCTCCACCTGCATCTGCTGTTTAATGTTCATTGCACTCATCCTGTGACAGATAAGAACAACGGACATATAATAGTAGTAGAGAGAACCTACCCTTTTGGCACATTCACACAACTGAGGTTTAGCATTTTGGAAAGATTTACTGGCCTGCACCTTATGTCAGGAGAGGGTCTACTATCTGTATAGTTATATATGCTGCTAGGAGTCCCTGCAACATATTGTCCTGCACCAATTACAATACAGGACAGTATGTCACTGGGAGGAAGGGACTCCTAGCAACATGGATATACAGCTAGTAGTCCCTCTCCTGGCATAAGGTGCAGGTTGGTAAATCCAGCCAACACACAGACCCAGTTTCATGGCTTAAACTCGGTCATGTGAATGAGCCCTTAGTCTTGCAAAGGTATGTTGTTTATCAGTGTACCGTGCTGTATAATGTAGTAAGGGTAGTGTAGTATGCCAAGGGAAGATAGTAGACTCTCTTTAAAGTGTACCTAGAAGTTTATGCAAAGACTATACTTGACTACGCTCCAGATGTACAATATAAAGGGAATAATAAGTACTACCTGCTGAAAATGATTCAATTAGAAATAATTTACAGCAATTTGGGTCTAAACTAAAGTATTTCAGAGGATGATCTGCAGAATAATCCAAAGCAGTAACAGATGTAGAATTATACAGGTCCTGGCAAAAATCAAAAACTGACTTCATTGTTAACATTATGTAATTGGTGTGTGAGTGATCTGAACATGAATGAATGCAAGTTGCCGGGTCAATTGAAGGGTTAAAATCCTGTAATGACTAAAGAGTCCTGAGGTTTCGGAATGCCATAACACATCCCTGGCTGTCGTTCTTTCTTCCCCCCTCTGTTCATTCTCCTCCCCTCATACTCTTTTCTCCCTAGGTCTCCAGTCCAGGCTGTGACGTCGCTCTGAGGAAAAGGATAAAGAGAAGATCATTAGGCATCAGGGAGTTGGGCTGTTTCAGCTGCTGCTTGAAGGAGACTATATTCTTAGAATTTGGGATCTGAGACTTTTTTTTCTTTTTTGTCTTTTTTTCCTTTGCATCACTAAATCTTCACATAGGGAAACAAAAATGCCACAAAATGTGGTCCTGCCTGGACCTGCTCCTTGGGGATTCAGGCTGACCGGGGGCATTGATTTTAACCAACCTCTGGTCATCTCTAGGGTAAGTAACCTTACAGGACACATAGAAGATATAAGGTTTTATACTATTGTCAATGCAGGCGATTTATAAATTAGGACATAACTATAGGGGGTGGAGAGGCTGCAGTCACACCTGGGCCCTGGTACATATGGGGGGTCTATACTTTCCTAAAAATAGTATGTGATACTAGATGTAACCTGTTACAGGCTTCAAATAGTCTGTGGAGTACAACAGGTGACAGATGGGAAAGGGAATAAACTACACCAAATGGTAACTAGATGTGTGAAGAGCTGTTACCCGGGCCGGTTATACATAGTCTCTTGTGTTCAGTGCTTCTTTTGGAGAACAATGTATATGGAAGAGACTGTGTGTCTAATACGCTGTTACTGTACATACATATATAGCAAAGTTAACCCAAACTTCTGCAATTGGTTAAATGCTGCAGCGTGATATCTTATCACAACAAAAAAATCGATCACAAAATATTTTTCAATGACTTTTCGCTGTCTTCTGTGATAAGATATGACGATACAGCTTTTACCCAATTGTAGAAGTTTAGGTTAACTCTGCTACATCTGTACATAATACTCTTGTAACAATAATGTCTGTGATATGTCTGTGATAGGTCAGATGTGATGCCATCAGGAACAATGGTGTTTGCTTTAATGGTTAATCTCCAGTGTTACAGAATTTTCCCATATGTCTATAGTTATTCTGTAAAGGGGTAATACAGCTGTAAACATTTATCATACAGCAATATTAACACTTAGATCCAATTCCAACTCCAATTCCCTGTTCCACCCACCCAAGCAATCATACTGGCAAGGAGTTGTGTATACAATGACCAAGCACGTGAATTGCTTCCATACAGCTCTATAGTATGTTTGTAAACAGCCATTAAGATAAGAACTGGGGGATCTGGCAATTGATTGTTTGTTGTTATAAGTATATAGTAATAAGCCTCTTCCCCCCTCCCTCCTGTAATTCTAGCCCTGTGTCCAGTTATAAATATGCAGCCTCTACAGAGTGTTTTTTAGTTATATCTGAAGAAGAAGCTCAGAGGAAAGCTTCGAAACGTCATATTCTGTCATCATTATGAGTTAGCCATTAAAAAAGGTATCACCTACTGAAGACTTGTAAACAGATAAGTAGACATTATTTTCTGCTCCTCAGTTATACAAAACCCAGCAGATAAATCCCAGACAAGGCATTACTAGGTGGAAATATACAAGAAGATTTTTGCTAAGAATCGGTCGCTGTCATTCATTGTGACAATACACTTATTAGCTTGACAAATGCAAATGATATGTAATGTGTAAAGGCGACTTTATCTTATATTACTATTGGTCACTTCTGGAGACTTTAGTCACCGACATCTGTTACTCGCCTTATTTTACCAGTTGGTTACACTTTTCTGTCTTGCCGCCATCTGGTTAATATCTATTGATGTCAACACAGTCTCTTATCAACTAATAACAAACTGGGGACGTACAAAGAAAATGTAGTTGTTTCATAAAGACATTTACTCTAATAATACAGAATAACAATTACTCTAATACTCTAATAATACATAATAACAATTATCAACACATACCACATACTTGTACCAGGAGGCAGGTTAATACATCCATATATATATATATATATATATATATATATTTATATATATACACACATACTCTAGCAGGTAACAGCTGCTATTTACTTACTGATCCCTGGTCCTGCCCATGGCTGTCTCCGCTTTCCCTTCAGCCCTCCAGAGGGCCCTGTGTTTCCAACATCATGTTGCATGACGCGGAACAGCATCAGGATGTCACTGACACTATTGAGGGTGCTGCACAGGACCTCCTGGAGGCTGAAAGGAGAAGTGGAGTTGGCTATGGGCAGGACCAGGCATTAAGATTATTCATAAGGTGGACGTTTGCGAAATTTGGGGTATCTTCAGTTCTGCCAAACCCAAATTTTTGGAAAATTGTGGGGGTACTATAGGACACTATACTGTGTGGTGCAGCTACTGTGAGACATTGTACTGTATGGAGGCCACATATGTCATTATTCTATTTGGAGGGGCCACTGTGGGACATTATACTGCATGGAGGCTTCCACTATGGAACATTATACTATGCACTACGGGACATTATACTGTGTGGAAGAGCTGCTATGTGACATTATACTTTCTGAAAGGGCCACTGTGGGATATTATACTGTGTGGAGGGGCCACTATGACACATTATACTGCGTGGAGAGGCCATTGTTGGACACTATACTGTGTGGAGGGGTCACTGTGGGACATTGTACTATGTAGAGAGCTGTTATGGGACATTATACTCTATGGAGGGGCCACTATAGAACATTATACTGTGCATTATGGAATATGGATAAACCCTGGCTGAGGCAGTTGGTAGTCTAAAATCGCTAGCACTTACTATATGGTAGTTTGTAAATGGGGAACTTACTGCATGGGGGTCAATAAAGGGACAAGATACTGAAGGGGACAGTTAGAGGGGCATTTCCTGTGTGGAGGGCAGAATAGGAGGCAGAAAACTATAAGGTGGCCTTTATAGCATTTAGAGCCAGAAAAGATGATGTTATATCACGTGGGGGACAGGTATGAGAACATTATACCATGTGGGGGCTAGTAAATGAGGCATTATACCATATGGGGGCTGGTAAAGGGGGCGTTATACCATGTGGGGTCAGGAGAGGGGGCATTATACTATGTGAGATGGGGCAGATAAGAGTCTGCTATGGGGTTTAGTCTTCAGTAGTTACGCCCCTGTACCGGACCATTATTGTTTTAGAGCCTGGGTAAGCACCGTTTCCCTGTGAGGTTGTTCTCTTCGATTTATCCAGAAAACTTGCTCAAACTGACATGAACCTATACAGTATATCAGAGAGCGCAGCCTCTCTCCCTCTGTCACATCCAGCTCTCAGACGGGGATAGCATAAACTACCCTATGGGTTCACTTGAAGATGTTTTGTTCCTTTTTGTAAGCTAAGATATGTTCTAGCTTGGTCTTCCATAACACACATATCTCACTCAGAGAAATAGCCTATACATGTTGTTATATGCAGCATGGTTCTCAATGTAAGCAATTCTGGAAACACTAAGTACTGCAAACACGATGACATGTACATTGTTGTGTGCCTGATCACATGGAGTGCTATGTACTGTAATAGAGCTCTGGAGACCCCTCTAGCCAGTGCGATACTGTATATAGCTCAAGAAGCTAGATTGGGTTACTACTTTCAGCATGTAGATATCATTTCACAAACAGGGCTTGCCTCGGAGCGGATCAAGTAGACTGTTCCACATGAAGCGGGATGCCCTTTCAGAGGTGATGTTGTCATAGATGCTAATGTATATTTTGGGGGGATGAGGAGGTCACGTCTTCATGTGCACCTGCTGAGCAGCTGACACGGGCTGTGCATTATATCTTTAGTACCCTATGATGTAACTTGTATACAAGTCTGGCTAACATTAATAACACTGATCGGACCACCCACTGGTCTCAAATACTCCTCATAGGCCTGGAAAAAACAGAAATAAATGGATAAATGACGGGTTATACAGAATTTTTTCACCAAAAATATAGATTTAAATCTACTGCTGTATAACATGCTACCTGCAGATTGTGCTGAGTTTTCATGGTGACTGGTTCCCTTTAAATTTAATAGTGAAACCACATTGTAAAACTAGGGGACATTTGCCTAACCTCAGGCGCACATCCGCTGAAATGTATAACCTTAGGTCTCCTTCATATGACCATGTTCATTGTACAGGTCAATGAAAACAGCATGGATAACATACAGCTTGGTATCCATGTGTCATACATGTTTTTCACTGACCCATACATTGAAGTGAATGAAGCGAGCCGCAGATGCGGAGAGGTATAGGGTCTGCTCCACTATGGCAGGAATATATAGCCACGAAAACTACAGCATGTATGGGCCCATAGAAGTGTATGTTTCTATACTTTGATCCACATCTGCCAATCCACAACCAAAAGTATGGTCGTGTGAATATAGTATTGTATAACAATGCTGAATCACGGCGGATTAAGTACCTAGAGTAATTACAATCATAAGTACATTGCATGTGAATAGGTATATAGTAGAAAGAGGGAAAAAAGTGACATACATTAAAATGTGATCAAATTCAATGATCCAGGACTTGACACAACTCATATAAGTGCAAACACATCATCATTAAACTTTCTTCTACATTGAGGAGTGTCCCACAGATACAATTGTAGCAGTATGTGAAGGCGAATAATAACATGATTATGGTATTAAAATGAATAATTGCCATGAATGACATCCAGCGGTAATGTACTACAGTGTGCTTTATACAATGCAGTGAAAGAGTTGTCTAAACCACTTGTCAACGAAGTCTTGTCAACACCCATTGTATGAGAGCATAATAATAGCAGATAACAAAGCCATACCTCATCTACATACACATATAATAAGTATAAAGGTTAAAACTGATCTATTACTAATAGTGTTTTTAGGGATCTGATGTCTGAATTAAGTCACTGAAATGAATGGATAGGTATGGCGCCTGTATTTTTCGTACAGGAAATGCGAAAGTGTGATTATAGCCTTAGTCTACATTCATATGTGTGTATACAGGTCTAGGAGAAAACAGCAAGGATGCACATGAATGATATCTATGTGCTATCAGTGACCTCCGCGGACCCATACATTTCAATAATGAGCCCAAACCGCAAAACAGACAGGAAAGGGAGTTTTCAGTTTTGTCTCCGGGCTTAGGGTCCCCTACACAGTTCCATGATAAGAAATAGTTGTGTGTATGGGGCTATAAGAAAATAATGGAACAGTGTGCTAGCCTTTAAAAACATGTACATGGTGGATTCTACTGCAAACATGCTCATTGCTCAATAGGGCCTCCTGATGCTAGTGGCGTAACTACTGCCGTAGCAGCAGAGGCAGCTGCCACAGGGCCCGGGACATTAGGGGCCCGGTGACAGCTGCTACCGCTGCTATCATTATACTCGGGGGTCTTTTCGGACCCCCGAGTATAATGATCGGCGGCCCGGGAGAGGTAAACTTGGCTATTGCTCAGGGTCCCAGCACTTGCAGGGGCCCCCTGTTGGTGGAATACTTTCTCTATTAATATAGGGAAAGTATATGTCCGAAGCTGCAGCAACAGCTGATACACAGGAGCCGATGCAAGGTTTGGCTCCACTCAGCGCTCTCAGGACGCTTTCTCTCCCCCATACCTTTCTCTGGCTGTCCTCTGCCCACCAATGAGAGGGCTGAGGAGAGCCCAGGAGGCGGGGCTTATCCCTATACAGAAAATGGACCCTTGGTGAGCTCCTGCCGTCCTGCACACAAGAGAAGGAGCAGAAGAAGCTCCAGGAAAGTGACACTAAAAAAAGAAAACACAGGTACACAGGACATACTGGGGTTACTATGCTTATTAATATCAGGCATTGGGGGTCATTAATTTTGTTTTAGTAACTCCATGTGCCTCATATTAATAACAATTAACCCCATCATGTCCCTCACATTAACCCCTGTGTACCTCACCATAAGAGTTACTAATATGTGAGACATATGGGGGTAATAGTAATGAAGATACTTTATTATTACCTCCATGTCTCTCACATATCAGTAACTCTTATGTGAGGTACACAAGGGTTAATGTGAGGGACATGATGGGGTTAACTGGTATTACTATGAGGCACATGGAGTTACTAAATTGTAATGCACATGACCAGACTTTTTATCCACAATTGTCCTGGTATAGCGGTCAGCTGGTGATGTGACAGGATTTAGGCCTGTAGGGGCCACTGAGGGACATAATACTGTGTGCAGGGGCCACTATGGGACATAATACTGTGTGCAGGGGCCACTATGGGACATAATACTGTGTGCAGGGGCCACTATGGGACATAATACTGTGTGCAGGGGCCACTATGGGACATAATACTGTGTGCAGGGGCCACTATGGGGGATAATACTGTGTGCAGGGGCCACTGAGAGACATAATAATGTGTGCAGGGGCCACTAAGGGACATAATACTGTGTGCAGGGGCCGCTGAGGGACATAAAACTGTGTGCAGGGGCCACTATGGGGCATAATACTGTGTGCAGGGGCCTCTAAGGGACATAATACTGTGTGCAGGGGGCACTGAGGGACATAATACTGTGTGCAGAGGCCACTGAGGGACATAATACTGTGTGCAAGGGCCACTGAGGGACATAATAGTGTGTGCAGGGGCCACTATGGGACATAATATTGTGTGTAGGGGTCACTATGGGGGATAATACTGTGTGTAGGGGTCACTATGGGGGATAATACTGTGTGCAGGGGCCACTATGGGGCATAATACTGTGTGCAAGGGGCCTCTATGGGACATAGTACTGTGTGCAGGGGCCTGTATGGGGCATAATACTGTGTGTAGGGGTCACTATGGGGGATAATACTGTGTGTGGGGGTCACTATGGGGGATAATACTGTGTGCAGGGGCCACTATAGGGCATAATACTGTGTGCAGGGGCCTGTATGGGGCATAAAAGAGCGCGCAAGAATGCGTAGGAGGGGCTCGGTCGAGATCTTTAGGGGGGGGGCATGTCAAAAGTTCGCCACGGGGCCCCACCATTCTTAGTTACGCCACTGCCTGATGCCAATGACGGAGCAGGTGCAATGACTTAGGGAGATACCATTTAGGAAGAATAACAGGCTGACATCAGCGAAGGACATGTCAATCACTCCTCACAGGACATGACTAAGAGCAATGACATCTGACTAGCTGAAACTGGTCTCCACCTCCTGTGACTAGTTAAGCTTCATTCACATACACTTATCTTAAGGTTTTAAAAATTTTAAGCATTACTTTTCTGCAAAAGAAGGAGTCTTTTAGGCTGAGGTCCAATGTTGCAGAAACGCAGCTTTTTTGTTGCAGATTTTTATTTTTATTTTTTTTAGTCAAATCCAGGAGTGGACTGAGCAGAAGGCAGAAGTATAAGAACTTCCTATTTATTTCCCTTTCCTTCTGTAGCCATTCTTGACTTTGGCTCAAAAAAACACAACAAAATCTACAACAAAAAAAGCTCCATTAGGGTAAGTTCACATTTTGCGACATGCTCATTCTTCAGGCCGAGTCGCCTCGTGATTCGGCCTGAAGACACTCCCTCCTCTGGACTAGGGCCATTCATTGGGCCTAATGTGGAGCAAAATGCGCAGCTGGTGCTGGTGCAGTGCACCGGCTTTCAGTTCGAGGCTACCCGGTCTTTGGATCGGAACCTGAGGCGGCCTCCGGTTCTGGACTCTTATGACTTCTAAGGAAGTGGAAGGACATCCTGCTGTGACTACATGGGAATTCATATGGGGCTGTTTTGTCAGCTGTAAAGATGGGCTCTGTCTTTGAAAAAGTTATGGAGTTGCTGTAACTCCTGGAGACAAGTGTCCGATCAATAGGAGTCCTGTGTGACAACAGGTGTCTCACAAGAGCAGGGCTCATGTCATTTCCAGTCTCAATGTACCCTGCAGCTCCATTTATTACTATAGGACTGCTGGAGACAGCTGAGGATTGTGCATGGCTTCTCTTTGTAATTTACATAGAAATGAGTAAAGCATCAGACCGATGCTCCATTTACACGTGAGTACACGGATCCCAGCAGTAAGACACCCACTTCAGAAACAACTAATGATTTATTCTGTAGATAGGGAGTAAATGCTGTTTGTAGGAAAACCTATTCAGTTTGACTGCATGGACCTGCATTGGGGCTCCTAAAGGACCTATAGAGACTTTGGGGCCAATTATTGTGAATTTGTAGGATAACTGGTCTGTCTAATGACTACTGGTTAGTGGAAGGAGCCATCATGAGACATTACAAAGTGCACTTAATACTACAGATTCACCTTTAAAAGCACTTAAACAATTGTGTACAGCTCACCATATACCTGTCAGCAGACAAAAATTATTTTGCAATACCTTATTTTTTATTTGCTACAGATGTAACACAAATTCCACCGATATAATACAAGTTTGTTACTAAAACATTTTTAAGTTAAGTACACAGTAGGACATTGCTGCTCATACAGTATACTATGCGTATACTATTGATGACCTATGGTTAGGTCACCCCAACGATCGGCTGTTTGCAGAAGCCTGTAGTATATCGGTATAGCTCAGTGCACTATGTTGCGGCAGGGAAAGTTACTGCAGGTTTAAGCAGGTTTTAGCAGCTACAAACAGTTAACCGACTGTCCAATTTAATCACACAAATACAATGTATTAAAATGACCCCTGATAATACAGGAGAGATTAAACATGTAGGGTCAGTTCAACTGAGGGAACGAGCAGTACAGGACAGTGGTGGTCGGCAAGCCACTGAGAAAGCAAAGTAATAGCTAGGGCTGACAAGCTAAATATCCAGGACAAAGATCTAAGATTTAGAAGAAACTCTGTGGTTATTGTGAAACAAAACAATAAAATACTCATCTGTCCCTAGTGCTCTGTTATCCAGTCTCAGTCCCCTTTTCCTCCCATGCTGGAAGATGACAGGCTCCCATGGCTGATAAGCCAGTCATTGGCCTCACAGATCGCTGGTAAGGTACTGATGACGTATGTGAGTTATGTCACTGGTCTCTCTGCAGTGACTACTGAGGTCACCGATCGACTGCTCTTGAGGTCTGTGAGGTCTTATCGTTCATGTGAGTCTCTCACAAAGGAGTGGTCATCAATAGTATACTGCTGGACAACCCCTTTAACCATTTCCCGCCAACGGCATTTTTTGATTTTCGGTTTTCGTTTTCGACTCCCCCCCTTCAAAACCCCATAACTGTTTTATTTCTCTCAGAGCCATTGGAGGTATGACTCCTGGGCAGCCACCATAGTTAAACACCCGGCGTCTGCCGGAGGACATTTTATGTCCTCATGAAAGTGCGGTTTTATATACCACGTATACCGCTAGAAAGCCAACAGTGTGCTGAATTTGTTAATTTCGGCACAGATACCATCCCAATGTCAGAAGGGCTTTCCTCATAACTCTGAGTCATTACTGGGCTGTGAGGAACGCCCCATTTGACTGTACTCCAACATGCAACATAGTATTGTTCTGTCGAAGGGAGCGTTCTTTACCACCCAATGATGATCCTGAGCTGGAGGGGCTGAGCATTCCTAAAAGCCAAGTAATGATGCTAAGCTACAAGGAACGCTCCTCTGACAGTGGTGAGATATCAGTCCTGTAACTAACATCACCAATATCTCTTTCCATAACGGGAAAGCCAACGGTGCACTGAATTTAGTGGACTGTCGGCTTTCTAACAGTATATAAAACCGGACTTTCATGGGACATGAAAGGTCCTCTTTAGTAAACTGAAAAAATTACCCAAACTGTACATTTCACATAGATAAAATAAAGGTACACACAGCTTCGTTATGTTCTTTTGGGTGCACCTACATGGGACATAGGTTACATTTCCCATATCTGTTTCCTGTAAGTGTTTTACAGTACCTGAAAAGTGGTTGAGTCATTTTTACCTATTTCCTATTTTGCTGGAGGAAATTGACCAGTGCAGATTTCTCCTTTTCTAATGCATAGGGAGAATTCTGTGTAAAATCTGCAACAAGTTCACATGTAACATATTATAACAAATTTGTTGCCATTTCTACAGTGGAATTTTTCTTCAGATCTGTGTTTTTATTATACTATAACTCATGTACTCTATATCTGTCCATTTTAGATAACACCAGGAAGTAAATCTTCGATTGCAAATCTGTGTCCTGGAGATGTAATACTTGCCATTGATGGATACAGCACTGATAATATGACACATGGCGAAGCACAGGATAGGATTAAAGCTGCAACTGACCAGCTCTGCCTAAAGATTGACAGGTATACACTTACTTTGGATTACAGATTCTAACAACCCTGCAGAACGTCCAGGTGTCAGTTTACTAATGAGAGGTTTAATGGAGTGCAGTAGAACATCAGCGGTGTCAAATATGTGATCCATTATCTCTAGTCGCACCCATACTATTATTAATCACAACCATTATAAATATATTACACATAAGGAAGAATTATCTAAGGAATCCTTCCAGATCTGGTTACAGATAAGGGGTCTAGGGACGATTAGTGGTGATCCAGAAATCTAATTTTTATCACCTACTATATGGATAAAATAGAAATTCTACAGGTTGAGACACTAGGGCAGATAAATTCATGAAAATGTGCTAGAATTCTGCAGCAATTTGTGCCAACAAACTAGTATACATGCTCTATACCTTATTTTCTAATAGTTTCAGGCACTTTCTAATTTGCCTGAAAAGTAAGCTGGGGTATATCAGGGATTGAAGATTTTTGCAAAGGGGCATGGCTTAATATGAACCACTGGGCATCAAAACTTTGTTCCAAAATTTTGGTGCTTTTTTTTTTTTTTTGCAGAAACTAAGTTCTCTAAAGCTAGGTTCAGATGTACGTTGGAGTCTCTATCCGTAGACTCTGTAGGAGACTCCATTGCAGATTCTGCTTACAATCAGTGGAGAGTAAAGTCCTACAAGGAGGACGTCACAAGAATGTCATAAGAACAGCGCCACACCTCCCGTGAGGCGACCTGAAGCGAGCGCTTCAGGCGGCGCTATGTCAGGACCCCAGGGAGGGCGGCATTTTTGATTACTTAAGCCAGTCCAGGACAAGCTGTCCTGGACTGGCTTAGCACCGAGCGGTGGTTTGGGGAGGCCACTGGAGCAGCGCTGCTCCAGCAGCCTCCCCTCACGCTCAGGCAGAGAGCAGGTCATCTCCTTGCCTGCTCTCTGCCTGCGAACGGCGCTAAGCCCCGCCCCCTTCGTGCTGTCATGCCCCATTCGCTCGGCCACGCCCCTTCGTTCCGCCCCCTCCTCCCGGGGGAGGGGCGGATTTCTGTAGTTCGCCTCGGGCGGTGAAAGGGGTAGGTTCACCCCTGCATAAGAACAGGCGATGTGGCACACACTGTGCCAAATGTGCACCACACTATCACCACAAAACTGATGTAGATAAAATAATAAATCCTCCCTGGCTTATGGCCCCTTACCAAAGCCCATACAGGTGTGTGTATAGTACTCTAGAAAACAACGTGTACATGGGATAGGTGTGAAAAACAGTGCACATGTTCGTGAGCATGGAGCTTAAATCCTGCAAAAGCACAAATAATATATGGGTTGATCCATCATAGTGTGTGTGTGTGTGTGTGTGTATATATATATATATATATAGAGAGAGAGAGAGAGAGAGAGATTTTTAATATTAATATATTTGTCTTTAGAGCTGAAACTAGGATGTGGTCTCCGCAAACTTGTGAAGACCCATATAAAATAAGCCTTGAAGCTGAACCACAGGTAAGAAAAACTCTAATGTTTTATTTTACTTTAATGTTTTATAGATTTTGTGAACATCACAGATTTAGATATAACCCAATATATTTTTTAGATGGAGTCTGCTCCACAGTTCCTCCCCTCTTTCCTGCAACTACAGCCATCACTTAGAGAGGAGGGGAGAGACAGTGGAGCGACTCCATGGAAAGAGTGCGTGCACTTCAGGATGAAGGACCAGTGTTGGTGCACTTGCAGGGATAAAATATCATTTTCAAGTGCTGCTAACAATAAAAGGCGCGTTTAACACCACTAACCAGATTCCACCTAGTGCTATCAGCAGTTTTGCATGGTCAAAACCAATGACGGTCTTCCTTCAGTACCGAGGAAACCCAGAAAAGCACAGAGGGAATTTACTGACTTCATGTGGATGATGTATCATTCAGGGTTGTATGTACAATTGCTGCTCCCCTATAGAACTGCATGAATAACATGCAAATAGAGCAAAAAAGAAGCGATACACGCCTCCTGTAGGTAAAGTACATACAGAAAACTTGTAAGGGCGGGTTCACATCTGCGCCCGGTCTCCGCTTTGCGGGTTTCCATCTTCTGCCCGAGAAACTGGACAGGAGACGGAAACCCGGCAGTCAATTTTCAAACCCATTCACTTGAATGGGTTTGCAAAGTGTCTGCCCGTGAGCGTCTTGTGCCTCTCTGGGCGAAACTGGGTTTTTTAAACCGGACACAAAGTCCTGCATGTCCAACTTTGTGTCCGGTAAAAAAAAAATGGTTTCTTATAATAGCTATAAAATTATAATATATAATACAAAGTTCATATAATGCCATTATTAAAATTCTAACTCCAACAAACAATACATGAGAGAAATATAACTTAAAATCCAACAATAGTCTTTATTAAACCCCCAAATGCTACAAAACCCATATAAGTTGTAAATTAAATCCATATCACCCGTAGAAGATATAAGATCCTAAACCAATTCATAGTCTGAATGCATGAGCAAGTCCAATTGTACAAGGTATTTGCAAATAGAGTAACTGGTTCGAGTTACTTTAGTCTGTATTCTGTATATCCTTTATATTTATATATGTGTATTTATTTGCCTTGCATAGTTATAATCCTATAGCACAATTTGCTATTACTTATAAGTCTCCCTTCTTATATACTATATTGAGGATTACTTGTATAATTGGACTTACTCATGCATTCACACTATGAATTGATCTGGGACCGTATGTCTTCTATGGGTGGCATGGACTTACATTACAAATTGTATGAGATTTTTTTAGCATTTTTGGAATTTATTATAGAAAAATGTTGTAACGCTTGTGTGGTAAAGCACTGACAGAGTGAAGGTGCTTCATACATGTTCATAGGAGAACCCAGAACTGTCCCTATAGTTGGAAGCTTTGCATAGAGACAGCACATCTTTGATCACTTCTTTTTTAGGCCTCATCTCCCTCCAATTGACTTCAATGGGTTCCTTTTTCTGCTAGCAGAAAAAGGAATCCATTGAAGTCAATGGGATGTTTTTTTTCAGCGCTGAAATTCCACACCAAATTCAGCGCCATTTTCCTCCATGTGAATGGACCCTTAAAGGGTTGCTTGTGGTATTACAGCTCAGTCCCATTCACTTTAATGAGCTAAACTGCTAAACTGCAGTACCACATACAAATGTAGACAGGTGTGGCGCTGTTTCAAGATTAAAGTAGCCATATTCTTCTATTTTGGGCAATCCCTTTGAGTCTTGTTCCTAAGCCGCATGGATTGTATATAATTAAATAATATTATGTGCATGTGATGCATATGTGTGAAATCTAAACAGTGGTGCTTTTGCCTGTTTGTGCTTAATCCGCATGAATTGTGGTTTGGTGTGTTTTACCCAAATGTACGCAGGAGTTCAAGCCCATCGGTACAGCTCATAACCGGAGAGCACAGCCTTTTGTAGCTGGTGCAAATATTGGTGACAAAAAGCAGGTAGTGAGTTCATCCTATAACACCCCAATTGGGCTATACTCATCTGGCAACATTAAAGATGCCTTCCATGGACAGATGAGAGGTCTTATTCCTAATGCAGATCAAATGTAAGTAGTATATAAGTATGCATGCCAAAACAATGCTTCTAACCATCATGACTAAAGTGAATATCCTAAACTATTACTTTTCTATATGGAACATGTCTTGAATTCTGTTTCACAAAATCCTATTATTTCTGACATGTCTAAAAAAAAAACGCTGAAAATGTTGACCACTAGGCATGTCCCTTTCAATCTATCTTGCCTGCTATCATGTGAAGGTTGTCTCTAGCATCAGAAGCACTAAGACAACTTACAAGATGTGGTGGTGGGGATTTGTTTCCATAGCCTTAAACACTACTTTCCTCTTCTGTGAAAGTCTTCCCTCTTCAGAGTGCACAGTGTTGCTGATAATGTTAAACATTTTCAAAACCCCATTATAGTATACTGGTCCTGTCAGCAGCAACAACTATCTTGTGTGTCCCTGAAAAGCAGGGCACATTACTACTGTCTATAGCATCACGTATGTGGAGACTGTGAGATGTGCATAGCTTTTTCTGTATTGTTCGACATATTATGCTATAGGTAAAATGTATCTCTGAATGAGGGTCAGCAAAGGGTTAATATTAGAGGGAATATTGTGCTTTTCCATTAGCCAATGCATGATAGATGCCAGACTTCTAGAAAGTCCAAAACACTATATAAGGGCCAGTTCACACGGAGTTAACGCGCTTGCATTCGGGCACGTATACACGTGTCAGAATGTGAGCGCTCAAAACAGATCCCATTCATTTCAATGGGTCGTTACGGGCATATAATGCGCGTAATTTTGTGCGCGCAATTTTGTGGCCGCAAAATTACGCGCGCAAAAATATGTGCGTTATACGCCCGTAACAACCCATTAAAATGAATGGGATCTGTTTTGAGCGCTCACATTCTGACACGTGTATACGTGCCCGAATGCGAGCGCGTTAACTCCGTGTGAACTGGCCCAACCATTTACACATAGTTGTGCTTAATGTAAATTTTTCAAGACTTATCATTACTGTATAAAAGAACTATGTTGCTTTTTTGTACCTTTTTGAGTATGGACATTCAATGTTTCCCCCATAATTAATGTCTGAGAAAATTGCATTGATCATGCCTGAAATGAAAGAAAAATATTGTATTTTATGGTTTACACTTAAATTGTACCAACCGTTTTTAATCCTACAGGATTTGGGCTACTTTGAGCACAAGCATAATGTCAGGCCTAAGCCTTTCATACTTCCAGGCAGGACCAGGTTATAATGATTTGTATTATGTGTGTTATATGCATGCTACTAAAGAGTATTACATTATACGTAACATCCCAGTGTGAGCTTCAAGATAACCTTGGCAAATAAACAGGTGAAGCCCGGGTATTGTCTTCATATATACAGTGCATAGAAAGGACAATGCAAATAATCCATCCCAAAACTATCAAGCTGAAACTATTTCACTCTTGCATGTAAAGCATTATTAGGCTGAGGCCCCACATTGCGGAAACGCAGCTTTTTTTTATTGTTGCAGGTTTTGCTGCGTTTTTTTCCACCAAAGCCAAAAATGGCTACAAAAGGAATGAAAAATATATAGGAAACTGTTATAGTTCTACCTTCTGCTCAATCCACTCCTGTCTTTGGCTCAATAAAAGGCAACAAAATCTACAACAACAAAAAAATGCTGTGTTTCCGCAACATGGGTCCTCGGTCTTAGTTGATCTCAAGCAGTGTTAATGCATTGCTGGATGTTTTAGTTTCCTTTACACGCTCCTATATACAGTATTTCACAGATATTTTTCCCCCAATGGTTTTGGAAATCCACTGTATGTATTTTGCCTCAATGTGTGGATGGTATTCTTTCCCGACCTATAAAACATTTTGAAAACTCAAAAGACTTATATAAAATTATAAGTATAACTATAAAATTGCTGTGAAGTTTATATGATCGTCTCATGAAGGTAACACCTGTGCATATTATGGGGCCATGTTACTATTATTATTGACATCACAGAGGTAGCGGACATGTTCAGGAACCCCTGTATTAGCCAGAATGAAGAGCTGCTCTATAAGACCAACTCCTGCTCTGCTGGACCCAAGCTGTCCATGCAGTTTGTATATGGCCATTCATTGTAGATAACAGGTGATCACTTGAGCGTAAGACACCGCCAAGGTAACTTCTTGGATACAATGTCCTCTCTCCAATCACATCAGCTGTGACAGAAAGGGTTGAGTGACCCCGTTCCCAAAATAGGTCAGATCTCAGTCTATCCTGTGGATATGCCATAAATAGGTGGGAATAGCCCCTTAGTACCCTGGGCACAAGCCTGTATTGTTAGTGGGAGGCTGCATGATTGTAATCTACCTTCATACAGTATATACCAGGAGCCCTGTAACTAATATTCTAAGCTCATAAGTTTCCTGTTTGCTTTTTGAAAGGATCACAAGAGACCACCATATTGTTTATGTTTGGTGTTCAGTACCATATCCCAGTTAGGGGGTGTTCACACCTGCGCCCGGTCTCCGCTTTTGGATTTCTGTCTTCTGCCAAGAGAAACTGGATAGGAAATGGAAACCCGGCGGTCAGTTTTCAAACCCATTCAGTTGAATGGGTTTACAAAGTGACCGCCTGTGAGCATCTTCTGCCTCTCCATGGTGAAACTGTTTTTTTTTTTAACCGGACACAAACTCCTGCATGTCCGACTTTGTGTCCGGTTTAAAAAAAACGGTTTCGCTGCGGAGAGGCAGAAGACGCTCACAGGCGGTCACTTTGCAAACCCATTCAAGTGAATGGCTTTGAAAACTGACCGCCAGGTTTCTGTCTCCTGTCCAGTTTCTCTCGGCAGAAGACGGAAACCTGAAAGCAGAGACCGGGCACAGGTGTGAACTCGCACTTATATGTAAAAAGACAAATATGCTCATTTATTCATTTGTTACACATCCCAGAGACAATTTCTCAATCAATTGACTTCCAATTGAGCATCAATTGATAGATTGTGCATAAAACAAATGACAAAATGCAAAAACACAGCACCACACAGAACAATATGGATCCATAACACTGTAGTGTGAATGAGGCCTTAGCATGATTTTACCCCCTGTTTGCATGCCACTTCACCGATTAGCATAAATTAACAAATATTAAAGCCACATAAGCATGTCACATATTCTCTGACTACATTTTACGCATGCCACATATTCTATGACTACACTTTGGCTAATATCTTTGCACTTCTTATTTCACTTTCTCAATCCTGCTCCGTCACTGGCTGTGTAACACAGTGGAAGCAGCACTCCTTCAGGCTTTGACCCCGGCAGTGGACGCAGCACCCCCTCCACAGTGAGCACTGTTAGCACTATAGATCCCGGTGAGCTGAAAGCTGCCTCTAGAATTGCACCTAACATTCCTCTGGAAATGGAACTTCCCGGTGTGAAGATTGTCCATGCACAGTTCAATACACCTATGCAACTATATTCTGATGACAATATCTTGGAAAGTCTACAGGGGCAAGTCTCCACCATTTTAGGGGAGAAACCTGCAATGAGGTACATAACAAAGTAACACTTTTTTACATATTGCTGAGCTTTTTAGGAAATCTTAATGATAAAATGTTTATATGAACCAGCGGGGCTATTCACTAAGGAAATGTAAGTAAATCTGCATTTACTTTAGACTGGCAGCTATTTCTCCAGACCATTCCATATATTTGCAAGCCTTGTCAAGTGAACTAAGCAGTGAGAAGCTCAAATGGTTTGACATATGGGAATCCCTCTTTCCCTCACCATCTGTCACTGGAGGAGGACAGGGACAGCCCTAAACATATTAGGGAGTCATATGCTCAGGCTGTGCTCAGTTGAAATTCTTCTAATAATGTGCATGGCCAACTAAACAGAGATTATCTTTTCTAAGGGGGCGTTCACACTATCGTTGGTGACCGTCAGCAGTGTCCGTAGCTATTGTTCGTTACAAGATTTTTAGCAACGGACACTAGCTGAACAGTCTGTAGTCTATTAAAATTTACATTCATTTCAATGGGATTTTATCTTGTGTCCGTCAGTGTCCATTTGTGTCTGTTTACACCCACGTCCATTTTTTTTACAGCGGACAAAAAAATCCTACATGCAGGACTTTTCTGTCCATTATAAAAAAAATGGACGGCAAGTGTCCATTTTTTTTTAACATTGAAGTCTATGAGCAATGGACTTACAACGGACAGTAACTGATAGCCATTAGAGATGAGCGAGTACTGTTTGGATCAGCCGATCCGAACAGCACGCTCGCATAGAAATGAATGGACGTAGGCGACACACGGGGGGGTTAAGCGGCCGGCCGCCGTCAAAGCGGAAGTACTAGGTGCATCCATTCATTTCTATGGTGCGTGCTGTTCGGATCGGCTGATCCGAACAGTACTCACTTATCTCTAATAGCCATCAGTTACTGTCCGTTTGTGTCCGTTATGATAGGTGTCCATTTTTTTTTTTGTTTTTTTAAATGGAAACCTTCATAACGGAATCCAACGTTAGTGTGAACCCTACTTTACCGTTTTGTTTTGTGCAATTCATCTGTTATTTCTCCTAGAAATAAATTGAAATTGACATCTGTCCAATCTGTGCTGTAGTGTCAGACAAAATCCGCTGCATTTTCTAGGACCTGCAAACTGTATGGGATTCTGGTTAATCCCATCCATACACTGCAAAAAAATATCCTTAGAGGACAGGTTGCAATTTCAAAAAGAGTTGTTTATCAGAAAATCACAGCAGGTCAGTTATTCACTTTTCCATATAGGGATAATAGAAGCAGAGAGTCAGGCTTTATGTGAAAAGCGCTGCAGGAAAAACAGCAATGCGTTTCCGTTGCATTTTTACCCACAGCGCATTTTGGCTGTGGCTCGCATGGGCCTCTCTTCATAACTGAGTTCCTCCATGCCTTGTATCAGTTTTGTGGGCCTCAAATGAACCTTTTTCAACTCTAGGACATCCTTTCTATGAACTACATAAGCAGAACTACATAATCCAGATGGAGCCGCACTAATGACTTGTAAAGTGATAATATTACATCCCTGTCCTGTGAGTCCATATCCCGCTGGCCTTAGAAGCAGCTGATTGACATTGCGCTGTAATGTAATCTATGATCTACAAGTATATCTAGGTCTTCTGATACTTGTGACTCTTCCAGCTTTACTCCCTCTAGGACATGTTGCATGTGGATTATTTTTACCCAGATGCATCACTTTACATTTATCCACATTGAACTTTATTTGCCATGTGGCAGAACACTCATTTTGTCCAAGTCGGCTAGTAACCTACATACATCCTCTATAGACTGCCCTGTACTACATAGTCTGGTGTCATCTGCAAAAATACAGAATGTGATATTAATCCCATCTTCAATATCATTAATAAATAAGTTAAATAACAGACCCCAGGGGCACACCACTTATAAGGAGGACCCCGCACTGAACCGTGGGATACACCAATTATAACAGAGGACCTAGCACTGAACCCTGGGATACACCAATTATAACAGAGGACCTAGCACCGAACCCTGGGGTACACCAATTATAACAGAGGACCCAGCACTGAACCCTGGGGTAAACCACTTATAACAGAGGACCCCGCACTGAACCCTGGGGTACACCACTTATAACATAGGACCCCGCATTGAACCCTGGGATACAGTACTTATAACAGAGGACCCAGCACTGAACCCTGGGCAGTGGCATAACTAGGAATGGAGGGGCCCCAAGGTGAACATTTGACATGTCTCTCCCCTGCGCACAAAACATATTGCTGCACACATGGCCTATTTAAAAAAAAAAAACAATCAAGGGCCCCCTAATGTCCCGGGCCCTGTGGCAGCTACTACTGTGGTAGTTACTCCCCTGACACCAGGGCACATCACTTATAACAGAGGACCCAGCAATGAACCCTGGGATACAGTACTTATAACAGAGGACCCAGCACTGGACCCTGGGGTACACCACTTATAACAGAGGATCCAGCACTGAACATTGGGGTACACCACTTATAACAGAGGACATAGCACTGAACCCTGGGGTACACCACTTATAAAAGAGGATCCAGCACTGAACATTGTGGTGCACCACTTATAACAGAGGACATAGCACTGAAACCTGGGGTACACCACTTATAAAAGAGGATCCAGCACTGAACATTGGGGTACATCACTTATAACAGAGGACATAGCACTGAACCCTGGGGTACACCAATTATAACCGAGGACCCAGCACTGAACATTGGGGTACACCACTTATAACAGGACATAGCACTGAACCATGGGGTACACCAATTACAGTCCTATGAAAAAGTTTGGGCACCCCTATTAATCTTAATCATTTTTTGTTCTAAATATTTTGGTGTTTGCAATAGCCATTTCAGTTTGATATATCTAATAACTGATGGACACAGTAATATTTCAGGATTGAAATGAGGTTTATTGTACTAACAGAAAATGTGCAATATGCATTAAACCAAAATTTGACCGGTGCAAAAGTATGGGCACCCTTATCATTTTATTGATTTGAATTCCCCTAACTACTTTTTACTGACTTACTGAAGCACAAAATTGGTTTTGTAACCTCAGTGAGCTTTGAACTTCATAGCCAGATGTATCCAATCATAAGAAAAGGTATTTAAGGTGGCCAATTGCAAGTTGATCTCCTATTTGAATCTCCTCTGAAGAGTGGCATCATGGGCTACTCAAAACAACTCTCAAATGATCTGAAAACAAAGATTGTTCAACATAGTTGTTCAGGGGAAGGATACAAAAAGTTGTCTCAGAGATTTAACCTGTCAGTTTCCACTGTGAGGAACATAGTAAGGAAATGGAAGACCACAGGGACAGTTCTTGTTAAGCCCAGAAGTGGCAGGCCAAGAAAAATATCAGAAAGGCAGAGAAGAAGAATGGTGAGAACAGTCAAGGACAATCCACAGACCACCTCCAAAGAGCTGCAGCATCATCTTGCTGCAGATGGTGTCACTGTGCATCGGTCAACTATACAGCGCACTTTGCACAAATAGAAGCTGTATGGGAGAGTGATGAGAAAGAAGCCGTTTCTGCAAGCACGCCACAAACAGAGTTGCCTGAGGTATGCAAAAGCACATTTGGACAAGGCAGCTTCATTTTGGAAACAAAAATTGAGTTGTTTGGTTATAAAAAAAGGCGTTATGCATGGCGTCCAAAAAGAAACAGCATTCCAAGAAAAACACATGCTACCCACTGTAAAATTTGGTGGAGGTTCCATCATGCTTTGGGGCTGTGTGGCCAATGCCGGCATCGGGAATCTTGTTAAAGTTGAGAGTCGCATGGATTCCACTCAGTATCAGCAGATTCTTGAGAATAATGTTCAAGAATCAGTGACGAAGTTGAAGTTACGCCGGGGATGGATATTTCAGCAAGACAATGATCCAAAACACCGCTCCAAATCCTCAGGCATTCATGCAGAGGAACAATTACAATGTTCTGGAATGGCCATCCCAGTCCCCAGACCTGAATATCATTGAACATCTGTGGGATGATTTGAAGCGGGCTGTCCATGCTCGGCGACCATCTAACTTAACTGAACTTGAATTGTTTGTCCAAAATACCTTTATCCAGGATTCAGGAACTGATTAAAAGCTACAGGAAGCGACTAGAGGCTGTTATCTTTGCAAAAGGAGGATCTACTAAATATTAATGTCACTTTTCTGTTGAGGTGCCCATACTTTTGCACCGGTCAAATTTTGGTTTAATGCATATTGCACATTTTCTGTTAGTACAATAAACCTCATTTCAATCCTGAAATATTACTGTGTCCATCAGTTATTAGATATATCAAACTGAAATGGCTGTTATAAACACCAAAATATTTAGAACTAAAAATGATTAAGATTAATAGGGGTGCCCAAACTTTTTCATAGGACTGTATAACAGAGGACCCAGCACTGACCCCTGGGATACACCACTTATAACAGAGGACATAGGACTGAACCCTGGGGTACACCACTTATAACAGAGGACCCAGCACTGGACCCTGGGGTACACCACTTATAACAGAGGACATAGGACTGAACCCTGGGGTACACCACTTATAACAGAGGACATAGCACTGGACCCTGGGCACTGGACCCTGGGTTACACCACTTATAACAGAGGACATAGCACTGACCCCTGGGGTACACCAGAGGACCCAGCACTGAACCCTGGGGTACACCCCTTATAACAGAGGACCCAGCACTGAACCCTGGGGTACACCCCTTATAACAGAGGACCCAGCACTGGACCCTGGGGTACACCACTTATAACAGTGAATCCTGGGGTACACCACTTATAACAGAGGACAAAGCACTGAACCCTGGGGTATGCCACTTATTACAGAGGACCCAGCACTGGACCCTGGGGTACACCACTTATAACAGTGAATCCTGGGGTACACCACTTATAACAGTGAATCCTGGGGTACACCATTTAACAGAGGACCGGTCTGAGCTGCATTCATTAACACAATAAATATAACATGCTCCAAAATTGTAATTTCATGGGAAACACAAGTATTTACTAAAAGACATTTGAGAAGAGGTGACAGGTCCTGTTTACGGAGCCAAGCTTCACCTATCAACTGTGTCAGCATGGCTGCTGTATAAACAAACCCCTGAACTCCAATGGGCATTTACTACATCCTTTACTTTCCACAGCATGAAAAACACTGTGCTTCTGCAATGTGTGACCTTAACCTTACATGGGTCAGTTATGAGACACAAACGTATTCTCTCAATAAATTGTCCTTTGGGTGTTCCAGGGTGCCCAAGAACTGCCACTCCAAGAACAAGAAAATATTGAATTAATGTTTCATTGTGCTCAGTGATAACACCGGCCATCCAACTTGGGTGGTCGGAGCCACTGTATAGGGCATTACCCTGAGTATAGAGGCCCTATTAATATAATGGCTTCTCAATTAGGTTTACCTGCAGTCATATGATGACCTTTGATAACACATTGTGATACCATATATGTCATAGTGCTATATGCTATATAACTGATAAATGTCATTATTTTCAGTGATCCAATCCCTCCCTCTGTGCCACAGTCAGATGTATACAGGCTCCTTCATGATGACACTGAACATGAAAGTAGACCACGGCAGTCTGGGTCCTTCAGGGTGCTGCAGGATATGGTAGATGATGATGCTGGTTAGTATATGTATGTGTGTTTATTATGTAGACCTGCAAAATAACTATTTCTACAACATACAGGAGCAGGACACGCTCTTTTGCTATGCAATGTAAGGGCATCCGAATGTTTTTTATCAGAATATTTTAGCTAAATATTGATACACTATATGAAATGTACAGATATTTTTTATAAAACACTTGGATGCTTATTATTTATTTTAAAAAAATAACCCTAAACCCTGAAACTAATAATAAAAATTCTTGTTGTTTTAGACCGCCCCACAGGCACAAGAAGTGTTAGAGCTCCAGTTTCTAAGCCCAGTACCGGAGCACCTGCTGTCCAAAAAGTTCCCATATGTGACAGATGTGGGAATGGGATAGTGTAAGTATAAGACACAATGTGGCTTGTAAAGTACATCAGAAATCTGCATTGTAAGAAGCCAAGCAACTGTGAGACAGTATAGAAAGATTAAGTCTTCAGTAGCTGATACCTTTTTAATGGCTAACAAAAATGACAGATTGCAAGCTTTCGAGACTACTAGGTCTCTTCATCAGGCATGGTATGACACAATTTCAGAAGGTAAGCATACTTATACACAAAAAGGGCAAAGGAATCAAGTGACAAGTAATGGACAGATGCATTTTTGGAAATTGCAGTGAAGTAAAGGACATGTGGATGTCACCTGTGTGCCGCCCGAGCGCTAGCCTAGCTTCTGTGGCCCTTTTCATTATATGAATAGGAGTCACAAAGCAAGGACCGCAAAATAGGACAGGAATAGGACCTGTTCTATATATTTTGTGGTCTGGACTGTCGGCCCACACACGTGACTGAGTAATTCACAGTCATGTGTACAGTCCCATAGAAATAAATAGGTCAGTGTGCTATCCGTGAAATAAACGTATAGCATACTGATCATGGCCACGGTTGTCTGCAAGGAACCTAAAGGTGACAAAGCATGACAAGCTTTCCTTATTATTATTTTGTTCTGGTCCTCCAGTGGACAACCAATGCTAGTGTGAACCTAGTGTAAGCACATAATATTCATAGCAAATCCTAAAAAACATATTTTAGCATGTCAATAAGTGGAACGTTAAATAATCAGATTTTTTTCATTTTACAACTACAGGGGCACAGTGGTAAAAGCTAGGGACAAGTTCCGCCACCCTGACTGCTTTGTCTGTGCAGACTGCAACCTGAACCTGAAACAGAAAGGCTACTTCTTTGTGGAGGGCCAGCTTTACTGTGAAGCCCATGCCAGAGCACGCATGAGACCTCCAGAAGGATATGACGCGGTCACAGTTTACCAAAAGGCTTAAATGGAGCCCCCATCAGCCACAACTTATTTCATGTATAACAGCCAGCTTCAATGATGTATAGGCTTTCAATGGGTATGAAAATGGAAGGTTTATCAGCAATGTGAAAGATGAATACCCCAAACACTGAAAATATATGGACTTTGAGTTTTCATCTGGGTAATGGATACGGTTTTCCATAACTTCATCATTTGAAAGAAGACATGAAAAATATGCTTTATGATCAACTGCTTAGATATATCATTTCACACACATCGCACTTTCACCTTTCTATAAAAATTAGGAATATTTTACTATTGCACTTGCAGAATGTGCTTTTCACAATAACAGGCTGCTTTCAGAAGTATATACAAGCTCATACACACGAAACAAAAATCATACAGGCGATATATTTAAAAAAATACCGAATGGTCGATTTCTTAGCTTAGAGCAATGTCCAGCAGCACACACAATATAGCAAATAACAGAATGAAAAACCTAACACAACAGATTTCCATCAATACAAAGGAAATCTGCATATCATAAACCAAAGATATTAAACATAATTTTTCTCCTGAGTTTTTTCTACAGAATTGAATTGCTGATTTTTTTTATTTAACAAAACCATTACAACACCATATGCTAAGTATATATCACATGAATGCTATGTACAAATAGGTCATAGGACTAGCGATGTTAATGACAAAATCGCTGTTAGGATCTGTTCATACCTTAACGTTTTTACCCGCGTGTTTCAGCTTTTGTTTTTTTGACCAAAGACATTTTTATCTGTATTGTATGCCAATCTTAGTGGGTGGCCATCTGGCACCAGATGCTTCTCAATTATCAAGAAGGCTGATCCTGCCCCATCCATGTTTTTGAAGAAAGTGCCATAAGCGGCAAAAAAGGGACAAAAAAAAGTGCAATTCTAGGGTCGAAACTGGCGCACGCCAAAGATTCTGCCTTGGTTTTTTTTCCCATGAACAACAGTATGGAATGATGAATGTGCCTCAGTAAAACAAGAGATACAATATAGCAAAAACAGATGGAATAAGTGATAATATTATTTGTTGACAAACTGGTGTGAATATGCCTATAATGCAGGCTGCTTTATATTACAACCTACAGTCACCATATCTAATAACATTAGCTGGAAATAATTCAGTTCATTAAATGTATTTATTCTTTGGTGTAACTAACATTTCTCACCTTACTAGAGATTTTACAATTTCACAAATTTTATTTTCATTTTTACTTGAGTCATTGGACAAGCAGAAGACTGCAGTTATCATAGCTTTATGTTATTAGGTTTACATATTTTCTTTAATTATGGGAAGACATAATTAAATTACTAGACTATATTTTGTTGCAATGCTATTTGAAAAGAATGTGTGAATTTTTCTTACATAATGCAAATGAACATTAAATAAATCTCCACAAAAAATTGCAACTGATCGGGCTTCTCCTTACACTCTCTATGAAAATGTCTTGCTTTTTTTAAATGTATCTATGGACAAGATTTCCCTATTAACAGGGAGTGAACAGCAAATTAGGTAGAAGGGAGACACCTGTTGGAAAGATTTCACACCTTGGATTTAGTCAGGTGTCAGCGCACTCACTCTTTCTGTGTGTGTCTACATCCTGGGCGGAAAATCGAGCTTTGTCCCTTGACCAGATATGTGCAGATGCCTCCTGGTCTTCGAATTCTACTTTTGTAAGTCACATACCTGGATCACAGATCACATACCTGGGCTCATAGAAGATGCAAAGGATGAAATGAAGATCCTGGATCCTTGAGATCCGGGGCAACTATTTAGATCTGGTTAGGCAATTTTTGGCTTTGTCACCTTCTATTGAATCCAAGCTGAAAAAAAGAGATAACCAAATCAGTACAATAAAAAGGTGGGGGTGGGTAAGATTACGTACCTGGGCTCATAGAAGATGCAGAGGATGAAGTGAAGATCCTGGATCCTTGAGGTCTGGTCAACCTGCTAAGATCTGGTTAGGCAATTTTTGGCTTTGTCACCTTCTATTGAATCCAAGGTGAAAAAAAGAGAAACCCAAATAAGTTCAATTAAAGGGTGGGGGTGGGGAGGGGTCAGATCATGTACCTGGACTCATAGAAGATGCAGAGGATGAAGTGAAGATCCTAAGTCATTGAGGTCCAGGGCACCTGTTTAGATCTGGTCAGGCAATTTTTGGCTTTGTCACCTTCTATTGAATCCAAGCTGAAAAAAGAGAAAATTAAATCAGTACAATGAAAAGGTGGGGGTGGGGAGGGGTCAGATCAAGTACCTGAACTCAAGGAAGATGCAGAGGATGAAGTAAGGATCAAATCAGTACAATAAAAAGGTGGGGGTGGGTAAGATCACGTACCTGGGCTCATAGAAGATGCAGAGGATGAAGTGAAGATCCTGGATCCTTGAGGTCCGGGACACCTGCTGAGATCTGGTCAGGGAATTTTTGGCTTTGTCACTTCCTACTGAATCCAAGCTGAAAAAAAGAGAAAAGCAAATCAGTACAATGAAATGGTGGGGGTGGGGTGGGGAGGTGTCAGATCACGTACCTGAAGTCACGGAAGATGCAGAGAATGAAGTGATGATCCTGGATCCTTGAGGTCTGGGGCACCTGTTTAGATCTGGTTAGGCAATTTTTGGCTTTGTCGCCTTCTATTGAATCCAAGGTGAAAAAAAGAGAAAACCAAATAAGTTCAATTAAAAGGTGAGGGTGGGGGTGGGGAGGGGTCAGATCACATACCTGGGCTCACAGAAGATGCAGAGGATGAACTGAAGATCCTGGATCCTTGAGGTCTGGGGCACCTGCTGAGATCTGGTCAGGGAATTTTTGGCTTTGTCACCTCCTATTTAATTAATGCTGAAAAAAAAGAGAAAATTAAATCAGTACAATGAAAAGGTGGGGAGGGGTCAGATCATGTACCTGGGCTCATAGAAGATGCAGAGGATGAAGTGAAGATCCTGGATCCTTAAGATCCAGGGCACCTGTTTATATCTGGTTAGGCAATTTTTGGCCTTGTCACCTCCTATTGAATCCAAGCTGAAAAAAAGAGAAAACCAAATCAGTACAAAATAAAGGTGGGGGTGTGGGTAGAGGGGGTCAGATCACGTACCTGGGCTCATATAAGATGTAGAGGATGAAGTGAAGAGCCTGGATCTTTGAGGTCAGGGCCACCTGTTCAGATCTGGTCGGGCAATTTTTGGTTTTGTCACCTCCTATTGAATCCAAGCTGGAAAAAAAGAGAAAACCAAATTAGTACAATGAAAAGTCTGTCAGGAACGCCCTTCTGACTGTAAAGAGCTACGGTACCGGTAGCGATAACTCTTTACCTGGGGCATAGATCGGGAAAGCTGACAGTGCGCTGAATTCAGTGCACTGTCGGCTTTCCAGCTGTATATAACACCGCATGTGATTAAACCCATGAAAGGTCTTCTTTAAAGACAATCTTTCATGTCCTCAGAGATGTGCGGTATTATATACTGCTAGAAAGCTGACTGAACTTATTTATGGGCTGTCCTCAGGGCGATGGGGTTTGGACCTCGGTTTTTAACCTACGTTCAATTGCTATATCATCTCCCGGGGGCCAGACTGCGGGTGAATGAGACGTTGTCACAGCGTATTCAATTGAGCAGGGGCACCAGACAGGGTTGCCCACTGTCTCCCTTATTATTTGCCCTAGCTATTGAACCCCTAGCCTGCATTCTGCGGGATGCTTTGAATTTTTGTGGGCTTCCAATGTGGTGACATAGAAGAAAAAGTATCGTTGTATGCTGATGACATGCTTTTATATCTGGGAGATGTGACTTCCTCGTTCCCACGGGTAATGGCTATAATACAGGATTTTGGGGCTTGGTCTGGACTACGAATAAATTAGGACAAATCGGTCTGGCTACCAGTTGACCCGCTACCGCAGTCGCTACTAACTGACAGACTTCCTTTGCAGAGGGTAGACTCCTTTAAATATCTGGGGGTGGTGGTATCTGCCAGACCTGTGTCGTTTTTGTCTCTAAATTTAGAACCCTTCATAACTAAAATGCGACGTAAAGTGGACTCCTGGTGTAAACTCCCCCTTTCCGTAGTAGATATGAGACAAAAACAGAAAGCAGCACCGAGCTGCATATAGTGAAGTACTGTATAGTAATTTGAAAAGAACTGGTAAGATAACTTCTCACCTTGGATGGTTGTGAACACAACCGCTTTTATAGGCTTTTGAACCACTTAATGAGGGGGGTTCCGCCCGGGGCAATGAGACTGCAGGATCCTGTGCCACCCTTGGTGTCAGTCAAATATAAGAAAAGGACCGGAATACGGAAAGGATCACCGCGCTCAGTAGATGAATAAAAAGTGCTTTATTTTGATAGAAGAAACACAACGCGTTTCGGGCATCTGTGCCCTTTTTCAAGTGTATATACAGGGGTCCTTTTAATGCTCCAGTTTCATCACTTTCATTTAACAAAGCTAAGGTGTCAAGCTTATTAAACACCACCGACCTCTGAACGAATTTCCCCAGGAATTCTTAGCCAACTCTGAGAAGTGTTCTCCCTTAAAGGGCATAAAATGTTTTTTGTTTTTATTTTAAATGTCTATTGGTTCTATTAATGGGTTAATAAATGTACCTATATACTTTTTAGTGTGTTTTGAGTGATTTCTGGGTGTCTCTGGGGGCCCCTAGTGTCTCCCACTTCTGCTTCCTGCTATGTAAGTGTGAGTTACACTTTATTCATCTACTGAGCGCGGTGATCCTTTCCGTATTCCGGTCCTTTTCTTACCTTTCCGTAGTAGGGCGCTGTAACTTACTTAAAATGGTCCTTATGCCACAATTATTATATCTCCTTCATAATTCTCCAGTGTGGATACCAATGCAATACTTTAGGAAAATTCATAGTATTTTCAGGGAATTAATTTGGTAGAAGAAGGGAGCACGCATCAGTCTAGAGCAGTCTTTCTCAAAGTGAGCGATAACGCCCCCTTGTGGGCGCTGGAGGCCTATAGGGGGGGCAGTAAAGGGCACAGAGAAGATTGGGGGGCGTTGAAGCGGTTTAGGGGGGCGATGGCTAATTTAAAGGGGTGGTATCATAACAATGATTCTATCTATACTGCTTGTTAATGTGGATTTAAGACTTTTCCTAAATACATTGCTTCAGCAAAACTGCTTTGTTTGTCCACTATCTTACTTTATTCACTTCATTATGGACACTAGCACCTGGCCCCCTGCTCATTGCTGAGGGAGCCACATGACGTAGCTCCCTGCTGTGTGGGGGGAGAGGGGGGGGCTGAGTGTACAGAGCCAGCCTGTGTCTGCACCACACATACACATCACATACACATCACCTAGCTCCCTGCTGTGAGATAGAGGGGGGGTGGAATAAGTGCTGCTTTCTTATATAAAGCAGTCTAAGGGTGCATTCACACTGAGTAAACGCTAGATTATTTTGTAGAGTAAAATTACACTTGTAAATTTTGCTATCCCATTGACTTCAATGACATTTTACAGGCGTATTTTTTACAGGCGTATTTTTTACAGGCGTATTTTTTACAGGCGTTTTTTTACACTTGTAAAAAAATATCATTGAAGTCAATGGGATAGCAAAATTTACAAGTGTAATTTTACTCTACAAAATAAGCTAGCGTTTACTCAGTGTGAATGCACCCTCAATCCTACTGGGCTAAAGGAACTGGTCTCTCTGTTCACTAGGATAAAGCTTTATTATAAAGAGCAGGCTGCTAGTGGGCAGAGGAGCCAGGTCCTTTAGGAAACTCCGTACAAGGTAAATCCAAGTCTACAGGACCTTTTGATGACATCACAGGCCCTTCAGTCATCCCATAGGATCACGCTATGTGGTGGGCGGAGCTACACACTAATTTGGGGGTGGGGCTAATTGACGCGAGCAAACAGGAAGAAAGAAGATTTTTAGGCAGCTTAGAAGGCAGATCCAGCTTCATGAGGCTACCCCTTTAAAATTGTTTTTTTTGCTTTTAACACAAACTTTACCGCTCCTTTACGCTTAATGCGCGTTTCCTCGTGTAACGCCATCTAGGGGACTAGACAGTAACTATTTCCTGTCCAAAAGTTGTCAAACTGTACCATAGATGGCGGTAAGCTCCAATGCGAAGCGAGAAGTTTCTAGTCCATTCTCGAAAGTACTAGGCCCGCCTGCTGCCTCATATAAAAGCGCACGCGCCATCATGTCACAGCCAGTAATGTCATTCGACGATATTACGAAAACAAGTGAATTTAGCCGCTAAAAAACATTTGGGGGGGCGCTAGAAAATAATTAATTCTTGAAGTGGGCGGTAGACAAAATAAGTTTGAGAACCTCTGGTCTAGAGGCACTACAGCGGGACAAGACAGAGGGGGGCTTGGCAGTTCCGAATGCCTGGATTTACTTTTTGGCAGCGCAATTGCAGCAGCTTCAGGGATGGGAACTTCCGTTGGGCTCAGTGAGATCGGGCCATCTATGTGTGCAAGATACCCCTTGGACTGTTCCGGTGGCTGTTTTGGAGGCTGGTCCCCTACCAACCGCTCGTTCTCGACTCCCCACGTTAGCCCTCTTATACAAGGTATGGGATAGGGGGAAGAAGCTGTTAGGTACTTGTGGCTTTACTACATTTACTCCTCTGTGGCATAATAATCGCTTGATTGAATTTACTGTGCTAACGGGCTTTGAGGGGTGGAGGGATAAGGGTGTCCTGTCCCTTAGTCATATCCTAGATAACGGGATATTTAAGACCATTGCAGACCTTCAGAGTGATTTTTCTATACCCCAGGTGTGGTTTTATCAGTATCTTCAGCTTCGTCATGCCTTCCATGTTCAGACTAGACGTACCCCCCTGACAGTTGGACTAAACCCCGCACTGCAACATACTCTTATGGGATCTATTACTAAGGGAATGATATCTACACTGTACCGACAGTTATTAATGGCATACTTGGAGGATTTCCTGGTCAAGACTAGGGAAAGGTGGGAGGGGGATGTTGGTGCGGTGGATGAGGAAACCTGGCGAGATGTGTTAGCCCTAACCCCAACACTGTCCCCTAGTGAAGTACAGAGACTGTCTCATATTTATTTCTTGCATAGGGTCTATAGGACTCCACAGAGACACAGAGTTCCGTATTCATATCAGTTCTGATGCCAAATGCCCCCGCTGTAGTATGGAACCCACACATCTCCTGCATATGATGTGGGAGTGTCAGGAGTTAGCCAATTACTGGAGTCAGGTACTGTCCTTGCTTGGCCGGGTGTATTCTATTGCACTTCTGCGATCACCATTAGTTTGCCTCCTAGGTCTTTTGGGGGAGGGTGTGGACACGGAAAGCCCGGATTTTATAGGGTTGTCCAGGGTATTATACCAGGCAAGAAAATTGATTGCTTATCATTGGTTGGACCCGAGTCCTCCTTCTCTAGTGGAATTGATATCTAGAGTTAATAATACTATTAGGCTGGAGAGGGGAGTATATATACAGAGAAAGGCCCAAACTAAATTTGAAAAAATTTGGGGAGCATGGTTGGACACACCTGGCCTTCCCTCCCCGTCTCTGATTAGGAACAGATCTCTCACTTCAACTTTCTCTGTTTCCTTGATCCCCTGAATGCTATTCTTTACATGGAAATCAAAGGAGGTTCGGGAGATTTAGCGGGGGGTCCTAGTGGACTTCCCCCCCTCCCTCTTTATGTGTCGGATTGTGTCTCCATATTTACTTTGAATTGTTATTGTGTTGCTGTTGTTTTGTCGATTGTTTGATTTTATGTTAAGAAAAATTTGTTAATAAAAATTATCTGATTAAAAAAAAAAAAGCTGACTGAATTTGCCGGTATTCGCCATGATGGAGATATTGGTGCAGTTAGTTTCGGCACAATATCTCTCCACTGTTGGAAAGGTGAGCCTTCTAGCTTAGCGGTAGAAAACGCCAATATGATAGTGCAAGTGGAAGAGTACAATCAGGAGGACGTTCTTCACAGCCCAGGAATTATGCTGAGCTATAAGACCCGCTCTTCTGACAGTGGAGAGATATTGCTCCCGAAATTAATAGCACCAATATCTCCAGCACAGGGGCACATACTGTGAAAGCTGGCAGTGCAGTGAATTCAGTGTATTGCATTTTTCTAGTGGTATATAATATCACCCATCTCTGAGGACATGAAAGCTCTAGGTATAGGACAGCTATAGGACCTGCTCCATAATTTGCAGGTCTTCAATTTGGCCTGTACAAATACCCGCAAAAACAATGGCCGTGTGTACAGGACCATTGAAATATTCTATTTCACACTTTTATCCACAATTGAGTATAAAAAGAATGGTCATGTGTATTACAGGTTACACTGGTTTCACACCAGCGCCTGATCTCCGTTTCCAGGTTTCTGTCTGCTGCTGACTGAAAATGGAAACCTGTCAGACCGTGTTCGGCCGTGAGCGTTTTGTGCTCTCCACGGCAAAACCATTTTTTTTTTAAAAGGACACTTTCCAAACCCATTCAAATGAATGGGTTTGAAAAATGCCTGCAGGTTTCCGTCTCCTGTTCAGTTTCGGGCAGGAAACGGAAACCTGCAAAACGGAGACCGGGGCGCAGATGTGAGTGAGCCCTTAGTACAGACCTGGGCAAAGCACGGCCCGTGGGCCATATCCAGCCCTCTGACTGATTCAGACCGGCCCCCACAGCTTGACTAGGGAGGAGTGTCTTAGTGCCGGCAGGACAGTGCAAGAAGATGGAGACATGTGGTGTGTGTCATGAGGTACTGAGAGGGGAATGTCAGATTCAGTGTGGAGAGTGTGTGTGTCTATATGTGTGTGTCTGTTTGTATGTGTGTGTGTGTGTCTATATGTATGTGTGTGTCTATATGTGTCTGTCTGTATGTGTGTGTGTGTGTCTCAGTAACCTAGGGGCAGAGATGGAAGGGGAATGTTATACTAGGGCAGAGATGGCAGATGGGGGGGACATGAAATGGGGCAAATAAAGGGGGATATGAAACTGAGGGAGAAATGGAGGGGGGGATGCAACTGGTGGTAGATGAAGAGCACTTAAACTGGGGGAACATTAAACTGGGGACAACTGGAGGGGGCAGTAAACCGTGCAGGTAGCTGGAGGTGGACCTGTCTGCCTCTAGTTGCCCCCAGTTTAATGTCACCCTCCAGCTACCCCTACGGTTTAATGACGGCTTCCAGCATCCCGATTTTAATGTCCCCCTCTAGTTGCCCCCAGTTTCATGTCCCGCTCCATCTGTCAATTTATTGCCACCCTCCAACTACCCCCACTGTTTAATGACCCCCGCCAGCTGCCCCAGTTTCATGTCCTCTCTAGTTTCCGCCAGTTTAAACTGGGGCACCAGGAGAGGGACTAAATACTGTGGGGCAGTTGGAAGGGAACATTATAATGTGGGGGCATATAATGTACGGGTGACTTTAGGAGGATTAGACTTTGTGGGGGCACATGGAAAGATGATTGGGAATAAGCGGAGTCAATGTAGAAGTGGGTGGAGCTAAATTTGCAGTGGCACGGCTCTCTAGCATAGTTTCAATTTCTTATGCGGCCCCATGGGAAAATTAATTGCCTACCCCTGCCTTAGTAACTCCATGTGCCTCATATTAATAGCAGTTAACCCCATTATGTCCCTCACATTAACCCCTGTGTGCTTCACATAAGAGTTACTGATATGTGAGACATGGAGGTAATAAATATCTTCATTATTAGTACCCCCATATACTGTATCTCACATACAGTGTTGGCCAAAAGTATTGGCACCCCTGCAATTCTGTCAGATAATACTCAGTTTCTTCCAGAAAATGATTGCAAGCACAAACTCTTTGGTATTAATATCTTTATTTATTTTGCTTGCAATGAAAAAACACAAAAGAGAATGAAAAAAAAGCCAAATCATTGATCATTTTACACAAAACGCCAAAAACGGGCCGGACAAAAGTATTGGCCCCCTCAGCCTAATACTTGGTAGCACAACGTTTAGACAAAATAACTGCGAACAACCGCTTCCGGTAACCATCAATGATTTTCTTACAAGGCTCTGCTGGAATTTTAGACCATTCTTCTTTGGCAAACTGCTCCAGGTCCCTGAGATGTGAAGGGGGCCTTCTCCAAACTGACATCAGGAGATCTCTCCACAGGTGTTCTATGGGATTCAGGTCTGGACTCATTGCTGCCACTTTACAAGTCTCCAGTGCTTTCTCTCAAACCATTTTCTAGTGCTTTTTGAAGTGTGTTTTGGGTCATTGTCCTGCTGGAAGACCCATGACCTCTGAGGGAGACCCAGCTTTCTCACACTGGGCCCTACATTATGCTGCAAAATTTGTTGGTAGTCTTCAGACTTCATAATGCCATGCACACGGTCAAGCAGTCCTGTGCCAGAGGCAGCAAAGCAACCCCAAAACATCAGGGAACCTCCGCCATGTTTGACTGTAGGGACCATGTTCTTTTCTTTGAAGGCTTCTTTTTTTCCCTGTAAACTCTATGTTGATGTCTTTTCCCAAAAAGCTCTACTTTTGTCTCATCTGACCAGTGAACCTTCTTCCAAAACGTTTTTGGCTTTCTCAGGTAAGTTTTGGCAAACTCCAGCCTGGCTTTTTTATGTCTCTGGGTAAGAAGTGGGGTCTTCCTGGGTAACCTACCATACAGTCCCTTTTCATTCAGACGCCGACGGATAGTACGGGTTGACACTGTTGTACCCTCGGACTGCAGGGCAGCTTGAACTTGTTTGGATGTTAGTCGAGGTTCTTTATCCACCATCCGCACAATCTTGCGTTGAAATCTCTCGTCAATTTTTCTTTTCCGTCCACATCTAGGGAGGTTAGCCACAGTGCCATGGGCTTTAAACTTCTTGATGACACGGCGCACGGTAGACACAGGAACATTCAGGTCTTTGGAGATGGACTTGGGCAACTCGGTGGCTCACTGGTTAGAACTGCAGCCTTGCAGTGCTGGAGTCCTGGATTTCCAATCCCACCAAGAACAACATCTGCAAGGAGTTTGTATGTTCTCCCCATGTTTGCGTGGATTTCCTCCCATTCTACAAAGACTTAGTGATAGGAGAAAAAAAATGTACATTGAGATCCCTTTATGAGGCTCACAATCTACATTTAAAAAAAAAGAATTCGGTCCAAAAAACCCTGCGTGAACTTACCCTACAGCAGAACTTACAACTTCCTGTGTTCAATATATAGCACTCATTGTCTCAGTTTTACTAATAAACAGTGCAAACGTAGATAAGCAGTCTGAGAATATGTCAGATTTGTCACAGTGACTGATGCTGGATGATAAATCTGGCCTATCCTTAAACTATCTAGTCTGCCTTTATACCACCTTTTAGGGTGTATTCACACAGAGGAAAATGGTGCTGAATTTGGTGTGGAATCCGCCTCAGATTCAGCGCTGAAAAAAAAGCCTCCCATTGACTTCAACCCATTGAACTCGTAGCAGAAAAAGGAACCCATTGAAGTCAATGGGAGGCTTTTTTTTTCAGTGCTGAATCTGACGCGGATTCCACACCAAATTCAGCACCATTTTCCTCCATGTGAATGCACCCAGTTGGTTTACTGATTTTCTGGCAAGATTTTACTGTACAGTGGTGCATTTAAGCCACACCCCTTTTTCTGAGATGTCTAGCATGTCGAAAGATTGTAGGCCAAGCTAGAGGCACCAAGATGCACTACATTATGCCAGAAATGTGCCGAATATGCCCTATGTTTACGCCATTGTCTAGTCTAAACCACAATAGTGAATCTGGTCCTTTGAATGGTATGTAGCATGGAAATGAGAAAACAAATCAGTCTCTGGCATCCGGGCACCCTACATGCTCCTATAAGATTTCAGGGAAAATTAAACCCACACTGTACTTTTGCAATGGTGTGGCTAGTCCCAAATGTGTGGTGCTTGGTCTTTAGCTGGTTAAAGAGAACCTTTCACCAACTCCAGCTTGTCACACTGACTGATTTTTTTTTTTTTTTTTATCTCCCACCATTCCTGAGTAGTTGGTGCAGTTAGTTTTTGTGCCTGGTATGCTAGTAAAGCTTCTAATGTCTACAAGCGGGTGGTCTTGGACACGAGCAAGCCAGGGGGACATAATTCAGAGCTCTCCAACACTGTACAATCAGAGGTGGACAGAGTCAATGGTCTGAATCACCCATCCTTGCCAACCACTGCCTGAGATTTCATTCTTGACTGTGCAGAGCCTAAGTAGCACATCAGGCACCAAAACTATCTGCACTGATTTCTCAGGAATGGTGAGGGATAGGGAAAAAATACCAGTAGTGCTGGTATCAGAGGAGTGGCGCCTATTAAACTTTACTTGAATTTGGGTAAAGGACGTTCATCTCTAGGACATTTTTGGCATCTTACTGCAAAATATATTAACTTCCTGTTTTGCTTTAGACTTTCCTCAGATGTAATGCGGCTGTAGTGTAAACTTATAGGGCAAAACCTACTAATAGGCAGTGTGAACAGCTGGTCTGAATACGCACCAGATTTATCACCACGGCTCCAGTTTTCTGATAAATGTGGCACATAGACGATCTGCCTAAAAGATTACACAACCTATTAACTGTATCAATAAATGTATGCCATATCAATCACCATAACTATAATAGCAGCCATATCAGTGTCCATTGTCAGTGCGGGGAGACGAATGCAGCGCCCATTTTCAATAAGTAGCCTTTTTATTATGGAGTGAGGACTCCAGTATGTGAACTCTTCATGACAGAATCTGGGTTCCTTCTGCCCTCATTTATTTGGCTTTCCAATCAATAGTAAGATGCTTAACAGTGGCGGATCCAGGGTTTTCGGGGCCCTGGGCAATTGACTTTGGCGGGGCCCTACTTACTGGGGGTCTCGCACTTCTAACCTGTACTTCCCAACTGTTGAAGACTAGAAAGAGGGAACAAAATGTGCAGCGCGCACAGCGCCCCACAGCAAGTTAGACCCCACCCACTTTTATGTTGACTCCACCCATTCTCATTCAATTTTCATGTGATTCCACACAGTATAATCCTCCTACAGTTGTAATGGGGAGCAGGTGATGATATACGCAGTAACTGCACAGAGCCACGGAATAACAATATATAACAGTTTAATAAAGAAAGGAGGGGAGGAGGATGAGAGCAGGAGAGAAGGTAAGAAATAAGTATACAGTAGCTAAGCAAAACATATAACTTCAATATGACAGTGCGCACAACAAATAGTGGTAGTTACCCCTCTAGTGTCTTTAGTTAGAACCTGTATGCATTGGCTAGGAGAGGCCTCTCTTAAAGTAAGTCAGTAACAAGGTGCACCTTATTAATCTTCCAGGCAGGGGCCTGCTTTATCTTCCAGGCAGGGCCTGCTTTATCTTCCAGGCAGGGCCTGCTTTATCTTCCAGGCAGGGCCTGCTTTGTCTTCCAGCACACAAAGCTGCTTTAATGCTTGACCGAGCTGTATGGCCCCTCACTCTACTCACACTCCAACATACCTCTGTTTACAAGCTGACACAAGGCAGGAATAGTGAAGTCTCTCAGGGTCCTTGTTCAGCAAAGGAAAGTCCTTAATGGGCAAAGCAGCCTGCAGCAGGTCCTCCTAGCATGACATGTGTCCCCCTTCTGCCTGCAGCTTCCTGTATGCACACGCTTTTCCTCTCTGGAACATACCATCTTTCTCTGAGCTGTAGGGGGGGTTCTTTTGTGAATAGATTTGCCCTGCAATTTAGTCTTTCAGCAGTAGATGGCAGCAGAAGATCAGACAAATGACACAGTTATTCCATAAGCCCCTTACACAGTCACCCATAAATTATATCTCTTCCCCATTTTCATATACACCCTTCATCTACCCCTAGTTTCATGGCCCCCCCCTCTATCTCTGTCCCCAGTTTCATGCCATTCTCCCCCTTTATCTGCCCACAGTTTCATTTCCCCCCCGTCTCTGCCCCAGTGTCACGCCGTTCTCCCCCCTTCATCTGCCCCAGTGTCATGCCGTTCTCCCCCCTTCATCTGCCCCAATGTCATGCCATTCCCCCCCTTCATCTGCCCTAGTGTCATGCCGTTCTCCCCCTCCATCTGCCCCAGTGTCATGCTGTTCTCCCCCCCTTCATCTGCCCCAGTGTCATGCTGTTCTCCCCACCTCCATCTGCCCCAGTGTCATGCCGTTCTCCCCCCCCTCCATCTGCCCCAGTGTCATGCCGTTCTCCCCCCTCCATCTACCCCAGTGTCATGCTGTTCTCCCCCCTCCATCTGCCCCAGTGTCATGCTGTTCTCTCCCCTCCATCTGCCCCAGTGTCATGCCATTCTCCCCCCTCCATCTGCCCCAGTGTCATGCCATTCTCCCCCCTCCATCTGCCCCAGTGTCATGACATTCTCCCCCCTCCATCTGCCCCAGTGTCATGCTGTTCTTCCCCCCTTCATCTGCCCCAGTGTCATGCCATTTTCCCCCCTCCATCTGCCCCAGTGTCATGCTGTTCTCTCCCCCTCTTCATCTGCCCCAGTGTCATGCCGTTCTCACGTTCTCTCTGTCACACACACACACACACTCACCATTCCTCGTTCCCTCGCAGCTCTCTCCCTCATACACATATTGTAGCCGCGATGTGATGACGTCATCACATCGCGGCTACAAATACCGGAGCTCAGCGTTAAAGCAAGAGCTGAGCTGTGACAGCTCCGGCTTTAAACGCCTATGCATTCAGCTCATCGGCGTCCCGGCCCGGCCGCGCCGCGGGGCCCCGGGCGGTTGCCCGGCTCGCCCGGCCCTGGATCCGCCCCTGATGCTTAAGATTGGAAAATGTGTGTGTTTTTTTTTTCAGTGAAATCTTTTGACATAGACGAAGAGCTTAGCAGCGTTTCCCAATCCGTATTAGAGGTACTCGTGCTCATGTATTCTTTATGCTTTAGTTGTTGCACATATTAACTCATTACGGGCCAAGCCAGTTTACATATTAGTGACAGAGCTGTGTGTAGTGATTTTCCTTCAAACAACTGTAAAACATACAAAATGTAATTTACAAGTTATCTCCTTCCCGCCGAGGGCATATTTCGATTTTCTTTTATGACTCTCCCGATTCCAAACCCCATAACTTTTTTATTTCTCCGTTCGCAGAGTCATATGAGCAAATTAGGTAGAAGGGAGACACCTAGTGGCAAGAACTTTAGAGAGGTTTTTCAGACAGAAAGCAGAAACATTTTTAATTAAAAGTGCATATCATTTTGGTCCAGAATCACATGCTCTATGAAGTGAGACTAAGTTGTCAGAAAAGCTAGTGACCATTTAAGCACTGGTATTCCCACTTATATTGTGTGGCTGCCAATGAATGCAGTTGTGAAGCCATATGAACTATTTCATTTCCAGCTAACAGCTGAATCTTGTGCTTTCAGTGCTGGCGATGTGATATAACTTAGTGGCAGCAGCATTGGGACTCGAATGCATGGCCTTGGATGTAGGCCTTTGACATGTAGGTTGTGACAGATGTTGCTGGTACTCTGGATAGTAATTGACTTACACCCACTACCCTTATTCTTAGGAACAGGACAGCCCAAGAAGTATAGATTGTAGAGGTGTTCCAAAAAATTTTGGGAACTTAAAGGGATCCTATCATTTACACACAATTTTTTCTAGGTGCCACGTTGGAATAGCCTTAAGAAAGGCTATTCGTCTCCTACTTTTCGTCATCTTCTCCGTGCCGCCGTTCGACTACAATCCCAGTTTCTCTCGATATGCAAATTAGCTCTCTTGGAGCACCGGAGGTGGTCCCCAGCACTCAAACAGCACTGGGGGCGTCCCCAATGCTGCGAGAGAACTCTCTCTAGCGCCGCCTCCATCTTCGTCAGCAGAGCTCTCTTCAGCCTCTTCTTCCGGCGGTGGCTTGTAACTTCTAGGCCTCGGGCAGAGCAGACTGCCCACAGGCCACGAGAAAATGGCCGCTTACAATACTGTGAGCGGCCTCGGGCAGAGCAGACTGCGCATGCCCACAGGCCACAAGAAAATGGCCGCTTACAATATTGTAAGCGGCCATTTTCTCTTGGCCTGTGGGCATATGCAATCTGCTTTGCTTGAGGCCAAGAAGTCTGAAACCTGCGCCGGAAGAAGAGGATGAAGAGGACATTGCAGAAGAAGATGGAGGCGGCGCCGGAGAGAGTTCTCTTGCAGCATTGGGGACGCCCCTAGTGCTGTTTGAGCGCTGGGGCCCACCTCCAGTGCTGCAAGAGAACTCATTTGCATACCAACAAAAACTGGGATTTCAGGCGAACTGCGGCACGGAGAATACAACGAAAGGTAGGAGAAGAATAGCCTTTCTTAAGGCTATTCCGACTTTTTACTCAGAAAAAAAAGTGTTTGTATGATAGGATCGAAAAAAAGAAGCGCACTGCGAATTAGGCCCATTCATTCGAGCCTAATCCGGAGCGGAATGCCACAACAGGATGCTGGTGCCCTGCGGAATGTTCACATGCGGAATGTGTGAACATACCCTTTAAGGGATGGGGAATTCATTTAGTTAAATTGATAATTCACAATTTCAAAGAAGCATGGCTCTCATTTTCATCAAAAATGTGAAATCGTTCATAACCCCATCCCAGAGTGACATACAGTATATATATATATATATATATATATGTGTGTGTGCGTGCCTATATATGTGTGTGCGCATATATGTGTGTGTGTGTGTGCATATATATGTGTTTGTGTGTGTGTATATAGATGTGCGCGCATATATATATATGTGTGTGTGTGTGTGTGCGCACATATATATGCACATATATATGTGCACACATATATATGCGCGCACATATATATGCGCCCCACCCTCTATATGCGCGCACATATACAGGGTGTCCAAAAAATGTATACAGATTTTAGCAGCTGATAACTCAATTATATTCTTTCTTTACAGACTGAACCCATTAAACCGAGTGATGGCATACTGTACAGACTTGACTTTGAAGAAAGGAAATTTATTCTAAAATGCTACTGGAAGTATGAAAACGCAGTAGAAGTGCAAAGACAATTTAGGAGGGAGTTTAGCAAAGAACCACCTACACGAGTTACCATCACTCAAATTAGAGATAAGTTTGAAGCTGATGGAAATGTTCAAGACATCCATAAGAAGCGTTCCGGAAGACCACGCACCTCGACAAGCCCCATAAAAGAAGAAAGATGGGGCACCTCCACACTACCATGTGTTATTCTCAGGTCCCCAGTAGGTGCAATTGTGTCTGTTAATCGAACCATTTAATTTGAATGTGGCCTCATCACTCCACACAATCTTTGTGGGAAAGTGTGCATCTTCGTTACATCGTTCCAAGTACCATTCGCAATACTCTTCGGTCTGGATCATCGTCATTAAGAGCATGGACTAATCTTGGAATGTAACTTCTCCACTGACAACGTTTCATGATGCGATGAACTGATGAGTTTGAAATCCCTACCTCACGACTAGCTTGCCGCAAAGAGTTTCTTGGACTTCGTTGAAACGTTTCCAGTAATCTTTCTTCTTTTATGGGGCTTGTCGAGGTGCGTGGTCTTCCGGAACGCTTCTTATGGACGTCCTGAACATTTCCATCAGCTTCAAACTTATCTCTAATTTGAGTGATGGTAACTCGTGTAGGTTGTTCTTTGTTAAACTCCCTCCTAAATTGTCTTTGCACTTCTATTGCGTTTTCATACTTCCAGGAGCATTTTAGAATAAATTTCCTTTTTTCAAAGTCAAGTTTGTATGCCATCACTCGGTTTAATGGGTTCAGTCTGTAAAGAAAGAATAAATAATTGAGTTATCAGCTGCTAAAATGTGTATACATTTTTTTGGGAACCCTGTATATGCACGCACATATACAGTGGCGTAACTAGGAATGGCGGGGCCCCGTGGCGAACTTTTGACATGGGGCCCCCCCCCCCATCCCAACTGACGCCGAAGACCTCGACCGACCCCCTCCTCCGCACGCTATTATGTCCCTTACTGGCCCCTGCACACAGTATTAACCCCAATAGTGTCCCCTGCACACAGTATTAACCCCAATAGTGTCCCCTGCACACAGTATTAACCCCAATAGTGTCCCCTGCACACAGTATTAACCCCAATAGTGTCCCCTGCACACACAGTATTAACCCCAATAGTGTCCCCTGCACACAGTATTAACCCCAATAGTGACTCCTGCACACAGTATTAACCCCAATAGTGACCCCTGCACACAGAATTAACCCCAATAGTGGCCCATGCACATAGAATTAACCCCAATAGTGGCCCCTGCACACAGTATTATCCCCCATAGTGGCCCCTGCACACAGTATTATGCCCCATAGTGGCCCCCTGCACACAGTAATATCCCCCATAGTGGCCCCTGCACACAGTATTAACCCCAATAGTGGCCCCTGCACACAGTATTAACCCCAATAGTGGCCCTCTGTGGACACCCATAAACAATTATTATACTCTGGGGTCTTTTCAGACCCCAGAGTATAATAATCGGAGACCCGGGGGAATAAAAACATTAAAAAAAAAAAACCCACTGTTGCTTCTTACCTGTTCCCCGGCTCCTGTGCTGTGCTGTCCTCCTCTCGCGTCCTTCGTTAATGACGTCGGACGTCACATGACCCGGGAAACATGCCGGGTTCATGTGACGTCAGAGACGTCAGACAGCAGTAGGACGGAGGCCTGGCAGGATCGCGGAGAGGTAAGTAACACTGTTTGTTATGTTCCCTTACCTCTCCCGATCCGCCGGTCATTATACTCGGGGGTCTGCAAAGACCCCCGAGTATAATGATAGCCCCTGTGGGGCCCGCGGTGTCACTTGCCGATCCCGGCCCAGCCAGGATCGGCAAGTGAATAGGGCCTGTAACGGCCTATTTAAAAAAAAAACCGCAGCGGTAGCGGCTGTCACCGGGCCCCCTAATGGCCCGGGCCCTGTGGCAGCTGCTACTGCTGCTACCACGGTAGTTACGCCCCTGCACATATATATATATATATATTTATATATATACAGGGTGTCCCAAAAAAATGCGCGCGCACATGACACCCACGCACATGTGCGCGCGCATTTTTTTGGGACACCCTGTACATATATATATATATATATATATATATATATATATATATATATATATGTTTGCGCGCATATACAGGGTTCCCAAAAAAATGTATACATATGTGCGCTCGCATATATATGGGACACCTCCGCACATGTGCGCGCATTTTTTTGGGACACCCTCTATATATATGCATATATTTATATATATAAATATGCGCGGGTGTCCCATATACAGTGCCTACAAGTAGTATTCAACCCCCTGCAGATTTAGCAGGTTTACACATTTGGAATTAACTTGGCATTGTGACATTTGGACTGTAGATCAGCCTGGAAGTGTGAAATGCACTGCAGCAAAAAAGAATGTTATTTCTTTGTTTAATTTTTTTTTTAATTGTGAAAAGTTTATTCAGAGGGTCATTTATTATTCAACCCCTCAAACCACCAGAATTCTGTTTGGTTCCCCTAAAGTATTAACCCCTTCCCGCCGATGGCATTTTTTGATTTTCGTTTTTGACTCCCCTCCTTCTAAACCCCTTAACTTTTTTATTTCTCCGCTCCCAGAGCCATATGAGGTCTTAATTTTTGCGGGACAAATTTTTCTTCATGATGCTACCATTAATTATTCTATATAATGTACTGGGAAGCAGGAAAAAAATTCAGAATGGGGTGGATTTGAAGAAAAAATGCATTTCTGCGACTTTCTTACGGGCTTTGGTTTTACGGCGTTCACTGTGCAGCCAAAATGACATGTACCCTATATTCTGTGTTTCGGTACGGTTCCAGGGATACCAAATTTATATGGTTTTATTTACATTTTGACCCCTAAAAAAATTCCAAAACTGTGTTAAAAAATTTTTTTTCTAAAAGTCGCCATATTCCGACGGCCGTAACTTTTTTATACGTAAGTGTACGGGGATGCATAGGGCGTCTTTTTTTGCGGGGTTGGGTGTACTTTTTAGTTCTACCATTTTCGGGAAATGTTATTGCTTTGATCACTTTTTATTCAAATTTTTATCAGAATCAAAACAGTGAAAAAACGGCGGTTTGGCACTTTCGACTATTTTTCCCGCTACTGCGTTTACCGAACAGGAAAAATATTTTTATAGATTTGTAGAGTGGGCGATTTCGGACGCGGGGATACCTAACATGTATATGTTTCACAGTTTTTAACTACTTTTATATGTGTGCTAGGGAAAGGGGGGTGATTTGAACTTTTAATTCTTTTTATATTTTTTTATATTTTTTTAACTTTTTTTTTAATTTTTTTTTTGCATTTATTAGACCCCCTAGGGGTGTTGAACCCCAGGGGGTCTGATCACTAATGCAATGCATTGCAATGCTAATGCATTGCAATGCATTGCAAAAAAGCATCCTTTCTTTTGCAGGCTGCATAGACCAGCCTGCAAAAGAGAGGATTTGCAGACAAGCCTGGGAGCCTTTAACAAGGCTCCCGGCTGTCATGGCAACGGGGGGTCGGCCCTGGAGCATGCTCCAGGAGCCGGCGATCCCGGCCAAAATGGCGGCGCGCATGCTCCGCCGGGAAAATGGCACCTCCGACGCCTTTGACCGCGGCGGCTGAGGGGTTAATGCCTCCGATTTGTCCGGGGACCGATCGGAGGCATTAGAGCCGGTTGTCTACTGCTTAAAGCAGTAGACACCCGGCGGCTATGGCGGCCGCCCGGCTCCCGGGCGGTCGCCATAGTTACAGACCCGACATGCGCCGTACTATTACGGTGCATGTCGGGAAGGGGTTAAGAAGTAGTTCAGGCACAAAGAACAATGAGCTTCACATGTTTGGATTAATTATCTCTTTTTCCAGCCTTTTCTGACTATTTAAGACCCTCCCCAAACTTGTGAACAGCAATCATACATGGTCAACATGGGAAAGACAAAGGAGCATTCCAAGGCCATCAGAGACAAGATCGTGGAGGGTCACAAGGCTGGCAAGGGGTACAAAACCCTTTCCAAGGAGTTGGGCCTACCTGTCTCCACTGTTGGGAGCATCATCCGGAAGTGGAAGGCTTATGGAACTACTGTTAGCCTTCCACGGCCTGGACAGCCTTTGAAAGTTTCCTCCCGTGCCGAGGCCAGGCTTGTCCGAAGAGTCAAAGCTAACCCAAGGACAACAAGGAAGGAGCTCCGGGAAGATCTCATGGCAGTGGGGACATTGGTTTCAGTCAATACCATAAGTAACGTACTCCACCGCAATGGTCTCCGTTCCAGACGAGCCCGTAAGGTACTTTTACTTTCAAAGCGTCATGTCAAGGCTCATCTACAGTTTGCTCATGATCACTTGGAGGACTCTGAGACAAACTGGTTCAAGGTTCTCTGGTCTGATGAGACCAAGATCGAGATCTTTGGTACCAACCACACACGTGATGTTTGGAGACTGGATGGCACTGCATACGACCCCAAGAATACCATCCCTACAGTCAAGCATGGTGGTGGCAGCATCATGCTGTGGGGCTGCTTCTCAGCCAAGGGGCCTGGCCATCTGGTCCGCATCCATGGGAAGATGGATAGCACGGCCTACCTGGAGATTTTGGCCAAGAACCTCCGCTCCTCCATCAAGGATCTTAAGATGGGTCGTCATTTCATCTTCCAACAAGACAACAACCCAAAGCACACAGCCAAGAAAACCAAGGCCTGGTTCAAGAGGGAAAAAATCAAGGTGTTGCAGTGGCCTAGTCAGTCTCCTGACCTTAACCCAATTGAAAACTTGTGGAAGGAGCTCAAGATTAAAGTCCACATGAGACACCCAAAGAACCTAGATAACTTGGAGAAGATCTGCATGGAGGAGTGGGCCAAGATAACTCCAGAGACCTGTGCCGGCCTGATCAGGTCTTATAAAAGACGATTATTAGCTGTAATTGCAAACAAGGGTTATTCCACAAAATATTAAACCTAGGGGTTGAATAATAATTCACCCACACTTTTATGTTTAAAATTTATTAAAATTTAACTGAGCAACATAACTTTTTGGTTTGTAAGATTTATGCATCTGTTAATAAATCCTGCTTTTGTTTGAAGTTTGAAGGCTCTAACTTATTTGCATCTTATCAAACCTGCTAAATCTGCAGGGGGTTGAATACTACTTGTAGGCACTGTATATGCGCTCGCACATATGTATACATTTTTTTGGGAACCCTGTATATGCGCGCACATATATATATATGAGAGGTCAGAGCCAGAATCAGTGTGAGAGGTCAGAGCCAGAATTAGTATGAGAGGTCAGAGCCAGAATCAGTATGAGAGGTCAGAGCCAGAATCAGTCTGAGAGGTCAGAGCCAGAATCAGTCTGAGAGGTCAGAGCCAGAATCAGTATGAGAGGTCAGAGCCAGAATCAGACTGAGAGGTCAGAGCCAGAATCAGTCTGAATGGTCAGAGCCAGAATCAGTCTGAGTGGTCAGAGCCAGAATCAGTATGAGAGGTAAGAGCCAGAATCAGACTGAGAGGTCAGAGCCAGAAATAGTATGAGAGGTCAGAGCCAGAATCAGTCTGAGAGGTAAGAGCCAGAATCAGTCTGAGAGGTCAGAGCCAGAATTGGTATGAGAGGTCAGAGCCAGAAGCAGTGTGAGAGGTCAGAGCCAGAATCAGTATGAGAGGTCAGAGCCAGAATCAGTATGAGAGGTCAGAGCCAGAATCAGACTGAGAGGTCAGAGCCAGAATCGGTATGAGAGGTCAGAGCCAGAATCGGTATGAGAGGTCAGAGCCAGAAGCAGTAAGAAAGGTCAGAACTGGAATCAGTATGAGAGGTCAGAGCGAGAATCAGTCTGAGAGGTCGGAGCCAGAATCAGTCTGAGAGGTCAGAGCCAGAATTAGTATGAGAGGTAAGAGCCAGAATCAGACTGAGAGGTCAGAGCCAGAAATAATATGAGAGGTCAGAGCCAGAATCAGTCTGAGAGGTCAGAGCCAGAATCAGTCTGAATGGTCAGAGCCAGAATCAGTCTGAGTGGTCAGAGCCAGAATCAGTATGAGAGGTAAGAGCCAGAATCAGACTGAGAGGTCAGAGCCAGAAGCAGTGTGAGAGGTCAGAGCCAGAATCAGTATGAGAGGTCAGAGCCAGAATCAGTATGAGAGGTCAGAGCAAGAATCAGTCTGAGAGGTCAGAACCAGAACCGGTATAAGAGGTCAGAGCCAGAAGCAGTCTGAAAGGTCAAAACTGGAATCAGTACGAGAGGTCAGAGCCAGAATCAGTATGAGAGGTCAGAGCCAGAATCAGTATGAGAGATCAGAGTCAGAATCAGTATGAAAGATCAGAGCCAGAATCAGTATGAGAGGTCAGAGCTGGAATCAGTATGAGAGGTCAGAGCCGGAATCAGTCTGAAAGGTCAGAGCCAGAAGCAGTATGAGACGTCAGAGCCAGAATCAGTCTGAGAGGTCAGAGCCAGAATTAGTATGAGAGGTCAGAGCCAGAATTAGTATGAGAGGTCAGAGCCAGAATCAGTCTGAAAGGTCAGAGCCAGAATCAGTATGAGAGGTTAGAGTCAGAATCAGTCTGAGTGGTCAGAGCCAGAATCAGTATGAGAGGTAAGAGCGAGAATCAGACTGAGAGGTCAGAGCCAGAAATAGTATGAGAGGTCAGAGCCAGAATCAGTATGAGAGGTCAGAGCCAGAATCAGTCTGAGAGGTCAGAGCCAGAATCGGTATGAGAGGTCAGAGCCAGAAGCAGTATGAAAGGTCAGAACTGGAATCAGTATGAGAGGTCAGAGCCAGAATCAGTATGAAAGTTCAGAGCCAGAATCAGTCTGAGAGGTCAGAGCCAGAATCAGTATGAGAGGTCAGAGCCAGAATCAGTATGAGAGGTCAGAGCCAGAATCAGACTGAGAGGTCAGAGCCAGAATTAGTATGAGAGGTCAGAACCAGAATCAGTATGAAAGGTCAGAGCCAGAATCAGTCTGAGAGGTCAGAGCCAGAATCGGTCTGAGAGTTCAGAGCCAGAATCAGTCTGAGAAGTCAGAGCCAGAAGTAGTATTAGACGTCAGAGCCAGAATCAGTCTGAGAGGTCAGAGCCAGAATCAGTCTGAGAGATCAGAGCCAGAATCAGTCTGAGAGGTCAGAGCCAGAATCAAACAGAGAGGTCAGAGCCAGAATCAGTCTGAGAGGTCAGAGCCAGAATCAGTATGAGAGGTCAGAGCCAGAATCAGTATGAGACGTGAGAGCCAGAATCAGTATGAGACGTCAGAGCCAGAATCAGTATGAGAGGTCAGAGCCGGAATCAGTCTGAGAGGTCAGAGCCGGAATCAGTCTGAGAGGTTAGAGCCAGAAGCAGTATGAGATGTCAGAGCCAGAATCAGTCTGAGAGGTCAGAGCCAGAATTAGTATGAGAGGTCAGAGCCAGAATCAGTCTGAGAGGTCAGAGCCAGAATCAGTCTGAGAGGTCAGAGCCAGAACCGGTATAAGAGGTTAGAGTCAGAAGCAGTATGAAAGGTCAGAACTGGAATCAGTACGAGAGGTTAGAGCCAGAATCAGTATGAGAGATCAGAGTCAGAATCAGTATGAGAGATCAGAGCCAGAATCAGTATGAGAGGTCAGAGCTGGAATCAGTATGAGAGGTCAGAGCCGGAATCAGTCTGAAAGGTCAGAGCCAGAAGCAGTATGAGACGTCAGAGCCAAAATCAGTCTGAGAGGTCAGAGCCAGAATTAGTATGAGAGGTCAGAGCCAGAATCAGTCTGAAAGGTCAGAGCCAGAAGCAGTATGAGAGGTTAGAGCGAGAATCAGTCTGAGAGGTCAGAGCCAGAATCAGTCTGAGAGGTCAGAGCCAGAATCAGTATGAGAGGTCAGAGCCAGAATCAGTATGAGAGGTCAGAGCCAGAATCAGACTGAGAGGTTAGAGCCAGAAGCAGTATGAGATGTCAGAGCCAGAATCAGTCTGAGAGGTCAGAGCCAGAATCGGTATGAGAGATCAGAGCCAGAAGCAGTATGAGAGGTCAGAGCCGGAATCAGTATGAGAGGTCAGAGCCCGGAATCAGACTGAGAGGTCAGAGCCCGGAATCAGACTGAGAGGTCAGAGCCAGAACCGGTATAAGAGGTTAGAGTCAGAAGCAGTATGAAAGGTCAGAAATGGAATCAGTACGAGAGGTTAGAGCCAGAATCAGTATGAGAGATCAGAGTCAGAATCAGTATGAGAGATCAGAGCCAGAATCAGTATGAGAGGTCAGAGCTGGAATCAGTATGAGAGGTCAGAGCCGGAATCAGTCTGAAAGGTCAGAGCCAGAAGCAGTATGAGACGTCAGAGCCAAAATCAGTCTGAGAGGTCAGAGCCAGAATTAGTATGAGAGGTCAGAGCCAGAATCAGTCTGAGAGGTTAGAGCGAGAATCAGTCTGAGAGGTCAGAGCCAGAATCAGTATGAGAGGTCAGAGCCAGAATCAGTATGAGAGGTCAGAGCCAGAATCAGACTGAGAGGTCAGAGCCAGAATCAGTCTGAGTGGTCAGAGCCAGAATCAGTATGAGAGGTAAGAGCGAGAATCAGACTGAGAGGTCAGAGCCAGAAATAGTATGAGAGGTCAGAGCCAGAATCGGTATGAGAGGTCAGAGCCAGATTCAGTCTGAGATATATATGCGAGCGCATATATATGCGCTCGCAAATACAGGGTGTCCAAAAAAAACACGCGTGCACATGGGCGCGGGTGTCCCATATATATACACGTGCACATATACAGGGTCTCATATATATATGCGCTTGCATATATATGCGCGCGCATATACAGGGTGTCCCATATATATGCGCGCGCATGTACAGGGTGTCCCAAAAAAATGTATACACATTTTAGCAGCTGATAACTCAATTATTTATTCTTTCTTTACAGACTGATTCTCGCTCTTACCTCTCATACTGATTCTGGCTCTGACCACTCAGACTGATTCTGACTCTAACCTCTCATACTGATTCTGGCTCTGACCTTTCAGACTGATTCTGGCTCTGACCTCTCATACTAATTCTGGCTCTGACCTCTCAGACTGATTCTGGCTCTGACGTCTCATACTGCTTCTGGCTCTGACCTTTCAGACTGATTCTGGCTCTGACGTCTCATACTGCTTCTGGCTCTGACCTTTCAGACTGATTCCGGCTCTGACCTCTCATACTGATTCCAGCTCTGACCTCTCATACTGATTCTGGCTCTGATCTCTCATACTGATTCTGACTCTGATCTCTCATACTGATTCTGGCTCTGACCTCTCATACTTCAGTTCAGTATGAGAGGTCAGAGCCAGAATCAGACTGAGAGGTCAGAGCCAGAAATAGTATGAGAGGTCAGAACCAGAATCAGTATGAAAGGTCAGAGCCAGAATCAGTCTGAGAGGTCAGAGCCAGAATCGGTCTGAGAGTTCAGAGCCAGAATCAGTCTGAGAAGTCAGAGCCAGAAGTAGTATTAGACGTCAGAGCCAGAATCAGTCTGAGAGGTCAGAGCCAGAATCAGTCTGAGAGATCAGAGCCAGAATCAGTCTGAGAGGTCAGAGCCAGAATCAGTATGAGAGGTCAGAGCCAGAATCAGTATGAGAGGTCAGAGCCAGAATCAGTATGAGAGGTCAGAGCCAGAATCAGTATGAGACGTCAGAGCCAGAATCAGTATGAGACATCAGAGCCAGAATCAGACTGAGAGGTCAGAGCCAGAATCAGTCTGAGAGGTCAGAGCCGGAATCAGTCTGAGAGATCAAAGCCAGAAGCAGTATGACATGTCAGAGCCAGAATCAGTCTGAGAGGTCAGAACCAGAATTAGTATGAGAGGTCAGAGCCAGAATCTGTCTGAGAGGTCAGAGCCAGAATCAGTCTGAGAGGTCAGACCTAGAATCAGTCTGAGAGGTCAGAGCCAGAAGTAGTATGAAAGGTCAGAACTGGAATTAGTATGAGAGGTCAGAGCCAGAATCAGTATGAGAGATCAGTGCCAGTATCAGTATGAGAGGACAGAGCCAGAAGCAGTATGAAAGGTCAGAGCCGGAATCAATATGAGAGGTCAGAGCCAGAAGCAGTATGAGACATCAGAGCCAGAAGCAGTCTGAGAGGTCAGAGCCAGAATCAGTCTGAGAAGTCAGAGCCGGAATCAGTCTGAGAGGTCAGAGCAAGAATTAGTATGAGACGTCAGAGCTAGAAGCAGTCTGAGAGGTCATAGCCAGAAGCAATATAAGAGGTCAGAGGCAGAATCAGTATGAGAGATCAGAGCCAGAATCAGTCTGAGAGGTCAGAGCCAGAATCAGTCTGAGAGGTCAGAGCCAGAATCAGTCTGAGAGGTCAGAGCCAGAAGCAGTATGAAAGGTCAGAACCGGAATCAGTATGAGAGGTCAGAGCCAGAATCGGTATGAGAGGTCAGAGCCAGATTCAGTCTGAGATATATATGCGAGCGCATATATATGCGCTCGCAAATACAGGGTGTCCAAAAAAAACGCACGCGCACATGGGCGCGGGTGTCCCATATATATACACGTGCACATGTACAGGGTCTCACATATATATGCGCTCGCATATATATGCGCGCGCATATACAGAGTGTCCCATATATATGCGCGCGCATATACAGGGTGTCCCAAAAAAATGTATACACATTTTAGCAGCTGATAACTCAATTATTTATTCCTTCTTTACAGACTGAACCCATTACGAGCGCTCCCATTGAAGTTAAAGGGAAGTGTTCGGCAGCCTGCCGTAGCGCTTGCGTGTACGGTTGTGATACACGCTTGGTGTTACTCTGTGTGAATGCACGTCAGTTTCACAACCTGAACAGGTGAGAGGCCATCGGGTCTAAATAGATATTATTACTTTTTATACTTTTTTTGTACCAACCATATTTTAAAAATTACTACACTATCATCGGTTTTTGATCGGTGCTGTTTTGTTTTGTGTTCTCTTTGAGGTTTAATATGATGGAAGTTCTTGGTTGTCCTGATCTGGTCCTAGTCTTCGCTGAAGTCCTCGCCTGTCTTGGATTGTGTTCAGTCCTGGTCTTGGGTTGTGTCTGGCCTTGTCCTGGATTGTGTCTGGCCTTGTCCTGGATTGTGTCTGGCCTTGTCCTGGATTGTGTCTATTCCTGTCCCTGGGCTGTATCTAGTCCTGTATTGGGCTGTGTGTAGCCTGGTCTTGGGCTGTGTCTAGACCTATTCTTGAACCAATGAAAGAACAAAAGGACGGAGCTCTCAGGTCCAAAGGAATTTATTCAAAAAGAAGATTGCAATCTTCTTTTTGAATAAATTCCTTTGGACCTGAGAGCGCCGTCCTTTTGTTCTTTCATTGGTGCATCCTCCTGGTTTTTGACCAGTGTTATAGAGACGTGCTGCCACTCTCACTCTGACGAAGCCTAATATTGCTGAAAACGGAGTTGTGAACGGAGTCACAACCCGATCAGGTGAGAGGCCACCAGGTCCTGAGTTCTTTTTATAAACACCAGATAATTCATCTATATATTTATAATAGACCATCTACACTATAAGTGTGCTCGGTGTCTCTCTATTTTCTAGACCTATTCTTGGGCTGTGTCTGACCCTGTCCTGGATCGGGTCTAGTCCTGTCTTGGACTGTATCTAGTCCTGGTCTTGGGCTGTGTCTGACCTTGTCCTGTCTTGGGCTGTATCTAGTCCTGTCTTGGACTGTATCTAGTTCTGTATTGGGTCGTGTCTAGACCTATCCTTGGGCTGTGTCTGGCCTTGTCCTGTATTGTGTCTAGTCCTGTCTTGGGCTATATCTAGTTCTGACCTAGGGCTCTGTTTAGCCTGGTCTTTGGATGCTTTAGTCTTGTCTTGGGCTCCGTATACTCCTGATCTAATATTATCTATAGTCAGAGTGTTTTGAGCATGCATTATCCCTAGCCTCACACAGCGGGGACTCAGTAGTCAGCACTGCTACATCTGTCAGACCCCATAGGAATGTTATTATCCATATTCTGCACCGATTCTATGCTGACGGCTTAAAGTGACAGAGCAGACTTTCATATAATTAAACCCAACAGACACGTAGGTAGAGGTGGCACTACTCAAACAGAAAATTGCATCTGTACAGGAGACAAAAAAGGCGCAAACAATGGTGGTGCTCTAAGTCCCAAACAAAGTACAATGTAAATAACAAAGAAAAATTGCTTGGCACTCACCGAAGTTGCGTAAAAAGTTGTAAACTTTATTGAAGAACGTCCATACAAAGTTAAAAACGGGAGGAGGCACGCTCAAAAAACCGAGCGACAGCTGTTTCGTATACAAGATATACTTTTTCAAGCTCGTTGGTTTTCAAGAGCGTGTTACCTTCTATTTATACTAGTGAAACACGTCAATCACGTTTGTTTTTTAACTATTACATGTCCGTAACTTATTTACTCGTATAGAAGGACACTAGAGATGAGCGAACACTAAAATGTTCGAGGTTCGAAATTCGATTCGAACAGCCGCTCAATGTTCGTGTGTTCGAACGGGTTTCGAACCCCATTATAGTCTATGGGGAACAGATACTCGTTAAGGGGGAAACCCAAATCCGTGTCTGGAGGGTCACCAAGTCCACTATGACACCCCAGGAAATGATGCCAACACCTCTGGAATGACACTGGGACAGCAGGGGAAGCATGTCTGGGGGCATCTAACACACCAAAGACCCTCTATTACCCCAACATCACAGCCTAACAACTACACACTTTACACACTCAATACCACCTCTCTGACAGTAGGAAAACACCTTGAAACGTGTGTATTTGGCACTTGCAGTGAGGAGAGCTTGTCACCAGCAGTGAATTTGGCCCTTGTAGTAAGTTGAGGTTGGCACCAACATTTGTTTTGAAAATCAGGGTGGATTGAGCCTCTAACCAGCAGAGTTTGGGCAAATTCATGGTGGAGGGAGCCTCTAAAAACCCCAGTTTGGACCAATTCATGGTGGAGGGAGCCTCTAAAAACCCCAGTTTGGACCAATTCATGGTGGAGGGAGCCTCTAAAAACCCCAGTTTGGACCAATTCATGATAGAGGGAGCCTCTAAACAGCCCAGTTTGGGCAAATTCATGGTGGAGGGAGCCTCTAAAACCCCCCAGTTTGGACCAATTCATGGTGGAGGGAGCCTCTAAAAACCCCAGTTTGGACCAATTCATGGTGGAGGGAGCCTCTAAACAGCCCAGTTTGGGCAAATTCATGGTGGAGGGAGCCTCTAAACAGCCCAGTTTGGGCAAATTCATGGTGGAGGGAGCCTCTAAAAACCCCAGTTTGGACCAATTCATGGTGGAGGGAGCCTCTAAAAACCCCAGTTTGGACCAATTCATGGTGGAGGGAGCCTCTAAAAACCCCAGTTTGGACCAATTCATGATGGAGGGAGCCTCTAAACAGCCCAGTTTGGGCAAATTCATGGTGGAGGGAGCCTCTAAAAACCCCCAGTTTGGACCAATTCATGGTGGAGGGAGCCTCTAAAAACCCCAGTTTGGACCAATTCATGGTGGAGGGAGCCTCTAAACAGCTCAGTTTGGGCAAATTCATGGTGGAGGGAGCCTCTAAACAGCCCAGTTTGGGCAAATTCATGGTGGAGGGAGCCTCTAAAAACCCCAGTTTGGACCAATTCATGGTGGAGGGAGCCTCTAAAAACCCCAGTTTGGACCAATTCATGGTGGAGGGAGCCTCTAAACAGCCCAGTTTGGACCAATTCATGGTGGAGGGAGCCTCTAAAAACCCCAGTTTGGACCAATTCATGGTGGAGGGAGCCTATAAACAGCCCAGTTTGGACCAATTCATGGTGGAGGGAGCCTCTAAAAACCCCAGTTTGGACCAATTCATGGTGAAGGGAGCCTCTAAAAACCCCAGTTTGGACCAATTCATGGTGGAGGGAGCCTCTAAACAGCCCAGTTTGGACCAATTCATGGTGGAGGGAGCCTCTAAAAACCCCAGTTTGGACCAATTCATGGTGGAGGGAGCCTCTAAACAGCCCAGTTTGGGCAAATTCATGGTGGAGGGAGCCTCTAACCAGCCCAGTTTGGACCAATTCATGGTGGAGGGAGCCTCTAAAAACCCCAGTTTGGACCAATTCATGGTGGAGGGAGCCTCTAAACAGCCCAGTTTGGGCAAATTCATGGTGGAGGGAGCCTCTAACCAGCCCAGTTTGGACCAATTCATGGTGGAGGGAGCCTCTAAAAACCCCAGTTTGGACCAATTCATGGTGGAGGGAGCCTCTAAACAGCCCAGTTTGGACCAATTCATGGTGGAGGGAGCCTCTAACCAGCAGAGTTGGTGGAAATCAGGGTGGAGGGAGCCTCTAACCAGCAGAGTTGTGGGAAAGCAGGGTGGAGGGAGCCTCTAACCAGCAGAGTTGGTGGAAATCAGGGTGGAGGGAGCCTCTAACCAGCAGAGTTGTGGGAAAGCAGGGTGGAGGGAGCCTCTAACCAGCAGAGTTGTGTGAAAGCAGGGTGGAGGGAGCCTCTAACCAGCAGAGTTGTGGGAAAGCAGGGTGGAGGGAGCCTCTAACCAGCAGAGTTGGTGGAAATCAGGGTGGAGGGAGCCTCTAACCAGCAGAGTTGGGGGAAATCAGGGTGGAGGGAGCCTAGTATTAGCAGAATTGTGCAACGCTTATGGTGGATGAGTATGAGGATGCGGAGGAATTGGAGAGGTTGAGTACAGACATGGAGTTTCATGTTGGGGTGCTTTACACAGGTGGGCACAAAAATGAAGGCTCTATCCAGTGGTGGTTCATTTTTATCAAAGTGAGCCGGTCGGCACTCTCAGCTGACAGACGGGTGTGCTTGTCAGTGATGATGCCACCGGCTGCACTGAACACCCTCTCAGATAGGACGCTGGCGGCAGGACAGGACAGCACCTCCAAGGCATATAGGGCAAGTTCAAGCCACAGGTCCAACTTCGACACCCAATACGTGTAGGGCGCAGAGGGGTCGGAGAGGACAGGGCTGTGGTCGGAAAGGTATTCCCGCAACATGCGCCTATACTTCTCACGCCTGGTGACACTAGGACCCTCCGTGGCGGCACTTTGGCGAGGGGGTGCCATCAAGGTGTCCCAGACCAGCGTTCAAGGCTTGCGCGTGTGGGTGGTTAGCAGTGTATTTCTGCCGCCGCTCCAATGTCTGAGAGATGGTGGGTTGTTGTAAAGAAGCGCCTGATGGTGCCTTTGATGGTGCAGGAGAAGGAGATAAGACAGGAACAGGGGAGGATGAGGGAGAAGTCAACAAAGTGGCGGAGGCAGATGAAGTGGTGTCCTGGCTCGTCCTCTGGAGTGCATCGCCAGCACAGTCAGCAGTGGCAGTGGCAGAGGCAGAGGCAGTGGCAGAGGCAGTGGCAGTGGCGTGAACGGCAGGCGGCCTTTGTCCTGCCGTTGCTGCCTGCCACTGATTCCAGTGCTTGGATTCCAAATGACGGCGCATTGAAGTGGTGGACAGGTTGCTCTTCTCAGAGCCCCTAATCAATTTCGAGAGGCAAATTGTGCAGACAACACTATATCTGTCCTCGGCGCATTCCTTGAAAAAACTCCACACCTTCAAGAAACGTGCCCTCGAGGTGGGAGTTTTTCAGGGCTGGGTACGAACTGGAACATCTTGGGAGATTCCGGGTGTGGCCTGGCTTCGCCTAAGCTGCTGACCTCTGCCTCTGCCTCTAGCTACCCTTTTTGGTGCTGCACCTGCCTCAACATCCACACTACTTTCCTCGCTTGACATCCCCCCTGTCCAGGTCGGGTCAGTGTCCTCATCATCCACCACTTCCTCTTCCAACTCCTGTCTCATCTCCTCCTCCCGCACAATGCGCCGGTCAACTGGATGCCCTGACGGCAACTGCGTCACATCATCGTCGATGAGGGTGGGTTGCTGGTCATCCACCACCAAATCGAACGGAGATGGAGGAGACTCTAGTGTTTGAGCATCTGGACACAGATGCTCCTCTGTTAGGTTCGTGGAATCGTGACGTGGAGAGGCAGGTTGAGGGACAATGAAAGGAGCGGAGAACAGCTCTGGGGAGCAGGGACAGTTGGGGTTATTGTTCTGTGAAGCTTGGGAATTTTGGGAGGAAGGAGGACAAGACTGTTGGGTAATAGGAGGAGAGGAGGCAGAGTCTGACTGGCTGCTGGACAATGTGCTGTAAGCGTTCTCTGACAGCCATTGCAAGACCTGTTCCTGGTTCTCGGGCCTACTAAGGTTTGTACCCTGCAGTTTAGTTAATATGGCAAGCAACCCTGGCACTGTGGAGTGGCGCAATGCTTGCTGCCCCACAGGAGTAGGCACGGGATGCCCTGTGGCTTCACTGCTACCTTGCTCCCCAGAACCATTCCCCCGACCTCGCCCACGGCCTCGTCCACGTCCCTTTCCGGGAGCCTTGCGCATTTTGAATTCCCAGTTAGAAATTGGCACTATATACCAGTAGCAAAAATTGTGGGTGAACGTAACCCCAATATATTCTTTGAATTACCAGTCAGAAACTGGCACTATATGGCAGTAGCAAGAAATGAGGGTATTTGTAACCCCAATATATTCTTTGAATTCCCAGTCAGACAATGGCACTATATACCAGTAGCAAGAAATGAGGGTATTTATAACTCCAATATATTCTTTGAATTACCAGTCAGAAACTGGCACTATATGGCAGTAGCAAGAAATGAGGGTATTTGTAACCCCAATATATTCTTTGAATTCCCAGTCAGACAATGGCACTATATACCAGTAGCAAGAAATGAGGGTATTTATAACCCCAATATATTCTTTGAATTCCCAGTCAGACAATGGCACTATATGGCAGTAGCAAGAAATGAGGGTATTTATAACCCCAATATATTCTTTGAATTACCAGTCAGAAACTGGCACTATATGGCAGTAGCAAGAAATGAGGGTATTTATAACCCCAATATATTCTTTGAATTCCCAGTCAGACAATGGCATTATATACCAGTAGCAAAAATTGTGGGTGCACGTAACCCCAATATATTCTTTGAATTACCAGTCAGAAACTGGCACTATATGGCAGTAGCAAGAAATGAGGGTATTTGTAACCCCAATATATTCTTTGAATTCCCAGTCAGACAATGGCACTATATACCAGTAGCAAAAATTGTGGGTGCACGTAACCCCAATATATTCTTTGAATTACCAGTCAGAAACTGGCACTATATGGCAGTAGCAAGAAATGAGGGTATTTGTAACCCCAATATATTCTTTGAATTCCCAGTCAGACAATGGCACTATATACCAGTAGCAAGAAATGAGGGTATTTATAACCCCAATATATTCTTTGAATTCCCAGTCAGACAATGGCACTATATACCAGTAGCAAGAAATGAGGGTATTTATAACCCCAATATATTCTTTGAATTACCAGTCAGAAACTGGCACTATATGGCAGTAGCAAGAAATGAGGGTATTTGTAACCCCAATATATTCTTTGAATTCCCAGTCAGACAATGGCACTATATACCAGTAGCAAGAAATGAGGGTATTTATAACCCCAATATATTCTTTGAATTACCAGTCAGAAACTGGCACTATATGGCAGTAGCAAGAAATGAGGGTATTTATAACCCCAATATATTCTTTGAATTCCCAGTCAGACAATGGCACTATATACCAGTAGCAAGAAATGAGGGTATTTATAACCCCAATATATTCTTTGAATTCCCAGTCAGACAATGGCACTATATACCAGTAGCAAGAAATGAGAGTATTTATAACCCCAATATATTCTTTGAATTCCCAGTCAGACAATGGCACTATATACCAGTGGCAAAAATTGTGGGTGCACGTAACCCCAATATATTCTTTGAATTACCAGTCAGAAACTGGCACTATATGGCAGTAGCAAGAAATGAGGGTATTTATAACCCCAATATATTCTTTGAATTACCAGTCAGAAACTGGCACTATATGGCAGTAGCAAGAAATGAGGGTATTTGTAACCCCAATATATTCTTTGAATTCCCAGTCAGACAATGGCACTATATACCAGTAGCAAGAAATGAGGGTATTTATAACCCCAATATATTCTTTGAATTACCAGTCAGAAACTGGCACTATATGGCAGTAGCAAGAAATGAGGGTATTTGTAACCCCAATATATTCTTTGAATTCCCAGTCAGACAATGGCACTATATACCAGTAGCAAGAAATGAGGGTATTTATAACCCCAATATATTCTTTGAATTACCAGTCAGAAACTGGCACTATATGGCAGTAGCAAGAAATGAGGGTATTTATAACCCCAATATATTCTTTGAATTCCCAGTCAGACAATGGCACTATATACCAGTAGCAAGAAATGAGGGTATTTATAACCCCAATATATTCTTTGAATTCCCAGTCAGACAATGGCACTATATACCAGTAGCAAGAAATGAGAGTATTTATAACCCCAATATATTCTTTGAATTCCCAGTCAGACAATGGCACTATATACCAGTGGCAAAAATTGTGGGTGCACGTAACCCCAATATATTCTTTGAATTACCAGTCAGAAACTGGCACTATATGGCAGTAGCAAGAAATGAGGGTATTTATAACCCCAATATATTCTTTGAATTACCAGTCAGAAACTGGCACTATATGGCAGTAGCAAGAAATGAGGGTATTTGTAACCCCAATATATTCTTTGAATTCCCAGTCAGACAATGGCACTATATGGCAGTAGCAAGAAATGAGGGTATTTATAACCCCAATATATTCTTTGAATTACCAGTCAGAAACTGGCACTATATGGCAGTAGCAAGAAATGAGGGTATTTATAACCCCAATATATTCTTTGAATTCCCAGTCAGACAATGGCATTATATACCAGTAGCAAAAATTGTGGGTGCACGTAACCCCAATATATTCTTTGAATTACCAGTCAGAAACTGGCACTATATGGCAGTAGCAAGAAATGAGGGTATTTGTAACCCCAATATATTCTTTGAATTCCCAGTCAGACAATGGCACTATATACCAGTAGCAAAAATTGTGGGTGCACGTAACCCCAATATATTCTTTGAATTACCAGTCAGAAACTGGCACTATATGGCAGTAGCAAGAAATGAGGGTATTTGTAACCCCAATATATTCTTTGAATTCCCAGTCAGACAATGGCACTATATACCAGTAGCAAGAAATGAGGGTATTTATAACCCCAATATATTCTTTGAATTCCCAGTCAGACAATGGCACTATATACCAGTAGCAAGAAATGAGGGTATTTATAACCCCAATATATTCTTTGAATTACCAGTCAGAAACTGGCACTATATGGCAGTAGCAAGAAATGAGGGTATTTGTAACCCCAATATATTCTTTGAATTCCCAGTCAGACAATGGCACTATATACCAGTAGCAAGAAATGAGGGTATTTATAACCCCAATATATTCTTTGAATTACCAGTCAGAAACTGGCACTATATGGCAGTAGCAAGAAATGAGGGTATTTATAACCCCAATATATTCTTTGAATTCCCAGTCAGACAATGGCACTATATACCAGTAGCAAGAAATGAGGGTATTTATAACCCCAATATATTCTTTGAATTCCCAGTCAGACAATGGCACTATATACCAGTAGCAAGAAATGAGAGTATTTATAACCCCAATATATTCTTTGAATTCCCAGTCAGACAATGGCACTATATACCAGTGGCAAAAATTGTGGGTGCACGTAACCCCAATATATTCTTTGAATTACCAGTCAGAAACTGGCACTATATGGCAGTAGCAAGAAATGAGGGTATTTATAACCCCAATATATTCTTTGAATTACCAGTCAGAAACTGGCACTATATGGCAGTAGCAAGAAATGAGGGTATTTGTAACCCCAATATATTCTTTGAATTCCCAGTCAGACAATGGCACTATATACCAGTAGCAAGAAATGAGGGTATTTATAACCCCAATATATTCTTTGAATTACCAGTCAGAAACTGGCACTATATGGCAGTAGCAAGAAATGAGGGTATTTGTAACCCCAATATATTCTTTGAATTCCCAGTCAGACAATGGCACTATATACCAGTAGCAAGAAATGAGGGTATTTATAACCCCAATATATTCTTTGAATTCCCAGTCAGACAATGGCACTATATACCAGTAGCAAGAAATGAGGGTATTTATAACCCTAATATATTCTTTGAATTACCAGTCAGAAACTGGCACTATATGGCAGTAGCAAGAAATGAGGGTATTTATAACCCCAATATATTCTTTGAATTCCCAGTCAGACAATGGCACTATATGGCAGTAGCAAGAAATGAGGGTATTTATAACCCCAATATATTCTTTGAATTCCCAGTCAGACAATGGCACTATATACCAGTAGCAAGAAATGAGGGTATTTATAACCCTAATATATTCTTTGAATTACCAGTCAGAAACTGGCACTATATGGCAGTAGCAAGAAATGAGGGTATTTATAACCCCAATATATTCTTTGAATTCCCAGTCAGACAATGGCACTATATACCAGTAGCAAAAATTGTGGGTGCACGTAACCCCAATATATTCTTTGAATTACCAGTCAGAAACTGGCACTATATGGCAGTAGCAAGAAATGAGGGTATTTGTAACCCCAATATATTCTTTGAATTCCCAGTCAGACAATGGCACTATATACCAGTAGCAAGAAATGAGGGTATTTATAACCCTAATATATTCTTTGAATTACCAGTCAGAAACTGGCACTATATGGCAGTAGCAAGAAATGAGGGTATTTATAACCCCAATATATTCTTTGAATTCCCAGTCAGACAATGGCACTATATACCAGTAGCAAAAATTGTGGGTGCACGTAACCCCAATATATTCTTTGAATTACCAGTCAGAAACTGGCACTATATGGCAGTAGCAAGAAATGAGGGTATTTGTAACCCCAATATATTCTTTGAATTCCCAGTCAGACAATGGCACTATATACCAGTAGCAAAAATTGTGGGTGCACGTAACCCCAATATATTCTTTGAATTACCAGTCAGAAACTGGCACTATATGGCAGTAGCAAGAAATGAGGGTATTTATAACCCCAATATATTCTTTGAATTCCCAGTCAGACAATGGCACTATATACCAGTAGCAAAAATTGTGGGTGCACGTAACCCCAATATATTCTTTGAATTACCAGTCAGAAACTGGCACTATATGGCAGTAGCAAGAAATGAGGGTATTTGTAACCCCAATATATTCTTTGAATTCCCAGTCAGACAATGGCACTATATACCAGTAGCAAGAAATGAGGGTATTTGTAACCCCAATATATTCTTTGAATTCCCAGTCAGACAATGGCACTATATACCAGTAGCAAAAATTGTGGGTGCACGTAACCCCAATATATTCTTTGAATTACCAGTCAGAAACTGGCACTATATGGCAGTAGCAAGAAATGAGGGTATTTGTAACCCCAATATATTCTTTGAATTCCCAGTCAGACAATGGCACTATATACCAGTAGCAAGAAATGAGGGTATTTGTAACCCCAATATATTCTTTGAATTCCCAGTCAGACAATGGCACTATATACCAGTAGCAAAAATTGTGGGTGCACGTAACCCCAATATATTCTTTGAATTACCAGTCAGAAACTGGCACTATATGGCAGTAGCAAGAAATGAGGGTATTTGTAACCCCAATATATTCTTTGAATTACCAGTCAGAAACTGGCACTATATGGCAGTAGCAAGAAATGAGGGTATTTATAACCCCAATATATTCTTTGAATTACCAGTCAGAAACTGGCACTATATGGCAGTAGCAAGAAATGAGGGTATTTATAACCCCAATATATTCTTTGAATTCCCAGTCAGACAATGGCACTATATACCAGTAGCAAAAATTGTGGGTGCACGTAACCCCAATATATTCTTTGAATTCCCAGTCAGACAATGGCACTATATACCAGTAGCAAAAATAGTGGGTGTATATAGCCCCAATTCTATTGCTAGGGGACTTGCAGGGTATTTCTGAGGTGAAGGTGGGGGGGCACACCGTTGGAACGGGGATTTGGGGTGTATATATGGGGTATACGGGAATACACTGTCAGTGTGTTCCATTCAGGATCCTGGGAAAGCTGGGTTGCGGCGATTGAGCCCGTCAGTGCCACGTTACACTGACAAGCTTCTCCCTGGAATTGAAGTTATATGTAAGCCCAATATATTCTTTGAATTCCCAGTGAGACAATGGCACTATATGGCAGTAGCAAAAATAGTGGGTGTATATAGCCCCAATTCTATTGCTAGGGGACTTGCAGGGTATTTCTGGGGTGAAGGTGGGGGGGCACACCGTTGGAACGGGTATCGGGGGTATATATCGGGTATACGGGAATACACTGTCAGTGTATTCCATTCAGGATCCGCGGAAAGCTGGGTTGCGGCGATTGAGCCCGTCAGTGCCACGTTACACTGACAAGCTTCTCCCTGGAATTTAGCTCTTATAAGAGCTGTTGTGGTTGTCTTCTCCTTCCTATCCTAGCCTGTCCCTGCCTACCCAGAATCTAAGCCCTAGCTAACTGGACGGAAACCTCCGTCCCCGGTGAATTGCAAGCTCAGAATGACGCGAACCTGGGCGTCGCTGTTCTTTTAAATTAGAGGTCACATGTTTTCGGCAGCCAATGGGTTTTGCCTACTTTTTTCAACGTCACCGGTGTCGTAGTTCCTGTCCCACCTACCCTGCGCTGTTATTGGAGCAAAAAAGGCGCCAGGGAAGGTGGGAGGGGAATCGAGTAATGGCGCACTTTACCACGCGGTGTTCGATTCGATTCGAACATGCCGAACAGCCTAATATCCGATCGAACATGAGTTCGATAGAACACTGTTCGCTCATCTCTAAAGGACACCTCCGTGATAAAAATACTTCTATGTGTGAACAAGAACAAACATTTCAAAATTTTATATTGAATAAAGTTATCCACACTATTTTAATAAACTTTAATTAATCCAGAAAAAGAGCTAAGAACCTATGGACTATTATCCATAGAATCCTATAGTGCTGTCTCCACCAATAAGGGACCTGCTGACAACAGGCTCCTCCCCTTGGGGATGTGTTTACATTGCCGGACCTGAAGGAGAACTTCAACTTTTTACTATAATACTATCTCCACCAATAGGGGACCTGCCGACAACAGGCTCCTCCCCTTGAGGGGTGTTTACATTGCCGGACCTGAAGGAGAACTTCAACTTTTTACTATTACTAGAAAGGTTATATTGGCTATTAAAGATGTCTAACCAGTCAGATTATAGCCTATAGAACAAAGAAAATTGATTACACCAATAGGAGACCTGAAGACCATAGGCTACTCCTCTTTTGGGCGTGTCTAAATAAGCGGACCTGAAGGAAAACCATTTCTTTGTTAGGCCTAGTTCACACTGAGTTCTTTGGTCAGGGTTTTGAGGCCGTAAACGCCTCAAAACCCGGACCAAAAAGATGGCTCCCATTGAAATCAATGGGAGCTGCGCAGGAGCTTTTTCCGGGAGTCGTTTCTTCTGCCTCCCGGAAAAAAGAAGCGAGGTGTTCATTCTTCGGCCGAGTCGCCTCGCGAGTCAGCCTGAAGACACACCTTCTTCCGGACTCGGCCCATTCATTGAGCCTGATCCGGAGGCGGGTGCGCAGCCTCCGCCTCAGGTTCCGATCCAAAAAACTCCGTGTGAACTAGGCCTTATACTGCACTTTGAAAAAAATCATCCACTTTGCTCAAAGGCGACTGACCAATAGAGTTCCTGCCTACACTTCAAAGGAAGACCGCCTTCCAATGAGAATTAGAGCTACATGGTACATACATTCAATGGGCAATTCTCACTGAACTGTTATTCTTAAGCTCCTCCTCTTTTTCGAAGTCCGGACCTGAATGAAGACTGCACTCTTCGTGTAAGAAGAGAAATGCTGACGTGGGACAAAATATTAACCAATCAGAATTGAGCCTACACATCAAATAAAAAACCGCTATCCAATCAGCACGGAGCCTACTTTTTATTGCAAATCTGTGTTACCTGTGATGACGGGAATACTAGAAATTTAACCCACAATACAACAGCTCCCAATAAAATGTCACTATTATCGGGGGGATAACGCAGATAATATGAATGCTGCTTTACAACAAGATAGTAAAGTCCGAAATATCATCAAAATCAAACAAGCCTATGGCGATCATCGCCATTATAGTTCTCCCAATCAGGTCTCACCACTGTCAAGGAGGAAACGCAGACAATGTGAATACTGCTTTACAAAAAAAATGCTCATGTCCAATTTATCATTTAAGCCTAACGGGCCTGTAGCATTTGTGGCCATAATAATTCTTGCTTCTTGTTGTAACAAAAACTTGCCTAAATCACCTCCCTTAGCTGAGGGGCTAAGTTTTAAAAGGCCCATAAATTTCAAGCAGCTAATATTGCCCCCGTGTACTGAATTCATGTGTTCTATAAATCTTTGTGAACCCTTTTTTGTCTCTACTGATCTGAAATGTTCTCTGATCCTGGTAAATAGATTTCTGATCGTCTTTCCAATGTAGAAAAAGCCACAAGGACAAATGATAGTATAGACCACAAACTTGCTGCGGCAATTAATAAACTGATTCACAAAAAACTCTTGTCCTCCTAACTTACAATATTTGAGTTCTGAATTATACTGACAGAAGGAACAGGAATGGCACTTAAAGTTACCTTTTGGTCGGTTTTTATTTATCCAATTGTCTTTGCTAGAATTAAAGTTACTCGAAGTTATACAATCACCTATCGTTTTACTTTTTTTAAAAGTGACAATAGGGGGGTATTGACTTATGGATTTAAGTACAGGATCACTCTCTATTATGTGCCAATTTTTTCTTATAGTAGATTTTATGATTTGAGACATAGGGCAATGACGAAAAGAAAAACAAAACCTAGGTTCTGAAACTCTTTTGTTAGTATTCATTAATAGATTATCCCTGTCTAATCATTCAGCCCTGTCATAAGCTGCCTCAATTAGTCTATGTGGATATTTTCTTTCCAAAAAACACTGTTTTAAATCATTTGCTTGCTGTTCATAAGTACTACTCCTACTATTGATGCGTTTTAAACGTAAAAATTGACTATAAGGAAGGGCGGTTTTGACATGAGGAGGATGATAACTGTCGAAATGCAATAGAGTATTTTTTGATGTAGGCTTTCTGAACACACTGGTTTGGATCTCATTATTCTCTATGCATAAAAGCACATCCAAAAATTCTAACTCTTTATCATGGATTTTTGAGGTGAAAGTCATATTGAATGTGTTGTTATTTAAATAATTCACGAATTCATGAAATTCATCAGACGTTCCAGACCATACCAGAAATACATCATCAATGTATCTATGGTATGCCTGTATAAATTTCGAGAAACGATTATTAATCGTAAAAATGTATTCGTCCTCAAAGATTCCTAGGAAAATGTTGGCAAAAGTGCATTTAGGGAGGTGATTTAGGCAAGTTTTTGTTACAACAAGAAGCAAGAATTATTATGGCCACAAATGCTACAGGCCCGTTAGGCTTAAATGATAAATTGGAGTGTCCCTGGACTCTGGCGGTGCGTTCTGGACTTTTATTTTCGGCTTCATCCCGGTCCTGCTGGCCTCGGAGGCTTTGCGGCCTACTCGCCGGCCTGTCCTGCTGCGCCTCCTGCACTTCCGGTTCCCTCCTGTGGATCGCGGCGGCCGGCTCCCGTCCTTCGTCCCTGCGCTGTGACAGCGGCTGCTGTGTAGGAGGTGAGCGGTGTTCCTCCTGCCCCCTGTGTGTTGCCTCCGGAGTGTGTCTGCTCCTGGCCCGTGTGGAACCTGCAGTGCGGCCTAAATACTGCTATACCGGGACTGACAGTGGCGGCGGCCATTTTGTGAAGCGCCTGGGCTCTGCGACTTCAGGGGGGTTGGGAGAGTGTTGAGCCCCTACACTACCATCAGGGGGGCTCCTCTCCTTCCCCCTGGACTTTTCTGGACATTGCCTCCTGCTTCCCTGCCTGTGTGATACTGCTTTAAGTGAGTGCTGAGCCCCTACACCATCATCAGGGGGGGCTCCTCACCTGCCACCTGGACTTTACATATTACTTGGCCTGCTCCCTGCTTATTCTGGTTGAGCCCTTTGTGAGTGCAGAGCCCCTACTCCACCACCAGGGGGGGCTCCTCACACTGGGCTCCCGTGGACTTATAATTGCCTGTGTGTCCCTACTGTCGGCCACTTATCTCACCATGTTGGATTAAATCGCTAACAGTGTCACCTCTGGCGGCTCTCAGCTGATTGTTAGGCTTCTTGTTATATGGCCCCCACAGCCCTGTTGGAATTTGCTGCTGTCTGACCTCCTGCACTGCCCCGCGAACTTTGTCCCTGTCGCATAAGTTTGCCCTCCGGCCTCCCCGACTTCGGTTGCATCCCTGACTTTTCCTGCTGTCTTTACTATGCCTCGGAAGAAACCATCCTCCTCCAAAACCCCTAGGAAGCTATCTGACTTCTTCTCGAGCACCATGTCGCGTTCGATGCCTTCTTCACCTTCAGGTTCCCGCTCTCCAGCGAAGTCGCCTCCACGGTCTGAATTAGCGGACTCTCTGCCTGAAGTGGGCTCTCTCTCAGCCGATCGTCTCCCCCTGTTGGCTGATGGTGGTAAGAGAAGTTTTGTCGTGTCTCCTCAGGGTTCTCCATCTGGCAAGGAACCGGTGTGTAAACGGGTCGCTGATGTCCTACCTGCTTCTGTTGCTACCTCTGATTTTGTTCATTCGGACATTTCTGATTTCCCGGCCTCCTCAGACCCTGTAACGTGTGATACCCTAAAAGGGATGCTTGTTCTTCTACAGGCGGGGATTAACAAGACTGTCTCCTCTGCGGTGGGCAAATTGCGACAGGATATTGATGCTTTGGGAGAGCGGACTGACCACCTTGAAAACAAAATGGAGGAATTTTCGACTGCTCATAATGACTTGGTTGATGCTCACAACACCCTGGAAGCGGAGGTCAGATGGCTGAAGATTAAAGCTGCTGACGCTGAGGATCGGTCTAGACGCAACAATATTAAGATCCGTGGTGTCCCCGAGGATGTAGCATCGGAGGACTTGGCGGCCTATGTCCAACGCCTCTTCAAGAAAATTCTCCCGCGACTTACTGAGCTGGAGCTCACCCTGGATCGAACCCATCGTATTCCAAAAGCGAACTCTGCTCCTGTGGATGTCCCGAGAGACGTGTTAACGAGGGTTCATTTCTATCAAGTCAAGGACTCGATTCTTGCAGAAGCCAGGAAATGTGGCACCTTCCCAGCTCCGTTTGCATCCATTTCCCTGTTTCCCGATTTATCCGCAGCTACTATGCAGGCTAGACGTGAACTGGCTCCCATCACCAAGATCCTCAGAGACCGGGGCGTACGGTATCGTTGGGGCTTCCCTACCAAGCTGCTGATTCCCCGCAATGGGATTTTCCATTCTGTCCCTGATGTGGAGGCGGGCATGTCCCTCCTCCGTAAATGGAAGCTTGCCCCTGCTGACTCTCATTCATCTGTGCCTGAATCCTCAGTGCGGCCTTCTCATCTTGCTAAGGAATGGACTGTGGTGGGCGGTCGTAAGTGAATCCGTTAGCCGCCTCGGCGGACTGACATGCCCTGCCTAATGTTATAATTTTATTCTTTGATTTAGGTGACCTGTGTGCCTTTCTAATACTCGCTCTCGCTGAGTGTTTCTGACCTGTTTTTCTCTCCCCCCCCCCAGCTGATTACTTTTGGTTATTCGGTGTTTTTTGACACTATGTTATTTTGTTCGCATTCTTTGTTCTTGTTTCATACCTGGAATGTCGTATGCTTATTATGCCTGCTCATACATATTTTATGCATCCTTGTTTTTCTGTGTAGCCACCTGGGTCTTCCGCCATTGTTCTTTAGATTATTGCTATGGTACTCCGTATCTCTTCACTTAATGTTAGGGGTTTGAATAGCCCCTGTAAACGGAGTTCTGTCTGGAGGGAGGCCCGTCGCCTTCGCTGCGATGTACTCTTCCTCCAGGAGACTCATTTTTGTGTTGGCAAATGCCCTAAGTTCTCTAATCCCTCTTTCCCTCATATATATCAGGCTTCATGCAATGCTAAGCGTAAGGGGGTTCTTATTGCTGTGCGGGATTCAGTAGCCTTTTCCCTTGAATCCACTTTAGTTGATCCCGGGGGTCGGTTTTTGGGGCTTAATTGCCTTATTAACAATGTTAAGTATACTTTAGTCACTGTTTATCTCCCGAATCGTTCCCAGGCGCAGTATTGGAAATCTGTGCTTTCCAAGATCCGAACTTTTGCTACTGGTATGTTGATCATTGGGGGGGATTTTAATTGCTTAGTAGATAATTCTCTAGACTCCTCCAACCCCAAGAGACGCTCCCCTATATTGTCTTCCTCTTTGATTGACCAGGGCCTTTATGATGTCTGGCGTTGTCAACATGGCGGGGAACGTGATTATAGTTATTTCTCTTCTTCGTCCTCCTCTTACTCCCGTATCGACTTTTTTCTCACTGATAAAATTGGGCTGATGCAGACGGAATCTACGGATATTGGGCTGATCACCTGGACTGATCATGCTCCGGTGTCCCTCTCTCTGCATGAGAAGTTCTCCACTGCTATGCCTACCCAATGGCGCCTGAATGAGTATATCCTAGATCACCCCTCTTATGCTGAGCACCTCCGTGAGGCCTTGAGGGAATATTTTTCCCTCAACTCCCCTTCCGTATCAGACCCTCATGTGCTCTGGAATGCTCATAAGGCGTATATGCGAGGGATGCTCATTCAGGCGTGCGCGAGGGCAAAAAAGGAACGCTCTAAAGACATAGATGCAGCACTTCGCTCCCTATCCTCCCTCTCTGCAATTAATAAGCTTAACCCCACTCCCTCTGTCTCTGCTGAGATTCGGCAATGTCAACTCCGGTTGCAGGGCCTTCTGGCTTGTCAACGGGACCTAGCTTTTAAGCGTTTTCAATGTCAGGCCTATGTGCATAATAGTAGGGCTAGCGCCTTTTTAGCTAGAAAAATCAAACAGTCGCGTCCCAAAACCCGTATTGCTCACCTTGTGGATGACTCTGGTACTAAAGTAATTGACCCCCGCCTTATTGCAGAGCAGTTTCGTTTATATTACAAGTCGTTATACAATCTTAGGGATGACCCCCAGACGTACCAGCCATCTAGGAAAGAAATCGATCGATTTTTAGATTCTGTGGCCCTGCCCCGCCTCTCCCCTACGCAGTCTGCCTCCCTAGCCTCGCCCATCACTTTGTTTGAAGTTACGGAGGCTATAGCCTCACTGAAACCACTGAAATCCCCTGGCCCTGACGGCTTCTCAGGGATCTACTATAAGAAATATGCAGATATTTTGTCCCCTTATCTTCTAGCTGTGTTCAGGAAGGCAGCGGAGGAGCAATGCTTCCCGGAGGAAATGTTGTCGGCCACTATAGTGACCATCCCTAAACCCGGTAAATCTCCCACTGTCCCGGCTAATTTTAGACCTATTTCCCTTCTAAACACAGATATTAAATTGTACGCTAAAATCCTTGCTGAGCGGTTGCTCCTCCTTCTCCCCCAGTTGGTTAGTCCTGACCAGGTGGGTTTTGTATTCGGTAGGCAGGCTCCGGACGGCACACGGAGGTTCATAGACCTTATTCAAAAAGCCGAAAGAGATGGTACGCCTTCTTTGCTTCTGGCTTTGGATGCTGAGAAGGCTTTTGATAGGGTCCACTGGGGATACTTAGACTGCCTTTTGGATAGGTTTGGTATGGGGCCAGTCTTTAAATCTGCTATTCTAGCTCTGTACTCCCACCCGTCCGCTCGTGTACTCTCATCGGGCTTCCTGTCTGAGCCCTTTCGGATCTCGAATGGTACTCGCCAGGGCTGCCCTCTTTCCCCTATTATCTTTGCGCTTGTGATGGAGCCTCTGGCGGAGTCCATTCGGTCGGCGGGAAATATCGAGGGTATTATTGTGGGTCGCCAGCAACATAAAATCGGCTTATATGCTGATGATGTCATACTGGCCCTGACTTCTCCTAGTTCCTCCTTGAGTGCTGCCACGGAGGTCTTGGAGGGATTTGGTAAAGTTTCTTATTATAAGGTAAATTCCTCCAAATCACAGATATTGCCTGTTCTCATTTCTCCCTCGTTGAGACGGGATCTCTGCTCTCAATTCCCCTACCAATGGAATGACTCTCGTATAACTTATCTTGGCATCTCCCTGACGGCCCCTAGTTCTGATCTGTTTTCTGTCAATTACATCCCCCTTCTGACCAAAGTTACTTCTCTTCTTGCCTCTTTCTCACAGCCAATGTTGTCTTGGGCGAGCAGAATTGCTATTGTCAAGATGATGGTGTTACCCTTAATCTTGTATATGTTCCGTACAGTTGCTATCCCCCTCCCTGATTCCTATTTTACCAAACTTCAGTCCATTCTTTCCAACTACATTTGGGAGGGTAAGAGATCCAGAGTTCGACTTAAGGTGATGACACGCCCTTGGTCCCATGGGGGTGCGGATGTCCCCGATGTTAAAAAATATTATATGGCGTCTGTCCTAGATCATCTTAGGGTCGGGTGGGATGAGACTTCTAAATGGCGCTGGGCCGAAATTGAGGAATGCCTTTTGGATGCCCCTATTTTACGCCCTAAGGATTCAAGTCTGCCCGTCACTTCCCCTCCCTTACTGAGTATTAGGGCCACGGTGTCTGCTTGGCGTCATTTTTTGTCATATACTTCCAGAGAAGACCTGGTCCCTTTATCAAAGCTACCCATACTATATTTAACCTCCTTTCTTCCCCAGCTGCGACTCCGTGGTTGGGTCTCTAAGGGTCTCTATAGAGTGTCACAGCTGTTTACGGACGACGGGTTTAAATCATTCTCCATGTTACAGGAAGAGTTCCAGCTCCCTAAGTCGGATTTTTTTAAATTTTTGCAGTTGCGTCATTTTTTTCAATCCTACGAACCCTCTAGATTGACCTTTCCCAGGCTAGCTTTAAAGTTGTGGAATGGGTCCACGCCTGTTAGAGGTGGGTTATCTGTGTTTTATGGCTTTTTCTCTGTCCCTCCGGAGCGGGTCAAGCCTCTTCACCTGCTCCGTTGGGAGGCGGATCTTGCCAGAACCATCCCTCTGTCTGACTGGTATACGGCAGCTGGGATTGTTAAACGTGTATCTAAGGGGGCTGCACATTGGGAAACGGCTTTGAAAATTATGCTGAGGTGGTATAGGACTCCGACCCAGTTGGCGCATATTGATTCTTCTTGTTCTAGACTCTGCTGGAGGGGATGCGGCCAAGTAGGTTCATTCTTGCATCTGTGGTGGGATTGCCCTCCGGTACGAACCTTCTGGATAGCGGTATTTCATTTCATGTCCACCATAGCTGGTTTTGATATCAGTCCCTCTCCTGGTCTCGCCCTTTGTTTCCTAGATATTGGTAGTTTCCCCTCGGAGATGCAGGTCGTCCTGGGTCAGATCGTGCTCGCAGCTCGAGCCATGATCGCTCGCCAGTGGAAGTCCGCTCTGTGTTTGACCTTAGCTGAACTAGTTCATCATGTGAACTTGGCATGTACCTTGGAACGTTTGTTGTCTAAGAAAAACCATACTTATGCCAGGTTTCGATCCCAGTGGTCTCTCTGGATTTCATATGTGGAGTCTAATAAGGATGTTCTATCTCCTCGACCTTAGGCCGCCCCCAGGGGGTCCCCTTGATTACTATTTACCTACTATGTTATTACCCCAGGTGGCTTTATTTTACTTTATCATGTTCAATTTTTCGGATGCATTTTGTGTTTTTCTGGTATTGTATTCAGGTATGTGGTTATGTTGTTTATGTCATTGTTTGGTTTTCTTGTTCTTTTCTGTTCCTATTCCGTCTCCCTTGTTTCTCTTTTTCTTGTCTCTTTCCTGTTCCCTTCTGGTTGTGTTCCCCTTTTCATTCCTTTCTTGTCTTCTTGTAGAATTGGTGTCTTTGTAGCGTCTGTGTATCTGGTCCTTTGGTCTTTGTATGTTCGGTCATGTTTGTGTCATTCATGTATTTGACCTACAGCCCGGAGTTCCAGCTTGCGATTCCTATTTTACTGCTTGGACGTATGCCGATTCTTCTTATGTTTGTTATTGCTTTTTTTATTGTATTGTAAAAGCTTTCTTCTTTTCAATAAAAATCATATTTAAAATAAAAATTAAATGATAAATTGGACATGAGCATTTTTTTTTGTAAAGTAGTATTCACATTGTCTGCGTTACCTCCTTGACAGTGGTGAGACCTGATTGGGAGAACTATAATGGCGATGATCGCCATAGGCTTGTTTGATTTTGATGATATTTCGGACTTTACTATCTTGTTGTAAAGCAGCATTCATATTATCTGCGTTATCCCCCCGATAATAGTGACATTTTATTGGGAGCTGTTGTATTGTGGGTTCAATTTCTAGTATTCCCGTCATCACAGGTAACACAGATTTGCAATAAAAAGTAGGCTCCGTGCTGATTGGATAGCGGTTTTTTATTTGATGTGTAGGCTCAATTCTGATTGGTTAATATTTTGTCCCACGTCAGCATTTCTCTTCTTACACGAAGAGTGCAGTCTTCATTCAGGTCCGGACTTCGAAAAAGAGGAGGAGCTTAAGAATAACAGTTCAGTGAGAATTGCCCATTGAATGTATGTACCATGTAGCTCTAATTCTCATTGGAAGGCGGTCTTCCTTTGAAGTGTAGGCAGGAACTCTATTGGTCAGTCGCCTTTGAGCAAAGTGGATGATTTTTTTCAAAGTGCAGTATAACAAAGAAATGGTTTTCCTTCAGGTCCGCTTATTTAGACACGCCCAAAAGAGAAGTAGCCTATGGTCTTCAGGTCTCCTATTGGTGTAATCAATTTTCTTTGTTCTATAGGCTATAATCTGACTGGTTAGACAGCTTTAATAGCCAATATAACCTTTCTAGTAATAGTAAAAAGTTGAAGTTCTCCTTCAGGTCTGGCAATGTAAACACACCCCCAAGGGGAGGAGCCTGTTGTCGGCAGGTCCCTTATTGGTGGAGACAGCACTATAGGATTCTATGGATAATAGTCCATAGGTTCTTAGCTCTTTTTCTGGATTAATTAAAGTTTATTAAAATAGTGTGGATCACTTTATTCAATATAAAATTTTGAAATGTTTGTTCTTGTTCACACATAGAAGTGTTTTTATCACGGAGGTGTCCTTCTATACGAGTAAATAAGTTACGGACATGTAATAGTTAAAAAACAAACGTGATTGAAGTGTTTCACTAGTATAAATAGAAGGTAACACGCTCTTGAAAACCAACGAGCTTGAAAAAGTATATCTTGTATACGAAACAGCTGTCGCTCGGTTTTTTTGAGCGTGCCTCCTCCCGTTTTTAACTTTGTATGGACGTTCTTCAATGAAGTTTACAACTTTTTATGCAACTTCAGTGAGTGCCAAGCATTTTTTCTTTGTTATTTACATTAGACTTTCATATAACCTTCATGGAGTGCATCTGTCAGGGGTTTGTGTGATGCTGCGGTGCCGCACATGTCTCATACAGTCCATTGTTTGTTACACACACTCACACACTATATATATATATATATATATATACTGTACATATCATGGAGGCTTCAGACCCGTGAGGTCAATTATTACCATCTCCCAGTACATGCTCGGCGTTCGCAGGAGCCACAATTATTATTATTTCTTTCTAGTCACGTCCAATGTAATCATCATAAAAAAATATTTGCCCCCTTCCAGAATCATTATTTATGAGTGTAAATGTACTTCAGTACTTTCCTCCTGTATTTGTAGTGCAGAAGTCTCGCCCCTGGCCATTGGGGGTAGCTGGTTCCATAGATCCAAAAAGCCCCAAGATGTCTCCGTAGGACAGAGGCAGGGTCTTCAGTATGGCACCTGTGAACCGAGTAGGGTCCAGTACGTAGACAATGGGGCTGAGCCACAGAACTACCATTGGAGAGGCTAGACAATGTTGCAAACAGAAAAATGGAAAAGAGTCCATGTTGCTAGTTGGGATGGGTACAGCACAGATCCAGTTGTGAACCCTCAACAACATGGAAGACGTCATCTTATCAAGAGACTGAGTTGGCCTGGAACCTGGAGGACAAACCTGGGTTTGTCCTTGTAACGTAAGAGACCAGCTTGTAGGCCGTGGGTTGAAGACCAGAGGCAGACAGCAGAGACACTGCACTTATTTGGAGATCCCTGGGTGGAAGTGGTGATCCTGACACCGCCAAAAACGGCCTATAGAGTCACCTGTAGGGGTGGGATGAAGCCGCTTCTCCCCAGTTCTGTTGATCTTCTTGTTAAATATTTGGCGGGTTTGCAAAGACAGTGATAAAAGGTTCCAACTATGTGATTCTGAGCCTCCGGTAGAGCAGGAAGCCATAGGCCTCCTGCCCTACCACTCTGATATATAGGTTAAAAGTACCCTGCGGTCTACAAGGTGCGAGGAGAACAGACAAGTAACGTGTCCTGGTGCAGGTGGTGGAATAATCACTGCCTTGTGTCCCCCCTGTCGGGTCACTCATGTCCTCTCAGAACTCCTGTTACCTTGTATGTGGCTCACAATCTGGAAGAAGAAGCAGCGTCACCGCGGGATGGCGGAGGTGAGTATAATATTCACACATCGGGGGGGTTATAATAAGGGGACATTGTGGGGGATTATATTATTGGGGGAATCAGGTTACATTACAGGAGGGTATAAAAACATGGTGGCAGCAGGTGACATTGATGGTCTTAGAGCACATTGGGGGGATTGGTTATATCATGGGGGTATCAGGGGATATTGGGGGAATATTAATACAAAGAGACACCATTTATATCAGGCTATAGTCATACTACCTTCTTTCTATCTTGAAACACTATGCTAAAAAAGCGCAATGCCACAAAAAATGTTTAACAAAAATATATCAGACTTTATTTAAATACATGTTAAAACATATATAAGAAAAGAGATAATGAGGTGGTACAACCATACAAAAAATGGAGGCCCAATTGAGATAATACTATATATTAGTAAGTAAATGACACTCTCATTGCATACATATAAGGATACATACAATATCCATAATTTTTAGAGTGCAAATACAACATAGAATTATCATAGTACAAAAATATTAATTATCTATGGGAAGACCTCCATATAGTAAACGCACCCCAGGGACCTCCAAACAAGGACACAGGTCGCAGCATGGGCATGTTATACTGTATGGGGGAGCACTGCTGGGCTTGCTATACTGTGGGGGGACACACTGCTGGGCATGAAATACTGTGTGTGTGTGGGGGGACACTGCTGGGCATGAAATACTGTGGGGGGGCACTGCTGGGCATGAAATACTGTGTGCGGGGAGGACACTGCTGGGCATGTAATACTGGGGGGGGGGGGGGGGCACTGCTGAGCATGAAATACTGTGCACGCCACTGCCCTCCCCCTTAGATGCAGAAGTACCCCCAAAGATCACCTGCTCCCCCTTAAATGCCAGAAACACCCAAAGAACCCTGTCTCCCTCCATGCCAACGACTCCTATACCACCCTAAACATCAATCCAATCGCCCAGACCCTCCAGGATACAGTCCCATATAAAACATCACTCTCTTTTCAGCCTCATCCAACATGCAGTCCCGTGTAACTACATAACTCACCCCCCCCCAGCCTTACCCAACGTGCAGCCCCATGTAACTAACTCACTCCCCCCTCAGCCTCATCCAATGTGCAGTCCCATGTAACTACATCACTCCCCCCTCAGCCTCATCCAACATGCAGTCCCATGTAACTACGTCACTCCCCCCTCAGCCTCATCCAACATGCAGTCCCATGTAACTACATCACTCCTTCCCTCAGCCAACATGCAGCCCCATGTAATTACATCACTCTCCCCTCAGCCTCGTCGAACATGCAGTCCTATGTCACTACATCACTCTCTCCCCTCAGCCTCATCCAACGTGCAGTCCCATGTAACTACATCACTCTCTCCCCTCAGCCTAATCTAATGTGCAGTCCCATGCAACTGCATCAATCCTTCCCTCAGCCTCATCCAACACGCAGTCCCATGTAACTACATCACTCCTTACCTCAGCCTCATCCAACATGCAGTCCTATGTAACTACATCACTCTCTCCCCTCAGCCTCATCCAACGTGCAGTCCCATGTAACTACATCACTCTCTCCCCTCAGCCTCATCCAACGTGCAGTCCCATGTAACTACATCACTCTCTCCCCTCAGCCTCATCCAACATGCAGTCCCATGTAACTACATCAATCCTTCCCTCAGCCTCATCCAACATGCAGTCCCATGCAACTACATCAATCCTTCCCTCAGCCTCATCCAACATGCAGTCCCATGTAACTACATCACTCCTTACCTCATCCAACGTGCAGTCCCATGTAACTACATCACTCACTCCCCTCAGCCTCATCCAACATGCCGTCTCATGTAAAACAAACCTGTCTCTCCCCTTCCAACCTCCATTACCACGCTACAATCCCCTCTGCTTTCTGTTCTCCAGCTCCATGTGCTCTGCTCTGGCTTCCTCTACACAGCACAGAGCAGTGATGGCCGAAACTCCGCCCTCCTCTGAGAGGCCACGCCCCTTCCTTTGACATCACACCTACCAGGAGCAACTCCACTCTAGTCACGACCCTGAGGCAGGAGACATTGTCAGTGTGCTAAATAATCTGCAGGTCAGGACTGGACCTGCGCCCCCTGCTGGGCTGGAGGCAGAGCTACAACTAGCACAGCTAGGAAGCCCCTCCCCCGATCTCTGCTCCTACTTCAAAACTGAAAAAGGTTTCTATGTGTTCTCCATGGCGGCCCGCGCTCTGTGACAGTCCGGTCACCATTCATAGCCTGGCTCACTTACTGCTGGTGTTTGCCCCCCTCTAGCCTCGGCCCTAACCTCATGTACAGCCGGCAGTGGCGCCTCTCGCTCATCCTCCGCTCCGCAGTGTCACACCCGCACGGACCTGATCAGAAACAGCTGCCGTGTGGCGGGAAGTGAGAGCGGAGGAGGCGTTAGAGGAGGCGCACACAGAGCAGACATGGCGGAGCTGCCTGGTGGCGCAGGTATGACTGTGTGAGGGGACTGGCAGCACTGCCATACTATGTACAGGGCTGCCTCCTCCTGCCAGTGACGCCATGTGCTCAGGATATATCACCGATATCCTCTCCATTACTCAGCCTTATACGGGGTATAGTCACACCATAGGCATACCTCCCAACCGCCCCGATTTCCGCGGGACAGTCACAATTTGGGTGACATGTCCCGCGGTCCCGGTTGGAGGGAGGTATGTCCCGATTTCAACTCAGATCTGCGTCCAGAGGAGAGGGGCCGCACATTTTGACCCCCTTTCGGTTCTTCAAAAGTTGGGAGGTATGCCATAGGTGTCTATGGTACAGCTAGGATATGCTATAGGTGTATATAAGGAGCTGTATGGAGGTGTAGAGCAGAGGGGATCACTCACATCCACCATAGTGTATGGTACAGCTAGGATATGCTATAAGTGTATATAAGGAGCTGTATGGAGGTGTAGAGCAGAGGGGATCACTCACATCCGCCATAGTGTATGGTACAGCTAGGATATGCTATAAGTGTATATAAGGAGCTGTATGGAGGTGTAGAGCAGAGGGGATCACTCACATCCGCCATAGTGTATGGTACAGCTAGGATATGCTATAAGTGTATATAAGGAGCTGTATGGAGGTGTAGAGCAGAGGGGATCACTCACATCCGCCATAGTGTATGGTATAGGCGCAGTCATGCAGGACACGGACATTGTTACCCATAGCAACCAACCACAACAGCTTCAATCTCTTAGGCCTAGTTCACACAGAGTTTTTTGGATCGGAACCTGAGGCGGAGGCTGCCTCAGGTTCCGATCCATAAAACATGTTGCGGAACTCAAAGCCGGTGCACGGCACCAGCTTCCAGCCGCGCACCCTCCTCCGGATCAGGCTCAATAAATGGGCCTAGTCCGGAGGAGGGAATGTCTTCAGGCCTAATCGCGAGGCGACTCGGCCTAAAGAATGAACATCTCGCTTCTTTTTTCCGGGAGCCGGAAGAAACGACTCCCGGAAAAAGCTCCTGCGCGGCTCCCATTGATTTCAATGGGAGCCGTTTTTTTGGTCAGGGTTTTGAGGTGTTTACGGCCTCAAAACCCTGACCAAAAAACTCCATGTGAACTAGCCCTTACAGTGCTCTTAATAAATGCAAGCTGCACTGTGATTGGTTGCTATGGGCAACAATGAGTTTTCTTGGGCTGGGTTCACATTGCAGTTTTGGAGCTGATTTTCAATGGGAGGCGGTGACATTTTTTTTGCTGAAAGTATTTCACCTTCTCTCTCTCTGGCTTCAGTGTCAGTCTCTTTATGCCCATATATCTGAGGTGCTTGCCTAGTGGCTGAACAACCCCACTTGTGTACCAGAAGAAAACTACGGATAAAAGCGCCTCAGCTTTTCTGACGCAGTCGCCACAGACAAAATACTCTTCAGATTTTTCAGATGTGTATTTTGCAAAAATTGCAGTGTAAACCTAGACTGACCCCTCATTCACATCACCGTTTGGATTCCATCCGGGGGAGTCCGCATGAGGACCCCCCAGAATGGAATACTAAGTGCAAGCGCTGGTGCAGTAGAAGCACATGAACCCCATAGACTATAATGGAGTCCGTGTGCTTACCTCCAGATCTCCGCACGGATCTTGCAGTCAGGAAAGTAGTTCACCATCTACTTTCCTGTCTGCATGATTTGTGCGGGCACCACGCGGCAAGCACACAGACCCTATTATAGTCTATGGGGTCCGTGTGCTTTTACAGCACAGTGCTTGCAATTGGATTTGTATTCCATTCGGAATACTTTTTTTTTATTTTGTAATTTTCCACTGTAACAGGGACATTAGTCACTGGCAGAACTAAGCTGAGACTGCTAGGAACCCGCAGCTTCATGTGCCTGAAGTCACCTGCCAATCCCATGGTTGACGAGTCACATTAAGGGTAAGATCACACTGGGTTTTTTGGACCGGCTTTTTAATCCTGCTCCAAAAAACGTCTCCCATTGACATTGAAGCAAGCTGCCCTTTCTTGCCACGGATTTCGCGACGGAATCCGCCACAGTGTCTGCAGCGCGACACTCCCTCCTGACTAGACCCATTCATTTGGGCCTAATCCGGAGCGGATTGCCGTGACTGGATGCCAGTGCACTGCACCGCATCGGCACCCAGTCGTGGCTAGCCATTTTTTGGACTGGATTCTGAAGCAGCATCTGAGTCAAACCAGTTCAAAAACCCACGTGTGAACTTACCCTAAGGCAGAAGCTCTGCCACTTCCTGTGTTCAATATATAGCACTCATTGTCTCAGTTTTACTAATAGACAGTGCAAACGTAGATAAGCAGTCTGAGAATATGTCAGATTTGTCACAGTGACTGATGCTGGATGATAAATCTGGCCTATCCTTAGACTATCTAGTCTGCCTTTATACCACCTTTTAGTTGGTTTACTGATTTTCTGGCAACATTTTGCTGTATCGTGGTGCATTTAAGCCACACCCCTTTTTCTGCGGAGTCTAGCATGTCGAAAGATTGTAGGCCAAGCTAGAGGCACCAAGATGCACTACATTATGCCAGAAATGCGCCGGATATGCCCTATGTTTACGCCATTGTCTAGTCTAAACCACAATAGTGAATCTGGTCCTTTGAATGGTACATAGCATGGAAATGAGAAAACAAATCAGTCTCTGGCATCCGGGCACCCTACACACTCCTTTCAAGATTTCAGGAAAATTAAACCCACACTGTACTTTTTGCCCCAAATGTGTGGTGCTTGGTCTTTATCTGGTTAAAGAGCACCTTTCACCAACTCCAGCTCGTAACACTGATTTTTTTTTTGTTTATCTCCCACCATTCCTGAGCAGTTGGTGCAGTTAGTTTTTGTGCCTGGTATGCTAGTAAAGCTTCTAATGTCTACAAGCGGGTGGTCTCGGGCAAGAGCAAGCCAGGGGGACATAATTCAGAGCTCTCCGACTCTGTCCAATCAGAGGTGGACAGAGTCAATGGTCTGAATCACCCATTCTTGCCAACCACTGCCTGAGATTTCATTCTTGACTGTGCAGAGCCTAAGTAGCACATCAGGTACCAAAACTATCTGCACTGATTGCTCAAGAATGGTGAGGGATAGGGAAAAAATACCAATAGTGCTGGTATCAGAGGAGCCTATTAAAGGTTACTTGAATTTAGTGATAGGACGTTCATCTCTAGGACGTTTTTGGCATCTTACTGCAAAATATATTAACTTCCTGTTTTGTTTTAGACTTTCCTCAGATGTAGTGTAAACTTATAGGGCAAAACCTACTAATAGGCAGTGTGAACAGCTGGTCTGAATATGCACCAGATTTTTATCACCATGGCTCCAGTTTTCTGATAAATGTGGTACATAGATGATCTCCCTAAGATTACACAACCTATTAGCTGTATCAATAAATGTATGCCATATCAATCACCATAACTATAATAGCAGCCATATCAGTGTCCATTGTCAGTGCGGGGAGACGAATGCAGCGCCCATTTTCAATAAGTAGCCTTTTTATTATGGAGTGAGGACTCCAGTATGTGAACTCTTCATGACAGAATCTGGGTTCCTTCTACCCTCATTTATTTGGCTTTTTTTTTGACTTTCCAATCAATAGTAAGATGCTTAAGATTGGAAAATTTGTGGTTTTTGTTTTTCAGGGAAATCTTTTGACATAGACGAAGAGCTTAGCAGCATTTCCCAATCCGTATTAGAGGTACTCGTGCTCATTTTCCTTCAAACAACTGTAAATCATAGACAATATGTAGGAAAGGAATAAGGGAATACTCAGCCACCAGCAGCAATATCGGATGTTTGTTGATGTCGTTTCACCACCTTCACTTTCCTTCATGAACGGCTATCGCACAGAACTGTCTCCCTCGGCCCGGAGCTTTATAACATTCAAATCGTTCAAAATAGTACCAGCGCAGCCTCAATGGAAAGTTAAAACTCCTCTTTATTGTGTCCACATATATAAATCTTCACACGCAGGTTACAAACATGGAAACTGCGCCAGACTGACGCGTTTCGGATAAAAAAAGCTTCCTTTCTCAAAGTCACTGTCAACTGTCAAAGTCAACTGTAAAACATACAAAATGTAATTTACAAGTTATCCTCTTACCGCCGAGGGCATTTTTCGTTTTTAACTCCCCCCTTCCAAACCCCACAACTTTTTTATTTCTCCGCTCTCAGAGCCATATGAGGTCAATGTTTGCGGGACAAATTTTTCTTCATGATGCCGCCATTAATTATTCTGTACAATGTACTGGGAAGCTAGAAAAAAAATTAAGAATGGGGGGGATTTGAAGAAAAAGTCCATTTGTGCGATTTTCTTACGGGATTCGTTTTTACGGCATTCACTGTGCAGCCAAAATGAAATTTCTCCTGTACAGTATTCTATGTTTCGGTACGATTCCAAAGATACCAAATTTATATGGTTTTATTTACATTTTAACCCCTTAACAAAAATCCAAAATTGTGCCAAAATGTTTTTTTTTCTAAAAGTCGCCATATTCTGACACCCGTAACTTTTTTATACTTCCGTGTACGGGGATATATAGGGTGTATTTTTTTTTTTTTTTTTTACAGCGTCTGGTGTACTTTTTAGTTCTACCATTTTGGGGCATTTTTCGGACACAGGGATACCTAACGTGTATATGTTTCCTAGTATTTAAGTACTTTTATATGTGTTCTAGAGAAAGGGGGTGATTTCAGTTTTTAAAGTGATCCTATCATTGGATACCCTTTTTTTCTGACTAACACGTAGGAATAGCCTGAATGGCTTCAAACTTGTAGGCATGCACAGTCTGCTCTGCTGTCGGGCCTCGGGCAGAGCCAACTGCGCATGCCTGCCTGATGTAAGCAGACATTTTCTTGGGTATCCAGTAATAGGATCCCTCTAATACTTTAAAAAAATATATATATATTTTTTTTCTTACATTTTTTTTTTTTAATTTTTGCATTTATTAAATCGCCTAGGGGTCTTGAACCCCAGGGGTCTGATCACTAATGCAATGCATTACAAAGCATTGTCAAGGAAAATCCATCTTCAGCATGTACAAGTTCAATACAGTTGCATTCAGAGTCAGGGTTGTTCACATCTGCGTTGGTATTCCGCTCGGGGTAATCCACATGGGGACACCCCCCCCCACACCCCCCGAATGGAATACTGATCACATTTGCAAGCGGTGTGCAGTGAAAGCACACGGATCTCTGTAGACTATAATGGGGTCCATGTGCACGCCGCAAGATCTCTGCAGCAAACAAGCGGAGAGGAAAGTAGTTCACAATCTATTCTCCTCTCCGCATGACTCGTGCGGAGATCTTGCGGCAAGCACATGGGCCCCATTATAGTCTATGGGGTCTGTGTGATCAGCTTACCACGACAAACTGCTATGTTGCAGACAGGGAGGGGTTTTCCCATCTCACTATTTTGCCTGCTGTCTCTTCTTCTCACTTCCTGTACCCCCCCCCCTCTTTCCCTTGCTGAACGGGACACTGAAGTATCACAATACTTATGTAGATCAGATAATATGCAGATGCTTGTAGAGAATGGATTCAGTGTTATCTGTGTATTTACATAGAGAGATGACAGGGCTTTATCAGCAAACTCCAATTAGCTGAACTGATTGTCCTTCTAGCAAAGCAGTAAGTGACATCACTTGTCCTATCACACAGGCCCATGGTTATGGTAACGCTGTGTAAACAATGGGAGGAATAAGTTCACATAAGCAGGGAAACAAAGCAGTATTTCTAAAGCAATATATTTAGGAAAAGTCTTCAATTTACTTAAGCTACTAGTATAGATAAGATCCTTGAGATGGGACAACCCCTTTACCCTTTGCTTAATAAAACTGTGGTATTGTATAAGATGGTAGGTTATGTTTTTTTACAGATCTATTCAGAAATTAAAGATACTCTAAGAAAGGGTACTAAGGAAATAGAAAGCTCACCCAGTACATCTGTACACTTTCAAATGACCAGCACACCAAAACCTAAAGATATGGTATGTCTCATTGTCAGAAGTGTTCTTGGTTCACTGTAAATTGCTGTTTACCTACTTACGTCTGCTTTGAGTATGACTATTTTATCCTGTTATCTAAATTCTTTGTAGCAGTCTCCACTTCATGATTATATGGTGTAATATGTTCTTTTGTTATAATTAAAGATGAGCGAACAGTAAAATATTCGATATTCGTTTCGAATAGCCCCTCAATATTCGACTATTCGAACGAATATCGAACCCCATTATAGTCTATGAGGAAAAAATGCTCGTTTCAGGGGATCCCACTCTTCGACTCAGGAGGGTCACCAAGTCCACTATGACACCCCAGGAAATGATGCCAACACCCTGGAATGCAACTGGGACAGCAGGGGAAGCATGTCTGGGGGCATCTAACATGCCCAAGTCACTGTATTACGTCGGGATCCCTGTCAGCTTGCAATCTGGTCCAATCTTAGACTCCGCCTCCTCACAGATGAGCCTCCAGCAGAACCAGCGTTAATTGGCTGAATGCTGTACTCTGTATGGCATTCGGCCAATCAACGCTGGTCAATGCATTCCTATGGGGAAAAAGTAAGCTCCCGCATATCACAAGCTGACAGGGATCCTGACCAGATAGATCCCCATAGAGCTGTGTGAGTAACATTCCCACCTAAATAAAGGTAATCCCTAGCTAACCCTGCCTGTAGATCTGTCCCTGTCTCACAGTCACATAGTTCACAATCTCAAATTAACTAAATGTTAAATCCACCATTCGTATAAATTGGAGGTCACCTGATTTAGCCAGCCAATTACTTTTTTAGATTTTTTTTTCAATGCCTCCGTTGTCATAGTTCCTGTCCCACCTCTCATGTGCAGTTATTGGTGCAAAAAAAGCGCCAGGGAAGGTGGGAGGGGATACGAGTTTTTAGTGCGTTTGCCTCGTGGTATTTGATTGGAATTGAATGCCTCGAACGGCCTGATATTCGATCAAATATCTATTCGATCGTACAGTGTTCGCTCATCTCTAGTTATAATGTCTGCTGCCTATCGCTGGGTTCACACAAGCGTTCAATCTCCGTTTTGAGGTTTCCGTCTTCTGCATGCAGAAGACGGAAACCTGTCATGTCAAGTCCGGCTGTGAGCGCCGGTGAGCGTTTTATGCGCTCTGCGGCGAAATCGTTTTTTTTAAAACCGGACACAGAGTACTACATGTCTGACTCTGTGTCCGGTTTAAAAAACACGGCCGGAGACTTTTCAAGCCCATTCAAATGAATGGGCTTGAAACATTCCGGCAGCTTTCTGTCTCCTGCCTCTGTTTTGTGCAGGAAACGGAAACCTGCAGAACGGAGTACGGGCGCAGATGTGAACGAGCCCTGTAATATACAGTGACCAACTAAGAACTTGCAATTATACAACAGCTTTTCATAAGTATATAATACATGTGAATATAATAGACTTTGTTCTATATCTTACATAGCAGATGAAGTTAGATGAAGACACAGATCCATCAAGTCTAACCCATAACCCTACAATGGCAAAAATGCATAGGATTCTTAAGGTCTGTTATCCTTCTTGCAGCCACTATACTACTCAGTGGAACATTCACTGCGACTGAGCCAATTAGTGAGATGCTGAGCCAATTAGAATGCTGCCCCACCCTCCAATCATGAATGCTGGCAGGGTATCTAAACAGTGCACTAAAGCTCCCATATACCTGCTATTTTTATTTTTTTTTAAACTCGTTTTATTGAAAGGTGCATAACAGAGCAAATAATACAGTGAAAAAGAATAGAATGTAAGCACAAATAAAACCTACAGAAAAATTACAAACAAAGATAAGCCACAACATCATCACCTCCCGTCCCCAAACCCCACCCCCCGCCCGTACAGTTCAGAGCAGAACATTACATACTATACCGACAAAATGAAGCAGTATCATGACACGGGGGCCATGAACCTAACCAGCACAAGCTACCCCTTACGGAGTGAAGGCATCAATAGTGTTGCACCTATTTTTATACTAGTGCCTGGTGTGATAACTTGGGTCTTGATCATGCCAGGTCCATCCAGCCTCACAGCGGAGTAGCCTTAGGGTAAGTTCACCTAAGGCTCCGATCCAAAAACCAGGTAGCCGGGACTGAAAGCCGGTGCACTATACCGACATCCAGCTGCGCACTCTGCTCCGGATTAGGCCCAATGAATGGGCCTACTCCGGAGGAGGGGAGTGTCTTCAGGCCGAATCGCGAGACAACTCGGCCTGAAGAATGAGCATCTCGCTTCATTTTTCCAGGAGCCGGAAGAAACGGCTCTCGGAAAAAACTCCTGAGTGGCTTCCATTGATTTCAATGGGAGCCGTCTTCTTGGTCAGGCTTTTGAGGCGAATACAGCCTCAAAACCCTGACCAAAAAACTCTGTGTGAACTTACTTAGACTCTGTCGGCAAGGGCAGTGTGAGATTTAGGTAGCTTGTTCTACTGCTCTCTGTTACCTGCCAGTTTCTGCTGTTTTGAGAATTGCTTTAGAGCTAATTCCATAACCATCTGTTTCCTTCTCCACTTATTAGGTCGCTATCCTTCTCCTTATCTTTACTCAGGCTGTTTAAATAGTATCTGTGATCGTATCCCGTTTACACTTACAACTTTATGGAGAGAGGCTGGCAATTGATTTTTGCCTCATTCTGTGCACAGGTAGACTGTTAACATGAAACTTGGCCATGTTAAAAGATCTACCTGACTAACAATGTAGCAGCTGCAGTTTTGTGTGGTTTTTTAGCATCTCTTTCTTCCCCTCCCCTCTCCATAGACTAATATGTTAAAAGTAAACCAGCTTAATAAATGGAGAAGGAAACAGATTTCTTAAACAAGATATATTATAAAGTTTCTTATATTCACATGTACTATTCATTTGTGAGAAGTTGTTTTGTATTTGGAGGTACACTTTAAAGGGATTCTATCATTAGAATCAATTTTTCTATAAACACCAGGTCGGAATAGCCTTTAGAAAGGCTATTCTTCTCCTACCTTTCTTTTTCTGATCCGTGCCACCATTCCTGAGAAGAACATCTGAGAAGATGTTCAGGCCATGCCTCTACCTTCTTCTGCCGACTCTTCTCCACCACGTCACCAAGTCTGCATTCGGGATCCGAATCCCATGCATGCTCAGTTGGCTTTCCATGGTGGCTTGGCAGAGCCGACTGTGCATGTCCGTTCAGCCATTTTCCTGTGGCTTCATGCACGAGTGTCTGTTCGGCATTGGCTGAATGGACATGCGTAATCGGTTCTGCCCAACGTGACATGGCAGAGCCGACTGACCATGCACGGGATTTGGATACCGAATGCAGGCTCGCTGGCTGATGACACAGAAGAAGACAGAGGTGTCGCTGGAGCATCTTCATTGCGCACAGTGAACACTCCCTGTACTTTCTGAAGACTGATCTGAGTAAAATTCTCAGGAACGGTGGCACGAGGCAGAAAAAGAAAGGTAGGAGAAGAATAGCCTTTGGTGTTAGTTCTAATGATAGAATCCCTTTAAGCCCCATGTAGCAAGCTGCAGCAAAAAAGCACTGTGGGAAAAATCGTGGCAGCAACGCATTGCAGTTTTTCCCGCAGTAGTTATCACAAAAAGTCCACAGAAGTTTCTTGGTTGTATTTTTCCCCAATGTGTGCATGTGTGAATGTGTTCTAGTGAATCCCATCTATTTTGAAGGGACTATAAAACGCAGCAGTTTTTGCCACAGCGTTTTCACCATGGTTTACGCCACATGGAGCACTGGTCTTACACTAGTTTCATACTAGCATTGTGGTCTCTGTTTTTTGGGTCTGCTGAGGAACCCAAACGAAGGACAATTGGACCACTAAAACAGTGCTTAAACACGGACAGCGGCGGGCCCCATCGACTGTCCACAGTTTTCAGACTGAAAGCGTTGGAGAGAAAAGACCTCCATGCAGGACTTTCCTCTACCATATGATGATTTTTGGAGACTCTGGGGTAGAGGTGATCCCAGCTGTAGTAACAATTAAGATGCAACTTTACCAATTAATACAATATTGCATCTGTAATTACAGGATAATTTATCCCGTCTGCATCAAATTACAGACAGAACGTTTATACCATTCCCTATCAGAGATAAGATAAGTAATCCAGAGAAGATTGAGAGGTCACGTTTTTCTTGTAACAGTGAAGAGTGTGATGGAAGACACAATGATACAACCTATAAGTCATCTGAAGTCCTAAGTAAAAATCATATTAGTTCAGACTTTTTATCTGAAATTTCTTCATTGGAACGACCTATAACAGACGATAAACCAAAGAGTGGACTACATAATACTAGATGCAAAAAATCTGAATTAAAATACCCTTTCGTCTCATTTGAGCGTCTCGATGATCAGCAATTTACAGATCAAACATTGTCTCGTATTGAATCGACAGGAAAACATTCAAATACTCAAGAAATGGAATCTGGACAATTAGAAAATACCGATTTTTCTGTATCCCAAGGTGACAGCAGCATGTCATCTCCAGGTACCAGTGTCAGTCAGCTTACAGATCACTCAATAGATTTAACAAAGGCAGATGTGACTTATCTATGTCAAAGCAATGACTTGCTTAAGACAAGAGATGAGACCATTAGCGAACACACACTGAATAGTCCATGTTGCTCCACCAGTAAAACTGATCATCTCAGACATGTAGTGCCTACTATGTTAAGAAATGAAAACTGTGAACTTAAGAAACAATTCAAGAACATGGGCGACAGAGATATACCCGAGATCAAAGATGACGGCTATGTATTAAAGGTTCAAGAGTTGGAAAGTTACTTGACTAAATCAGATCAACGTCGTATGCAGGAGCAGCGGCTCAAGAGTAAAACTGCGGGTATCCAGATGGCATTAAAACATCTACGTATTAATGAACAATGCTTAAAGGATGAAAATCTACGCTACCGAGAACAAATCGGCAGACTAAAGATAGAGAAAAACCTACTGCGGCTAAGCTTAGCCAAAGCAGAACAGGATGGAGAAGACTATGCCCATGAAATAAGAACGATGACTGACAAATGTGAAGAGCTTCTTATCCAAAGGAAATGTTTTCAAGATGAGAGGAACCGTTTATCTCTTGAGAAAAATTTTTTACTTAAAGAGATTGAAGACTTAAAAATGGAGAAGAAAAGAAATGCGGAACAAATAGCATTAACTACTGCTGAGAAAGACGAAACGGTCCAAACCTTGAAATCCACAAAGGCAATGTTATTCACATACGTCAAGGAGAAACAAGAGCTGCAGTTCAGGTTAGAGGAAGTGCTGGCAGAAAACTCTGACCTGAGAAGAAGAATATCTCGCAACAAACATGAGCAGGTAACAAGATCAACTAAAGGCTGTCCATGAAGGTTGTTGTTTTGGTACAATTAGATCTGACCAATCAATCTGTTTTGTGAGCTGTGGCCTAGTCTGGGCTCCCATTCATGGGATACAGGTCAGTCCTTCTCCAAAAATGACAACCTAGTACCTAAAAAGTACAATGTAGTAGATGAACATTAAAAAAAAAAATGTTAGCTAGTAGGCTTTTTAATAGTCTTGGTGGATCTCGGGTGGTTCATACACCAAAGACTGAAATCTATGCCAGGTAGCACCCCCTTGGGAGATGCAAACAGCAATATATACATGGGGTATGGCTGTTTAGCTAGTCAGCATTTACATAACATTACATTACTATTTGGATGCTTTTCTGCTTACTTGTCACATCTATTTGGTTGGAATTGTCTGCCTGTTTGGTTTATTACATTATATGTTTTGAAGGGGTAATGTCTTAGAGAGAGACCTCTTCAGGGACTTATTAGACTTATTATACCCTGCTAAGAATTCTGGGTAAGGAATACAAATAAGATCTCATTGATGGAAAAGAGGAAAGTGTTCGTAGCACCACCTATTGGACGGTAGCTCCCTATAGATTAATAGCTGGTTTTCAAAGAAACCTAATCTGCAAACCAGTATAACTTCCAGAAGGACCCACATCTAGACTTCTCAGAGTTAGCCGGTACCCTGCTCTGTGCCTCAAAACAGCTGTCTGCAGATGGGAACTTCCTCATTTTGGAGGAGTCATACCATCTATTGGCTATTATTCTTAGAGTTTGCCCTTAAGTTTCTTTGAAAACCAGGTATTAATCTATAGGGAGCTACCTTGCAATGGGTGGCGTTAGGAGCCAATTCTTCTTTTTCACCAATGAGGTCTTATTTATATGTTTTGGATGCTTGTGTACAATATACATTTACTTGCTGTCGAACATCTATGAGTATTGTCTGTCTTTTTTTTATTTTGTATATAATCACTCTTGTTGTGTGCCACATTTGTGTAAGTTTTGCAACTTCAGAGAATGAATAATTCTAAAGTGGTATGCAATGAAGCTCCACAACTTTATTCATCTCTTACTCAGGGGTGAACTTAGCGTCTGCTGCCTGAAGCAAACTATAGAAAGGCACCTATAGAACAAAAAACCATACTCAACCCGACTATCTTTGGTTGTGTGATGTGGCCCTCCTAATTGAAATTGTAGGACATTTGCAAATCAAAAAAAACTCTTATTCCATCCATGAGTCTGATAAAAAAAAATGCAGAGAGAAAAGTCCTGCAAGCAAGACTTTTCTCTCTGTATTTTAACAAATTTTGGGGGCAGAAACCCGATGGACCCCATTATACTCTGTAACCACTTTTTTACGCAAATTAGGTTTCTGTTCATAGGGTCCTCAAGCAGACCCAAAGAATGGAATCTGAACACAAATGTGAACCTAGCGTAACTAAGGGCAGGTGTTAACCTGCGCCCGGTCTCTGCTTTCAGGTTTCCGTCTTCTGCTCGAGAAACTGGACAGGAGACGGAAACCGGCAGTCAGTTTTCAAACCCATTCATTTGAATGGGTTTGCAAAGTGAGCGCCCGTGAGCGTCTTCTGGTCTCCACGCTGAAACCGTTTTTTTTAACCGGACACAAAGTCCTGCATGTCCGTGCATGCGCATGCAGCTGTTCCTATTCAAGTAATAAGGAGGTACAGCAGCCCCAACCACTGCATAGCACTGGAAGTGCAGCACCGTTCCTATTACTTGAATAGGAGCAACTGCATGAGCAAAGGGGCCCAATGACACTCTGTTACCCAGGGGTCCACTTGACCCTGTAGCCGGCCCTGGGTATAGCACAGGACACATGTAATATGTAGAATGTCTTAAGAATCTGATTTTAAAAAATCGATTCATTTTTTTAATGAAAATATTTTATTTCAGCAAACAACGGATCAATCAAAAGAAAGTTGGAGTAATGAAGAAACAACTGAAAGACACAAGTCTTCTACTCTAGAAGTGAAAGATCTTAACTGAAGACTATAATAAAGACCACAATTTAAATGTAAAGGAAAAAATATTAATAGAAGACAAAATCTGGCGTGTCTGGATAAAACTATTTTAACGCTATTGAAACTTTTATAGTTTAACCAACATATTAAACAGAGGTGATTATTAAAAAGTAACAAAAACCTCTGACAAAGTGAATAATAAACAGGCATGCAGAGGTACAAATAGCATATTAGGCTCCGTTCACACGGAGTAACGCGCCACTCATTCTGACACGTAAACACGTGTCAGAGTGAGGCGCTTCAAAACTGATCCCATTGACTTGAATGGGTGCTGGCTTACGCACGTATCACATTAAAAACCAATAGGTTAAAAAGCCTCCCATTGAGTTCAATAGGTAGCGCACGTAAGTCCAAACCCATTGAAGTCAATGGGATTCTGTTTTACTGTGCTCACTCTGACACGTGTTTATGTGTTTAAGCCTCTTTAAGTGTGAATTCACACAATGCTTTTTGAAGGAAGATTTTGAGGCAGAATCCATTATTAAAATCTGCCTCAGAAATAGCAGCCAGTAGCAGAATTTTTCATTTTGCCAATTTATTTAACCTATCCTCAGATGAATTCTGCCTTGACAAACCCATTCAAATCAATGGGAGCCAGAAAAAATGTGACACGGTTTTTTGATGTGGATTTTTCAGGTCCATACAGTATGCTGGAGTAAAAAAGATGTGTTTTTTTTGTGGGGGGAGGGGGGGTCTATGACCGGCCGCAATAGTAATGTAGAATCTCCCATAGAATAGTGGGGAAAAAAAGAAGCTTTAAAAAATATCATAATAAAATAAATAAATACATATAAAAGTAGAAAATGACTGTGAAACACATACACATTAGGTATCCCTGTGACTGAAAGTGCCCGGTCTACTGAATATAGGGTATCTGCAGTGCTCCTATTCCGTCGGGAAGGGGTTAATAGGAACACTGCAGATACCCTATATTCAGCCAGGCTGAATTCCACGTGGGGGAAAAAAAAACAGTCCTCAAGCTCAGGGAAGGGGCAGACAGACAACCAAAAAACCCCCTCCCCTTCTCCAGCACCCAGCAACTACTGCACCAAAAAACTCCGACCATTTTAATTTTTGAAATTTTCCAGTAGCTGCTGTATTCCCTCCCGGCTTATACTCGAGTCAGTAAGTTTTCCCAGTTTTTTGTGGTAAAATTAGGGGGGTCGGCTTATACTCGAGTATATATGGTAGTAAAATAGCTGGAAATAAGCAACAGATAGGAGGAAAAAACACAGCAGAAACAGACAACATATTTGTTGTTTGGAAACCGTGGCAAGCCTTAGGTAGACACAATGCGGAAGTTTAATGAAGTCTATTTGTGAAGTTGCTGTTATTTTGTATTTTAGATCCATTGCAAGTAAAGACTGTCCAAGCAGCAGCCATGTCACATTCTAGCAATGTACAGGAGCAGGAATAACATCTGCAATATCTCAGGGGTTCAGCCATTCTGATACTATATTAATAGGTCCAAAATGATCCATTTCCATAAGAAATAACAATGAGCTTGGCAGGTGCATGTATAATACTTATATCACATTTTATTTAGAAAAAATAGAAACTGTACAGGTGCATTAAATAGCGATTGTATTTGTATTGTCACATGTACATTGGCTTAGAACATAGATATAATGCGCTGGCCTTCAGTATGACGTCACACTTATTGTCTTGTAGTTTATGGGGTTCACAGTCCTGTAATGAAATGGGCAGAAATACACATTACAAAGTTACCAACATTGTTCAGCATTTCTAGCAATCACATTACTGCTCTTATGTAACAAAAAGGCTAAAACATGACGAAAAAGAAGCTGAAAATAAAGAACATATCCATGGCACTTACTTTATAATATGGGATTCCAAAATACTTTTTATTGGATATGACTTGGGCCCCGCTGGAGGCTGGAATATCTTCCCTCCTCGGACAACACTGGCACTTTTTGCAGGTCTTTTCCCATAAGTATCATTGGAATGAGCTGGATATGGGTCAAATGTTCCCGCCTTCATGCCCCCTGGCTGGTAAGAGAAAGTCATTTAAAGGGGTATATAAGGAAGTTTGAAGAGGATAAAGAGCTTAACATTCATATAACATTCCCCTCATCCCTGGATCGTTTTTATTGCTGGGAGGGACACAAACTCCTAACCCAGTGAAGAAGGTCACATCAGTGTCTTTGGCTATATACTGTATACTTATGATCTCTTAGCTTACTTAGATAATAAAGAAAAGAGGACCTGGCAAAAGGATCAAAAAGTCTAAAGAAATTATTCATCTTATCCTTTCCAGTTTTAGCTCCCATGCACACAGCCTGGTTTGCTGCTGAGTTGGCAGCAGAATACACTCAGGTGATACTTGGAGTGACATCCTTGTGTATTTCGTTATGTACACGGAGCAGTATAGGACCTGCTCTATGTTCATTAGAACAAACAGACCATCAGACACCCCCTCGGAGGAGCGTTATCCACTATATACCTATACCAGCAAGGTTAGTAGTCAAACATTTCTACCTACCGACTTAGCAGGTGAGCTGGGCTTAAATGGCTTTACAGTCACTTTTTTCTCCTCCTTTTTCTTCAGTGGTGGTAATGGCTTGTCAGACCGGTAGGGGTTTATGTCAAAATAATCCTTTGGATAAAGGTTTAGTCTGAAAGCACCACCTTTAAGTTTTGATTTATGACTGTCCATTTCTTTCTATGATCAAACACAAAACACGTAATAAGCATATATGACAAAACAGTACATTACCTATCTATCTATCATCTATCTATCAATTATCTATCTATCTATCTATCTATCTCCTATCTATCTATCTATCTATCTATCTATCTATCTATCTCCTATCTATCTCCTATCTATCTCCTATCTATCTATCTCCTATCTATCTATCTATCTATCTATCTATCTATCTATCTATCTCCTATCTATCTATCTATCTATCTATCTCCTATCTATCTATCTATCTATCTATCTATCTATCTATCATCTATCTATCTATCTATCTATCTATCTATCTATCATCTATCTCCTATCTATCTATCTACCTACTGTATCTATCTATCGCATGATATTTTATTCCTAAATTGAGTTTTAATACTGATGACTTGTCCACACTGTTGTGTCTGCCTGTAAGAGCCAGAAGCTGGTGCAGTGGATGGGACGCATGCACAGGCTGCTCCTATTTTACTAGGTATTATCTGCCTGACTATTACATCTTATAGGAGTTATTCTATTGGAACAGCAGAGGCAATATAAATATGAATCCAACAGCCCTGGTGGTTTCCTGCACTTCCTGTGTATATTCTCAATATATTCTCCCTGGTGAATCTGACTTGACTATGCTTTGAGTCCTTAGTTGCCCTCTTTTAACTTGTCTCAATAAAATGTATTAGTTTTAGGGACAAGTAGTTTTAATGGCTGTTACAAAAATATTGACCAAAGAAAAAAAATCACACACCCAGAAATGTTCTTGGCATGCAGTTTTGTCTCATGGAGATATGTAAATGGTTACATGTATGGTCTGATCAGGCTCTGGGTCTTGCCACAAGAGGGTGTAAAAGTGCTTCCACCAATACCCTATAAAAAGTCTCTCAGTAGCTACTTTTGGGTAGTGTACCTTTTGGTGAGAGATCATTGAGAGGCTGTATATCATTGGACAGAGGGAAGTAGGATGGTTGTGATGAACTGCTCACCATGTTGGCTGTCCTGCCAGTCCATGTAGGCTATTAGAAGATGTTGTGAGCAGTGGATATGTGAGGGCACACACACATTTCAAAGAGGCTCCAGACGACCAGCAGAGCAGATCATTTGATTTGCCCTCAAGCACAAGCAGCTCACAGTTTCCTTTTCCACCATCTGAGATCCGATGATGGTCTGTGCGAGTATGGAGGCCTGGAGGTGAGAGCTTCTATCTTGCCTGAGCTATGAGAGCGACTCTGCCCCCACTGCTGGTGTAATGATCTGGGGCACTATTGTATATAACAGTCATCACTAGTACAGGAGGCGCTAACAGATCAGTGATATGTGCAGGACATCCTGTGGCTACACGTGTCGCCTCTCATGGCAGAGCTTCAAACTGGTATTCTTCTGTAGGATAATGCTTGCTAACACACAGCAAGTCTGAAAGATCTATAGGCCCAGCTTTAAGATCTGTGGACATATGTGGCGCAGGATAGCATCCAGAACCTGTATGCCTCTATGTTCATCTTGTATCCAGGTTAGAGGGGCCCAACAGGATACTAGAGCCTTTCTTTAAATGTACATTTTTCTCCAATAAGCTTATCATTCGACTCTGATATTGAAATCTATTAAATCTATCATCATTACATTCACAATTATAAAGTGTAATTCATTGTAAAAACTCCTTCATGGTGGTTTTTTTTTTTTTTTTGTCAACAAATGTATTCTGAATGGAGGACAGATGAAAATTGTCTTTCTATCAGTGTAATCTCCAGCTACTAATGGAAATGGAATCATCATTATTCTATTGACCAGAAGGTTTCAAAGACCTAAGCTCTGTTGCCCTGACATCTAGTGGATATGAAAACTGCAATATTTAAGACTAATTTTTTTTGTGCTTTTTGATGACTTTTACTATGACGCATACTATATAAAGTACTTGCAGGTGTCTGCTCTATAAGAATAAAGCCCAATGTGAATTTACCTTTATCAGTTCTTTGGATATGTCATAATTGTCAGGAGAATAAGTATAATCTTTGCCAATGGTGAGGCTTGGATACCTATAAAGAAGAAACCATTCCATTAAAGACACTGTTACAGGAGAATAGTTACCGTATGATATATATAGTTTGTAATACATTACCCAAATCCAGTGCCCTGCTTTGGTGGGTTTGTGTAGAAGTTTTTACCAGGTGCAGTATAAGCTTTTCTTGGTTTCACTTCTGCACTGAAGGCTGGAACCGGACCACTGAGAGTCCCATAATAGCTGCCAATACCAGATCTAAAATATCCAACAACAACATACATTTCAGTAGTGTCAGAGTACAGTAGGGATGACATACAGTGGCTTGCAAAACTATTCAAACCCCTTGAACTTTTTCACATTTTGTCACCTCACAATCTCAAATTTTGTTAAGGTTTTAAAGAGGACCTTTCATATCCTCCTGCACATGTGGTTTTATATACTTCTAGAAAGCCGACAATGCGCTGAATTCAGTGTACTGTCAGCTTTCCCATTATGTGGCCTGGGGCTGGAGATATCGGTGCCATTATTTTTGGCACTGATCTCTGCCCACTGTCAGAAGGGCATTCTTTACAGTCTAGCGTCATCGTTGGAGTGTGAGGAACGTCCCCCTGACAGTACCTGTCCATAGCCCTTTACTTTCAGAGGGGGCGTTTCTTACCGTCCAGAGATGACGCTAGACTGTCAGGAACGGGAATTGGCCAGAGATCAGTGCCAAAAAAACAGCACCAATATCTCCAGCCCCAAGGCACAGAACAGTAAGGCCGATAGTGGGCTGAATTCAGCGCACTGTCAGCTTTCTAGTAGTATATAAAACTGCATGTACATGAGGATATGAAAGGTCCTCCTTAAAGGACATATTTTTTGGTATATCGTGTGGCACATTAGGCCACAAGCATTTCTTATTAAAAGGTTGTCCAGTTTCAGCAAATAAATGTTGTTGTTTGTACACTGAAAAATTATACAACTTGCCAATATACTTTCTGTATCAATTCCTTGCAGTTTTCTAGATCGCTGCTTACTGTCATTCACTCTGCTTACTTCCAGTGGATAAAAATCAGTCCATGGTCAGGTGATATTTAGTCCATGGTTATGTGATGGACACACAGGTGAACAGCTTGTTACCAAGTAGGGGTTTAATTACTGTGCTGTGTTATGAGCTGTGCACCTGTGTGTCCAACACATGACCATGGACTGTACATCACATGACAATGGACCGTATATCACATGACCATGGACTGTATATCACATGACAATGGCCTGTATATCACATGACAATGGCCCGTATATTACATGACCATAGACTGTATATCACATGACAATGGCCCGTGTATCACATGACCATGGACTGTATATCACATGACCATAGACTGTATATTACATGACCATGGACTGTATATCACATGACAATGGACCGTATATCACACGACAATGGCCCGTATATCACATGACCATAGACTGTATATCACATGACAATGGCCCGTATATCACATGACCATAGACTGTATATCATATGACAATGGCCCGTATATCACATGACCATAGACTGTATATCACATGACAATGGTCCGTATATCACATGACCATAGACTGTATATCACATGACAATGGACCGTATATCACATGAGCATGGACTGTATATCACATGACAATGGACCGTATATCACATGACCATGGACTGTATATCACATGACAATGGCCCGTATATCACATGACCATAGACTGTATATCACATGACAATGGTCCGTGTATCACATGACCATGGACTGTATATCACATGACAATGACCCGTATATCACATGACCATAGACTGTATATCACATGACAATGGACCGTATATCACATGACAATGGCCCGTATATCACATGACCATAGACTGTATATCACATGACAATGGCCCGTATATCACATGACCATAGACTGTATATCACATGACCATAGACTGTATATCACATGACCATAGACTGTATATCACATGACCATAGACTGTATATCACATGACCATAGACTGTATATCACATGACAATGGCCCGTATATCACATGACCATAGACTGTATATCACATGACAATGGCCCGTATATCACATGACCATAGACTGTATATCACATGACAATGGCCCGTATATCACATGACCATAGACTGTATATCATATGACAATGGCCCGTATATCACATGACCATAGACTGTATATCACATGACAATGGTCCGTATATCACATGACCATAGACTGTATATCACATGACAATGGTCCGTATATCACATGACCATAGACTGTATATCACATGACAATGGCCCGTATATCACATGACCATAGACTGTATATCATATGACAATGGCCCGTATATCACATGGCCATAGACTGTATATCATATGACAATGGCCCGTATATCACATGACCATAGACTGTATATCACATGACAATGGTCCGTATATCACATGACCATAGACTGTATATCACATGACCATGAACTGATTTTTATCCACTGGAAGTAAGCAGAGTGAATGACAGTAAGAAGGGATCTAGAAAACTGAGGAATTGATACAGAAACTATATTGGAAAATTGTATAACATTTCATTATACAAACAATAACAATTATTTGCTGTTACTGGACAACCCCTTTAAGGTAAAACCACTTTAAGTAAGCCATGCTCGCTCATTCAGTCAATAATCTCGGTGTACTTATATTACTAAAGCCACCCCACAGGTGCGGAGCAGAAGCTGCTGTGGTGTAGAGGGGGCGCTACTAGATCACCAATTACCACGGGCAGTTCATTCTCAAAGGTGTCTACCAGTGAAATGACTGTGTCCATTGGCTGTATCTTCCAGCCAGTCACACAGGCCACAGATCTGGACTGTCAGCATTGTATGGTGAATGTGGTTTCATGTTATAATGGCCCCGAAAAAAACATTGTTGAGAATATTGTAGCCTGAGGCCATTATAAGTGCAGCCTGGGTTAACACTGTGTAACAGATTGATAAAACCCCATTGACGTTAATGGGGTTTGTCCAATGTTTTTAAACCTAAACTGATGGAGGAAAAAGTTTTCTGTACAGGACTTTTCCTCAGTGGATTTTCAGCGGACACTACGATGAAGTCTCCAAGGGAGATGTGAACATGGCCATAGTATATACTGCTGGTGTTGAGGCTTAACCATTACCAGCTTTTGTAGCAGTCCAGAACCTTTATCTTTGCAGGACTGTGCACTGTCACAGCTCTTTACTTACGCCTTTTTTTCCCCATTAGATGGGAGGAACGCCTTTCCTAGGTTCTTCTTGGTCTGCTGCATACGATATTGTCGTCTTTGTTTCAATGGATCCGAATAGGATTCACCTTCAAAAGTCCTTTTGAACTGCGTATCAAAGTAACCACCTAATGTATTAGCCATGGACTTGGCACCACCAGGAAGCATCTGTCTGTTCTTACTTGCAGATTCATTGAATGGTTCTGAAATAATACAGTTACATTTATACAACCTTATAACATCCCACAAATACCCCTAATATATGTCTACACACAAACTCATGGTGCCAGCTTAAAGGTTATTGTTTGTAGAATGAAAAGTTGTACAATTTTCCAATATACTTTCTGTATCAATTCCTCACCGTTTTCTAGATCTCTGCTTGCTGTCACTCATTGTGCTTATCTCCAGTGTATTACAATCAGTCCATGGTCATGATATGGAAAGTCCATGGTCACGTGATATACAGTCCATGGCCATGTGATGTACAGTCCATGGTCATGTGATGCACACATAGGTGCACAGCTCATTATAGTCACAGCACAGTAATCAGACATCTGTCTGGTAACGAGCTGTACACATTTGTGCTATCACATGACCATGGACTGTATATCACATGACCATGGACTGCATATCACATGACCATGGACCGATTTCTGTACACGGGAAGTAAACAGAGAAAGCATATTGGGAAAATTGGAGAACTTTTTATAATACAAACAATAACATTTACCTGCTGAAACTGGACAACCCCTTTAACTGATTGAATTCTTTACACAAGTAATGAAAATTCTCATGTTACATGTCTTATACATGATGAAATTTGAGAAAGCTTACTTACTAGAATAGGGGGTGACATATTTGTCTCCTATACTAATGTAGCCCATCTCACTGAACAGACCGATACGATCCATATCTGTTTTTCCATCTATAGGCATTGTCGTGCAGTGCAGCGATGACAAACTTTGCAACCTAAGAGAAAAAAATAAGAAGAGCTATTAAATAAAGTTTTTATATAGTATTTATGTCACTATTACAATAATAATGTGAAATATTGTTGCTCATACAGCCCTCACAATAGACCGACACTTCCTGCTCTGTAGAGATCACTTCTCAGCAGTCACCTCTTTCTCAGGCAAGATTACAATGGCAGGTGTCATCTATGCATAGATAACAAAGTATCCACTGGCACTGAGCATGCTCATAACACTCTCCTATAGAATACAATAAGCTGTTTTGTGACTTCATCTTGCCCAAGTGCCTCTTGTAAAGCCAATATCTAGAAAAGAGATTATCAGTAGAGATGAGTGAGTACTGTTCGGATCAGCCGATCCGAACAGCACGCTCGCATAGAAATGAATGGACATAGCCGGCACGCGGGGGGTTAAGCAGCCGGCCGCCATGAAAGCGGAAGTACCAGGTGCATCCATTCATTTCTATGGAGCGTGCTGCTCGGATCGGCTGATCCGAACAGTACTCGCTCATCTCTAATTATCAGCAGTTCGTAATATATTGTAATCTCAATATATACACTAAATAAATAATACCATAATATCCAATGACAATAAGAAGAGATTACAGAAAAGGATATGATTGCTACCATAGCATGCGGTCTACCCTAATATCTATACCATAGCATGCGGTCTAGCTGGACTAGCTTAGCACCGAGCGGTGGATTGGGGAGGCCACTGGAGCAGCGCTGCTCCAGCAACCTCCCCTCACGCTCAGGCAGAGAGCAGGTCATCTCCGTGCCTGCTCTCTGCCTGCGAACGGCGCTAAGCCCCGCCCCTCATTTCGCCCCACCCTCTTCTCTCAGCCACGCCCCTCCGTTCGGCTTTCTGTCGTTCGCCTCGGGCGGCGAAAGGGGTAGGTTCACCCTAATATCTATACCAGGGGTCGGCAACCCCTGGCACGCGTGCCAAGACTGGCACGCGAGGCATATTTTGCTGGCACGGCAGCCAGCCTGAGACTTCACACTAAATTTAGAGAGAGAGCGTCCCTTCAGTGCTCTGGTAGAGCTGCGGTGTAGGACACGCCCCCTTCTCTCACTGCCCACCAATCAGAGGTGAGCCTCTCACTGCACAGGGTAAGGGCTCCCTGGTCCTGCTGTTACATGTGAGGAGGAGCTCCTGCCGTCTGCAGCCCTGAGGAGGAGAAGCAAAGTGAAAGTAAAAACTCCAGGTACGTGTGTTACTAAATATTCTCATTAATGTCAGGCATTTGGGGTTATTAATTTAGTGTTAGTAACTCCATGTGCCTCACATTAATAGCAGTTAACCCCATCATGTCCCTCACATTAACCCTGTGTGGCTCACATAAGGGTTACTGATGTGTGAGACATATGGGGGTACTAATGAAGGACCTATATAATGAAGATGTTCACTTATTACCTCCATATGTCTCACATATCAGTGTCCCTTATGTAAAGCACACAGGGGGTTAATGTGAAGGACATGATGGGGTTAACTGCTATTAATATGAGGCACATTGAGTTGTAACCTGCAATGCACATGACCAGAGTCTTTATCTACAACCGTGGATAAAAGTACAGACCTATATATTTCAATTGACCCATATATACAGCCATTCTTATTGTGGCTGTGTATCTGGGCCAAACTGAAGAACTGAAAACTATTGAGCAGGTCCTATATGTGTCCCATACATCCCCTATATCTGTCTGCATTTGCAGCCCTGTCAATTCATTTTTAATGTATAGGTCAGTGAAAACCACATGCGTGCCACTTGTATGCAGGAGGCGTAAGGCTGAGGCCCCACGTTGCAGAAACGCAGCATTTTTGTTGCAGATTTTGATGGGGTTTATTTCAACCAAAGCTAAAAATGGCTACAGAAGGAATGGGAAATATATAGGAAGCTTCTTATAAGTTTCCCTTCTGCTCAATCCACTCCTGGTTTAGGCTCAGAAAAACACAGCAAAATATGTAACAAAAAAAGCTGTGTTCCAACAACGTGGGGGCCTTAGGCTAAAGCCCCACGTTGCAGAAACAGCTTTTTTTCGTTGCAGATTTTGCTGGGTTTTTTTTTAGCCGAAGCCAGGAGTAGATTGAGAAGGAGGGAGACATATAAGAAGCTTCCTATATATTTCCCATTCCTTCTGTAGCCATTCTTGGCTTTGACGGAAAGAAAAACGCAGCCAAATCTGCAATAAAAAAGCTGCATTTTTGTAATGTGGGGCCTCAGCCTTAGTGTGATTCTATTGGGTGGTGACACTGTAACTAGATGCAATTATAGCCAAATCCAGTTCCTGGGCATTAGTGCGGCCACTTTGTTGTAAGTGTGACACCCATTAATTCCTGGCTGGGGTTTTGCTGTTACTGCACCACCAGGAACTAAAAGTGACAAATTAATCTGCGTTTCACTTAGGGAGCGTTCACACTACCGTCGGTGTCCGACAGCTAGTGTCCACTGCTAATGTCTGTTCAAAATCTTGTGCGGATATTAGTATCGGACACTGGCTGTGTCTGTGACATTTTGCATTGATTTAAATGGACATCGGGTGCGTTCGTTTACTGTTCGTGGGTGTCCTTAAGTGTCCGTTCCCAAAGATGTCCGACTTTTCAAGCGGACAGAAAAACCTACATATCGGGTTTTGCTGTCCGCTTGAAAAGTCGGACATCTTTGTGAACGGACAGTTAAGGACACCCACGAACAGTAAACGAACGCACCCAATGTCCATTTAAATCAATGCAAAATGTCACGGACACAGCTAGTGTCCGATACTAATATCCGCACAAGATTTTGAACGGACATTAGCAGCGGACACTAGCTGTTGGACACCGACGGTAATGTGAACGCTCCCTTACAGAAAACTGAAGTTACTAACGGCCGAGGACTGGATGGAGCATACAGGTACATTGTGTGTCAGCTCTTTACAGGTATGACCTCACTCTGCTCCCAGTCACATACATTACCACTAATTGTGGGTTACACATGAACTTACATTGCTTCTAAAGGAAAAGAACATGTGTATCCAGGCAAATAGTGGTAAGCGCATGTGGCTGGGAGCGCAGTATGACAGCACCCCAATGTTGTGGTTTGTGCTATATGACTTTAGTGTAGGTGTCGTCAGCTTTACAATTATTGACCGGCACTCCGAGGACCTCATCTTTGATTTTTTAATTTAAATCGGCACACCGAACAGAAAAGGTTGCCTACCCCTGATCTATACCATAGCATGCGGTCTACCCTAATATCTATACCATAGCATGCGGTCTATCCTAATATCTATACCATAGCATGCGGTCTACCCTAATATCTATACCATAGCATGCGGTCTACCCTAATATCTATACCATAGCATGCGGTCTACCCTAATATCTATACCATAGCATGCGGTCTACCCTAATATCTATACCATAGCATGCGGTCTACCCTAATATCTATACCATAGCATGCGGTCTACCCTAATATCTATACCATAGCATGCGGTCTATCCTAATATCTATACCATAGCATGCGGTCTATCCTAATATCTATACCATAGCATGCGGTCTATCCTAATATCTATACCATAGCATGCGATCTACCCTAATATCTATACCATAGCATGCGGTCTATCCTAATATCTATACCATAGCATGCGGTCTACCCTAATATCTATACCATAGCATGCGGTCTATCCTAATATCTATACCATAGCATGCGATCTACCCTAATATCTATACCATAGCATGCGGTCTATCCTAATATCTATACCATAGCATGCGGTCTATCCTAATATCTATACCATAGCATGCGGTCTACCCTAATATCTATACCATAGCATGCGGTCTACCCTAATATCTATACCATAGCATGCGGTCTACCCTAATATCTATACCATAGCATACGGTCTACCCTAATATCTATACCATAGCATGCGGTCTACCCTAATATCTATACCATAGCATGCGGTCTATCCTAATATCTATACCATAGCATGCGGTCTATCCTAATATCTATACCATAGCATGCGGTCTACCCTAATATCTATACCATAGCATGCGGTCTACCCTAATATCTATACCATAGCATGCGGTCTACCCTAATATCTATACCATAGCATACGGTCTACCCTAATATCTATACCATAGCATGCGATCTACCCTAATATCTATACCATAGCATGCGGTCTATCCTAATATCTATACCATAGCATGCGGTCTATCCTAATATCTATACCATAGCATGCGGTCTACCCTAATATCTATACCATAGCATGCGGTCTACCCTAATATCTATACCATAGCATGCGGTCTACCCTAATATCTATACCATAGCATACGGTCTACCCTAATATCTATACCATAGCATGCGGTCTACCCTAATATCTATACCATAGCATGCGGTCTATCCTAATATCTATACCATAGCATGCGGTCTATCCTAATATCTATACCATAGCATGCGGTCTACCCTAATATCTATACCATAGCATGCGGTCTACCCTAATATCTATACCATAGCATGCGGTCTACCCTAATATCTATACCATAGCATACGGTCTACCCTAATATCTATACCATAGCATGCGGTCTACCCTAATATCTATACCATAGCATGCGGTCTACCCTAATATCTATACCATAGCATGCGGTCTACCCTAATATCTATACCATAGCATGCGGTCTACCCTAATATCTATACCATAGCATGCGGTCTACCCTAATATCTATACCATAGCATGCGGTCTACCCTAATATCTATACCATAGCATGCGGTCTACCCTAATATCTATACCATAGCATGCGGTCTACCCTAATATCTACACCATAGCATGCGGTCTAGCCTGCATGGGGGATGTTTTAAAAATGTCCAATAAAAATGTAGAAAACAATAACGCTGCAAACCCTGGAAGCGAGGCTTTTTAGCTGCAAAATATGGAGAAGAATTCTCTCACTTGTAATATCTGGATGCTGTGGACAGAAAGAGTGAACACAGCCATAGTTTCCTTTTTGTAGGTGTCACTCAAATTGTTAGTCACACACAAAAGAACACATACTGTTCTGGAAACAAAGGAGTGAAACTAGAAAGTGTTAGAGCTAAGGAATTATTTACAAGCCCATGTATAAGGGCCATACATTATTAACAGGGGCTAACTAGTGAAGCTTCACATGTAAATGATTCAGACAGAACAAACAGACACTGACCAAACATTTCTGGTTTTGACTCGCATTACTTCTTTACCTTTTTCTTTATCACAATGTATCTCTACACAAAGGTATGGGGTGCATTACAAAAATGATATAGAGTCCGCTTGCTTCCTCATTGACAATATAAGGCTAAAACTTAAAAATGCAATCAGTTTTTGGCCTCAAAAAATATGTTCACTCCTCTGTATTTCATGGTTAGGCCGGAAGAACTTGTTGAAAACATATGTCCTTCCCAAACTACTGTATCTGCTACGCACGATCCCTATCAAACTCCCCAGGTCCTATCTTGATAAAGTTAGACGCCTCTTTTCTTCCTTCCTTTGGAACCAAAAGCGCCCAAGAATCAAGCACTCACGACTCATTCAGCCTCCAAACAAGGGGGGATCGGGCTACCTGATGTCCAGACGTATTACTATGCCCATCAACTGGAGCGTTGGCTCCTCCTGACTTCCCCCAAGGCCAATAGTGATAACTTAGCGGTCCGACTAGAAAGCCATCTTTGCTCTTTAGCTGACAGGCTAGCACTATGGGGCATTAGGCCATCTCTGCCCACAACCAGCTCTCTCCTATATAGTGTAACATCTGCCTGGTCCTATCTGAATAAATTGGCCCCCCTGCTATCTCACCCAAGGCCTACCCTCCCGCTGGACCTTCTCCCTTACTTAATCAACCCACAGCGGGAAGTCTCGGCGTCGTTTTGGAATAGGCTCTGTCACTTCACCCTATCCTCTTTCTTTGAGCCGGATGCATCACCAACGACATCTTGGCTCCTGCAGAAAACAGGCCTTGTCTTAACTAATTTTTTGCAACGCATAGACTTCTCTACCACCTGCGAATCCTATCTATCGAAGTGGCAGTCAGCGGAGAGCACATCGTGGCTGGAAACATTCTCTACTGACTTCCTACAGGTTAGGGGTGCATGCTCTCGCCTATACCGATTCCTACTCTCCCTCACTGCTGATTCTAGCCCGGGATTCTTGACTCATTGGGAAACTGACTTACAAATCCAGTTGACGCAGGAGGACAAAAACAAATTACTAGCCAACGCCCATGGTTTTTCCAGATGTATCCGGATACAGGAAAACTCGTACAAACTGGTCACGCACTGGTACAAGACCCCTTCCTGGCTCCACTCCATTGACCCCACTGTCCCTGACACATGTTGGAGATGCTCATCCGGAATCGGGGATCTTGCGCACATATGGTGGCACTGCCCCCTTATACAACCATATTGGACCGCGGTGCTCGATGCAATAGATAAGATCTGTTTAACCACCCTCCCCCGAGCTCCTGAGCATGTCCTTCTCTGGTTGCCCCACGACACCTTCCTTCCTAAAAGGGGGGATCTGGCGACGCACCTATTAGCTGCTGCGAAGCTCCTCATACCCCTGTACTGGAAAGACACTTCACCCCCATCATTCACTCACTGGGTCCTAAAAGCCTCAGAAATATGTAGACTGGAGGAGCTAGCGCACTGGAACACTATGTCAAGACCAGCATACCTCAAGACCTGGTCCCCCTGGTTAGCAGCGAGAAACACGATCTTGGTACGTTATTTGCTTTCAAATCAGCACTCAAGCCTCGGCACTTCACATTGAGACAACCTTCGATACCGCCTTTAACACAGCCATTGAGAGATACATCTTCCTTTCTTCTCTTACAACCTTGATGCGCTTACTGCTCTTCATTTATCCCGCCTAGATGTTTGCCCTGTCCATACCTTTGTATTGGTTTGTCCCCCCCCCCCCCCGGTTTTGTCTCTCTCCCTCCCACCCCCTCTACCCTTCCCCCTCCTCCCCACCCCATACACTTTCATTGTTATGTTACGATATGTTTATTTGCATTGTAAAACAAAACAAAAGTTGTTCATTGTACCTTATATTTTTGTTTGCTGAGTGGACATGCAATCTAGTGCTCTGTACTTCTTAATAAAAAACAGTTTTTAAAACAAAAAATATGTTCACTCTGCTCTATGATCACTCTGTTGTATTCTGCTCACACACAGAGCTCTGTAGAGAAGGGAGGGGATGAGGGGGATGTTAATTGATTCATTGCCTCATTCAGTGCACTGATGGCCTCTTATCTCCAGCATAGAAGTATTACAGAATTTTTTAACTTAAAGTTTTCTATTAAAAGTTATTTTTTATGAAAAAGGACGTTTATGCTGGAGTTTTACATTTTTGAGAAGTTTCTGATTACAAGTTTCTTGGGCCGCAAGAACTCTCCGTGCATTACTCTTTCAAGAACGTGAGTTACATCATTTCTATATAATTTTTGCAAGTTGAACCTAAATTTTTCCTCCCCCCCTTGTTTCCCTTTGACATGGTATTACAGAATAGCAGAGTGTAGCAGCAGTTGTCTGTGTGTGTTTTCCAGATGCATCCTACTTTACTCCTCCCTTCTCTATAGACTAATATGTAAAAAATAATAACTCAAAGGCAACATATTTGTTAAATAAGATATATTACAAAGTTTCTTATATTTGCATATACTATTCGTGTCTGAAAAGGGTTTTTTTTAGAATTGGAGGTACACTTTAGAGCAAGGGTGCTCACACTTTGTCAGCATGTGAGCTACTTCATAACATTACCAAGTCGAAAGATCTACTACCCACTTCTTGTGGGTGGGGCGTGTCTGTGGGCGGGGCATGTGGACGGGGCCTGGCGGATCATGAGAGCAGGAGACAGCAGCGTTCTGTGGCCGCCCTGGGATCCCCGGTGTCTGCTTGTTCACAGCGCAGGCTGAGAGTTATCTGTGGACACTGGCAGGCTGGGGCTGCGGCAGCCCCACCTGCCAGTGTCTGGAGATGACGCTCAGCCTGCGCTGTGAACAAGCAGCACCCCGGCCCCCTCCATCTCTAAGAGCGGGGAGTGCGTCATCCCCCGGAGCTGCTGCTGCCCGGCCTGCAAGTGTCCGGAGTGCTTGTTCACAGCGCAGGCTGAGAGTCGACTCTCAGCCTGCACTGTGAACAAGCAGACCCGGGGATCCCTGGCTGCATCCCGCGATTGACCCATACGTCCATTGCGATCGACCGGTAGATCACGATCAACGTATTGGGCACCCCTGCTTTAGAGGGACAATCACCATCAAATCTGCAACAAATTCATAATTAGAGGACCTTTCAATGTTTTCTACCATTGCTGGTATTATTCATCACTAGAAAGCTGACAGTGCTCTGAATTCAGCTTTGCCGGTATGTGCAGATGCAGTAAAAATCCTCTGGCTCACTAAAAAGCAAGTTTATGACAGTAAATATGTAACATATTATATATCTAAATAATTATACAATATTAATAATTGTAGAATATTATTTAAAATAGCTAATAATTTTATATTTGAAACCGGGGTCAGAGTCAGTAATTTCTTCTAACTCAAAATTGATCCTGACTTTGATTCCATGAGTCTGACTCCGCAGCCCTGGTTAGAGCATAATGTGAACACAGCCATATCATGAATTAAAGAGGTTGTCCCAGGTCGCATACTCACCAGTCTTCGTTTCTTTGAAATCTCCTGTCTTTGTTTCGTCATTGGTGGGCGGGGTCACATACGCAAAGCCAAGCGGCGAGATGCCGCCGGCCCTGCGTGCGCGCTCATAAACCAGTCTAGCCTTCACAATGCAAATACAGACCCGACAGGGTGCCGGGTCTGTATTCGCATTGTGAAGGCTAGACTGGTGTATGAGCGTGCACGCAGGGCCGGCGGCATCTCGCCGCTTGGCTTTGCGTATGTGACCCCGGAGTCACGATGCGGAATAACAGCATCGCTTCTGCCGCTGCTTGCTTCAGCAATGTTGCTGGATTCACCTGTGTCGGCGTATCTGTCCCCAGCATCCGCCTCTCTATTACAGCGGATGTCGGGGAGTGTTAGACGCCGGCACAGGTGAAGCCAGCAACATCGCTATGCTTCTGCCCTGCATGAAGCAAGCAGCGGCAGAAGCGATGCTGTTATTCCGCTCCTCCGCCCCCCCCACCCCCGGAATAGCAGCATCGCTTCTGCCGCTGCTTGCTTCATGCAGGGCAGAAGCATAGCGATGTTGCTGGCTTCACCTGTGCTGGCGTCTAACCCTGTGCCGGCGTCTAACCCTGCATTGGCAGCCCCTTCCCCCAAAGGGTAAACTACCCCCCCCCCCCCTTCCAGGCTCGCTCCCATGCACTTAGCCCCTCCTCCCTCCCCCCTCAGAGCAGGCTGACACATCACTTGACTCAGGAGCAGCTAGGTCAGGGCTGTGGCCACAAAAAAATGAATAAAGTAAGATAGTGGACAAACAAAGCAGTTTTGCTGAAGCAATGTATTTAGGAAAAGTCTTACATTCACATTAATAAGCAGTATAGATAGGATCCTTGTGACGGGACAACCCCTTTAATGTCAGGGGAGAAAAAGGAGACAGATAATGTCCGGCTATTACGCAGACCTAGAAGAATGAATAGGATTCACTGAGACATCCGCCATGGTTATTGTTTCCTTCTCAGTGGCAGTGATGATAGTCTATGGCCTCCTTCGTGGTCAGTTTGCTTTTAGATGGAGGAGAGTTAGCGACTGCACTGGAGCTCTATACTGCCGCCCTGCTGGTTATCCTGTGTAATGTACCGGACAGCACATTTATGTAAGTTATACCTCATTGTATTATTATGGTGATGAACTCCTTAGGTTTTAGTTAATAATGTGACATGATGACATCACGATCCTAATGAGTGACATCACAGTATCTGCTGAGTGTGCCCACAGGCTGACTTTTCTTCACCCCAATATAGCTCTCTATCCCCACAGAATAGTGACTATACCTGGTCCTCTGAGCCTCTAGCCCCCTCCTCAGGTCTCCAGCGCTTAGCTCTAGGCAGTTTGTTACCAGTGGCTGCCATGGAAACGGAACAGCTCAAGAAAGGAGGATGTCAGACTCCTATAGCACAGCATATTATACCATTAGGTGTTTCTAAATAACATTACTTTTGCATATAAATTTGTTTTTATTTTCTTGAAAACATGTGTAGCCTGTAATGCTAAAGGATAGCCAAGTTCAACAGTCCCCCCTTGCACTGCTAATGGTTTCGCTCCCTCTGCCGTCCGTATCCAAGCTATGAATTCTGGGACGTGTAGTTTCGTAGAGCTGCGTGAATCTAACACGCATGCGCTTGAGTAACCGACTGTCTACACTAGGCGTGGTTTGTGTGACACGTGTTCTTCTGGGAAGTGATTGACAGCTGATAGACGGAAGCGGTGTATGGAAGCGACAGTCAGCAGAGAGGACCGCAGGCATGGTGAGCGGAGCCCGGCAGTAGGGACACATATGGATAGGGCATACATGCTGATGTTCTCCTTGTGCTGCGCCATGCACTGACACCAATCACGTGAGAACATATGGCAGACCAGTGACTTCTATGGAACCTGGCTTTCTAGATATACTACGTGTTCTCTTCTCGTATCAGACACCCGATAAAGCAGCCAGAATAACGTGTGCCCATCAATTACTACGGGGATGGACATAACTACCAGGGTAGTGACTATAGCAGCTGTTATAGGGCCCAACATAAGGGAGCCCAGAGACCTGTGGTACAATCACTGATAACTATGGAAGATGAAGCGTAATACTGAATGTGCCCCCATTACTGTACTGGGACATCACTGAAATTACTATCTTCATATGCGGTGTGCATTATCCCTGTACTGTGACATCACTGTGTGTATTATCCCTGTACTGTGACACTGCTGTGTGCATTATCCCTGTACTGTGACATCACTGTGTGTATTATCCCTGTACTGTGACACTGCGGTGTGCATTATCCCTGTACTGTGACACTGCGGTGTGTATTATCCCTGTACTGTGACATCACTGTGTGCATTATCCCTGTACTGTGACATCACTGTGTATATTATCCCTGTACTGTGACACTGCTGTGTGTATTATCCCTGTACTGTGACACTGCTGTGTGCATTATCCCTGTGACATCGCCATATGCATTAGCCCTATAATGCGACATCGCTGTGTGCATTAGACCTGTACTGTGACATCGCTGTGTGCATTACCCCTGTGTGTGACATCTGATGGGGGCCCTGTGTCGAACTTTTTTGACATGCCCCCCCGACGGACGCCAAAGACCTCAACCAACTGCCCCCCCCGCCAAATTTCTGCGCACACTATAATGCCCCATAGTGGCCCCTGCACACAGTATGATGCTCCATAGTGGCCCCTGTACACAGTATTATGTCCCATAGTGGCCCCTGCACACAGTATTATACCCCATAGTGGCCCCTGCACACAGTATTATACCCCATAGTGGCCCCTGCACACAGTATTATACCCCATAGTGGCCCCTGCACACAGTATTATACCCCATAGTGGCCCCTGCACACACTATTATTACCCATAGTGGCCCCTGCACACACTATTATTACCCATAGTGGCCCCTGCACACACTATTATTACCCATAGTGGTCCCTGCACTCAGTATTATGCCCCATATTGGCCCCTGCACACAGTAGTATTCCCCATAGTGGACACCCATGAACAATTATTATACTCTGGGGTCTTTTCAGACCCCAGAGTATAATAATCGGAGACCCAGAGGGATACAAACATAAAAAAACATCTGTTACTTACCTATCTCCCGACTCCGCTGCATTCTCCGCCGCTGTCAGCCATCTTCCGGGGACATCAGGTGACCGGGGGGGCCTGCGTCATGACACATATGGGTGCAGGTCCCGGGTAATGTGACGTCACACAAGTAGGCCCGAAGCATGCCCGGATTGCGGAGAGGTAAGTGAAAATGTTTTTTATGTTTCCTTACCTCTCCCCGGCCTCCAATCGTTATACTCGGGGGTCCGAAAAGACCTCCAAGTATAATAGTGCTTGTGGGGCACGCGGCGTCATTTACCGTAAGTAGGGCCCGTACCGGCTGAAGTAACTCCAGCCGGTAACGGCCTATTAAAAAAAACAAAACGCAGCGGTAGCGGCTGCCGCCGGGCCCCGCAATGTCCCGGGCTCTGTGGCAGCTGCTACCACTGGTACCACGCTAGTTATGCCGCTGACTGAGCCAGCTATTACTTTTTTAACAGTGTGTGAAATGATTTCTCCTTTTAACCCTATAGGGTATCACAGAAGCTCCAGAAGTCATTTTCAGGATACGTGGCGGGCTGAGTCTGTCATTTACCTTGGATAGAGCTGATGGTATGTTATTATTTCCTTTATATTATCATGGATGTATTGAAATATTTTACAACAAGTGGTTTACCCAGTTTCTAAGATTGATGGCCTATACTTTGAATTAGACCATCAATATTCGGTATATGGGTATCTGACACCTGGGACGCCTGCAGATCACTGGTACCGAGGCAGTGAGGGGGTATGGTGCTGCTCACTCACCATACATACTGCAGCGGTGAGTGTAGGTATTGCAGCGCTGCCTCAATGAAGTCTATGGTCCCGGGTCTCCCACGCTGCCTTGGTAATGGTGATCCTTTGGATAGGCTATAAGTCTCAGAAATCAGATAACTCCTTTAGTAAATATAAGTTATTAGTAGATATTGTTGTCAAAATGTGCAAGCTGACAACTTGCATCAAATGTCCCCATGTCTTGTAAGTCCTTATGCTAAAATCAAACACCAGTCACTGCGGTCCTTTTTATCCAGACCCTTTATCTGGAATCCCCTTTTATCTGGAAAATCACTATTCAATAAGTAAAAAAAATAAACATGAAAATAAACCTGTTTCTTTCTTAATGCAGAATCCTCCTGCAAGAAGGCTTTGGTGAAGGAACTTGATCATCTGTCTTCTAAGCTTCTGTCCGAATCCTTGGTGTTCCATGTCAGCCGCTCTACATTGTACATATGGCCCAACACCGGAGTCAGCACATCACCCAATGACCTGACAGAGGACTCCCCTTGTAGAGATATACTCGGCTTTATTCAGTGAGCTCATGTCATTTCTTGATTTAGAATAATATCACGCCAAGAGGTATCAATAGTTCACATACAGTTTTATTGTTTCTAGGTCTGATGATGATGATTCTAGGCGCCGATCTTCGAAAAAAAAGGAGAAAAAATTGCAGGAAACGGTATGAGGCTTACCGAAAAGCTAATTTATTCTTGCTTTTGCCTTGTGTATCTCTTACATTTGTACCTTACATAAAAATTGTAGTCAAATGTATCCCCTGTAAATTATTGATACCCCCACACGTATATAAAGATTTATAATGGTCCTTTCTGCCCCTTTAATTATTAATGCATTAATATTTCTGAACCTGGTCAGAAATATGAATGCAGGCAGCAGGCCAAGGTTATGAAATAAAAATGCATCCTTCCCTGTGTTCCTGCACCGGGCCAGTGATCCTCTTCACTGCACTATTTGTATATGGAGCGGCTGCAGCAGTGATGTCAAGCTATCGAGACCGCTGCAGCCACCCACCGCTCTGTACAGTACAGCAGTATGCCATGTTGGGATGCCGCGGTCCTGATGTTGTGACATTAAGCTGTAACTGGGCTGTGTATAAGCAAAGGTGACAGACAGACCAGTGCCGGTAAAGAGGGGGATGTACATTATAACATTCGCCTGCTTTAATATTTATGATAGGACAACCCATTTAAATTAATAGTTTCCCTCAAGTATTAATGCCCCTGAGCCCCCTAATTAATAATACCTCCTGAATGCCTCCTTAAATCATTAATTCATCAGTTAATAGTCTTCCCCCCCCCCCCCTCCCCAATTAATAATACTCCTGTATAACCCCTTAAAGGGATTGTCTAGGAAATAGAGAACTGGGGTAGGAGGACTGGGAAAGTGGAACAATGGAAAAAAATAAATAAATAAAACATACTCGCCTATCCTCTGGTGTTCTCCTGCTGCTCTCTGGTCCAGCAGCGCTTGGAGGGCTTATTCTCCCTGAAGTCTTTGCCGCCCGTGACCACCTAGACCAATCAGTGGCCTCTAGTGATCACATACAGCAAGGACTGCAGCGGCAGGGGACACCAGTGAGCCGAGGAATGGAGTGTTTGAACTGCAACAGTGTTTTGTATCTTTGTGTGTGTTTGTAGCAGCCCCAGATCAGGCCGTGCTGGATCTGTGGGTTCCTGCTTGTTCCAATTACAGGTCACTTGGTTAGAACCAGCACCAGCCCTCAGGTCATTCCGCCTCCTTTCCCATTTTTACAAGTAGTTGCCTGTGTCATGGGGTCTAGCTTTACTGTGGTCGGCCACATGCCATAGCACAGGTAATCGTCTGTAAAAATGGTAGAGAGGAAAAAGGAAGCTGAGCAACTCAGGGACTGAGTGGTTTGATCATGTGGTCCGGGGTCAGAACCATCCCTGAGTACCAGATCAAGCATGATAAAATGTGGGAGGAAGTAAGTAAAATAAGTCCCTGGACAGTCCCTTTATTGACAACTACTGTATAACCCCATTGTTTACATTACAATATGATATTCTGGTGCAATCTCTGTTGTTTAGGTATTTTTTTTGTACTGTGTGTGTATGTATGTATGCATGTGTGATATATATATATATATATATATATATATATATATATATATATGTATGTGTTCAGCTGAACTAATAAACAGCTTTCTGTATCTCTTGTCAGCAGCAGGTAGTAAACCTCAGTCCCATGTTTGACTTGTCAACCTCATCTAAGGCCGTGGCTCCAACAATTAATTACAACACACAGAGTCATCACCTTGTGAACATCACTCTGCCCATGGATACGGCTGTGTCTCTTTCCGCAGAAGAGAAATGGGGCAGGTCTGTATATGTATTCATAGTCTTTTAGGTCCAATTCCACAATTGAATCAGATTACACTTACAGATGCCCTGTTAAAGGGGCTTCACCAAGTGTCTGATGGTATAACTACAGGAACTTCCACCAGCTGTGAAAATGGGGTTCACTTATGTAAGTAGTGCAGAGGTCAGATATGTACAATGCTGCTCCAAAGAGAAGCTGAAGACCATGCTTAGTTATTTTTTTTTTCTTTCCTCCCTATCAGTATGTCTTTGGAGTGTAGAATACTGTAGATTACACCACTAAAAAGTGTTGTGACCAGTTTATAAACAAATTTACTGCTGACAGACTCCCTTTAAAACTTTGTACAACCCCTTTTAAATGTTCAGCTGCAGGTCTTCTCTAAAGTATGATGTTGGGGTAGGTTAACAATACCATTATTAATGTCCGTTGCCGTCATCCATCATAGGATGAGAACAGCAGACATTAATAGGAACAGAACAGACTTGTCTGGTATGCTGCCGCGTTCTCTCCCATGTATAAAAGCATGATGGAAACTTCCATTTCTTGTTTTTCTCTGAATATTCTGCAGATCTCACCCAAACTCTGCTTTTCATCAAACAGCTGATCTACACAGGTCCCAGGTGTCAGATCCCCAATGATGCATAAGAGCAAAGGAAATTTGTAAGTGTAGTGTGTACATCCCCTTAGAGTTCTTAAAGGGGTTATCCACCTTCTGAAAATTGATGGGTCACCTTTAAGATAGGCCATCAATTTAAGACTAGCAGGGGTCTGACTGTTGGGATCTTCAGGCGCTGTGATGCTCACTTGATGTACTTTTAGCAGTATTCCATACACATGAATAGGACACCACTGCAATACCAATAATACCTACTACTACAAGTACGTCTAGTGAGAAGTGCCTAGCATTTAAACTCCTGTAGATATAAAACTAAGATCTGCCTTAAAGATAAGCCATCCATTTTAAAAGGTGGATAACCCTTTTAAACCCTGAAAGAAGGAAAATAAGAATGACCGCAGCGCAGGTTGTGATCAGTCTGTGATGACTATTGAGCTCTATATTCTATACAGCAAGACCTCAGTATCCGAAGTTAATAGTTTCCAAGTCTTCTTGTCGATACTGGAAAACGGATAATATCAAACACTACTCCGCACCATGTACAGAGCTAGAAGTAAATAGTACAGTATTCTGTGCGGTGACTGGGCCGTGCTGTTACTGCACACTATACAGAGCCACCTGCTTCTGGCTCCATACACTACTTAGAGAACAGCTGGTCAGTGCCGGGTTGGGTGTCGGCCTTCAATGATTTTATATTAATGACTTGTCCAAAGGATTGGTCAATAACATAATGCCGTACATAATCCCCTGCTGCAAACCTTGGCTAAGTGAAACTGCGGATACTAGGGATTTATTGTACTTATTTGTATGCCAATTTTTACGTTCTTGTTGTTTTGAGCAGGGTACAAAAGATCCTCGTGAACAAACTCACACAGCAACTAGCTGATATGGAGAAATGTCTTCTGAAATATATGAAGGGAACCGCCATCTCTGTGGCAGAACCATTTCACTTCATGTTACCAGGAAGGCAAGAACTTGTCACTGTGGTTTATCCTGCAGGAGTTGCAGAGTCTCAGCTCGAAGATTCTAGAAAGGTATGTAGCAAAGCCCTAGAAGAAAGTCCTCTTTATGTCTTATATTAAGGCTAAGGCCCTACAGTGGGGGCCACAGCAATTAAGCACTGCAGGAAAAACCACAGTGGAAATACGTCACGGTTTTTCCTGCAACGCTTTTCACAGAAAGTCTAGAGTTTTCCTTTGTGGACTTTCTGCTTCAGTTATATCTATAAGGAAACCGCCAACATTTCTGTAGGTAGAATTGACATGCTGCGATTTATAAAAATGCAACTGTTTTGAAAACCATAGCATTTGTTCTGCACGTATTTTTCTGCAATGTGTGGATGGAATTCTATAGTAAAGTGCAGCATTTTTTGCTCTGATTTTTACACCACGTGTTGTCCTGAACTAAAGGGGTTTTCTGAGCTTTGATGACCTATCCTCGGGATAAATCAATAATTGCAGATCAGCAGGGATCCAACAGATGGGATCATTCACATAGTTTGTTCACAGCTCAGTCCCATTTAAGTGACTGAGCTGAGCTGCAATATCAAGCACAGCCCGTATACAAATGTAAGGCATTGTGCTTGTTTTTATGTTTTAAAAGCTGGAGTATGAAACGCCAGTGCCAGTCTAATAATTTTGTCCCATAGTGGGTAATAATTTTGGGCAGCAATGTTCTTTAAAAAAAAGATAACTAAAATCACACAGGCTGCACTTTCTGCGTTTTGTGTGAAAGGGGGGTGAACCTTAGTGAGAAACATGAGTGTTGGCTTCACCCTATGTGCTGTAACTTCTCTCTTCTATCCAATATTTTAGGCCTTACATGCTGAGTTTAGCCTGCCCCTTGACAAACCATATTTCAAAAGAGCCAATGCCTATCATTTTCCAGATGAGCCATATAAAGATGGATATCTTCGAAATCCACATGTACATCTGAACCATCCAGCTCTAGAAGGAGGCATTGTGAGTACTGCTGTGTCTATAAAGTGCACATCTAGCTATAATAGTAACTGGAAGATCGGAAGTAACTCACCAAAGCATCTGATAGTAATCCATCACCTATTTATTCTAGAATTATATAGATTTTAGAAAATGCAGCATTACCCCCTTCTCGTATCTCCGAATCTCTGTAGAACTTTCTATATACAACTGTAAGAGGAAAATGGAGTAGTAATCTGTTTTTGCTTGCTTTGCCTGATAAATTGCTGTAGTTTTGCTGCCTGTCATTTACAGGGGTATAAGCTGTTTTAAGCTAATCTCTCCAAGGGCTCGTTCACATCTGCGCCCAGGACTTCGTTCTGTAGGTTTCCGTTTCCTACACAAAACAGGGCAGGAGACGGAAACCTGCTGGCATCTTTCAAATCCATTCACCGGCGCTCACGGCCGGACTCGGCATGACAGGTACGGAGACCCGAACGCTGGTGTGAACCCAGCGTAAAGCGTACCCTCGATTATAAAACAGCTTTTCATAAATGAATAGTACAGGTGAATAAAAGAAATGTATTAACGTGTATTATTAAAGCAGTATGTTTCCTTCACTATATATTGGACTGAGTTACAATTTACATTGAAGTCTATGGAGGGGGGAGGAGGAAGAGGAGGCTGCTGCTGGAAAAATAACAAAACATACAAATACCTATGAGTTAGAGAGATGTTCTGACAGTTCTGCATAGAATGAAGCAATAAATCTATCAAAACAGCTTCCTCCTCTCCATAGACTTATGTGTGTTAGCTGGATATGGAATCGCTATATAAATAAACAGCTTGTTAAAGGAATGGAGATCAGCCTGAGAAGGAAATTGAGAAGGAAAAAAAAAAAATATATATATATATATATATATATATATATATATATATATATATATATATATATATATATAGTGTTCCTCCTATCAGTATGTCTTTGGAGTGTGGGAGGAAACCCAAGCAAACACTGGAAGAACATACAAACTCCTTGAAGATGTTGCCCTTGGCAGGATTCTAACCCAGGACTCCAGCGCTGCAAGGCTACAGTGCTAACCACTGAGCCACTGTGCTGCCGTGGAAACATATTTTTTTTTAAAAGTGATATTACAAATTTTCTTAAATCTATATGTACTATTCATTTATGGGTTTTTTTTGTTGTTTTTTTATTATATATTTGGAAGTACAATTTCATATTAGGGTTCACATCCTTCATATGTCACAGTCAATAATCAGTTATGCCTTGAACTAGTAATATATCTTCTCTTTATAGGTCTCCTTGGTACAGGGAATCTACAGTTACCATCACTACATGCAGGACCGTATGGATGACAATGGCTGGGGTTGTGCCTATCGCTCTCTCCAGACCATCTGTTCTTGGTTTAAATATCAAGGTTATAGTGACAGATCCATTCCAACACATAGAGAGATCCAGCAGGTATGTTTCACAAGAACACAAATGCAATGATTTTATTATACACCTAAAATTGTATAATGTGTCCAGTATAGCCTAGTCCAGGTGGTGAACCTATGGCTCACGTGCCAGAAGGGGCACTCAGAGTCCTCTCTGTGGGCACGCGTGATGTCACCCAGCCAGGCTCCTGAATCACTTGCTCACAGGTAATCCGGGACAGCTTTCCCAGATCCCCTGATGAGAGAGTGATTCTGTCAGGTGTATGTGCAAATGCCACTGTGGGGAACATTGCACTGTCTGGGGGCCACTGTGGAGCACATTGTACTGTCTGGTGGTCACTGTGGAGCACATTGTACTGTCTGGGGGCCACTGTGGAGCACATTGTACTGTCTGGTGGTCACTGTGGAGCACATTGTACTGTCTGGGGGCCACTGTGGAGCACATTGTACTGTCTGGTGGTCACTGTGGAGCACATTGTACTGTCTGGGGGCCACTGTGGAGCACATTGTACTGTCTGGTGGTCACTGTGGAGCACATTGTACTGTCTGGTGGTCACTGTGGAGCACATTGTACTGTCTGGTGGTCACTGTGGAGCACATTGTACTGTCTGGGGGCCACTTTGGTGCACATTGTACTGTCTGGTGGTCACTGTGGAGCACATTGTACTGTCTGGGGGCCCTTCACTATTTATATCACACAGGATCTGTTTTATGGCAAACATGTGATGTTATTACAGGATGTAAAACAGATCTTGTGTGATGTAAATAGTGAACATTAATAGTTCAAAAGTACCAAATGAAAACTTCTACCTTTTCATTACAAAGTTGTTTTGTATCATTGAAAGCCCTGTAAAGCCCCATTCACGCTACTATATTTTGCGGGTCCATAACTGTCCACAATTATGAATCCACACAGTACTAAGGTTAAATTGCAGTATTGGCACTTTGGGGTAAATTAGTGGGTTTTGGGTTGCAGTTCTATGAAAAGCATGCCATCACTGGTCTAGACAAAACCTGGATCAGCAGCACAAATATTGTGCCATGTGGCTAAAAGAAGCAAACAAGAAATGCACTTGCACTTATGAGTCCAATGTATTTGTGAGGGCAGATAACCCTCTGTCTCTCCCACTCCCCTCACCGTGATTGATGGGCCGCTATGCATCTGAATACTATCTATCATTACTGAGGGGCAGTGGGATCTCTCTGCTCAGGAATAAGCTAGTGCATGTTGAATCTCTCCCAGCCATACAATACAATTATGTTGTGTAAAATACAGTGGTTTTGTGTCTGGAATTTCCTATTCATTTTGATGGATACAGTCTTTATTGAACAGGCTCTGGTTGATGTTGGAGACAAACCCACAAGCTTTGTTGGATCCCGGCAGTGGATTGGCTCAATCGAGGTACAGCTGGTGCTTAACCAGCTGCTCGGTGTCACATCCAAAATCATCTTTGTAAAGTAAGTGTCAAAAAGTCAGGATGATAGTTCCTTTAGAAGCTCAGAATGATTCTATAGCACATGCTTCAGGTCCTCATTAGTATGTGCTGTCAATGAATATAAACATGCTAGTATACAAGTAGGGGCTGAAAACCCAGAATGGACCAAATACACAAATTCTCACATCTCAGACTTCACTCCTGTTATATGTAGTCTCAGCAGAAGACAACATTGGTACAAATCGTATCTGTCCTGGTTGTTTACTACAGTGTATCAGTATAGAATATATTATTGATCTGTAGTTGGATTTTTTAGTTGGCAGATGAATGCATAGACTGGATATAGTTGTTGCAAACACTCGGCTGTGAGAATGACTGTGCAGGTTTTTAGCCCCTATATGTAAGTAAGACTGTGGGATTTCAGTGTCAGAGGGGGATTAAAACATGGCTGATTTCATCTTCTCATGTCCGTTGGTCACATGGCTATTCTGCAGCTAAGTCCCATTCATTTTAATGGGACTGAGCTGTAGTATTTCTATGAGACCAACAGGCGCAAGGTCTCTTCCTGAGAAGAACAAAGCAACCATGTTTTCTGATCCTGCAGAGCCCCATTAAACAGGACTTGTCACCTGTCCTAACCTCTATATTTTAGTAAATGCTTGTATCCACTTTAAATAAGGCCTGAGAACAAGATACACCAGCCATTTTACATCTATGGGAACATTCAACTAGATAACAGTAGTCCAGTAAGTTAAGGCCCTAATAGACTTCCCTATTGTCAGGGTTATAAATATCAATGAGTGCCCCTAGGGATAGTAGCCCTGTCTCATAGAGTTGCAGATCAGCTGACTATCAAGCAAATTCTTGCAGGTCGCTGATCGTATCTTTTATACCAGACAAAAGATATAAATTATTGGCAGTGCAGCCAATAATCCATACAACAGAATGGCGTAGAAATTATCGCAGTAGATACCGCTCTCCTCCTCCGTTCAGTTTGCATTGGGCTGTGTAATTAGGCTGACGCAAATGAGTGCCGATCAATGCGTTTCTCGTAGATTGCTCTTATACTATATATATGTATATATATAGTTGAGCCAAGTAAGCCTGTTGATAAAGGGTGATAAGTTTGGGCTAACAGTTCTTCAGTCTTCCCGGAAGATAAATGGGATACGATTTAGTGTTAATCATTTACTTTTATGTTATCCAACTATAAAATTACAGATCGGTACCTATAAAACAATGGCCATAAAACAAATTTGCTGTTGATGGCTAGTGTGATTTTTATGGTATTACAGCTATGATGGGGCCTATCACTTTATTTTCTACCTTCACAGTCAAGGTACAGAACTGGCATCTAGAGGGAGAGATCTGGTTACTCACTTCCAGACAGAAGGAACTCCTGTGATGATAGGTAAGTGTAAACTGGGACATAAGAAAGTCTTATTCACACATCAGTTTTTGTAAAAGCACAGAACAGGTGTAACTCTTTCCAGTGTACTCCTGGTTTTGGCTTACAAAACACTGATGTAAAAAACCAATGTGAAAAAGGCTAAAAAAAAGTAGAAGTCCAGGAGTCTGTCATCGGAACTTTTATATTACACGCTTAAAGTGTTTTTCCCATATTTAAATAAAAATTCAGGGCATCACGGTGGCTCAGTGGTTAGTGCTGCAGCCTTACAGTGCTGGAGTTCTGGGTTCGAATCCCACCAGGAACAACACCTGCAAGGATTTTGTATGTTCTCCCCATGTTTGCATGGATTTCATCCCATTCTACAAAGACATACTGATGGGGAAAAAGTACATTGTGATCCCTATATGGGGCTCACAATCTACATTACAAAAAAAATAAAAATTCAGAATTTTTTTTGAAAGTTCTGTTCACTGAGCCTCATAATAGCCTGACACTTCTTGCCCTGTAGAGATTGCATTACAGCAGTCACCGCTTACATCTGTTAGATCAGGTCGTCAGCTGTGTGTTCATTTTTTGCATGTCAATGATTTGTAAAACACTGAAGTGTGAATAGGACACCTGTTCCCAATAATGTTGCCTCAGCTATTAAGTCAGCACCATCTTCAAGACGTAATAGTGCATCATGTGAACAGGTGTCTACCTGCTGACACGGGGAGTTAATGGGATTCTATCATTTAGAAAAGGGATTTAGAGGTAAGCATATGCCTGCATAGCCTTTAAAAAGGCTATTCAGGGGCTGCCTCCAGTTCTGCCAAAGACCCCCATTTTTAGTAAAAACGGGTAAATAATATATGCAAATGAGGCTCACCGAGCACCCTGGGTATTCCTCAGGGCCAGCATACACGCCCCATGTCATACCTCTGAAACGTCCCTCCGTGGCTTGTACTCCAAAAGACCTCCTCCTCCACACGTCCTGTACCACCTATATCTGCTGTAGTCTCGCTCCGGGAGGTTGAAATCCGGTGCATGCGCATGCCCGAATGTCATTTTGTTATAGTGAACTGCACGGTCTACAATAAAATGGCGCTCGGGCATGCACAGTACCACTCAGAACGGAACATTAATGTGCATGCATGGAATTTAATCCGCCTGGAGCGAGACTACAGAAGATGTAGGTGGTACAGAACATGTGGAGGAGGAGGTCTTTTGGAGTACAAGCCACGGAGGGATGTTTCAGAGGTATGACATGGGGCGTGTATGCTGGACCTGAGGAACACCTAGGGTTCTCGATCAACCTCATTTGTATATATTATTTACCTGTTTTTACTTAAAAAAAAAAAAAAATTGGGGGGTCTTTGGCAGAACTGGAGGTGGCACCTGAATAGCCTTTTTAAAGGCTATTCAGGCATATGCTTACCTCAAAATCACCTTTCTAAATGATAGAATCCTTTTAAAGGGTTCCTGAGTTTTCATGAAAAGTTAAAATATCTTCCAGGTCTAGCTGGGCAGTCTGTTCTATGACTAGATAAGCCTTCACACATGGTGTCCTATCGGATTTTTTGTTGCTAATAGCCCCATTATAGCTGCAGCACATATTACGTTTTTCTATCAGGCTGTGGGTGTGTGCAATAAGACGGAATCCGCCCCCCCTTTCCTTCAGACACACACACACACACACACACACACACACACACACCCTCACCTCACCTCACCTCACCTCACTCACCTCACTCTCTTATTTCTTTATGTAATTCTGCCAGGAGTAACTGGACAATAGGGAACAAATATCTGAGAAAAGTTTAAGTGAACATAGTATAGGAAATCCAGGGACAGGTGACTGCATATAACAGGGAATGATGCAGCTAAACAGATCCCTGAAACAAAGAGAATTGTATGAGCTCAGTGTCACAGAAAGCTGCTTACTGTCTATGACTAGTATCTTATCAGCAATAACACAAGCAACCAGAAGTAGAAACTAGTAAATAAGCAGAATTTTCATACATTTGTAAGGTGTGAAAAGCTCTCAGTCCAGTGTCCAGGTAGGGAAGGCTATTTCAGATGTATGTGGAGGCTATGAGAAAAACCTACCCCCTCCCATCTACATTCAGTGTGTGAAGAGACAACAGACTATTCCCTCCCCTCCCTCCATTCTCTGTTATCACGGTGAAACAAGATGGGTTCACAAAGGACGGAAGATCCCTTGTATCAGGAACAGTTAACCAAAAAGGAACCACCTAGATGCAGGAACTTTTGAGAGATTTTTGTTTTAGACACAAAATTGCTAAATTTGTATATACACGTACACTAGAAGTACATTACATTCTTGTACAGAAACACATACTCTATTAAATAAGACTAATTTGTATGAAACGTTAAAAATACCAGCAATAATGTTTTGAGAAAATGTCAAAACTACATGCATACATATGCGGTTTCAGCTTGGCTACATGTTATGTTTGTTATGCATCCATTATTTTTTTTTTAACCAGTTGGGTAAAAGGTTACATTTGGCAATAAATCCAATTAAAAATGTTGTACTTGTATGAAAAGGATAGAAGGGTTTGTGGATAAAATATCCCCCTGTAAGTTATCCTGGCAATGTTTCAGCAAACCTTTTCCTTTGCTCAGGCGGTGGCGTTCTGGCACATACGATCCTTGGAGTAAATTGGAGCGAGACAACAGGAGAAATCAAATACTTAATTTTAGATCCACATTACAAAGGAGCTGAAGATCTACAAACCATTGTGGAGAAGGTATTGTCTGGGATGTATTCTATTATTTCAGCTAGAAATGCACTTTGAGTTGTTTGGAAATCATTTACTGAACATCTTCCTAGTTTTCTGTTGTCTCTAGACCAGGGGTAGGGAACGTACGGCTCTCCAGCTGTTGCAAAACTACAACTCCCAGCATGCATACTGGCTCTGCTGTTCTTGGACCTCCCATGGAAGTGAATGGAGCATGCTGGGAGTTGTAGTTTCACAGCAGTTGGAGAGCCGAAGGTTCCCTATGCCTGCTCTAGACTGTCCTACATTTCTGAATATTGGTGCAGTAGTGATATGACTTTGAAGGGGTTATCCAATGGGTATAAACTTTTACAAAAGGAATGGGTTAAAAAAGAAAATGAGAAAATATCACTTTTCCTCCCACTGCCTTTGAGGTTCCCATTGGTTTCTACTTCTCGCTGCCTCTAGACACACAGCAGACAAAAACCCACCCGATCACTGATCAACACTATGGCTGGTGATTGGCTTAGTAGTCGTTTCATATGTGTTGAAAGAGGAAGTAGAAACTTGCAGGAATCTGGGAAGCATCTTAAGGCTGGATTCACACAGGGTTTTTTTGGATCAGATTTTGACGCAGAATCTGCAACAGAATCCAGTTCAAAAAAACCACCTCCCATTGAAATCAATGGGAGCCGGTCATTTCCTCTTTCCGCAGCAAGAACAAACTGCTTGCTTTAAAAAGAAGTGACCTGTCCTTTCTTCAGGCGGATTCTGCCGCTGTTTCAGCAGCAGACGTCCGCCTCGCAATACCTCCCTCCCAACTAGGCTGATTCATTCGGGCGTAATCCGGAGCGGAATGCCGTCGCGGCTAGCCGTTTTTTGGACTAGAATCTGAGGTGGCCTCAGCGTCAAATTCCGGTCCAAAAAAACTCACATGTGAACTTCCCCTTACTGGGAGAGACTTGGGGATTTGTGAGGTGTCGCACATATTGTACATATACAAGTATTAATCTATACAGAGTTACCTTCACATGCTGTCCGTGAATATGACGCACATCCGCAAAGGACAGACTTGTGAATAAGGCCTAATATACTGTTTAATCGGTGGGGCCCTATAGATTTTGTAGGGACTCTCAATTGTCAATATATTGAACTTTTCCTGCAGTAGTAATAATATATTAATGTCACAATGTGGAATTGGTATTTTATGAAGAATATAATTATTGGTGTAAAAACAGATTTGAGGCGAAAGATCCACATCACCCTGTTATAAGATAAGAATCCTTTAATAGTCCCACAATGCAGTTTATGAAACTTTGTGTCAAATATATCATGGAAACTGGAATGTGAATAGTTTCATGTGAATCATAGGAAACCCCTTTAAACACAGCATTACTTACCCCTATGGAAAGAATGGGGGATAAGTGTCTGATCGCTGGTACTGAGTGGAGGTTGCACATGTCCACTGCTGCGCCATTCACTGGACTTGGCTTCCTCCAGCAGAGACCAGACCCTTATTCTCTATCCTTTTCATGGGAAAACCATTTTTTAGGTAAATTCCATTGTGTTTACAGTCCAATATTTGGTATACATTTTATGATATGAATATGCTTATTTTTTTTTTCTTTTTGCCCCAGGGATGGTGCGGATGGAAGGGAGCTGATTTCTGGACTGCAGACGCTTACTATAATCTCTGTTTACCTCAGCGGCCTGTAGTTTTTTAGTATTGGGTAACATTTATTACAAAGAAGGTATTTTAAAATATTTTGTTGTATCAACATGTTATTTCCAGCACCGCAAATACTCAAGGGTAAATAATGTGTCCATTGTATAATAGAACAGACTTTTTCTTTTTTTTACTTTGTGTATTAATTCATCAGAATTTAAAGGTATTCCAAGGCTAAAATGATTGATGACCTATCCTAAGGATAGGTGATCAGTGTTAGATCGGTGACCCTCATGTATCAGATGTTCTCAGCAGCCGACACATAGAAAATGGAGCAGGAAGCAGACAGCACGGTTATGTACAATGACCAGACCAGGGTATTGCAGATCACACACCTTTCACGTCAATGGGAGCTATGCTGTAGTGACTTCGTTCAGCCACTACACAAAGAACGGCAGTATCTGCTTCAGTAGTGACAGGTGGGGTACGACAGATATCTGACTGCAACTGATCTGATATTGATGACCTGTCCTTAGGATAGGTTCTCCAGAATAAAATTTATGACCTAAGATTTCTGCGTTACTTACAGAGGATGAAGAAGTTGTGTTATTACACAGGTTTACAGTACAGATCTTAGCCCAACCTGGCACCTGTGTGATCATCATAAGAGGCAGAAACTTTATACATACATTAGAAGAGGGGAAAATGCATAGCAAAGATTGATACAGAGTATTAAACAATTTTATTCCGCAATGAGTAAACGATATTTGCCGAAACCAGAATACTCCTTTATTGGTACTAATCACATTTTATCATTGTTATCCTTTAAAGGGAACCTTTCATGTCCTCTAACATTGTGCGTATTATATCCACTGATCAGCTGAATTCATCGTACTGTCACTTTTGCCGGTATGTGATGTTAGTTTCGGTAGAGATGACTGCAGTGTCAGAGGGGCTGGCCTTACAGCTCAGCGTCATTGGTGGGTGATGAGGAACGTCCCACCAGACAGTATAAGACTATAGAAGTATACCGTCGGGAGTAATATTCCCGACCGTCCAGCAATGACTGTGAGCTGTAAGGCCGGCTCCTCTGACAGTGCAGCAATATAGGTAACGGAACCAAAATCTCTGCAACAGGGCCAGATACTGGGAAAACTGATGCAGAAATCAAAGTGTTAGGTCTGCTTGGAGCTGCTTTTATCTGTGGCATTTTGAGGACAAAACTAGGAGTGGATTGAGAGAAAGATATTTTCATTTATATTTTTCCTCTTCCCCCCCAAAAAAAACACTAAATTGATACTACTTCAACCCATCAAGTCTTCAGTTTCACCACTCCAGTGATGTGGCCTCAGTGGTCACTTGAGGTAGTGGGTAAGCTATCACTGCAGCAAAGACATCCCAGACTACTTCATATGACAGCCGAGCTCAGTAAGCACTGCAGGACTACCAGAGGAATATACATTACTATTAAAGAATCAAAAGGCAAAATGACAAGTTTCTGCAGTGGCAAGGGTTAACTTCAAAAACCTGCATTAAGATGCCTTGCGTGATGTCCAGCAGTCTTCACATATCCTACAACGCAGGAGGGTGCACATTACTTATGACTAGACGCTTCCTTGTAAATGAGCCTCTGCAGTTCTGTGCTCTGGCATACATTGGAGGGATTATTTACGCTAGTAGACTGGCATACATTGGAGGGATTATTTACGCTAGTAGACTGGCATACATAGTAAATCTAGCATGCTGCCATTACACTTGTCCATGAAAGTGGCATGGGCAGCACAAAACAAAAATAATCACATTTTTGCAACAACAAAAAAAAACTTCAACTCATGCCAGATAACTTGTGTACAAGGCGTAATAAATTGGCCATACTGAGATGCAATTGTGTAGACAGTTGATACCTCATAAACATTACTGACCATGTTGTTGTTCATTCGTGTTTTATTGTATAGGGGCATTTCAGTGTCTTGGATATCTGCACCAAGTTTGGGTTGTTAAATTACTTTAGAAATTAGGATTTAAAAAAAACAACTCCACAAGCTTATGTATAGTTTTTATTATTTGAAACATGCAAGTATAAAAACAAAGAGATAAAAAAACCATCTGTCCATGTAGCGTGCATGAAACCCCCTCCTTCCAGCAGAGAGGCAGTAGTGTCTATTAGCTTAATGTGAGCCATTAGGTAAGAGCTCCTCACGGAAGCATATTACTGCCAAGAACATATGCAGATCATCTTGTATCCAGCTACAGAAAGCCTGGAAGGAAGAGAAGAGACGGTTGTTATAGTGCAAGTATTAGAAACATATTTTACCTTTATTATTGGACTCTGTTCACCTTAGTGGTATTATAGCTATACATATTGCCATATATTACGCTAGGGAAGAGGTTTTTTGGCTCACATTTTTCGGTGATGTCGAGCATAATAAATTATCAAGCAACAGAGGCAAATCTACAGGGTTGTGGAGATATCACTAGATTATTTACTGTGCTGGCATGCTAGCAGGGCAGAGATAAGACAAGGGTCCAGCTTTCTCCCCATACTTAGATAGAGGACATAGATATCTCTGATTGTGACCTGGAGGGTTGTTCTGCTGCTGCTTTAAAAGTAGGTCACATTTAGGGTGGTTTGACACTTAGCACCAGCCACAAAAAAAACAAACAAACACACTTTTGTGGAATTAAAAGAAATAAAAATAATATTAGTATGGTCTAGGTATGGTATTTTTTCCATAGGCTTCTTTAGAGCGTCAGACTGTAAAATACTCACCGTCTGATCGTCTCCTCTTTCCATAAGCAGCTGTTATGTTGCAATGTCCTCTCTTATTACCGGCTGTTGTCTCCTGTATCTCCTGCATTGAGGACCGCGCTCTGGAGAACGTATCTTGCGTGTGTTTTACAGTTGCCAGATATTTTGCACATTCTTCAAAACCACTAGACAACGCCAAAGCTTCAGCTGTGAGTCCTTCCTTATTACAGACACTGTAGAGTAAAACGTTATCAGTCACCTCGCTCACACCGTACACTATACAGGCCATGAACTGATCAAGCAATACAAAGAAGGACTTACTCAAGTCTGGCATCGTGAGCCACAAGCACGCTGAGGCACTCCAGACTCCCAGAACGAGCCGCTTTGTGGATCAAGGTTTCTCCAAAGAGGTCCTAGAAAAAAATGGCAGCAGATATTAATGGATATGTAGCACCTAAAATAAGTAACATTTATATAGAAATAATTACCATGCACATTCTGCTTGGAGAATTCACCAAAAGAGCCCATGACTAACCTGGAAACATAAGTAAAGCTCTTTGATATGAGCTCAGCCTGTAATCCTCCAGCTTACCATTAACATATAGGCTGCAGGGACAGGAAACCCTATAGGCATATCCTTTACATGCAGAGCTCCTAACATACAGTAGCTCTATAGAGTAATGGACATTTCCAGAAATCAGGAAAGGTGGGAATTCAACCCACTATGGGGCACATGACTGCACAGCTCCCAAATGTGACAATCTCCACGCTATGAGCTGATCGGGCACAACAGTGCGCCACGGCCTCTTATTTTCAGCAAGGCGTGTGGGTCGAACCGCTTGTACAGTGAGTCACCGATACTATCTTCAGCCCTGACACAAAAATGTGCTCCTACGGCATCGCGAATTATATCATCCCTGCGTGACTTCAGTCTGGTTCGCTTAGTTTTTAAGCTGAAACCAGGAGTGGATTCAGAACATGGGATCTGAACAAAAACTACATACATGTGAGGTTAAGGTGGCAAAAGCAGTCCAACCATCTAATGTGCAATTCTCCCTCAGTACTAGATATATGAATAGAGGGATCAGACATGCTGATTGTCAATATGCCCAATCCTGTTATCCAGAGGTGTACGGCAGCATTTTAGCTGAATATACGCATACTGGTCCAAGGGCAAGGTGTATGTTTATGGGAGGGGGCTTGGTGGATTGCTGTCAGTGTGTGTATGGCTGTGTTCACACTAGCACTAGCTTTCCCTGACATCTTTAGCATCAGTCATGGCTTCTGATGGGATTCTGATATTTCTATAGGCAATACCAAGTAGCGCAGTGTGAATACCGACCTGCTGGTTAATGTCCACTCCAGTCTGCAGCTGCCAGAGAAGGAAAAAAGCATGTCCCCCGTGTGCGGCCAGGTGTGCAGGTGTCTGTCCTAGGGCATCTCCCGGAGAATTCACCGCTGCTCCAGGCTCCATCAGCTGGCTCAGGCTGGAAAACTGACAGGAAAGTTTCCAGTTAGCCGGGCCACAACAATGTCCCTCACATATGATAGGTGTATCAGTCCTGCAGCACCACATCTGCTAGGTGTATCAGTCCTGCAGCACCACATCTGCTAGGTGTATCAGTCCTGCAGCACCACATCTGCTAGGTGTATCAGTCCTGCAGCACCACATATGATAGGTGTATCAGTCCTGCAGCACCTCTTACCTCCTCCTCCTGCAGCATCTTCTCCTCAGGTCACTGATACACACACCGCGATCCTCCCTACACTCGCGCCACCAGCGCTCTGAGCGCACAATCTCCTCTCTCCACTCTTCTACATCTAGAGCTGCCCGAAGCCCCGCCCCCCGGCACGTACTCAAACAGCAAGCACATGGCGCAGCAATACTGCAGTCTACGCCCACGCCCGAGCTGATTGGCTAGTGCTATAAGAGTCCCGGTTTAGGCGACAGCTGATTGGCCGGTTCGGCTATAAGGGCGTGTCCCCTTCTGTGGCTGTGTTGTGGTCACGTAAGCAGGGGTTGGGGCTGCCTGGCTGACATGCGGGCTGCTGTGAGCTGTCACGTAGGCTGTAGCGGCTGTCAGATGTGTGGAGGGGGAAGGGAGCCAGGCTGCAGGATGCCGTGCACGTATGACCAGGAAGTTCAATGAGCCGGAGCTTTTATGTTTGCGCCCATTATCAGGCTGCAGTCTTCTCCCAATGTGCTTTAGCTGGGGCCTGTCACGTTTACATGCCAAGGGGGGTTCACTTAGATAAGCTGCTGGCATTCTGTCACATTCACACCAGATGTAAACAAAGCAGTCACTACAGGTCATCTGCTATTTATAGGACCTGGAATACAACCACATAGAGTGCGGATAGACTCCAGCCAGGCTATAGGAGGTGGGAACATGGCTCCTAGCTTACACAACTGCGCCATATTGTATATCGGATATGTCTCCATCATAAAAACAGCTGAAAAGTACAATGCCGTGGTATATTGGGTAAAACCGGGGGAGGTGGGCAAATACAATGTGAGCAGGGCGCAGGGGGTGCAGCCACACCTGGCCCAGGAGCCATAGAGGGCCCAAAAGGTGCCTCATATCAGGAGCCCACTACCACATACACAATACATTATAGTTGGGGGTCTGGTACAGATTTTGCATTAGGGTCCACGAGCTTCGTGTTCCACCTGTGACTGTGAGGGTAGGCTTGTTGAGCTGCAGTGTTAGGGCTCGTTCACACGGGGGACGGTGGGGTGGATTTTGACTCAGGGAGCCAAGTCAAAATATGGTCAAAACCCGCCTGCCATGATGGCGCGGTCGCGGCTTCCCCCACCCCGGAGTCAGCTCAAATGAATGGGCCGACGCCGGAGGTTGCGGCTGCCAGGCGGAAGCCGCGGTTCAGAGAGCCGTGGAATCCGCCTGAAGAAAGGGCAGCTCGCTTCTTTTTTTCCCGCTATCGGCAGTTGCCAATAGCGGAAAAAAAGAATGCTAGTGGTCTCCATAGACCACCATAGTAAAGGGGCGGATTCTGCTGTCAAAATCCGCCCCTTTAGCCCCGCGTGAACTAGCCCTTAGGTCACATTCACACAATGCAGTTAAAGAGGACCTTTCACCATATCTGGGCACATGCAGTGTTATATACTGCCGGAAAGCTGACAGTGCGCTGAGTTCAGCTTACTGTCGGCTTTCCCGATCTGTGCCCGGTGTGAAGAGCTTACGGTCCGGTACCGTAGCTCTTCTATGGTCAGAAGGGCGTTTCTGACCATTAGCCAGAGACGTCCTTCTGCCTCGTGGCGCCAATCGCGCTGTGCTGTGAGAGCCGGGAGGAACGCCCCCTCCCTCTGCTCACAGCGCTCATCCATAGACGAGCATTATCAGGAGGGGAGGGGGGCGTTCCTCCCGGCTCTCACAGCACAGCGTGATAGGCGCCGCGAGGCAGAAGGACGTCTCTGGCTAATGGTCAGAAACGCCCTTCTGACCATAGAAGAGCTACGGTACCGGACCGTAAGCTCTTTACACCGGGCACAGATCGGGAAAGCCGACAGTGCGCTGAACTCGTATATAACACTGCCTGTGCCCGGATATGGTGAAAGGTCCTCTTTAAGTGCAGTTAAAACTGCATCAGTATAAAAATCAAAGTGCATTTGATGTGGCTTTTGGTGTAGTTTGTTAATTGTACAGGTGCAACACATTGGGACAGAATTATTAAAGGGATTTTTCAGGCAAAACTATCTATGAGCTAGGTCATCATTATTAGATTGGTGGGGGTTTGATACCCAGCACTCCAGTATTTCATCGTATTTTTTTTGCAGTGTTTTTCACCAAGTCCGCCAAGGAGGGCGTTCTGACCCTATTTTACCTATATGGAAAACACCAGCATTTCCGTAGATATAATTGACATGCTGCAATTTTTTGAAAACTTAGATTTTCTACTGCAGATTTTTTTCTGCAATGTGTGGATGGGTTTATCCAGATTCGAAAACTGTGTGTTTTCACAACAAGGGGCTCTGGCCTAAAATTGCCATTTTGTACTCCAGTCTTAAAGAGGACCTTTCACCATATCTGGGCACAGGCAGTGTTATATACTGTCAGAAAGCTGACAGTGCGCTGAATTCAGCGCACTGTCGGCTTTCCCGATCCGTGCCCGGTGTAAAGCGCTATCGGTCCCGGTACCGTAGCGCTTTACAGTCAGAAGGGCGTTTCTGACCATTAGCCAGAGACGTCCTTCTGCCTCGCGGCGCCAATCGCGCTGTGCTGTGGAGCCGGGAGGAACGCCCCCTCCCTCTCCTGATAATGCTAGTCTACGGACAAGCTGTGTGAGCAGAGGGAGGGGGCGTTCCTCCCGGCTCCACAGTACAGCGCGATTGGTGCCGCGAGGCAGAAGGACGTCTCTGGCTAACAGTCAGAAATGCCCTTCTGACCATAGAAGAGCTACGGTACCGGGCCGTAAGCTCTTCACACCGGGCACAGATCGGGAAAGCCGACAGTGCGCTGAATTCAGCGCACTGTCAGCTTTCTGGCAGTATATAGAACTGCCTGTGCCCGGATATGGTGAAAGGTCCTCTCTAACAAAAAGCCCTGGCAGGCATTCCTGATTTAACAAGAGGCTCTTGTCATATTGGCTTTATAAACTGTGCCACATCTGTGCTGGGATGGAAATCTCCATTGGTCTGAATCCGGCATAGATTTGTTGTATAACTCTTGCCGTAAAATTGGCATGATATACATGTCGGGCGAAGGCGTACCACTACACCCACAAGAAAGAAAGAGCCTTGTGCCAAATGTGCTCCACACTAGCATCCATGCATGCCAGAAAACGGCTGTAGATAGATGAGTTTCCCTTAGTGTTTAACTGTATCACAATTGTGTTGTTTGTACCATGTGAATGCCCCCTTTTATAGGCACAACACTAAAAATAAGAGTCAATGAGGATCATCAAGCAGGACCTCCAGACACGTTCTCCATAGAGATGAGCGAGTACTATTCGAAACGGCAATTTCGAATAGCATGCTCCCATAGGAATGAATGGGAGTGGCCGGCACGCAGGGCGTTAAGCGTCCGGACGCCAGCCCAGCTGCGTCCATTCATTCCTATGGGAGCATGCTATTCGAAACTGCCGCTTCAAATAGTACTCGCTCATTTCTAAGTTCTCCAATTAAAGGGTTGTCCAAGAATACAAAAGTATGGCTGCTTTCTTCCATAAGTATTCCACCTCTGCACACAGGTGCAGGTGGGGATTCAGAGGTAGCATTTGCTATCAGCCATGGAACCTGAGAGGCACATGGCAGGTAGGGGCACCATAAGGGGGCATTCACACAGAGGAAGTTGGTGCTGATTCTGGCACGATAACTCGCGGCAGAATAAGCGCTGAAAAAAAAGACTCCCTTTGACTTCAATGGGTTCCATTTTCCACATGGAACCCATTGAAATCTCTGGGACAAGAAGCCTCCCATTAATTTCAATAAGTTCCGCGCGGAAAATGGAACCCATTGAAGTCAATGGTAGTCTTTTTTTCAGCACTGATTCTGCCACGAGTTATCGTGCCAGAATCAGCACCAACTTCCTCCGTGTGAACGCCCCATTAGAGAATTTGCATTGAGGCCTAAGAGCTTCAAGTTTCGCCTTTGTAACTTGTGCATCCTGGTTCAGCTCACTTGCACTTAATAGATCTGAGTTGCAGTACCACACACTTCCTGTAGACAAGTGTGGTGCTGTTTTTGTTATGAATTCTGGACTTTAACCTCTTCAAATCCACTTGATCTGAATTATCAATAACATTATTAAAATACATGAATTTATTTAATGTGTCCTATTATTTTTAATGTATAAAGAAAAATCATCTCCCATTCCATAACAGGTAGCACTACACTATATCTGCACTCACAGATGTATCCTGCAGGCTGGCTGTTCATTGTAGACAGTCTCAACATGGGGTGTTGCACTTTAACTGTGACCTCAAATTGCTTGGCCCTAGGGCTGGGCGATTTTGGTAAAAAATTATTATTATTATTTTTTTATTTTTACAACAAGCTTTGAACAATTCTGGATTATATTCTTGATTTTATTGCTTTTGATTAAAGAAATAAAGAAAAAAATGAGCTGGTGCAGTTATATCAGACTATGCTGAGTTTATGTAAGGAGAGGGGGTCAGTAACATAATATACCATACATTTCTTGTGGATAATCACTATAGATTAACACTGTGGTGTATTCTGTTTATACACAGAACATGTAGATTACTTTACTGCAATCCATACTTGGAAACTCAGCAATTTTTGTTGCTAATTTTGCTGCATCTATTTTGAGCCATAGTTAAGAGTGGATTTATCAGAAGGGAAACATCTAAGAGCTTCCTTTATATTTTCCATTCATTTGTAATCCACTCCTGATTTTAGCTCCAAAACTGCAGCAAATTCTGCAACAAAAAATGCTGCATTTCTGCGTTGGCGCTGGGTCCATGGAGCGGACACTGGTATCCACAGCATCCCATAAATGCTCTGTGGTGCTGAGGTTGGGCGAGCGGACAGGCCAATCGAGGGTCGTGAGGTGGTGTGTTCATTAAAGGGGTATTCCCATGACGCAATCCTTGCACGGGATTGGTTGTAAATGAATTACCACAGTGTGAAGCTGATGTAGCAGAGCTGGATTTGAGACAGTTTGTATTACATACAGAGGTAATGGACTCCTTATCTCAGCCCTTATCAGCCAAATTCAATTAAACCGACTGATAAGAGCTCAGAAATCCCAGAGCTCTCACCTCCCCTATCTGTGTCATTTAAGTATCGGAGCTTCTCAAACAGCTCAGAGCTGCTCCCAGCCCCTCCCCCCCTGAGAGCAGGCAGCTACATCACTTGACAAATGAGCAGATAATCCCAAGGGCCATAGGAACGGAGTGTAAACAATGAAGTGAATAAATTAAGATAGCGGCCAAACAAAGCAGTTTTGATAAAGCAATGCATTTAGGAAAAGTCTTAAATCCACATAAACTAGCTGTATAGATAGGATCCTTGTGATGGGACAACCCCTTTAAGCCTTCCCATGACTTTTGGTCACTGAGTGTACTACAGATCAGGCTTTCACCAACACTGTGTCTTTCCTATCTCTCAACCTCATCCACACTTTATTGCCCTATGTGGCCCCTATTACATAAGCTGGTCATACACATTAGACTAATGTTAGCTGACATTACTTTCCGATTCTTTGCCTGTGACAAATGATATGGCTGTTGGAGTTCAACATGTTGTATCCTTTTTGTTCATGGCCACGGTTCTGTGCAGGTTCCTTAGTTGTAACAAGACCCACAGGGGAGGTCTTCTGCCATTGTTATCCACCTCCCTCGTTTTAATGGTAAGTTCCACAGAAGGCGGTGGAGGGGATGTTCGAAAACAATAGAAAGGAATTGTAAGATGGAGACAGGCGCAATATGGCATCCTCCACATTAGCACGAGATATCTATTCTTCTGGTCCATTGGAGGACCAGAAGAACAGACAAACAGACCTCTAAAATAATGGACATCAACAACGCTCGAGGGACTATAGATGTGAAACCCAGCCAAAAGTTGAATTGGTTTTGATATGAAACCTGGTTCACATCTGCATTCGGTACTCCGTTCGGGAAATCCGCATGGGGATCCCCGAACGGAATACTGAACACATTGACGAGTGGTGAGCTTATGAAGGGACATGGACCCCATAGACTATAATGGGGTCCATGTGTTTTCACACGCAGTGTCTGCCGGAACTTGTGGAGAGAAAAGTACTTCATGAACTACTTTCCTCTCCACATGACTCGTGCGAAAAACACTGACCCCATAATAGTCTGTGAAGTCCGTCTGTTTTCCCTGCTCACCGCTTGTCAATGCGTTCGGTATTCCATTCAGGGGGTCCCCATGCTGACTCCCCGAACTGAATACCGAACTGAACAGGCCTCAGTATGCCAACTACAAGCCATCTATTGTAAGATATTACTAATGTAACACATTAACCTGATAACATGGGTGTAGTTTAGGGATCCAGGGCCTGGCATTTTAGAACAATTAGCTGGAGTAAGAATGGACGCAGCTTCCTGCCCTCTTATTCTCACACACATGCTGAAGGCGACATAGCATGGGAAATATATTGTCCTTTTCTTAGAGGAGTGGAAAACTCACACAATACATATGGGTGAAGCCAATGCCACATCTACAATACATCGGCTGGCGTGCCCTAGAATGTGTTCTAATGTTTGCTGCATTTAGTTTACCGTTTCTGATGCAGAAAATCATCACTAATAACCTGTCCAAGTTCTGTGAAGATTCCACATTATGAGAATCCAGACTACATGTCCCAGTAACAAATCATATCAGACTGCTTAATAAATATGGCCACATAGCCAGTGTATTGCTCCATGTAGTAAATGGAGCAGCAGGGTAATAAACTGATGGAAGCTGTCCATATCCAGTGACAGTAATCGAGGGTTATATAGATAACCTGTTTCCCATAGTCCAAACAGCGGCACAACAGATGAGGTATTCTTACCCCTGTGCGTGGTTCAGGACAGGTGGAATTTTAATTAAACAAATTGATTGACACTGACCCCCCTTGTGTTAATTATAAAGTAAGCCATCAAAAAAATAGCAAGTATAGAAAACATAGGGTGGGAGTCTTGTGCCGCTGTTTGGACTATGGGAAACAGGTTATCTATATAACCCTCGATTCCCCAACATGCAAACCGCGGCACAACAGATGGGGATGTAGCGAGATAACCCCTAGGGAGGGCCCCCTCGGCACACAGATGATAACACGGTTTGGCCTAAGGCAGTAGCCTCTGACCTTTGGAGGTCTAAACGGTAATGTCTAACAAAAGTAGCCTGAGACTGCCAGGTGGCAGCTGTACAAATATGTTCCAAAGATAGCGAGTGCTTTTCCGCCCAAGAGGTGGACATTGCCCTGGTAGAATGGGCTTTAACAAATTTTGGGGGAGTAAGCCCCTGGTAAACAAAGGACAATCTTATCGCCTCTTTGATCCACCTAGCTAGTGTGGGTTTTGAGGCTTTGCACCCTTTGGAACGCCCAAAAAAAGAAACCAGAAGGTTCTCCTCTTCCCTGAAATTACTTGTCCGCTCCAGGTAGATGCGTAAGCACCTTACTACATCCAGAGTGTGCCACTTCTCCTCCTTCAGAGAGGCTGGAGAAGGGAAAAAACAGGTAAGGAGATGACCTGATTTCAATTAGCGAAAGAAGGGACCTTGGGTAAAAACCGGGTAAAAACCTTAGTTGGACACGGTCCGGATAGAAAACTGTGTAAGGCTCATGGGCTGCGAGAGCCTGTAGTTCCCCTACGCGTTTGGCTGATGTGATTGCCAAAAGAAAAGACACCTTTAGGGCCCATTCACACAGAGTAACGTGCCGCGTGACCTGGCACGTATACGCCGTGTGAGATTTTGCGGGCCGTATACGCTCCCATTGATTTCAATGGGAGCGTGGATCATAAACGCCGCGTTATTTTGCGGCCGTGATTTTGCCGCCGCAAAATAACGTGGCGTTTACGATCCAGGCTCCCATTGAAATCAATGGGAGCGTATATAGCCCGTAAAATCTCACACGGCGTATAAGTGCCAGGTCACGCGGCACATTACTCCGTGTGAATGGGCCCTTAGGGATATAAACTTCAAATCTACTTCTTGCATCGGTTCAAATGGAGGATTGCAAAGACCTACTAAAACAGTGGCAAGGTCCCATTGAGGAACTGGGGATCTTATGGACGGTGATTATTTCCCACAATGCTTTGCTACTGGCCAACCATTGTGGGAAAAGCTAACAATGTTATCCTTCACACTGAGTATATGCTCCGCTCATTCTGGCGGGGCTTGTGACTTAGGAGAGTGTGGGCGGGTACAAGGCGCGGAGACGTGACGTCTCCCCTCCCAATACCCGCCCACACTCTCCTAACCCGCCCACACTCTCCTAACCTGGGAGGCAGGGGGCAGCGAGGCGAAGAACGAAAACACCGGGCACCGGACCAGCCATCTCTGCAGGTAAGTCAGGGGGGACTAAGTAGCCAGAGGATTAAAAAAAAATCCTCTGGCTACTTAGTGATTAAAAAAAATCACTACACAGCGTGGATTCTAACAAAGCGTTCAATTGTTAGATTCCATGCTGTATAGTGAATAGGATTGTTTTTAAAATCCGATCTATGATTAATAAAAAAATCCCATTGACTTGCATTGGGATCGGAATTGGGATCGAGATCGGGTTCGAATGAAAAATGATCGGAAATCAGATTTCAAAATCGATCCTGAAAAGACAAGATCGACTCAACCCTAATCTTGTATTCAAGACTGGTTACATATATTGAGATATTGAGGGGCTTTCTTTATATTGTGGATCCAAATGTTGGTATTTAATAAAGTAATAGCAAACTCAACAACTGGAGTGCTGTCCTATCGTCTACTACTGCTATACAACAATAGAGTCTGCTCAGTCCCTCAGGAAAATTGGAGCCATACCAAAGTTTAGAGAGTGCTGCTTGACAATCTCCTTCATGGCTCAAAAGAAACATGGATGGCTTAAGGCGGCTAAGGGCGTATTCACATAGTGGAATTTAGCACTGTTTTGAGGCAGATTCTGCCCTCGTTCTGCCTCCCATTGTTTTGAACGTGAGGCAAAGATCGAAACAAGATGCTGAAAAATAACCATACTGTTCGATTGTCAGGGATTCTGCAGCTGATCGGCTCTAGAACCAGTGATGCGAAACACTCAGCTGATCAGCCTCAGTCTTCATCTGGAGCTGATCAGCAAATGAAAGCCATAGGGATTGAAAATAAATAGGAATCTGAAGTGGAAGTCCGCCTGAGTTCCTCTACATACCCTAATAAGAGATATGGACAGGGGTTGTCATGAGATACACGGATAGTTGAAGGCTATGTGAGATAAATGAATAGACTCCACCTCTCTTTATGACATTCACTCCCTTTTAAGAAATTATATATAAACTCTATATATCATACTTGTCAATTTCCCAAAACGTCTGGGAGACTCCCACAAAACTGGGAAAATCTCCTGGGCACAGCAATGCTGCATCTGCCAGGCTCCTGGTCAAATTATTTGTGACATGGGCCCTTTATGTGCCAGTCACGTAAAAAAAAAAAAGAAATGGGGTACATTTAGTCACAAAAAGGGGGTGTATTTTATATAATTGAAACAACTGCTTTAACCCATTCCTGCACCATGCCATATGGTCACGGCATGGAGGGATGGGACAATGCACCAGGCGTTACAGTTCATGCATGGTGATGGTGCTGGCTCAGGAGATGAGCTGTTGCCATTAGCCGGCGGTGACAGCTCTAATGTACAGCTGACAGCTTGATCAGAGATAACTCCCATTGAATGTGTTTAATCTCTCAGATGCTGTGGTAGATAAAGACAGTGGTATCTATGTGGTTGTTAAGAATGTCTATAGTGTACTATATCAGATGACATAGTCAGCTTCCTTACCAGGGACCTCCATACGGTACAATCTTATGTACAAACCAAAATATTGTACAATAATATTGACCGTCTAGGGGCCACCGTCAAAATATTGTGCAACCCACATTGCACAATAATATTGAACGTCTATGGGCCATTTAAGCCCTGGTTCATATCTGTATTCGGTAATCCGTTCGGGGAGTCTGCATGGGAACCCCTGAACGGAATACCGAACGCATTGGCAAGCGGTGAGAAGTGAAGGCAAACGGACCCCATAGACTATAATGGGGTCCATGTGCTTTCTGCACGCTGCCCACACGAGTCATGCAGAGAGGAAAGTAGTTCATGAAGTACTGTGCTGTCCGCATGTTCCGTGCAGACACTGTGTGGAAAACACATGGACCCCATCATAGTCTATGGGGTCTGAGTGCTGTCATAAGCTCACCGCTTGCCAATGCGCTCGGTATTCCGTTTGGGGGGGTCCCTATGCGGACTCCCCGAACGGATTACCGAGTGCAGATGTGAGTCAGGTCTAAGGTTGTTCCCGCCACGATATATATGTTCATTTGTCTGGAGCCATGACATGCAGTGGCGTAACTATTGCGGAGGCAACTGCCACGGGCCTGGGACATTAGGGGGCCCGGTGACAGCCACTGCAGGGTTTTTTTTCTTAATAGGCCATTACCAGCTGCAGTCCAGCCGGTAACAGGCCCTACTTACTTACCGATCCTGGCTGGGCCGGGATAGGTAAGTGACTATTATTATACTCAGGGGTCTTTGTAGACCCCCAAGTATAATAATCGGAGGCCCGGGAGAGGTAAGAAACATAAAAAACTGTGTTACTTACCTCTCCAGGCTCTGGGCAGGCTTCGGCCTAGTTGTCTGACGTCCCATGACCCCGGCCTGCTTCCCGGGTCATGTGACGTGCGACGTCATTGAAGAAGGACGACGGCGGAGGCCGACAGCATAGGAGCCGTTGGACAGGTAAATAACAGTAGTTTTTATGTTTTTATTCCCCCACGTCTCTGATTATTATACTCTGGGGTCTGAAAAGACCTTAGAGTATAATTATTGTTTATGGGTGTCCACAGTGGGACATAATAGTATGTGCAGGGGCCACTATGGGGGATAATACTGTGTGCAGGGGCCACTATGGGGGATAATACTGTGTGCAGGGGCCACTATGGGGGATAATACTGTGTGGAGGGGCCACTATGGAGCATAATACTGTGTGGAGGGGCCACTATGGGGGATAATACTGTGTGCAGGGACCACTATGGGGGATAATACTGTGTGCAGGGGCTACTATGGGGGATAATACTGTGTGCAGGGGCCACTATGGGGGATAATACTGTGTGGAGGGGCCACTATGGGGGATAATACTGTGTGGAGGGGCCACTATGGGGGATAATACTGTGTGGAGGGGCCACTATGGGGGATAATACTGTGTGCAGGGGCCACTATGGGGGATAATACTGTGTGGAGGGGCCACTATGGGGGATAATACTGTGTGGAGGGGCCACTATGGAGCATAATACTGTGTGCAGGGGCCACTATGGGGGATAATACTGTGTGCAGGGGCCACTATGGAGCATAATACTGTGTGGAGGGGCCACTATGGGGGATAATACTGTTTGCAGGGGCCACTATGGGGGATAATACTGTGTGGAGGGGTCACTATGGGGGATAATACTGTGTGGAGGGGCCACTATGGAGCATAATACTGTGTGGAGGGGCCACTATGGGGGATAATACTGTGTGCAGGGGCCACTATGGGGGATAATACTGTTTGCAGGGGCCACTATGGGGGATAATACTGTGTGGAGGGGCCACTATGGGGGATAATACTGTGTGCAGGGGCCACTATGGGGGATAATACTGTGTGGAGGGGCCACTATGGGGGATAATACTGTTTGCAGGGGCCACTATGGGGGATAATACTGTGTGCAGGGGCCACTATGGGGGATAATACTGTGTGGAGGGGCCACTATGGGGGATAATACTGTGTGGAGGGGCCACTATGGAGCATAATACTGTGTGGAGGGGCCACTATGGGGGATAATACTGTGTGCAGGGGCCACTATGGGGGATAATACTGTGTGGAGGGGCCACTATGGGGGATAATAGTGTGTGCAGGGGCCACTATAGGGGATAATACTGTGTGGAGGGGCCACTATGGGGGATAATACTGTGTGCAGGGGCCACTAAGGGACATAATACTGTGTACAGGGGCCACTATGGGGCATCATACTGTGTGCAGGGGCCACTATGGGGGATAATACTGTGTGCAGGGGCCACTATGGGGGATAATACTGTGTGGAGGGGCCACTATGGGGATAATACTGTGTGGAGGGGCCACTATGGAGCATAATACTGTGTGGAGGGGCCACTATGGGGGATAATACTGTGTGCAGGGGCCACTATGGGGGATAATACTGTGTGGAGGGGCCACTATGGGGGATAATACTGTGTGGAGGGGCCACTATGGGGGATAATAGTGTGTGCAGGGGCCACTATAGGGGATAATACTGTGTGGAGGGGCCACTATGGGGGATAATACTGTGTGCAGGGGCCACTAAGGGACATAATACTGTGTACAGGGGGCCACTATGGGGCATCATACTGTGTGCAGGGGCCACTATGGGGGATAATACTGTGTGGAGGGGCCACTATGGGGGATAATACTGTGTGGAGGGGCCACTATGGGGGATAATACTGTGTGCAGGGGCCACTATGGGGGATAATACTGTGTGCAGGGGCCACTATGGGGGATAATACTGTGTGGAGGGGCCACTATGGGGGATAATAGTGTGTGCAGGGGCCACTATAGGGGATAATACTGTGTGGAGCGGCCACTATGGGGGATAATACTGTGTGCAGGGGCCACTATGGGGGATAATACTGTGTGGAGGGGCCACTATGGGGGATAATACTGTGTGCAGGGGCCACTATGGGGGATAATACTGTGTGCAGGGGCCACTAAGGGACATAATACTGTGTGCAGGGGCCACTATGGGGGATAATACTGTGTGCAGGGGCCACTATGGGGGATAATACTGTGTGGAGGGGCCACTATGGGGGATAATACTGTGTGCAGGGGCCACTAAGGGACATAATACTGTGTGCAGGGGCCACTATGGGGGATAATACTGTGTGCAGGGGCCACTATGGGGGATAATACTGTGTGCAGGGGCCACTAAGGGACATAATACTGTGTGCAGGGGCCACTATGGGGGATAATACTGTGTGCAGGGGCCACTATGGGGGATAATACTGTGTGCAGGGGCCACTAAGGGACATAATACTGTGTGCAGGAATGCGGACGAGGGGTCGGTCGAAGTCTTCGGTGTCAGTGGGGGGCCCCGCCATTCCTAGTTACTGATGATACGCATACACCCATGTTAATTACAGACCTCAGCAGCCATGCCAACATGTCATCAGTGGCGGAAGCTGCACTACAAATCTGCCATGTCTGAACATACTCTTACTATGAGCCTATAGGGGCTTCCTGACTGGACACACTACATAACCAGGCGGGCTCCTATGTATCTGGCGGCAGCAGGACCCTGCGCCATTAGGTCGGTAGCCGCAACATGCCAGCTGTGAGCCCGTCCTAGCCCCGCCCCTGGCCTGCTTACTGGCGCACGTGATAGCCGTACCTGGCGATTGTTACCAGGGCGACCAAACATCTCGGTCATATGACTTACTGTCGCCGTACGCCCGGGGTGTGACCCGTGCCCCGTATAGTCTCCTGGACCCGTGTATGAGAACGTGCAGAGTATGGGGAAGAAGTAAGGTGTGTAAAGTGTCCATACACTATAGCTCCGATGGGGGGAACTACAAGTCTCAGCAAGCCATAAGTCATACATCGAAGCTATGGCTTATGTACTGTAACAGGCTAATGCGACATTACATCCCTTCTGACTTTTTTGCAAAAATTTTGGCAAAAAAACATTTGCAAATACAAAGTAAAATTATAGCATTTTATCATTTTATCTGTATTCCTCGCTGACACGGGAGACGGATCCCTCACAATTGATTTCAGTGAGAAATTCGTTTTGTCATTTACATGGTCACAGATGTGTTTTCTGCTGCAGAATTGAGATATTTTGTGAAGGTAAAAAAGTCACCATAAAAAGTCATTTCTTGGCTCACATTTGTGTGGTGGATTAGCAGCAGCTCAGACTCCAAATTTGTGGCAGAAATAATATTCCACATTGCCTAAACTGGGGAGACACTTCTATGTTTTAGCATCTAGTTTCCATGAGCAGCCACTATGTAAACCACTATGTAAATCCTGTGGTTTCTGCTGCGGTACCTCCAGGAATCTCTTATGGCTCTGGGGAAACTTTACTTACTTTGTACGCCTGGTTTTAGAAACCTCACCCTTACATACCTCCCTAGTGTCCCTCTTTTGTAGAGACTTCCCTACCTTTGACCCCATCTTGCCGCAGCATTTAAAATCCCCGTTCCAAACTTGGTTTTACTAGTAAATTGTGTAATAATTAGTAATTAGTTTGTATTACAGCTAGAATATTATTAAAACATCTGAAAGCTGAGACCCTGAGCTTTCAAACAGTACCAGGGGCACTTTTGTTTTTGATTTGAAGTGCCCCACCTCCTTTTGCATTTGCTATATCATACCTCCCAACTTTCGATGAGGCGAAACAGGGACAAAATATGCGGTGCGCGCCGCGGCAAACTTAGCTCCGCCCACTTTAATGTTGACTCCGCCCATTCTCGTTCATTTTTCATGTGCCCCACACACAGTATAATCTTCCTACAGTCACCTGTAAATTATATTCCCCCCTCCATCTCTCCCAGTTTCATATAACCCCTTCATCTGCCCCAGTGTCATGCCATTCTCCCCCCCTTCATCTGCCCCAGTGCCATGCCATTCTCCCCCCCTCATATGCCCCCAGTTTCATAGGCCCCCTACATTACGTTTCCCTCAATGTTTAACACAAACAAATACTTATATTCTCCTTCCAACACTTCCCCACCGCTCTCTCACTCCATTCACATAGTTGTAGTCCCGATGTGATGTCATCACATCGCGCCTACACACACTGAAGCCGGAGCGCAGCGGTAAGGCAGGAGCTGAGCTGTGACAGCTCCTGCTTTACTCGCTTATATGTTCAACTCATCGGCGTCCACAGCTATATAGTATTATAGAAAGAATAATACACAGCGACGTCACATTATAGGGATAATAAACACAGTAATGTCACAGAATAGGGATAATGCACATTGTGATGTCACAGTACAAGGATAATACTCATTGATGTCACAATACTGAGATAATATACATAGTGATGTACATGAATCATAGACAGTGTGACATCATATGAAGAAAGTAATTATAATGATGTCACATGCTAGTATTAGGATGTCCCAGGAAAACTTCCAAAATCTGCCTTCCGTTGTTTTTAATGGCAGGCAGTGATTGACGAAGGCAGGGGTGAACCATGGCTTTCTGCCGCCTAAGGCGGATGTCAGAAAGCCGCCCCCCCCCCCCCGGAGCGGAGGGGGCAGGGCCGAGTGGAGGAAGCAGGACCGAGCGTCTTTAGCAGGTAGAGAGCAGGCAGGGAGAGGACCTGCTCTCTGCCTGAACGTGAGGGGCGGCTGCTGGAGCTCCAGCGGCCTCCCCAATCCACCGCTCAGTGACGGTGACCCTAAGCCAGTCCAGGACAGCTTGTCCTGGACTGGCTTAGGTCAGCAAAAATGCCGCCCTCCCTGTGGCCCTGGCATAGCGCCGCCTGAAGCGGTCGCTTCAGGTCGCCTCATGGGAGGTGCAGCGCTGGATGAAGGTGGTTCCTGCCCTATTCTGTCAGTTTTGGCACTTCAAACTGAAATTATATTGCATTGGGCTGCTACACATAGATGAATCCCATTTAATAGGGTTAATCTGCTTGCAGACCCACAGCAGTAACCCAATGGTCTTCAGTCCACAGTAAGCATACACAGCAGAATGTATAGATGTATGAACATACCTTACAAGCACACGCCTGCTATCTGGATGTCAACATTTCCCAGACTGACTATAATGCTAGTAGTCCCTCTTTCTACTGTCCTGTACTGAAAACATAAGTCAGGACAAGTCAGGACTCTTTTTCAGAAGGGTGTCTTGAGCCGCGGGATCAAGCAAGATTGAGCAGGACACTGATTTTTTCATTGACTTGCTGTATTCTCTATCTCCCATTGTCTGCACAGAATCCATCTATAATTCCTCCATGTTAACACCGTAAAACTACTTAACGCATTACTTTGCTTTTGCTTTAGTTTTTTGGTGTATAGGTTTGTTTATTGTTTTTAAAACATTATATATAATATCTACTCTCTATGAAAAACGTAATAAATAGCAGGAAAAAAATGGTTAAAAGCAGGGAATGTAAAATTATAAAAAGGGGATACACCAAGTTGAGTAGTTTTTTTTTATCATTATTATTTTAACACATTCCAGGTTTTTAGTAATTTTTTTTTAATCTGGACAACTCCTTTAAGATTTCCAAAAGAGGACAAAGGCTGTGTTTACACTGTCATCGTGGCTTCTTCCTTTATCTGTTATTGTCTTTTTTTCCATTATTGATTTATTATGTATCCATCAGAGTTTCATTTTTCCTTTCTATTGGATTGATCAATGAAGTATGGCACAAAACCTGGGCGAAAAAACTAACCCATGAATGTCCACAATGTAATAAAAATAACAATATATTTTATAACATTGTAAACATAATTCACTGAAGATCAACATCTAAATCTACATGTAATAATCCAGAGCACCAAATCCTTGCATATGACAAGCCACCACGAACCAGGTAAAAGTTACCGCATGTACCGGAATTTAGTCTTTAGTATTTGTGGTTTTTTCCAGATATATTATGAAATTACGATAAGCAGTCGTTGTAAATATTATTGTTGTCTGAAGAATGAAGAAACTAAACTCAGAGGCTTTGCCAAAGAGGAGGGAAGATGACATCTTATACAATGTCACCCAGATGCCTGATTTTCCTCAAGACATACAAGGTGAGAATAAGGCGTAGTGGGAATAGTGGCAAGTCCACATGTGAACGTGGCAAGTCTGCTTTCACATATGGACTTGCCTCTATTTCCACTGGATTATTACATCTATCTATCTATCTATCTATCTATCTATCTATCTATCTATCCTCATTGGCTTCCAGATTTAGAGTCTGAAGAAGGTCACATGACCGAAAAGCGTACAGTCAAAACTGTTCAGTCACTATTCTGTGTGGCGAATAAACACAATGCTGCAATTCTCTCAACAAATTGAGTGTGACGTCTTTTTACTGCTTGTAGTTTAATACTCGTTCCAGTACTTGGCCTTTCTAGCATCTACTCCAGAAGTCTCTCAGTACATACTGGGAAATAATAGTGTAATAACACTTGTAACTTCTAGACCAGGGCCCCATGCAGTGTAAATGCAACTGCTGAAACGCAGTGTTTTATAGTCACTTCAAATACCAACCCACACATTGCAGAGAAATCTGCACAGTGGAAATGCTGCGTTTTCCAGAACCGTTGGGTTTTGGAAACTGCAGTATGTCAATTATACCTATGGAAATGCCGGCGATTTCACTATAGGTATAATTGAAGCAGAAATTCTGTAGAGGAAAACTCTGCAGACTTTCTGTGAAAAGCACTGTGGGAAAAACTGTGATGCTTTTCCACTGCAGATTTTCACACCATGGGGCCTTAGAAATCTTATTTATCCTATATAGTAATGTACTTATTACATATACATCACCCCTATGATACTGTAAAATTAGTGGCAACCTTTACACCAAGTGCCGCAGTGTGAGAGTAACTCTTTGTAGGGGCTTTTCTATTTGTGATGTCCAAATGGTTTCATGGGGTATATAAACAGTTTAGTACTAGTAGACATGCGTAGTGAAGCTTGTAAGGTGGCTAAAATAAATACAATACCAATCTCAAGTGGGTGAATAGTTATTAATTCATTTATTTTATGATTAACATTTAGAATGTCAGCATGACAACAAATCTCTAGGCTCTGTTCACACTACATAGGTCAGGTGTATACCATGTGTACTGCATGTAAGCAAACCTTTTCATTTCCTGTATTTAATAGTATTCTTCATTATGCTATTTGATACAAGGGGATCCTGTGTAAAACATTTACATCTAGTAGTGTATACACTTAATGGCCATTTTATTAGTTGCCCATTAGTAGTCCATTGAACTTCTTTTGGCCTTTAGAAGTGCAGCAGTTCTTTGTGGCAGGCATAAATATTATTCGCAGGGAGAACCTAGGGTGTGTCTAGTGAATATTCCCCACACCATTTATTAGGGAGCTTTCACACGGAGTAAACGCGCGTGTATTTTTGCAAAAAACACGTGTAAAAATATGGCTCCCATTGACTTCAATGATATTTTTTACACTTGTAAAAATACGCCTGTAAAATGTCATTGAAATCAATGTGAGTCTTATTTTTACATGTGTATTTTGCAAAAATACATGCGCATTTACTCCGTGTAATGGCTACACCTGAACAACAGCCTGAACTGCTGACACTATGCAGGGAGGCTTCATTGATTCATGTTCCTTGCACCTAATTCTGACCCTCCCTTCAGCTTGAAGTCTGGATTCATCTGACCAATTGATATTTTTACACCGCTTTGATCCAGTTTTTGTGTTCTTTTCCCAGTGAAGTTTTGCTTTTCTGTTTTTCTTAGGGTGGGATTAGACGGCGCTTTTTTACGCAAAAAATGCATATCTATTTATAGAAACTAGGTGCGTTTTGAAGCAAAAACTTACGGTATAACCCAAGCTTTGATTTTTTTGTTACAGTTTGGGGTCCTAGGTCAATTTCCATACAGGGAGGCTCCAATCATGACTGTAAGAAAGTGGCTGTTCAATGTAGTTTTTCTTACAGTTGAGTCAATGATCTACTTAGGTTCTATTAAAGAGGACTTTTCATGTCTCCTAACATTGTGAGTGTTGCCGGTATGTGCCCTGTGCCAGAGATATGAATGTTGTTATTTTCAGTACTGATATCACTGCACTGTCAAAGGGGCCGGCCTCACAACTGAGCATCATCGCTGGGTGGTGAGGAACTCTGCCTTGCCTGTACAAGTTTGTAGAAGTGTACCATCAGGGGGTTGTTCCTAACCACCTAGTGATGACGCTGAGCTGTGAGGTCAGTCCCTCTGTGCAGTGATATTGGTACTGAAACTATTGGCACCAATATCTCTGCAACTGGGGCAGATACTCATTGCATCCGTATGTAACACAAGGTTGTGTAGGTTTTATCCCACCCTTTAGTTTGCTTACTTAGAGCCAGAATTTTACAAACCAATTCTGGCATATTTTAGCAATATTCCTTTTTTCTGACAATCCCCACCCATATGTCTAGCAAGTTTAGAAAATTATAGCTCAAACTAGATGTGCCATGTTTACGCCAGTGTCTGTCTGTAACCACAATTGCAAATCTGGGCCTTTGTCTGGGATTGCACTTCTACCTCATCGAAGTGAAAAGGACCCCGTAGACCAAAGTGTGACTATTCCTGGGTCAAAAAACCAAAAGCCTTTGTCTAATCTCAGTCATACTCTGTGAAACTAACACAAATATAATTGGACATTTATATGGAATATGTATCTTCTATTCCAGACCATAGTCGTGCCGGCTTACTAGAAACTGCTGAACAGTACCTAAAAGACAGGATTGAAGGAGGAGATAAACAGGCCCGCTTCCTTCTGGGACAACTTTGCTTTGAGGAGGTAAAGCCATAGCTGCAGAGAGATAACATGGATGACATATATACATCAGAATGTCTCATATACCATCCAGAGCTACAGTTAGGGCCAGAAATATTTGGACAGTGACACAATTTTCGCGAGTTGGGCTCTGCATGCCACCACATTGGTTTTGAAATGAAATCTCTACAACAGAATTCAAGTGCAGATTGTAACGTTTAATTTGAAGGGTTGAACAAAAATATCTGATAGAAAATGTAGGAATTGTACACATTTCTTTACAAACACAACACATTTTAGGAGCTCAAAAGTAATTGGACAAATAAACATAACCCAAACAAAATATTTTTATTTTCAATATTTTGTTGCGAATCCTTTGGAGGCAATCACTGCCTTAAGTCTGGAACCCATGGACATCACCAAACGCTGGGTTTCCTCCTTCTTAATGCTTTGCCAGGCCTTTACAGCCGCAGCCTTCAGGTCTTGCTTGTTTGTGGGTCTTTCCGCCTTAAGTCTGGATTTGAGCAAGTGAAATGCATGCTCAATTGGGTTAAGATCTGGTGATTGACTTGGCCATTGCAGAATGTTCCACTTTTTTGCACTCATGAACTCCTGGGTAGCTTTGGCTGTATGCTTGGGGTCATTGTCCATCTGTACTATGAAGCGCCGTCCGATCAACTTGGCAGCATTTGGCTGAATCTGGGCTGAAAGTATATCCCGGTACACTTCAGAATTCATCCGGCTACTCTTGTCTGCTGTTATGTCATCAATAAACACAAGTGACCCAGTGCCATTGAAAGCCATGCATGCCCATGCCATCACGTTGCCTCCACCATGTTTTACAGAGGATGTGGTGTGCCTTGTATCATGTGCCGTTCCCTTTCTTCTCCAAACTTTTTTCTTCCCATCATTCTGGTACAGGTTGATCTTTGTCTCATCTGTCCATAGAATACTTTTCCAGAACTGAGCTGGCTTCTTGAGGTGTTTTTCAGCAAATTTAACTCTGGCCTGTCTATTTTTGGAATTGATGAATGGTTTGCATCTAGATGTGAACCCTTTGTATTTACTTTCATGGAGTCTTCTCTTTACTGTTGACTTAGAGACAGATACACCTACTTCACTGAGAGTGTTCTGGACTTCAGTTGATGTTGTGAACGGGTTCTTCTTCACCAAAGAAAGTATGCGGCGATCATCCACCACTGTTGTCATCCGTGGACGCCCAGGCCTTTTTGAGTTCCCAAGCTCACCAGTCAATTCCTTTTTTCTTAGAATGTACCTGACTGTTGATTTTGCTACTCCAAGCATGTCTGCTATCTCTCTGATGGATTTTTTCTTTTTTTTCAGCCTCAGGATGTTCTGCTTCACCTCAATTGAGAGTTCCTTTGCCCGCATGTTGTCTGGTCACAGCAACAGCTTCCAAATGCAAAACCACACACCTGGAATCAACCCCAGACCTTTTAACTACTTCATTGATTACAGGTTTACGAGGGAGACGCCTTCAGAGTTACCGTATTTTTCGGACTATAAGACGCACCGGACCATAAGACGCACTAAGGTTTTAGAGGAGGAAAATAGGGAAAAAAAAATTTTAAGGAAAAAAAATTGGTGAAATATTTAATAACCTAATAATATAATATTTCACCAATGTAAATAGAACCGGGGGCTTTCGGACACAGGGATACCAAATGTGTATGTGTTTCACAGTAATGTTTTTGTTTTATATGTATTCTAGGGATATGGGGGTGATTTGAACATATATCTATCTAATCTATCTATCTATTCTATCTAATCTATCTATCTATCATCTATCTATCTATCTCCTATCTATCTATCTATCTATCTATCTATCTGTCTATCTGTCTATCTATCTATCTATCTATCTATCTATCTATCTATCTATCTATCCATCTATCTATCTATCCATCTATCTGTCTGTGTCTGTCTGTCTTTCTATCTATCTATCTATCTATCTATCTATCTATCTATCCATCTATCTATCTATCTATCTACCTATCTATCTCCTATCTATCCATCTATCTGTCTGTGTCTGTCTGTCTTTCTATCCATCTATATCTAATCTATCTCATCCATGGAAGTGAAGCTATGCAAGAAGAGAAAAAGGGGCGGGCCAGACGGGTGAAGGAGGTGTGGTTTTCTAAGCAAACTTGAAAACACACCTCTTTCACCCATCTGGCCCGCCCCTCCTTCACTGCCTCTCAGATCTGGCTCTTGCAATGAAGCCACACAGGCAGGGAAGTAGGGGCGGGCCAGACGGGTGAAGGAGGAGTGGTTTCAAGCTTGCCGAGAAAACCACGCCTCCTCCTCCCGTTTGGCCCGCCCCTCCTTCCCTGTCTGTGTGGCATCATTGCCGGAGCCAGATCTGAGAGGCAGTGAAGGAGGGGCGGGCCAGACGGGAGAAGGAGGCGTGGTTTTCTCGGCAAGCTTGAAACCAGGCTTCCTTCACCTGTCTGGCCCGCCCCTACTTCGCTGCCTCTCATATCTCGCTCCTGCAAACACGCGACACAGACAGGGAAGGAGGGGCAGAGCAGGCAGGCACCGTGCTGCTCTCCGTGCTGCTCCTCATAGACAGGACACAGACGCTGCACACGCTGCATTCGGTCTATAAGACGCACACACATTTTCCTCCCATATTGGGAGGAAAAAAAGTGCGTCTTATAGTCCGAAAAATACGGTAATTGCAGCCCTTAGAGTCCATTGTCCAATTACTTTTGGTCCCTTAAAAAAGAGGAGGCTATGCATTACAGAGCTATGATTCCTAAACCCTTTCTCCAATTTGGATGTGGAAACTCTCATATTGCAGCTGGGAGTGTGCACTTTCAGCCCATATTATATATATAATTGTATTTCTGAACATGTTTTAGTAAACAGCTAAAATAACAAAACTTGTGTCACTGTCCAAATATTTCTGGCCCTAACTGTACGTCACTTGCTAAGATTGTAAGATTTCTTCCTTAATAAAATGATACAGAATTTTTGAGTAAACAGGTTTTGAACTTAGAGAGGACCCAACACCTCTCCTGAAATGTCCGACCTAGTAAAAATACTTGTATTGACATCATCTAGCTATTCTGGGACACCTTTTGTGTAATCCCTCTATTGTTCTGCCTGGGAATATAAAATAAACCGACAACTGAAAAGGTTACCATTTACCATTTCAATAGCCAGAGTCTAGTTAGAGGTTTTAGAAAATATGCTCCAGAATCCCTATTACAAGTATTTACAAAAGCAGGCATGTCCAGCAAGGTGAGAGGACTACCTTAACGCTATTTGAGGCTGAGGTCCCTCGTGACATAAACGCCACGTTTTGGCCATGGTAGAAACACTGCAGCGTTTTATAGTCTCCACAAAGTGGGTTGGATTCTGAGTAGTTGAACCCCTATCTGTAAGGCTGGTCTTACACGACCGTAATGGTTTTTGCGGTCCGCAATTTGTGGATCCGCAACACAAATTTCACTCTAAAAACTCATTCCGCAGACATCAGGTGCCCAACCACAAAGTGTATCCACAACGTTCCGTGTGTATCAGTATTATGTGGATCCGCAAAAAACAAAACACACCACAAAACACACATGTTGACATCCGCAATTACGGATACACACTGAACATGTGTTGTGTGTATCCGCAAAAATGCACGCGCTCATAGACTTCTATTGGACCTTCCATGCCGTGCTGTAAAAGCACGGCCATTACGGACATGCGGTATACTATCCGGAGCATGGTTTCAGTGTGCCACACCACTGATAAAATCTACGGTCATGTAAGAGGCCTCATAGAAAACTATGGGACTGTAAATGGTCCGCAATTTTAAACCCGCAATTGCGGACCATTTGCGGTGTAAAACTACGGTCGTGTAAGACCAGCCTTAGTTATCCATTTTCAGAAAAGTGGTAAGCAGGGTGTACAACAGTAAAAAGTTGCAATTGTTGCAAAAAACAGTATTGAAAACTGCCTGTAAAATGGTGATATTTCTCTATAGGGTTTTTACCACATTCGGCTGTATTATTAACATCACTTCACACAGAGAACTAAATGATCCTATAGTGTGTCTTTCTTTCTTTCTTTCTTTCTTTCTTTCTTTCTTTCTTTCTTTCTTTCTTTCTTTCTTTCTTTCTTTTTAGTTGCTATGATTCCTAGAATTTCTCTATCTGCCATGTGCTTGTATGTGTTTCTCTCTTGTTATATACTACTGTACCATCTATGAAACTGTATCACTGAAATTTACCCATTGTGGGACTATTAAAGGATTATCTTATCTTATCTTATCTTATCTTACATATAATGCACATTAGACTGCCACTGTCCCTCTTGGTATAACCACCCCAAATAGTGCAGCATGAGTGTACTGAACGCTCCACTTTATGTTTTTCCTTTCAGGGCTGGTATGAAGATGCTTTATTTCACTTTGAGAAAGTCAAAGGTGAGGATTATCAGGCTTTATACCAAGCTGGAGTGATGTATTATGATGGCCTGGGAACTCAAGAAGATCAGGTATGTATTTTATTGAAATGAATCATCTTGAATTATTCTGGATATCAAGGATTACACATAGGAACAGTGTGCCATAACCTCCTCTGCTGCAGTCCTGCCATGGCCAGAATGACTGTTTGGTTATAATGGGCAAAATAGTCATAGGTTAGCGACTATAAATTCACCAACAACTGGCCAGCAGTGATTTACAGGTGCAGGAGAGTGGATAGAATTTAGACAAATGCCAAGTACCTTCAGCTCAAAGTGTCACATATTGCTGCAGATCTTTCCTATGAATTGCAGCCTTTGCAATGCAACTATTCATACAGACCCCACTATCCACAGGCGCTATTAGAGTATTGAAAAATCATCAGGGCTCCCAGCTCTTCCTTCTCTTAACAGTACACACTGCCTTACTACAGAGCAATTCATCTCCAACATATCGGTGCGAGTGCCCCCTGGTGGCTGACATAAGCATCATATGCAAAGTGTAAATTTCACCTTCACATCAGCCATTAGGACTAGTGCAATCTTGATCTGCAGGAGAAAAGTATACTCGCCCCTTTTTCATGAGTCTCCCAGATTTACATGCATAGCTTACCTGGTACCATATACACCTGTAGAAACACATCACAAATCATAGAAGAAATAAACTGTGTTGGGAACATTTGAGCTAATGCTAGATGTTGGCCTAGTGCAGGCAGCTGTATGTGGTCCTGGTAGTACACATCTTGTGATTGGTGCACGCCCTTGACCAACTGCAGCCTTAGGGCCAGTTCACATGAAGTTAATGCGCTCGCATTCTGGCACATATACACGCTCAAAACAGATCACATTAATTTCAATGGGTCGTTACAGGCGTATAACGCGAGCAAAATTACGCGCGTTATACACCCGTAACAACCCATTGAAATGAATATGATCTGTTTTGATCTCTCACATTCTGACACGTGTATACGTGCCAGAATGTGAGCGCATTAACTCCATGTGAACTGGCCCTTATTGAAACAAACTCACTGGATCATAGTGATCGCTCATACTGTGAGGTCCATTATGAGTGCAGATCTATTGTCCTGTACTCACAGCATGATATGAGTATGAGACAGCAGACGTGACATCAGACTGGCACTTGCAGCATGACAGATCACTATGATAAGTTAAGCCAAATTATGGGAAATGTGGATTCCACATACACTATATTACCTGGACCACACAATTGTGCATTGCTCCCAACAAAACAATTAATGCGGTTAAAACCGCAGTTTCTGATACCCTGATGGTGGGTGACGGCACTTGCGATATCAATCCTCGATATTGATCAAGCCTTGGGATTGATATTGCAAGTACCGGAACCCACCATCCGGGTGTCGGGAACTGCGGTTTTAACTGCATTAATTTTTGTTTTGTTGGGAGCAACGCACAATTGAACTCTCCTGATGAACCCAGAGGATTTTCTCTGGGGGAAACGCATTGAGAGATTATATTGAGCCAAGCTACAATGGGTGTCCTCTATTGGTTACTATTAGAGATGAGTGAACACTGTTCGGATCAGCCGTTCCGAACAGCACGCTCTCATAGAAATGAATGGAAGCACCTGGTAAGGCGACCAGCCGCCGGCAAAGTGTACGTGCCAGGTGCTTCCATTCATTTCTATGGGAGCGTGCTGTTCGGAACGGCTGATCCGAACAGTGTTCACTCATCTCTAGTTACTATGTATATATATCCAATCATGTTACATTGTAGATCCAGTATGCTTCTCTCTAAGCTTTAATATTGGGAATAGGATAGGGGGACAGCATCAGGTGTCTCTTAGCTCCTCAACTCACCTGGGTTTTTGGTATTGATATCTCCACCAGGGTGTGTTTTAATCAATTTTTGGTCGCTACTAGATATCTGTAGTTTGCCAACTATTAGGGTTGCAGCCCTCAATATCAGCATAAAGCCGCTCCAGTGCTTATGAAATATCCGTACTGGGTTGTTATCTTCATAGAGACGGACTGCATTGGCATTTACTCATGTAACCACAGAATTATACACATTTAGAGTGGTATACATGTGAGGTTTTGTTATAATAAGTTATAGCTCTGTGATCTCATACAACATATCCCCTCCATTTACAGAAAGGCATAATGAGGAGTGGGGAATAATAGGGCGTATGCTGATTTTTGTATTGTATGTATGAGGTTTTTGGAATAATCGATAAAAGTTGAGTTTTAATATTTTTGTTATCAATACATTATTTTGCCATTTCAATATTAATATGGGTATACACACCAGTTTATAACACCATGATCAAAAGTGTTATCCTTGCAGCCAGCAGGATAGAAGTCATATAGTCTCTGAAGCTGTGGGGCATCCGGAGGCGTTGGTCATATAAGACACATTACAGGATTAGATACACTGCTCTCCCCAGTTGCTGTATCATAGCCATGACTTCAGTGTATGACTCACAGGTCTTGGATTATTTTTGGAGCTTGTACAATGATATTAGAGTTATCAGCACGTACATAAACAGATTCCCCTGTTCTGTGCTGTGACACATTGTTGGGTGTGCTCTGTTTTTGTAGCTAGTCTTTAGATCCTTAATGTCTTTCCCAAGTTCACTCTGATTCATCAGTTCCTCTTTAAGCAATTTTTGCTGTATTTTCGTAACTGTAGTATTTGAATTGCAAATACACATAATACACATAATACATCCAAGAAGTCTTTTTCCGGTGCAGCATACCACATGGCTGGCAGTTCTTTACCTTAAGGCTGAGGTCCCACCTTGCGGAAACTGAGCTTTTTTGTTGCAGATTTTGTTGCGTTTTTTGAGTCAAAGCCAAGAATGGCTACAAATGGAATTGGAAATATACAGGAAGTATTTATACTTCTAACTTCTGCTCAATCTAGTCCTGGTTTTGGCTCAAAAAACCGCAATAAAATCTGCAACAAAAAAACCTGCGTTTCCGCAAGGTGGGGCCCTGGCCTAAAGGGGTGTCCCAGCCCTAAATTGAGTTTTTGTACTAAGACCTGGAAAACCTCTTTGGCTAGGCCCTACGTTACAGAAACGCAGTTGTTTTTTTAACCAAAGTCTAGAATGGCTATAAAAGTAATGGGAAGTATATAGGAAGCTTCTTATACTTCTAACTTTTACTCAATCCTTTCCTGCCTTTGGCTCAAAAACCAACAGCAAAATCTGCAACAAAAAAAGCTGCGTTTCCAAAACATGGTGACTCAGCCTTAGGGTCCATTCACACGGAACAAACGCGCGCTCATTTTGGCAAAATACACGTATAAAAAATACATGTGTAAAAATAAGACTCCCATTGACTTCAATTACATTTTTTTACATGTGTAAAAAAAAAACCACGTCAAAATACACATGTAAAATGTCATTGAAGTCAATGGGAATCTTATTTTTACACATGTATTCTTTACACGTGTATTTTGCCAAAATGAGTGCGCGTTTACTCCAAGTGAATGGACCCTTAAACTGGCTATAGAGAAATGGTCGACACTCTATAGATCTGAGGATATATCAGAATAACATAGGAGCTGTGGGTCAACAATAAAGGCCAAAATCTTGAGATTCTGAGAAATAACTAATCACTGTCAGATAAAATATTCTTCCTATAATAATAGACTCCTTTCAGTTTTATCCAAGATGATGTGGAAGTCTCGTATATAAGGTGACGGTTATCTGCCTGCATCTTGTTTTTCTTCCAGAGGAGAGGAGTGGAGTACATGAAGAGGATTATCAGCTCCGGCAGCCATCGAGCGAACCACCTGAAATCTGCAGCTGCATACAATCTAGGGCGAGCGTGCTATGAAGGCTGCGGGATGCGTCACTCTGACGAAGAAGCAGAGAGGTCATTCTTTCTCTTCAGGCTCTCATGTGGTAGTCCGCCTCTGCGTACATCACATATACGTATCCTCTCATTGTAGATGGTGGCTAATAGCTGCAGATAATGGAAACCCCAAAGCCAGTGTGAAAGCCCAGAGCGTACTAGGAATGTTCTACTCCCGACCTCCCAGCAAGAATCTGCAAAAGGTTATTCACGACCCTTACATGTCATCAAAGTATTTCCCCATCCAGTTTATTCAGGATGCAGTAGCGGCCACTAGAGGGTGCACGGTTTACCAAGTTCAGCACTTGATACAGATACAGGATATTTGATTTTCTATAGAATTTTATTCAGGATAGGTCATAAATATCAAATTGGTGTGGGTCCAATACTGGTCAGCTGATAGCAGCAGCCGTGACATCAGGAGTACACAGTATACAGAGTTGGGGGCAGACAGCTCTGTGCACTGGCTGTGCTGGGTTACTACAGATTGGCTTGCATCAATGTAATGTTTTGGGTTTCTTTCCTGCAGAATTTTTCATTGCGTTTCTCTCTGCAGATTTTCTACCCTTTTTATAGCTGTACGGAAAATGCCAGCGCTTCCGCAGATATAATTAACATGCAGCTATTTTCAAAAACTCAGGTGTTCAGAAAAGTGCAAGTTTTCTGCTAAAGATTTTTTTTTCTGCAATGTATGGGTGGGGTTAGCCAGAATCACATTCACTTTGCTGCTGCTGTAAAATGCAGCGGTTTTTGCAACACGGGGCTTCAGCCTCATTTTTTATTATAGTCTTTAGTAAAAATTTTCTGCTGTTTTGAATCTATGTAACCTTCTGTATCTCCATGGTAACAGACTACAAACAAGCCCTGCGTAGTCAGATCCTACAGTCACAGTCCATTCTATCTTCTTTCAGCTAATATACTAAATGGATGTAAGGAAGGTTTGAGGAAAAATACAAGGGAATGTTGCTGCAGGTTCAGACCTACTGTCTGATACTATTGAGATAGATAGGCAATTAGGCATGCATAGCAGCAGAAAGCGGAATTTTGGAATTGTAGATGCATTGATGCAATAAAAAAAAAAAACAGCTTTAAAGAGTTAAGTTTATAAGATTTCATTATATGAACGCAGAAACTCTCTAAACTCTGAAACCTGGCCATCTGTGGCGTAACTAGGAATGGCGGGGCCCCATGGCAAACTTTTGAAATGCTCCCCCCCCCCCACGACCGACGGCGAAGACCTCGACCGACCAACCCCCCCGCATTCCTGTGTGCTCTATTATTCTATTATGCCCCACAGTGGCCCTTGCACACAGTATTATGCTCCATAGTGGCCCCTGCACACAGTATTATCCCTCATAGTGGCCCCTGCACACAGTATTATCCCCCATAGTGGCCCCTGCACACAGTATTATCCCCCATAGTGGCCCCTGCACACAGTATTATCCCCCATAATGGCCCCTGCACACAGTATTATGTCCCCGTAGTGGCCCCTGCACACAGTATTATGCTCCGTAGTGGCCCCTGCACACAGTATTATCCCTCATAGTGGCCCCTGCACACAGTATTATCCCCCATAGTGGCCCTTGCACACAGTATTATGCTCCATAGTGGCCCCTGCACACAGTATCATGCTCCATAGTGACCCCTGCACACAGTATTATCCCTCATAGTGGCCCCTGCACACAGTATTATCCCCCATAGTGGCCCCTGCACACAGTATTATCCCCCATAGTGGCCCTTGCACACAGTATTATGCTCCATAGTGGCCCCTGCACACAGTATTATGTCCCCATAGTGGCCCCTGCACACAGTATTATGTCCCCATAGTGGCCCCTGCACACAGTATTATGCTTCATAGTGGCCCCTGCACACAGTATTATGTCCATTAGTGGCTCCTGCACACACTATTATGCGACATAGTGGCCCCTGCACACAGTATTATCCCCCATAGTAGCCCCTGCACACAGTATTATGCCACACTGTGAACACCCATGAACAATTATTATACTCTGGGGTCTTTTCAGACCCCAGAGTATAATAATCACAGACCCAGAGGGGATATCAACATAAAAAACACTGTTACTTACCTATCCCCGGCTCCGCTGCACTCCTCGGTGGTGTTGGCCATCTTCAATGATGTCAGGAAGTAGGCCCGAAGCCTGTCTGGATCCTGGAGAGGTAAGTAACAGTGTTTGTTATGTTCCCTTACCTCTCCCGGGCCTCCGATCATTATACTCGGGAGTCTGTTTTTGGGGCCCGTGGCGTCACTTACTGATCCCGGCTCCTGCCAGGATTGGTAAGTAAATAGGGCCCGTTACAGTCTGGAGTAACTCCAGCCGATAACGGCCTATTAAGAAAAAAAAAAACGCACCGGTAGCGGCTGCCGCAGGGCCCCTAATGCCCCGGGTCCCGTGGCAGCTGCTCCCCCGGTAGTTACGCCCCAGCTGGCCATGATTTCCTTATTGTGGTTGGGTTATTTTCTTATACATGTAGTGTCTCTGCTTGCTAAGCCTGTCCATAATAAGGAAATCTTGGCTGGGCTTCTGACAAATCTCACACCACAGAAACTTTCAGCGTATCCATTGGCAATTGAACAAGAAAACAGACTGTCACCACTAAGATACTTTGAAAAAAAAAAAAGTAGTAGGCTACAAAATGAACTATTTATATTTGTAAAAATGTTAATATGGTTATGCTTGTGGGGGGAACCCCTTTAATATTATACCATATAAATGGTTGGCATTTTACAGGCTTTCTTCTGGCATTCAGAAGCTTGTGGTAATGGCAGCGTGGAGTCGCAGGGAGCTCTTGGTGTGATGTATCTGTATGGTCTGGGAATACGGAGAAATCTGCAGTTTGCACTGGAGTGCCTGAAGGAAGCAGCAGAGCGGGGAAACGTGTATGCACAAGGACACCTGGTGGGCCACTACTACAACAGGAAGCTCTACACAAAGGCAGCCGAGCTAGCCAAGAAGTAAGACCACATGGCTACAACAGGATATTTACTATTTTTTTAAACATCCCAAACTACTTTGTTACTGGAAATATCTATAACCTTGTCAGAGAACCAGTTTTTATGCCAATATTTCCATGCAAAAAAAAAAAAGGCTGAGACCAGCGATCCAGTCATTAGTTCTCCAACACATATATTACCCATGTGAAGTGTTACGGCTTGTTCCCACAGGACTGAAACTGGAAATATACAGGAGAGAAGAAAATGTCATTGCAGACAGGATACATAGTTTGCCACATTTACTGTTGGCATTGGATTTTGGATTTACTGAAATCCATGTCTGCGGTATAAACAGACACATTGCAGAATTACAGTTCCAAGCTGCAGGTCAATTTCTGCTGCACATGGGTGAAATTTAGAGAAATCTGATTTACTGTCATAACCTGCACATCTTCTGCATGCACTGCTGGGACCAAAAAACTGCAGTGGAGTTCCCTTTTTAAACTAAAATCTGACCATACACATTAGATAGCCGTTGTCTGACACCCCCATAACACATGCACACTCAGCTGAGCCGTGCATAACTACTGGATAGTGCAGGGGAGAACGTCACTGCTAGACATGTTTAGTAGTGGCTTATCTTCCCATGAGCACAAGGATCAAGCAGTTGGCATTCATCTGCTGTCAGGAAGGGTAAGGAGGACCCCATGGACATTACAGGGCTCCTGATGACAAAGAGGAATTTGTTAATGGTGCAAGGACAATGTTTTTGCCATGTGCAAATAGATTTCTTTTTAGAGCTCCACTAATTCCTTAGTTACATTTTAGGGTCTGCATACAATACACAAAACAATTACAATACTAATTGGCACAGTGGAATAGAGGGCCCGGCCCGCAGGGGCTTACAATCTATGAGTGAAAAGCGTGTAGATGTGCTGCCACTTTAAGAAAAACTAACGTCACCTAGCAGACATTTGTAGTGGCGTATCTGCTAGGCGTTCAGATGTTCGCTATTTGCTATCTTTGGTTTTCCAACTGCTATGGTCTAGGCACCCCTCAGCACGCTATTGTATAACTACAACTCTCAGCATGCAGACGCTCTCTGCTGTTCTTGGAACTCCCATGGAAATGAATGGAGGATGCTGGGAGTTGTAGTTTCACAGCAGCTGGAGAGCCGAAGGTTGCTGACCACTGGTCTAGGCAGAAAGCTTATTTACTGGGAGTTGGTGGATGTCTCCAGGTGATGTGAAGGAGAATAAAGCCTAGACAGGTTAGGGATGCTGGGCTGGGGGCTCATCGCCCCACTAGTTCTCCTGAGTTAGTTTTACTTCATTATAAAGTTCTGTATACTATACAGCTCCCACATAGCAACATTGAAAGCTTCCAGGCTTGCCAATTATATGATAAATGAATGATAAAAAGCTCAGCCTATAGCAGGGCAAGATAATAATATAGCATAGCAATTTTACCATACACTGCAATTCAGTAACATTGCAATCTATGTATCAGCTGAAGACTGCAGGTTCAAGCCCTCTAGGGTTTTTAAAATGATATTTAAACATATCAAGAAACTCAAATAACCTCATATATAGAGAGAGAGTCCGTATTTTTCGGACTATAAGACGCACTGGACTATAAGACGCACCTAGGTTTTAGAGGAGGAAAATAGGGAAAAAAAATTTTGAAGCAAAAAATGGTAAAATATTTAATATATGGGAGTTGTAGTTTTGCAACAGCTGCAAGACCACATTGACAGGTGACCCTGCAGCTGTACGGGGACGCAGAGTGTTTTTTTTTTTTTTTTTTTTAGTAGACTGGGCATTTTCGGACACAGGGATACCTAAGCTTTTTTTTTTTTTTTTTTTTACTATTTTATTCCCCCCCGGTGGCTTGAACCTGCAGTCATTTGATTGCAAGTCCCATACACGGCAATACAATTATATTGCTGTTTATGTGACATTCTGTATACTATTACAGCTGGTCATAGACCCAGCCGCAATGGTAATATAGCAGTGACAGGCCTGGGAGCCTTCATTAGGCTCCTGGCTGTCACCCGAACAGGTCGGCTCCTGCGATATCGCTGCGCAGGAGCCGGCCTGCAACTTTACAGGTATGGGGCCGGTGAGGACCTGCTGCTGGCTTCATGCAGGGCAGGAACGTAGCGATGTCTCAGGCCCCGGCACCTGTGCCGGCGTCTATCCCTCGCCGGCATCCGCCTCTCTATTAGGGCTAGTTCACACGTGAACTGCCCGCGTGGGTTTTAACACCAAGAGAGACGCAGCGAGCCGCGTCTCTCTCTGGTCAAAACCCGCCTGCCACGACCATCGCGGTCGCGGCTTTCCCCTCCGCTGTCGGCTCAAATGAATGAGCCGACATAGGAGGGTGCTGCCGGGGGCGGAAGCCTGAAGAAAGGGCATGTCGCTTCTTTTCTCCGCTAGCAGCAGCCCGCCGCTAGCGGCGAAAAGAAGCCTGGCGATCTACATAGATCACCATTGTAAGGGGAGGTTTTTGACGCGAAATCCGCTGTCAAAAACCTCCCGTTTGCTCACGTGTGAACGAGCCCTTACAGCAGATGCCGGGCGGCCACATTTGGACTATAAGACGCACCCTTCTTTTCCCCCCAAATTTGGGGGGGAAAAAGTGTGTCTTATAGTCCAAAAAATACAGTATGTACTGTGTTCATGTAATATGTATTCTATTTACACACACAGATGTATTTAAAATTTGGGGAGTAGAAATTTTCATTCCCCTAATTTTTTTTCTGTTTAAGAGAGTTAGTGGTCTAGATAGATAGATAGATAGATAGATAGATAGATAGATAGATAGATAGGAGATAGATATAGGTTTGTAGTATGTTTTTTAGTATACCAGGTCTAGGTTTTGTGCAGTTGCTCAGATGTAGTCTGTGGTCTGTGTTATGCAGCAGGACAATGACTAGTTACATGTCAACTTTTGGGCAGATGATTGTTCTTAAGAACAATACAGAATTCCTAGTAACTTCAATAAGTTGTCCAGGTCATGAGTCAGCCAACATCCTCACACTGTACTCCACAAACATCATATACTTGGTATGCTGTCCTTGTCTTATGTTAAAGAGTTAATTATAAGGTAATCAATAAGCTAATTATAAGCGTAGCTATGTAGACAGGGACTAGATGCCAAATACACATCTGTTTGGCTCTGTACGACTGACATAATTATAGTTATTGAGGTTACAGGTACAGAATAGGATTTCCCCTTTATTGAGAATACATTTTATTTATATAGCGACAACATATTCTGCAGCACTTTACAATTTCATGGGACTAGTAAAGTTGTCAGTGGACGAACCTCCACAATCCCTGTGTCTAATGACTGGGGTCCTAAACAATAAGGTGCCCCCTAGCTGGTGAGGCGAACAAGTTTCACAGCATATGATTGAAAGCTACACAGTCCTTTCCCTATAGCTGCAGCAATTTGCGGTTTAACTTTAGTTTAGCGTTTTATATATTTAGATATTTTGATATGTATTTTTGCATTTACAAATATAACAAAAAAAAATAATTTTTAATCTTTTAGCTACACATTGTCCTTAGGGTTTCTACCCCAAGAAAGAAAAGTGCTGGAATATATAGGTCTAATGTATACAATGCTCACTAGTCACATGAAGCATACCGATCACACATGGCCGTCTTGTGACACATATTAATCTGCATTTAGTAAACACTTACTTTTATGCTGTTAACTCCTATAGGATTGTACAATATGACAACATAGACCTATTAGCAAATGCAGAAGATTGTCTACCTGTGTACACAGCTAAAGGAATTGCTATGGCCAACTTCTACCTAGCTAGATGCCTCCATCTTGGTTTGGGCATAAAGCCAGACACAGCTGCTGCAAAACAACACTACAGAAAGGTAAGCGAGAATAATTAAACTTTCCAGAGGCTTTTTACAATTTATGACAGGTTGACTATCTCCTGATATACAATATTGCTGTCATGAGTTATAGGGATCATGATAATATATACAGTATATTAGAACTTGGATACCCTGTTGTTCTTTTTGCATGTCATCAGCATGGATGTTAGTTCCCAAGATTGATGTAAAAAGTCCATCACCAATGAGCAAGGCCTTCAGACATGGTAGTCACACAGGGCATTTGTACCACAGGTAAAGTGTAGGCAGTGTGCTAGTGGAAGCTATGATGATGTAGATATCAGCATGGTTTGAAAATGAACTCCAAAGTGTCTGCTTTCATTGTTCGGCCCCATGTAGTGCTAACGCCTCAGTTTTGCCGCAGCATTTTACAGTACCTGCAGAATGGATGGCATTCTGGCTAATCTCATCCACATATTGCAGAAATATATCTGCAACAGACAAACTGCGATTTCAAAAACAGTTGCATTTTTGTAAATCAAAGTATTTTCCGCAGCACTTTTTGGCTGTGGCTCGCTATGTGGGGCTTTAGTTTTAAAGAGGCAACAAAAAATTACCTTGTATTAAAAAGGTAGGGGGAAACTAGCTGATTGGTGGAGGTCTGACTACTGGGTCCCCCAGTGATCATGAAAACTGGGCTGTTTTGCACCCCTGCTTGAATGGAGCAGCAGACCAGGCAGTGCACACACCAATCCAGTCGTTTAAATGGAACTCCGGAGATAGCTGAGCTCTGGATTTTGACTATATACTGCAGTCCCATTGAAATGAACAGAGCGCAATGTGCACTGCCTGACCTGCTGCTCTAATCCAACTTGAGAACAAAACACCCCAGTTCTTGTGCTTGGTGGGGGCCCCTGCAGTCAAAACCTCCACTTACCAGCATGTTGCTCCCTTGGATAATGGTAAATTCTAGTTACTGGAATAACCTCTTTAAGGGCCACACACTAACCTCTGAAACAACAGTGGCTATTAATGAAAGCAGATACAAGAGAGTTCACTTGAAAACTCTGCCGATCTCCACATCAACAGTACTCTGCTCTCCCCATGAAAAACACATGCATGCTTACCTGAGCCCTGTATATTCAATACACAGGGAAGTCCAGAGGAATAGTATTTGGCTGACATCTGTTGAATGTGTATGGGCATCTTTAGTCATCTGAACCGAGTAAAATATAGTAATTTAGGGCCCATTCACAAAGCAGAATCTGCCTAGTTCCTCCTCCTATTGTTTTGAATGGGAAGTGAAGCTGATTCAGCCACAGAGTCCGCAGCACAAGATCCCCTGCAGATTAGGCCCGTTTAGGCTAAAGCCTCAAGTTGTGGAAATGCAGCTTTTTTTTGTTGCAGATTTTGTTGCGATTTTTTGAGCCAAAGGCAGGAGTGGATTGAGCTGAAGTTAGGAGTATAAGAACTTCCTATATATTTCCTTTTCCATTTGAAGCCATTTTTGGCTTTCACTCAAAAAACTGCAGCAAAATCTGCAACAAAAAAAAGCTGCGTTTCTGCAACGTGGGGCCTCAGCCTTAGGGGGCGTTCACACTACCGTCTGTGTCCGACAGGTAGTGTCCGCTCCTAGTGTCTGTTCAAAATCTGGCACGAACATTAGGAGTGGACACTAGCTGTGTCCATGACACCTGTCATTTATTTAAATGGCGATCGGGTGCGTTCTTTTGCACTCCGACATGTTGGGTTTTTCTGTCCGCTTGAAAAGTCGGACATCTTCACTTGCGGACAGTGAAGGAAGGGCACGGAGTGCAAAAGAACGCACCTGATCGCCTTTTAAATGAATGACAAGTGTCACAGACACAGCTACTGTCCGCTCCTAATGTCCGTGAGAGATTTTGAACAGATACTAGGAGCGGACACTACCTGTCGGACACAGACGGTAGTGTGAACGCCCCCTTATCCAGCATTCCCTCGTGAGGATCCAGGAAACAGAAAATAAAGAGGAATCTGAAGCTGATGTCCACCTAACACTCCTCTACAAATTCTGCAGTATGAATGGGCCCTTATAATTCTGATGTGACTATTACCATTCTGAATGGATGTATCTAGGAAGGTTATGCCCCAGTGCCATTATTAGTACATTACTACCTTCTGTAGGGGTTGGTCAGGGTGGTTTGAGGTACATATTGTAGAGTTAATACACAGGTCAGATGCACTCAGATCTGTTATGTAATGTTACTGTTTTAGGAATTTGACACAATTTGATGCAGAATCTGATTGAAATCTGACTTCCTTTCATTTCAGTGGGAGGCTGTAGCAGATTTTCTCAGCTAGTGGGGAATAAAACCCAAGCATCCCTGTCTGTTATTCAGGCGGATTCTGGCTCTGCCCAAAAAAAGGAAATCCTTTTTTGACAAGCAGAAAAAAATCTGCTTTAAATTCCTGAAGCCTTTTCTGCTTGACAAATTCAGTGTCAAACTCCTACATGTGAACACTCTCCAAGACCCTTAGTCCAGTCGTCCAGCTCTTGACTTGTACTGTTATTCTAACCATTCTATCTTCCAGGCTTTTAGCATTGATGCAGATGTGAGCAGTGATCTCCAGAGTGATGTCATATATGGAAATATATAGCAGTGATTTATCTCTAAACTTCTAGTCCCATGACACGCACCATGCTGAAAATTAATATTGCACTATCTTGTGAGCAGCCATGATGATTTGCCAATATACACTATTAAATACATACGTTGCACCTTCTTCTGATACGTACTTGAGTGTTCCTTGTTTGGAATAAGACATTGACTTCCTGTGCGGTTACTGTCTCAGCAATAAACCGGTGACCAGAGTTCATTTTTTTATTTATTGCTTACAAATAGTTTAAATAATGGGCAGTCTTTGGTAAAAATAAAAGCAGTAAAGAATAAAATATTCACAAATACATTACATAAAGTATTGCACAAAACATTCTTCAATACACCGGAAATAATAAAGGAATGTTCGAGATCCTCAATGAGGAAATGATCTGTACAACATTCAGTTTAGTCTCACCGCTATATCTTACATAACACCTCCTCTTCTTGAATGTCATGCACGTCCAGTGCCTAACGTTCCACTGAACTGGTTAAAAGAGTCCCCCCTGTACTTACACTACGTTTACATCTGCGGCATTGTCTCCGAAAAACGGGCCATCTAGTATGGGACACTAACGGATCTTGAGGGACTCCCTTGACCCCATAAGAGTGTCTCATGTGGGATTTCTGACGTACTCTGCGCAGAGACTCTGATACAGATGTGGACGTAGCCTTACAGCATATTAACACTGCAGGCCTTATTGTAGAGGGAATGGTAACCAAATAACATTTCTTAAGTAAAACCGATATCAATGCAGCATTATTGTCTACAATGACTACAGTAATGGCCTCTCCTGTCTCACATAAAATAAAGGAAAAAAAAAAAAAAAAAAAAGACACCGGAGAAGAAGTAGTCCTCAGTCGGCCCTCTATGGAAAAGAGGAAAGTATTGAGCATGTCTATTGTTACACAGACATTAGAAGTAGTGGTTCACTTTGTGCTGTCACAGACTGGACCAGCTTTAAGTTGTTCTAAATGAGTCCTTAGTTCTGGGCACAACTCTACCAGAAGCACTTCAAGCAAGACCTGGAAGAAAACATACAGAAGTGTATCAGCCATGACCGCGGCCTGTATCAAACAAGAACAATATGGCTTAAAGATGATATAAAAGGGCAACTGTATACACACTGGTTTCTGGTGATACATAAACCAGTAGTAGTGATGACTACGAGGAGGCAGGTGTTGGGCCATACCTTTGTAACTCAAATATAGAAATTTTTTATTCTGAAATGTGGCTCCATATAGACTATTCCCATCATGGTCATAGTGCTGGTGGACACAAGAGCTTAATAGGTCCCCATTAGAGATGAGCGAGTAGGTATTTGATCAAATACTACGGTATTCGAAATACTCGTACTCGATCGAGTACCACTCGCTATTCGAATGGAAAAGTTCGATGCAGAACCAGCATTGATTGGCTGAATGCTATACAGTCGGCCAATCAACGCTGGTTCTTCTCCTACCTTTAGAAGTCTTCTCCGTGCAGCTTCCCTGTGGCGTCTTCCGGCTCTGAATTCACTCTGCCAGGCATCGGGCCTGGGCAGAGCCGACTGCGTATGACCGCTTGTAGTGCGGGCATGCGCAGTCGGCTCTGCCCAGGCCCGATGCCTGGCAGAGTGAATTCAGAGCCGGAAGACGCCACGGGGAAGCTGCACGGAGAAGACTTCTCGGAGGATCCAGCCTGACCCTCACTCGTGGACTTGGTAAGTATAATTTGATCAAACGTTGCCTACCCCTGAAACGAGCATTTTCCCCTCATAGACTATAATAGGGTTCAATATTCGATTCGAGTAGTCGAATATTGAGGGGCTACTCGAAACGAATATCGAACCTCGAACATTTTACTGTTCGCTCATCTCTAGTCCCCACTTTTAGTCATTGGTTAGGGAAGGGTGGGTGAAAATAGTCAGACCACCACCTTGTAACGTTTACCACCAGTGAAAATTACTGGAATACCCCTTTAGGGGGCATTCACATAGAGTAAACAGGCGCCGATTCTGCCACGATAACTCGCTGCAGAATCAGCGCTGATAAAAAGACTCCAATTGACTTCAATGTGTTCTGCGCGGAAAACGGAACCCATTGAAGTCAATGGGAGTCTTTTTAATCAGCACTGATTCTGCCGCAAGTTATTGTGGCAGAATCAGCACCACTTTAGGGCTAGTTCACATGGGAGCAATGAGGCGGATTTTGACCACGGATTTCGACTCAAAATCTGCCTCCATACAATGGCGTTCGTTTTTTCGCTAGCAGTTTTTTGCTGCTAGCAGAAAAAAGAAGCAACGTGACCTTTCTTCAGGCGGATTCCGCCTGAGGAAAGGAATAGAAGTGAATGGGAAGCGGAAAACGTCACTTTTTTTGCAAAAAAAACGCGACACTTTTTTTTACGGTCCATTCACTTTAGGGGAACGGAAAACTGCCTGGTGTTTTCGGAAGCGGTTTTTACTAAAAAACTGCTCCAGAGAACGCTCCAAAAAACGTGTCAAGGTCCAAAAACCGCTTCCTAATTAGGAAGCGTTTTTTTTTCCGGACCAAATTAAGCCACACGTAATTTACGGGTGAACTAGCCCTAACTCCGTGTGAATACCCCTTAGGTTGTAACTACTGTTGTACATCCAGTTAGAAGATTATTATAGAAAATATATTAGCACTAGGGTAATAAAATTGCAAAAAGAAACAAAGTTACACTTGATTGAGATGCAAAATTTGAATATACCTTATACAATTGCTCCACATTTACTAACAGACAGTGTGAACTTGCACATACAGTTTGAAAGCGAGTCAGATTTATCACAGAGACCGATGGTGGATGATAAATCTGCTGTATCCTTAGACTGTCTAGTCTACGTTAATATTGTCTATTTCTTGGCTTGCTTACTCTGAATTTGTAGCAAAAATCTTGACACAATTTAGACACAACCCCTTTCCATGAAGTCACAAATCACTCAAACTACCCAATAACCACTAGACTGGAGCTGCACTGTACAAAGCCTTCAGGCAGGTGCTAGCTTCAGGGCATGCGGCCAATCCACCACTTTATGAATATCCATGCAGCACTCCAAAATATTGGTTTATTCATAGATGTACCAGATTTTGGTTCCTTTTATGCCAAGGACGAGTTGCAATGACAATGGTAAATCTGCCTTATTGTTCTTTTACATTGAGCACTTCTAGATTTCTAATCTTTCGTCTTTCCTAGTACACAAATAGTACAGATCAGGGATTTGCAAACTTTTTTTTTTTTTTTTGACTCTGACCTGACCTGACAATTTTTTGTGATGCTGGAGCAAAGAAACTCTACCATGAAGTGCCAAACTACTGTACACTATATTGTACACGGTCACTAGTGGCAACCAAATAAACAGGACAGCACACAAAACCCATAGCAACACACAATACTACATTGCAACACAAAATACCTCCCCAGCGGGAGCGAATACCAGCAAAACATCCGTGCGGCACAAAATACTTCTCAAGCCTCCCACACACCACATTGCAGCACATCTCACCCTCAGTAGTGTCACTGGTAGAAGCATTGACCCCCAACCTTCCCTTCTCGTAATGGGAGATTTTATCTGCCATTTTCCACTTCTAGACATTTGTCAGCATCTTTCGCCTCAAAACCTTACAAACTTGCAGCAAATCATTGCCCACACCTTCCATAGGTCAGGAGTATCTCCACAACACAGCGAGGAGATAAGAAGATCCATCGTCCATCCAGAGGCCTATGTCTCCAGATCAGAACATTCAGCCTGCAGACTCCAGGTGAACTGCGACCAGGTTAAGGACCTGTGGACTCCTGTCACCTACAGGTCCTTCAGTCTTTCTAGCCACACAGACTGCACTGATAGAATAGATTAAGGAGTACCGTTTCAGCCTTAAAGGGGTATTCCCATGAACATAATCATATCTATATTTGTAGATAATTGAACGTTAAACATTTTTGCAAATATAAGTAGTTAAAAATTCTGCAGAATTTTAAAGATTTTCTCTATCGTCTTAGTGGCGATAAGCTGTTGGCCTTGGATACGACCATGAATGCAGAAACTTTCAATGATCTGGGACTTATCAGGAACCTAGCAATGATTTTCTTAGAGTAGCAGGATTATTAGGAAGAGACACTACATGTATCAGAAGATATCTCGGCTACAACAAGGAAATCATGACCCTAGGAAGATCCAGCATTCAAAGCCTTATCCACTGGCAACTGATCAAGTCAACAACTTGTGACCAGAGAATATTCATAAAAATTCTTTAAAACGCTAAAAAATGTATAATTACTTATATTTCACATCTTGAAGCTAATGGCTCCTCGGCTGTCGTCTTCTTCTTTTCACTCTCCTGCGCACTGACGTAGTTCCGGCAGTCTTGACATCCGCAATTACGGATACACACTAAAAATGCACGCGCCCATAGACTTCTATTGGACCTTCCGTGCCGTGCCATAAAATCACAGCCATTACGGACATGCGGTATACTGTCCGGAGCACGGTTGCGGCGCGCCACACCACTGACAAAATCTACGGTCGTGTAAGAGGCCTCATAGAAAACTATGGGACTATAAATGGTCCGCAATTATAAACCCGCAATTGCGGACCATTTGCGGTGTAAAACTACGGTCGTGTAAGACCAGCCTTAGTCTTTAGTATTGGTGTATTTTGATAAGCACCGAGTACATTAGAAATTCAACATCAATTAATGGTGGTTACCCACAATTTTAAGCATTAGCTGCTTTCTAATCAAAACAGTGCCATACCTGTCTATAGGTTGTGTCTGGTATTGCAGCTTACAGAGATATAATACTACATATAAACTGTAGACAGTCATGACACAGTTCTTGGAGAAAAACAGCCACGTTTTTCTAATCCTGAACAAGTCCTTTAATGTATGTATCGGAATACTACTATGCATCAGCCTACTAGACAACAGTGATGTACGAAAGAAGTTGTAACTATTGGATTTCAGCTATAGTAAGGTGTTGTGTAGCCTATCCTCTCTCCTTATATTTCATGTTTTGCCACAATTTATGTATAATATCTAAAGAGTGTCATGTTCTGGGTCAGGTGTCACATAAAATGGCTGGAAAGTGACAGTATAAGACATATAAATCTATAACTTACATATAGCAGATGTTTATTGGCTCGGTGTTCTTGGAGTGCATTGAACGTCTTTATTACACCATGTCGGGCATTCTGCTGTCCGACCAGGTTTTGAAGGACATCTGTAAGACAAACAATGTGGATTACATAACTCCATTGTCTTCTTTGTGCCTGGACGACGGCTTCCTAGCCTGCCTGGAAATAATCGCTGTCCTCCTTTCCCCGAGGAGATGGATGTGAAATTAGCCGCCACTTAATCTGCTTTTAATTCACAGTAAAACCATCAGCGTGCCCTGAGAGGTATATATAGTGCTCGTGTATTAATGAATAGGTCAGCTTCACACTTCCTGCATTTATCCCTATTAAGCCTGCGGATGACAGCACTTCTAGTCTAGAAGACCACACTCCTCCTCACTGGATCTATTTATGAGCACACCAACTCCAGAGGAGATCCGCTATACAGAAATATAAGGCGCTGGATACTTTCTTAGAGCAACAGAGTGTGATTTCGGAGATACATAGTACTGTCACTGCTATATGACCAATAACCATTATTACATTTTAGGGGCTAGGTTCATAGCAATGGATCAGAACAATGGACATTAAAGAAATTTTACTCTTGAGTCCTCATTCGCTTCATTTGTGAAAATAAAACAAGAATGTCCCTTCCATCTGCTTTAGACAGGAAAAATAAAGAAGATTGCAGGGTTATTTTATCAATCTGAAAACCTAAAAGCGACTATTTCTCCATAACCCGACCCCTTCAACCATTTACAGGCACAAGAAGTAAAAATACAGTAATAAAATATAATTAATAAATATACAACAAGCTCTGGATCTAATTAATTCTCCAATATCAATAATTGTATAATGTCACTGAAAAGAATTTTATTTTGAAGCCGGAGTTTGTAACTTTTTTCGGATCTGACTCCACCCAAAACTAGTCCCTACTCTGACTCCACTTCCCTGTATTATAGGGTGTACATGACATATACAGTCACCCAAGAGAAGGAGTACAAGCAAGGACAGAAAAGTGCAAGCGCACAATTGCTACCCCCTGGAACACCCACTGATATTACATCTATACACTCAAAGCATTCGGCTGGCATCACGTGTTGTGGTAGTGGGCTACATGGACTATTACTGCATGGAAAAAACTGCATTTTACTGTGTTTCGTTTTGTAACATTTTTAAACATGTATTACCAGTTATTTAAAAAAAAAACAAAAAAAACACCATCTTAGTGAGCCTGCACACGGAGTTACGCTCCGCTCATTCTGAATGTAAAACTCGTTCAGAATGAGCGTGTAAAAACCAGCTCCCATTGATTTCTATGGGTGCCGGCATACGCACGTATCACATTGAAAGCAATAGGGGAAAAAAGCCTCCCATTGATTTCAATGGGTAGCGCACGTATGCCGGCACTCCGTGTAGAACATAGCTATATTACACAATCATGACAATATAAAATCTCCAATACCAAAATAGCCTGATGTAATCTTATATCTCATTATACAAAATACATGACAATCCTCACTTAAGCTAGGTTCACATCTTTGTCAGAATCTCTTTAGGCTACAGATTCCGCCACAAATCAGTGGAAAGAAAAGTCCTGCATGGAGGACTCTTCTCTCAGCCGGTTTGAGTATGAAAACGGTGGAAACCCAGTGGATCCCATTTCAGGCTATGAGGTCCACAGGTAAAAGCTCTTTTAGCAGTCGGGCTCTCAGTCACATGGGTTCCCTGGCAGACCTGAATAACTGAGAGCTTGGTGTAAGTGTGAAACTAACATTGAAGGCAAATTCATTGATTCAGGTCCTTACTCTGATCATTTTGGGAACTACATTTTTAAAGAGGACTTTTCACCACATCCAGTAAGTTCTTAGCATCTGTTAATAGACATTGCTCCTCTGATTCCAGCGCAGTTGGAATTCTCTCTCTAATCCTCACCGTTCCAGAGCAACAAGTGCAGTTAGTTTTGGTGCCTGATGTGCTAAGTAATCTCTGTAATGTCAGGTGGGCGGTGGCAGACAGGGGGTGTGAGTCTGAGCTCTAATCAGAGACAGCCAGTGTCAGAGCTCAGAGTTACACCCCTTGTCTGCTCCTGCCTGATACTGCTCTCCTGACACTAGAGAACCTAAATAGCACATTAGGCACCAAAAGTAACGGTACTGACTGCTCCAGAAGAGTGGGGACTACAGAAAAAATGCCATCTGTTCCAGAATAAATGGAGCAGCAGTTATTATATGATGTAAAGAGTTGTCTCTGATCAAAAAAAAAAAAAAAAATCTTATTGGTCATATCTTCCAAAAATGGCTCCACGCCCGTCAATGAGTTGTGTACTGTAGTTTGGCTCCACAACAGTAAGGCTGTGTTACAAAACAAGCATGGGGCACTGTTTTTGCAGGAAAGCAGTCACGTTTTTTTCTAACCATGCACAACAGGTTTTTAAGAAGGATGTGACTCCAAAACCTTAAGATCTTGATCTCAATGATCAATGCACTGCCAGAACCGCTATAGACGTATACTTACCTGGGATATTTTCAAGTAGTTTTTGCTGTGCTTTATGTTTTGTTTCCTGACACTGCAGCTCTGTTCTTGAGGTTTTTGGAGGAGCCAATTTTCCATTAGGCCAAAATGCATCTCTGAACACATTGATATAGTACACCAGCATCTGCTCACTGAAAATCCAATTGACTGTGTCTCGGATCTGTCTGCATGGAATAAGATATATAAATCAACCATGTGTATTACAGTAAAGGCAGAAGACAATAACAATTTGCCGACTACTTATTCAGAACTTATTTGCTGGTGGAAGAAGAGGAGTTTAAGGGGTCAATCACAGTTCCTGCTTCTTTCAGAAGTTAATACATAGATGTGCATTATACACATGACTGATAGTAGACAGTGGTATTGTTATACTGTATGCTCACCAATAAAGACCTATGGACTGCATACAATAATATCAATTGCAATAGTAAGAGAAAGCATCTAAACACATATACAGCATTAGGATATATTTATAGACAAAAGTAAAAAAAAAAAAATAATAATAATATATATATATATATATATATATATATATATATATATTTATATTTGATACAGTAATGTCTCTTGCAGCCATTCTATACCAAACCAAATTATTTTCCTTCCCATGCTACACCATTGGCTGCCAGGCACCAAAACATTAAAGATTGTCATAGATCTCTAAATCCTTAGCTCCCACCCACCATGTGATGTTCTCCTTATTTATTACTTATCTCTTCCCATCGCTGTATAGAACCGGATACATCCTACAGCATAGAGTGATAGTCCTGGCTTCACATCTCAGATTTTCCTGCATTTTGCATACCTGCTCATATTGCACCGGATCACCACTATAAGGTACATTGATCTCAGAAACCAATACTAAGCTATATACACTCATTGCAGTCTGTCCGAAAAGAACGGGTGCTGTGAACATTACGTAGGGCCGGGAGATTCTGTATGAAATTGGAGTGATTTTTGTTTCACCACTTTTACTTCTCATACAGTTATTATAGTGTAATGTCCAGTGCACAAAAAGCAGACTGTCAATAGGAGGTCGTGCAGGAGTGAGAAGGGAACTTGATGCTCCTTGATCAGAGTTCACAGCTATTACTTTACATAGTAACTGAATAAGTGACATCTTTCATGGAAAGACAAACTTCCTTCCCTGCCAAGTGTATGCAATAGTGACCAAAGAGCTAGTGAAAGGACCCCTGACCAGGAAGCCCCTTACCAGAGAGGAGAACTACTACAGGACTAGGACAGCTGCTCCATTACACAGAAGCCTAGTGGACACAAGGAGCCTACAGGGATAATAAGAGTGAGGTCTTCGCAGCGGGCTACCCTGCAAGCCAAAGTGTATTCTACTTCATTCTATAGCATTGTCCAAAGTGGCCAGAAATAGAGAACCTATAAAAAGTCTCAATCTCTTCTATATATTACAATGGCTTCTTACAGTCCCTGGCTGTATTTGTGGGTTTTGTATAGACTCTTGTTTACAATACCACATACTTACTTCTATGGCTGTTAGGGGGTTCTGAGTGGGGGAGGTCCTCCTTAAAGGACCCTCACATCTTGGTCAGAGTAGAGTGGTTACAAATAATGTCTCCTGCTCTGGTGAACCTTTCCTGACTTGTACTACACAAAATAGGAATAGTGCATTGCTCCACATCCCCTGCGGTGTCGGTGGGCACTTACTTACTGTTCATGGCTGGCACACTGACCCCATTATATTCTAATGGCATCATACACACAGCCCGGTATTCTCACAGGAGCCATAAGACTTGGATGGAACTCAGGACAGGCCCTATATCTGTCTACTTTGCTACATGAGCTCACTAAAGAAAATGAATGGGTACATGGAGGTTTGGGCAACACATGGATATCATCCACATGCCTTTGATACCATTCACCCAGTCATGTGCCTATGCACTTTGTCATCAGTTTATTGCCAATGCACAAGTAACAAATTGGGAGAGCTGTATAAAATCGCAAAATCTGTCTGTTCACTTAATAGGTCGCCCTGCAGCAATTTATCATGAAAACCAAGGAAAGCATGATTTTGGTATGATACTAGGCCAAAGATGGGCCAAGCAGAACATGGCACACTCCAATACTCACAAGAAAGGATTTATTGTATCATAAAACTACAAGCACATGCAAACAGAAGTCACAATGTAAGACTTATAGCATTAACTGATGTTTCAGTCACGGATTGGCCCCATCTGATGTGTACACAGATATGGAAAATAAGCTGAGGCTGCACATGATAAGCAATATGAATCCACTTACTTGTTTATGGTCCTTCCAAATGTAATCTGCACCAATGCGATCAGAGTTTTTCTCACCCACTTAAACACTGCAATAAAACAGAAAGACACTACTTAATGCTGTGGAGAATTTCTGTGAATGGCATAAATAGCATGAAATTCCCATTTAGTATAAGAAATGTCTGAAGTTGTGAGTGACTCGAGTCAACGACTTGGTGAAATGACAGTAAAGTTGGACAGATGTGGACCCTGTAATATGTGTATGGTAACAGTGCTCAATAAGAACTTCAGAATTCCTGACCCACAAAGTACCATGGCAAGAATATCAAGCAAAGCTGAATGGAAATGCAGAAAACCGGACGTCACATCGCTGGCCTCTGCTCCACCATTCCACAAGCAGGTTTTTGTAATGTAAATGAAAATCACACTACTAAGAAAACTGCAAAACTGCATGGGAATAAAAACTGTTGCCATTATTATAGGTAGATTTTTATGGTATAATTCAGACAAAAGTGCCCACAACTGCTTTTATCCGAAAAAAACCCCTATCTTTACAAGTTATCTCTGTGGATTGAAATCAATGGTTGACCTTTCATTGTATAACACTACAGTCAGCCTCTCCGCTGTCTAGGAATTATGTATATAGAAAATGGATTTTATCTGTCTAAAATATTCTACCCTGTCCTCTGCCACTTACAAAGCTTTAAGACTATCATTCAGATAGAGATGATTAGGAGATAGGAGATAGGAGATAGATAGATAGATAGATAGATAGATAGATAGATAGATAGATAGGAGATAGATAGATAGGAGATAGATAGATAGATAGATAGATAGATATGAGATAGATAGATAGATAGATAGATAGATAGATAGATAGATAGATAGATAGATAGATAGCTGATGCACCCACACCACGATTATACATAAGACTAGGTTCACACTGGCATTATTACAATCTGTCACTGTCATCCGTCACAGTTGAAAGTAATGGAAACTAAATGACAGATACAGACTGAGCTCCTTTGTTTGGTGTCCATCTGCATTCACCCCCCAGGTAAAAAACATGGCAGATACTTTATTTTATTACTTTTTATGGCACCATACAGGCAACTGGGTCATCATAGGTCCATCTATGGCATGAAGTAAACTAATGGATCAGTGAACCACTGGTGTATTGCGGATATCATCCACGTTCAATCACGGACCTGGCAAATGCGAATAGGGTCTGCAAAAGGTTATGTGCCTTCCAGCAAAACAACATTCAGATGAATAAAACAAACTTTCAGTCTCAGAAATTTCTATGAATAAATCTGCTGTGTGTGAATGCTGCCTACATTAGCCTCTCCACCTTCTAGAAGAACAGGACAACATGTCAGAAGTGTCACTCATGGATTTGCAGGAAGGGAATAATGGAGTGCAAAATGCAATCTAAGTATTACAAAGGAGAACTATATACAGAATGAATAGCTGCAATGGACGGAGGTTTCTCGGAGACCCATAGAAGACAGTGGAACAACTGGATGTAATATTTAGCTAAAAGTAGAAAACTCACTTCCTCGCAGCTCAAAAATCTCCACGATCAGCATGAAGCACGGCTCAGCCAAGGCATCTTTTTTCCCATCCACATCATCCCCAAAATCCGATAAGTCGCTGTCTTCTTCAATTTCATCCTGTGTGGACAAAAGGCAACATCAGGATCCAGAAGTAAGAAACAGAAAGAACAAGTAGACCGCAGGTTACAAGGAAGCCCTAGTGCCAAAGAATACATGTATGGCGGGAACAAGGTGAGACTGGCTGGATGCTTCGTGTTCTCCAAACAGTCAGTACGTCACATCAGTATTTGTAACCCAAAATCAGAAGAGAGATCTACACAGAGAAAAAAAAAAAACAACTAAGTATAGTGGAAAAATTTGCACTTTCCTGTGTTTTGGATTATAAATACTGATAAATAAAGACTTAAATAGGCCTTTTAAAGAAGTATTCAGCATTTGTCTATAGTTTCATGTAACATGTGGAGCAATAGAAGGACACTGCACTTCCAGACCTGTGAACCAAACTCCATTTGTATCATGCCAATGTTCAGAACATGAAAAGTTAGGGTTCGTTCACACTTGCACCCGTCCAGTGTTTGCCAGGGGACAGAAACCCGGCGGTCAGCTTTAACACCCATTGACTTGAATAGGGATGGGTATTCTATTTATGATTGGTGGTAACCTGGTTATTGGCCAATACACATCACAATCGGAAATATCCACACATTCCCTTATTCTGTAATATATTATGATCCTACTCACATAATATTTATCTTGCACTAGACTGCGCTGCTATGACAGATATTGACAAATGCAAATAACTAGAAGCCATGATTCATAAAGCCTTCTCTCTGGACAGTGAGTCACTATGATGGATGTACGCATCAACGTAATTATAAGCTAGGCATCGCCATGACACAGAGCTGTATACTGTGACGTGAATGCAGGACATACAGCACCAGGCTAGATGTGTCTGGAATTGAGTCCATAAATCACGTCCTGATGTGCGTGAAGCGGCTGCACTTAAAGAAGGACTGTCAGCATTACATTTATCTGCTACAGATATCCGACATGTCACACTATATATGAAAGTCCTATTATCCCTGGAGGGAATCATTTCTCTGGAGAACATTGCTCACTCCTGAGAAAGCAGAGAGACATGCAAGGAATAAAGTGCAACTAAATAACAAGCGCCTGTCCAAACTGCTATACAGAGGACTAGAAGTCTGGCTCATATAAACAAGCGCTTTCCAGCAGGTGGACACAGGGTAGCAACACCATGGCCTAGAAACAAGGCAAGCTAGATGTAAGAAGCCTGCTGACAGGTACCTGTTAGGGTCTGTTCACACAGATTTTTGCAGGCTAATTTTGAGGCGCAAAGCACCAACTAAGTATCAATGTATAAATAACACAAAGAATTCTTTTGATTTTAAATCTAAATTTATTACTACAAAAATGTTTTTAATTGTAAAAAATATTGGTATCAGGAAAACACATAAAAACATTTAAAAACACACACATCAAGAGTGGAGGTCGCACTGGACTGAGCAGCTCCAGCAGGTGTATAATCTGCTAGTGGTGTAGGGGATGAGAACAGCCGCAATAAATGTGTGTATAGAGAGGCCCAGTATTTAGTATATATAAATGGAAATAGGCTCCTATTGCCCACAGTATCACAAGATCAGGGCACTTAATTGAAAAAATATATCTGTAGCATTGCAAAAATCATACCCCTATATCTTGTCTATATAAGTTGGTTCTGTTAACTTATATAGACATACTTTTATTTTTTGCACACTTTCACTATTATATTGTCACTTATTTTTCACTTTATTGCCATCGTCTTATTGAATTTCATTGGCATCTTCAATTCACGTTTTCACATTTGTTTTATTCGAGTGCATATTTCACTTGACTTTTCACAAAAAATTTTTTTTTTTTTTTTCTTGCACCTTTATCACATTTATCTTGAAAAAAAACCTTGCTGGTTACCTCTTTATCTTATATGTAGTATTGTAACAATAGTTCATATCTTTTTGAAAACCTTTTGTGTATATTAACATCACTCACAGTTCACTTTTTTTTTCCTCCCCCCCCCCCCCTCAATTAAGTGCCCTGATCTTGTGATACTGTGGGCAATAGGAGCCTATTTCCATTTATATATACTAAATACTGGGCCTCTCTATACACACATTTATTGCGGCTGTTCTCATCCCCTACACCACTAGCAGATTATACACCTGCTGGAGCTGCTCAGTCCAGTGCGACCTCCACTCTTGTTGTGTGTTGTCACGGGATGGTTAGAGTCTATACTATAGGCCATGTGTAATATATATTTCATGTGGAATGTATTCTCTAACCTGTTGTAAACATCAGTGTGTAGTTGGCTGATTAGGGTCTAGTGTGTTAGCACATTGTATGCAAATACCTCTAACTAGTGAGGACCAGTGAGGACAATGGGTGGAGATAATCTGATCAGTGTCTCCAAGAAGATGTTGGATGGTGCATTGTCCATAGTAGACAGGGAGTCTGCTCTCCTTGGTATAGGTGAGGGGGGAAGGATCTGTGACTCAGCCCTTCCCACCCACAGATATAGGAAGTAACAGTTTAGTATATAGTTGTAGCTTGGAGTTAGTATGTGTTAGCCGGCCTGTGCACAGCTCTGCAGAGAGCCAGGATATAGTTACAGGACCAAGGAACCAAAGTTATCATTGGATTGTGACTTCTGTGGACTTATTGTTATTACGGTTGATGTGACCGCTGCCGGCTACTAACTTTGTGGATTACAATAAATTGCTGTTGTCTCCCGACCTCTTGCGTCCGTGTTGATTCAAAAGACCATCCGGAGGAAGACGTATACCTTTGCTCCGTGACAACTGGTGGCAGCAGTGGGATCAACAGCGGACAGCGAGATGGACTACAGCAGCCCAGCGATTAATGGAGCCACAACCTCAGAATACAGGAACTGGACTATGGCACGTCTACAAGTAAGGGCCCGGGAACTAAACCTGAGTTACCAGGGAAGAACGAAAGATCAACTGATCGAGGCACTGGAGGAGATGACCCTGCAAAGCGACCATGAGGAGGGCTGCCCCCAGGAGACTGGAGAGATACGGGAGTGGCAGGTACAGACCCAAAAGAGCAGATGGGTTGTTTTGTATGAGGAGGAGTTGGCAGTGCTGGGGCTAGGAGCAACTGCAGAGCAAAGGAGTAGAGCATTACAGAGGGCTCAGGAAACGGAGAAGGAGGAACAGAGAATGGCGCATGAAAAGGAAAGAATGGCGCATGAAATGCGAATGGCTGAGATAACTACGCGGAATTATAATCAAACGTCGGCCCCCAGCCCAACAGTGAGAGAACCACCATATGTCTCCCATAAACACTTCAAGACCTTTGATGAAGCGGCTGGGGATGTTGATGGATATTTTCAGGACTTCGAACACCAGTGCCACCTGATGGAAGTCCCAGAGAAGGATTGGGTCCGGTATCTGGTGGGGCACCTACGAGATGGGGCTGCGGAAGCTCTCAGAGCCATGGACCCTAGTGATCAGCGGGACTATGAGGCCATTAAAAGAGCGGTGCAGAAGTATTATGCCGTCACTCCAGAGACCTACCGAGTTCAATTCCGCTCTTTGTCTTACAATGGGGGAAGCTCCTTCCACATGTTCGCCCACAAGTTGAAGCAAGCATGCAAGCGCTGGCTAGAAGGAGAGGAGGCTGTCACAGTCGATAAGATCCTCCAAGTCATACTTAAGGAACAGTTCTTTTCCCAGTGCCCCGCTGAGATCCGTGAGTGGGTGCTGGAACGGAACCCAGCCACAGTGGAGCAAGCTGCTTCCCTTGCAGATGAGGGCCTGACCATCAAGCCGCAGTGGAAGAGGTTGTTTGCAGAGGAGCGGAAAACTACCACAGTCCGCCAGACACCCTTCAGCCAGCCACCCACCTTTCGTGCCCGGCCTCAGGATTACAATTCCCCCTCTACCCCTGCCCCAGCCCATCGGCCTCCAGCTATGAACAACCCTGTCCCTAGACAACGACCTACTGGAAGAATGCTAGAGCGCAGATGTTTTGGGTGCGGGCGGCCTGGACATTTGCAAGCTAGTTGCCCTGTTAACATGGGGGCACGGGCCACCGTGGCATCCCGGCCTATTCACTACCTGGGAACCACCCCTAGGACTGAAAGTTTGGCCCCATTTCCAGATGACTCCATGAATGACCCATCTGTTCCACCTCCAGGGGTCTATGGGATTCAGCCTTCCGCCACACATCCCGCAAACCTTCAGCGGAAGCACTTGCAGGAGGTCCTACTGGATGGCCGAACAGTTGTTGGATTCCGGGACTCGGGAGCTTTCCTAACGGTAGCGGACCCCCGAGTGGTTCGACCCGAGGCCCTAGAGGAGGGCCCTGGCCTTTCTATCGAGTTGGCAGGAGGTACTCGGAAACGTATTCCTAAAGCTACCGTGGAACTCGACTATGGTTATGGACCAAAACGATGCACAATTGGTGTGATGAGCGGGCTGCCGGCCGATGTTCTGTTAGGCAACGATGTTGGAAATCTACAGTGCCACTTTGTGGGAGCAGTGACCCGAAGCCAAGCTCAGAGAGACGCCAACATGGATCGACCGGATTTTTTGCCAGATGCCAGCCCTTCAACTCTACAACTTTACCATTCAGTACCGCCGAGGGAGCCAACACCAGAACGCGGATGGGTTATCCCGGCAGGAGGACATATGAGCTATAGAGACTGATGTGCATTCCCCAATTTACCTGTGTAGGCCAATTGTGTCATGCACATGTTTTGAGAGGGGGAGGGGTTGTCACGGGATGGTTAGAGTCTATACTATAGGCCATGTGTAATATATATTTCATGTGGAATGTATTCTCTAACCTGTTGTAAACATCAGTGTGTAGTTGGCTGATTAGGGTCTAGTGTGTTAGCACATTGTATGCAAATACCTCTAACTAGTGAGGACCAGTGAGGACAATGGGTGGAGATAATCTGATCAGTGTCTCCAAGAAGATGTTGGATGGTGCATTGTCCATAGTAGACAGGGAGTCTGCTCTCCTTGGTATAGGTGAGGGGGGAAGGATCTGTGACTCAGCCCTTCCCACCCACAGATATAGGAAGTAACAGTTTAGTATATAGTTGTAGCTTGGAGTTAGTATGTGTTAGCCGGCCTGTGCACAGCTCTGCAGAGAGCCAGGATATAGTTACAGGACCAAGGAACCAAAGTTATCATTGGATTGTGACTTCTGTGGACTTATTGTTATTACGGTTGATGTGACCGCTGCCGGCTACTAACTTTGTGGATTACAATAAATTGCTGTTGTCTCCCGACCTCTTGCGTCCGTGTTGATTCAAAAGACCATCCGGAGGAAGACGTATACCTTTGCTCCGTGACGTGTGTTTTTAAATGTTTTTATGTGTTTTCCTGATACCAATATTTTTTACAATTAAAAACATCTTTGTAGTAATAAATTTAGATTTAAAATCAAAAGAATTCTTTGTGTTATTTATACATTGATACTTAGTTGGTGCTTTGAGTTTTTGCGGGTATCTTTGTTTTTTTATCTAGTATTGAGATTGCTTTGGGTTTAATTTTGAGGCGCAATCCGCCTCAAAAAAACGACTCTCATTAATTTCAATGACAGTCAGTAGTAGCATTTTACCTCAGATTTTTTCAGCTAGAGGAAAAAAAAAACAACACGACCTATCTTGAAATCAATGGGAGGCAGAGAAAATGCATTGCGGTTTTTGATACGTTTTATGCAAAAACCACAAACATTTTTTTAAAGGTTCCATACCGTGTGCTTACGCAAAAAACAGACAAAAAAATGACATGGCAAAAAACAGCAGCATGTAAAAAAAACAAAAAAAAAAAAACGCCTCTGATTGGAGCTCTGAATCACACCCCCTGCCTGACACCGCCCACCTGACATTACAGAGTCTAAGTAGCTCCTCTGCACTAAAAAATAACTGCATTGATTGCTCAGGAATAGTGGGGGCTAGAGAGAAAATTCCACCTGCTTTGGAATCAGTGTAGAGGTGCCTAGTAACAGATGCTAAAAACTTGAAGTGGTGGAGGCAGTGAAAGATCCTCAAAGCAGAGGACATCTGCAGCAAGCTGATATTTAACATGGCGCTTTCTGCTTTACTACTCATGGGTTTATTCCAAAGGTAATACTTGACAATATTTGATGCTTTTTTTTATCCTTCACAAAATATCAATATTAACGCAAAGACATGCCTGTGTGGCTTTGACTTTGCATTTGAGATTTTTGGGGTACCCACATATGGAGTAATTTGGATTCTGGACAGACAAAGAACCCGTGAAGCAGAACACTGAACTGATCAGCCTCAATCATCTGGAAGACTAGAAAATCATGTGGATTTCTGCCTCAATTCTTCTTCATTTGGTTCCATCTGAATGCGCCCCTAGCCTGGCTGCAGAGAAAATGGCTTCCTAATTTATAGTTCTCTTGCAGAATGCAGCAGGTATTCTAGATTTTTATGTACAATATATGGAGAAAAGTATTGGCCTCTTCTAAATGATCAAATTCAGGAGTTTCCTTCATTCCCATTGGCACAGGTGTATAAAATCCAGCACCTAGCCATGCAGTGGATCCTTACAAATACCTGTGAAAGAATGGGTCATTGTAAATCCAGCCTGGCACTGACTGGGGTGTGGGGTGTCATTTACGCTCAATTGCAGCCTGAGTGGGCGAGTACACTATTAAGTGAGCGGAGTGACAGCTACACCCACATCATGTACTCGGATCGTCTGTATAATGACACTATGGATGAATGGGTGAAAATTCCCAGAAGTCACACTCAATAATCTTGGGAACAGTTTATGAAGCAGCCAAAGCCTCTTCATAAATCATTCCATCCCTGCACTGGACCACCAATCTTAACTAATCTGTCCCATTGTGTCTTGCCCTTACGTGTAATTTGGCCTGGCCTTCTGGATCGGATACCTGTTATACCTCTGAAATTCAAATCATTGTATTGTCGTGTCACAAGAAAGTATTCATTTATAGACTGAAATCCGCACCTGCGCATCACTATGGTAAAGAATCTACACGCTGCATTACAATAAATGGAATTAGTGATACCTCAAGTGTTTAGAGTCAAGAAAAGAAATTACATTATACTGATAGGAAACTGTATATAAAAGCCAGAACAGCTGCACAATGAAGATAGGGAGCAGCTGCCTGTACTTGACACAGACAATCTGTATAGCAGACTGCTTAGAGCCAGCACACGACACACATAACATCACAATAATGAAGACATGACAATGCCTATAAACCAGCACATCACCACGAACAATATCTACCATCACCTTCCAGTATGGGGGTCAGCAACCATTTTTATGTGATCCTCATCCATGATCTTTTTTTAGTGCAAACATGATTTTTCTCTAGATGTGGATATGCTTTTGGAGGAACACAGGACTCAGAATGGAAAGCAGTAAGGCAGCTTTGTGGGGGCAGAGGGTGTCCCTAACATAACCCAGACATTTTTGTTGCATATACCCATACAGATCTGTCCAGTCTTGTTGAAATGTATAAACACCTACTTCAGCGGGTTCAGCTGCCATTCCATAACTTTACATTTGCTTCAAGATACAAATTGCCCAGGCAATTGCTGCCCCCTGACTAGGCTAGCACAATGCCCACACACTAGGATGCCATGTCTTATATGTGGGATCTTTTTTTATAAATTCTAAGCAACTCAAAAGCATGGCGTAAAAAAAAGGACATGCATAAAGCCGGCCATAGCCTTTTCCTCAAATAATAAATTGTGTTCCAGGACACCCATGTTACTGTGACACATATTAGTACTGTAAACCTAAAAGAAAATTATACTAGTAGATCCAAAAAGGGAGAAGTGGTCACCCTTAGCGTTGCTGACTAACTCTGCTATAAGCACTAGTCACACATCTGAAATGACTTGCCTCTGCACAAATACCAGATGACATACTATAAATGGATCGTCTACAGGATGTACACATCACAAGTCTATAGCCAGAGATCACTGACCTCTTGGTGGGAAAAGAAATCTCCAGGAAGTCTTTCCAAAAATGAAGACAGTGAGAAGGAAGATTTTTTGCCCTGGACATCAATGACCTTCAGGTGCTCTGGAGATGGACTCAAGAAGGCATAAAGCACCTCGCTCTGATACAGTCTTTCATCAGAAAGTAGCTTCTGTAAGGAAGAGAAGAAATCATGAGTGACGGGTAAAGGAATACTAGTAGAATAATAAGAATAATAGTACACACAGAATACGTAAGATTTATTGTAACACACACACATGGAATGCTCACAGAATCTCTAAGAGCACAAATCCAGGGATAGGCAATAAGTGTTGGTGACGTGATAAGGGGACAAATATATATATATATATATATATATATATACACACACCTCACTTAGTGTGAACAAGGCCTTAATCAGATAATGTATGAGGCTGCCTATATGTATATCTAATGCCGGCAATGTTTTGGTGGGATCTTTTACTTATATAATGCCTATAGGGAGTCTTCTTCTATTCCTATTGAAGTAAACATACACACAGGTCTAAGCAGAGTGAGTGTGTCTGTCTGTCTACTGGAAAAGTGATGTGATACAGCTAGTAGCCAAATAAGCATTAATGTAGGTGTATGGCTCTATAAGACTTTAAGGGACTGCTAAAAGGTTTACCCCAGAAGCGATCTGCAATCTCTGGGAAACCTGAGAGCAAGTGGTCAATTCCTTTGTGCCATAGCCAGAGAGGAGGCGTTAGACAGACACATTACAGTTTCCTGTTCAGTCGTGTAGTGCCCAAATATGCAGTGCTCTCCAGGTACAAATGGTGCTCTCTGTAGCCCCTCTATTCTAGTAATTCCTAATAGGAAGACACTAGAGATGAGCGAACACTAAAATGTTCGAGGTTCGAAATTCGATTCGAACAGCCGCTCAATGTTCGTGTGTTCAAACGGGTTTCGAACCCCATTATAGTCTATGGGGAACAGATACTCGTTAAGGGGGAAACCCAAATCCGTGTCTGGAGGGTCACCAAGTCCACTAAGACAACCCAGGAAATGATGCCAACACCTCTGGAATGACACTGGGACAGCAGGGGAAGCATGTCTGGGGGCATCTAACACACCAAAGACCCTCTATTACCCCAACATCACAGCCTAACAACTACACACTTTACACACTCAATACCACCTCTCTGACAGTAGGAAAACACCTTGAAACATGTGTATTTGGCACTTGCAGTGAGGAGAGCTTGTCACCAGCAGTGAATTTGGCCCTTGTAGTAAGTTGAGGTTGGCACCAACATTTGTTTTGAAAATCAGGGTGGATTGAGCCTCTAACCAGCAGAGTTTGGGCAAATTCATAGTGGAGGGAGCCTCTAAAAACCCCAGTTTGGACCAATTCATGGTGGAGGGAGCCTCTAAAAACCCCAGTTTGGACCAATTCATGGTGGAGGGAGCCTCTAAAAAACCCAGTTTGGACCAATTCATGGTGGACGGAGCCTCTAAACAGCCCAGTTTGGACCAATTCATGGTGGAGGGAGCCTCTAAACAGCCCAGTTTGGGCAAATTCATGGTGGAGGGAGCCTCTAACCAGCCCAGTTTGGGCAAATTCATGGTGGAGGGAGCCTCTAAAAACCCCCGTTTGGACCAATTCATGGTGGAGGGAGCCTCTAAACAGCCCAGTTTGGGCAAATTCATGGTGGAGGGAGCCTCTAACCAGCCCAGTTTGGACCAATTCATGGTGGAGGGAGCCTCTAAAAACCCCAGTTTGGACCAATTCATGGTGGAGGGAGCCTCTAAACAGCCCAGTTTGGGCAAATTCATGGTGGAGGGAGCCTCTAAAAACCCCCAGTTTGGACCAATTCATGGTGGAGGGAGCCTCTAAAAACCCCAGTTTGGACCAATTCATGGTGGAGGGAGCCTCTAAACAGCCCAGTTTGGGCAAATTCATGGTGGAGGGAGCCTCTAAACAGCCCAGTTTGGGCAAATTCATGGTGGAGGGAGCCTCTAAAAACCCCAGTTTGGACCAATTCATGGTGGAGGGAGCCTCTAAAAACCCCAGTTTGGACCAATTCATGGTGGAGGGAGCCTCTAAAAACCCCAGTTTGGACAAATCATGATGGAGGGAGCCTCTAAACAGCCCAGTTTGGGCAAATTCATGGTGGAGGGAGCCTCTAAACAGCCCAGTTTGGACCAATTCATGGTGGAGGGAGCCTCTAAAAACCCCAGTTTGGACCAATTCATGGTGGAGGGAGCCTCTAAACAGCCCAGTTTGGACCAATTCATGGTGGAGGGAGCCTCTAAAAACCCCAGTTTGGACCAATTCATGGTGGAGGGAGCCTCTAAAAACCCCAGTTTGGACCAATTCATGGTGGAGGGAGCCTCTAAAAACCCCAGTTTGGACCAATTCATGATGGAGGGAGCCTCTAAACAGCCCAGTTTGGGCAAATTCATGGTGGAGGGAGCCTCTAAACAGCCCAGTTTGGACCAATTCATGGTGGAGGGAGCCTCTAAAAACCCCAGTTTGGACCAATTCATGGTGGAGGGAGCCTCTAAACAGCCCAGTTTGGACCAATTCATGGTGGAGGGAGCCTCTAAAAACCCCAGTTTGGACCAATTCATGGTGGAGGGAGCCTCTAAACAGCCCAGTTTGGACCAATTCATGGTGGAGGGAGCCTCTAAAAACCCCAGTTTGGACCAATTCATGGTGGAGGGAGCCTCTAAACAGCCCAGTTTGGACCAATTCATGGTGGAGGGAGCCTCTAAAAACCCCAGTTTGGACCAATTCATGGTGGAGGGAGCCTCTAAAAAACCCAGTTTGGACCAATTCATGGTGGAGGGAGCCTCTAAACAGCCCAGTTTGGACCAATTCATGGTGGAGGGAGCCTCTAAACAGCCCAGTTTGGGCAAATTCATGGTGGAGGGAGCCTCTAACCAGCCCAGTTTGGGCAAATTCATGGTGGAGGGAGCCTCTAAAAACCCCCGTTTGGACCAATTCATGGTGGAGGGAGCCTCTAAACAGCCCAGTTTGGGCAAATTCATGGTGGAGGGAGCCTCTAACCAGCCCAGTTTGGACCAATTCATGGTGGAGGGAGCCTCTAAAAACCCCAGTTTGGACCAATTCATGGTGGAGGGAGCCTCTAAACAGCCCAGTTTGGGCAAATTCATGGTGGAGGGAGCCTCTAAAAACCCCCAGTTTGGACCAATTCATGGTGGAGGGAGCCTCTAAAAACCCCAGTTTGGACCAATTCATGGTGGAGGGAGCCTCTAAACAGCTCAGTTTGGGCAAATTCATGGTGGAGGGAGCCTCTAAAAACCCCAGTTTGGACCAATTCATGGTGGAGGGAGCCTCTAAAAACCCCAGTTTGGACCAATTCATGGTGGAGGGAGCCTCTAACCAGCAGAGTTGGTGGAAATCAGGGTGGAGGGAGCCTCTAACCAGCAGAGTTGTGGGAAAGCAGGGTGGAGGGAGCCTCTAACCAGCAGAGTTGGGGGAAATCAGGGTGGAGGGAGCCTAGTATTAGCAGAATTGTGCAACGCTTATGGTGGATGAGTATGAGGATGCGGAGGAATTGGAGAGGTTGAGTACAGACATGGAGTTTCATGTTGGGGTGCTTTACACAGGTGGGCCCAAAAATGAAGGCTCTATCCAGTGGTGGTTCATTTTTATCAAAGTGAGCCGGTCGGCACTCTCAGCTGACAGACGGGTGCGCTTGTCAGTGATGATGCCACCGGCTGCACTGAACACCCTCTCAGATAGGACGCTGGCGGCAGGACAGGACAGCACCTCCAAGGCATATAAGGCAAGTTCAAGCCACAGGTCCAACTTCGACACCCAATACGTGTAGGGCGCAGAGGGGTCGGAGAGGACAGGGCTGTGGTCAGAAAGGTATTCCCGCAACATGCGCCTATACTTCTCACGCCTGGTGACACTAGGACCCTCCGTGGCGGCACTTTGGCGAGGGGGTGCCATCAAGGTGTCCCAGACCTTAGACAGTGTGCCCCTCGTTTGTGTGGACCGGTGAGAACTTGGTTGCCTACTGGAGGAACTGCCCTCCCTGCCGCCAACGTCACATGCTGGAAACATCTCCATCATATTCTGCACCAATTGCCTGTGGCAAGCATTGATGCGATTGGCCCTTCCCTCTACCGGAATAAAAGACGAGATGTTGTTTTTATACCAGGGGTCAAGGATAGCAAAGATCCAGTACTGGTTGTCCTCCATGATTTTGACAATACGCTTGTCGGTTGTAAAGCACCCCAACATGAACTCAGCCATGTCTGCCACAGTGTTAGTTGGCATGACTCCTCTGGCCCCACCGGAAAGTTCAATCTCCATTTCCTCCTCATCCTCCATGTCTACCCATCCGCGCTGCAACAATGGGACGATTCGAAGTTGCCCGGAAGCCTCCTGTATCACCATCACATCATCGGACAACTCTTCTTCCTCCTCCTCCTCCTCCATTAAACGCAGTGAAGCGGACAGATGTGTGGACCTACTCTCCAGCTGTGACGGATCGGATGCTATCCCTAACTCCTCTGTGTGATCTGAGTTATCCCTGATGTCAATCAGGGATTCTCTCAGAACACACAAGAGCGGGATTGTAAGGCTCACCATCGCATCCTCAGAGCTCACCCTCCTTGTGGACTCCTCAAAGACCCGTAGGATGTCACAAAGGTCTCTCATCCATGGCCACTCATGGATGTGAAACTGAGGCAGCTGACTTAGTGGCACCCTAGGGTTTTGTAGCTGGTATTCCATCAAAGGTCTCTGCTGCTCAACCACTCTATTCAACATCTGAAACGTTGAGTTCCAGCGTGTGGGGACGTCGCACAAAAGCCGGTGTTGTGGCACATGCAGGCGTTGCTGGAGAGATTTTAAGCTAGCAGCGGCTACTGTCGACTTGCGAAAGTGGGCGCACATGCGCCGCACTTTCACCAGTAGCTCTGGAACATTGGGGTAGCTCTTTAGGAAACGTTGCACCACTAGGTTGAAGACGTGGGCCAGGCATGGAACATGTTGGAGTCCGGCAAGCTCCAGAGCTGCTACCAGGTTCCGGCCGTTATCACAAACGACCATGCCTGGGCCCAGGTGCAGCGGCTCAAACCATATTGCCGTCTCATCAAGGAGGGCATCCCTCACCTCGGAGGCAGTGTGCTGTCTGTCCCCCAAGCTGATCAGCTTCAGCACAGCCTGCTGACGTCTACCAACGCCAGTGCTGCAACGTTTCCAACTCGTAGCTGGGGTCAATCTAACAGCGGAGGAGGAGGCGGTGGCGGAGGAGGAGGCGGTGGCGGAGGAGGAGGCGGTAGAGGAGGAGGAGGAGGGGGGGTGTTCTTCTCGTGTCCCTGCCAGGAATGTTAGGCGGGGAGACGAGGTACACCGGGCCAGTTTGGGAAGCAGTCCCAGCCTCAACTACATTCACCCAGTGTGCCGTCAGTGAAATGTAGCGTCCCTGTCCGCATGCACTTGTCCACGCGTCGGTGGTCAAGTGGACCTTTGTGCAAAGCGCGGAACTAAGGGCCCGCCTGATGTTGAGTGACACGTGCTGGTGCAAGGCGGGGACGGCACACCGGGAGAAGTAGTGACGGCTAGGGACGGCATAGCGAGGTGCCGCAGTTGCCATCAGGTCCAGGAAGGCGGGAGTTTCAACAAGCCGGAACGCCAACATCTCCTGGGCCAGCAGTTTAGCGATGTTGGCGTTCAAGGCTTGCGCGTGTGGGTGGTTAGCAGTGTATTTCTGCCGCCGCTCCAATGTCTGAGAGATGGTGGGTTGTTGTAAAGAAGCGCCTGATGGTGCCTTTGATGGTGCAGGAGAAGGAGATAAGACAGGAACAGGGGAGGATGAGGGAGAAGTCAACAAAGTGGCGGAGGCAGATGAAGTGGTGTCCTGGCTCGTCCTCTGGAGTGCATCGCCAGCACAGTCAGCAGTGGCAGAGGCAGAGGCAGTGGCAGAGGCAGTGGCAGTGGCGTGAACGGCAGGCGGCCTTTGTCCTGCCGTTGCTGCCTGCCACTGATTCCAGTGCTTGGATTCCAAATGACGGCGCATTGAAGTGGTGGACAGGTTGCTCTTCTCAGAGCCCCTAATCAATTTCGAGAGGCAAATTGTGCAGACAACACTATATCTGTCCTCGGCGCATTCCTTGAAAAAACTCCACACCTTCGAGAAACGTGCCCTCGAGGTGGGAGTTTTTCGGGGCTGGGTACGAACTGGAACATCTTGGGAGATTCCGGGTGTGGCCTGGCTTCGCCTAAGCTGCTGACCTCTGCCTCTGCCTCTAGCTACCCTTTTTGGTGCTGCACTTGCCTCAACATCCACACTACTTTCCCCGCTTGACATCCCCCCTGTCCAGGTCGGGTCAGTGTCCTCATCATCCACCACTTCCTCTTCCAACTCCTGTCTCATCTCCTCCTCCCGCACAATGCGCCGGTCAACTGGATGCCCTGACGGCAACTGCGTCACATCATCGTCGATGAGGGTGGGTTGCTGGTCATCCACCACCAAATCGAACGGAGATGGAGGAGACTCTAGTGTTTGAGCATCTGGACACAGATGCTCCTCTGTTAGGTTCGTGGAATCGTGACGTGGAGAGGCAGGTTGAGGGACAATGAAAGGAGCGGAGAACAGCTCTGGGGAGCAGGGACAGTTGGGGTTATTGTTCTGTGAAGCTTGGGAATTTTGGGAGGAAGGAGGACAAGACTGTTGGGTAATAGGAGGAGAGGAGGCAGAGTCTGACTGGCTGCTGGACAATGTGCTGTAAGCGTTCTCTGACAGCCATTGCAAGACCTGTTCCTGGTTCTCGGGCCTACTAAGGTTTGTACCCTGCAGTTTAGTTAATGTGGCAAGCAACCCTGGCACTGTGGAGTGGCGCAATGCTTGCTGCCCCACAGGAGTAGGCACGGGACGCCCTGTGGCTTCACTGCTACCTTGCTCCCCAGAACCATTCCCCCGACCTCGCCCACGGCCTCGTCCACGTCCCTTTCCGGGAGCCTTGCGCATTTTGAATTCCCAGTTAGAAACTGGCACTATATACCAGTAGCAAAAATTGTGGGTGCACGTAACCCCAATATATTCTTTGAATTCCCAGTCAGACAATGGCACTATATACCAGTAGTAAAAATTGTGGGTGCATGTAACCCCAATATATTCTTTGAATTACCAGTCAGAAACTGGCACTATATGGCAGTAGCAAGAAATGAGGGTATTTGTAACCCCAATATATTCTTTGAATTCCCAGTCAGAAACTGGCACTGTATACCAGTAGTAAAAATTGTGGGTGCACGTAACCCCAATATATTCTTTGAATTCCCAGTCAGACAATGGCACTATATACCAGTAGCAAAAATTGTGGGTGTATATAGCCCCAATTCTATTGCTAGGGGACTTGCAGGGTATTTCTGAGGTGAAGGTGGGGGGGCACACCGTTGGAACGGTGATTTGGGGTGTATATATGGGGTATACGGGAATACACTGTCAGTGTGTTCCATTCAGGATCCTGGGAAAGCTGGGTTGCGGCGATTGAGCCCGTCAGTGCCACGTTACACTGACAAGCTTCTCCCTGGAATTGAAGTTATATGTAAGCCCAATATATTCTTTGAATTCCCAGTGAGACAATGGCACTATATGGCAGTAGCAAAAATAGTGGGTGTATATAGCCCCAATTCTATTGCTAGGGGACTTGCAGGGTATTTCTGGGGTGAAGGTGGGGGGGCACACCGTTGGAACGGGTATTGGGGGTATATATCGGGTATACGGGAATACACTGACAGTGTATTCCATTCAGGATCCTGGGAAAGCTGGGTTGCGGCGATTGAGCCCGTCAGTGCCACGTTACACTGACAAGCTTCTCCCTGGAATTTAGCTCTTACAAGAGCTGTTGTGGTTGTCTTCTCCTTCCTATCCTAGCCTGTCCCTGCCTACCCAGAATCTAAGCCCTAGCTAGCTGGACGGAAACCTCCGTCCTCGGTGAATTGCAAGCTCAGAATGACGCGAACCTGGGCGGCGCTGTTCTTTTAAATTAGAGGTCACATGTTTTCGGCAGCCAATGGGTTTTGCCTACTTTTCTCAACGTCACCGGTGTCGTAGTTCCTGTCCCACCTACCCTGCGCTGTTATTGGAGCAAAAAAGGCGCCAGGGAAGGTGGGAGGGGAATCGAGTAATGGTGCACTTTACCACGCGGTGTTCGATTCGATTCGAACATGCCGAACAGCCTAATATCCGATCGAACATGAGTTCGATAGAACACTGTTCGCTCATCTCTAGAAGACACGCTATTAAATTGTGATCCTTAATACAATATTTGAAATAGAGAGCTGATGCTTCAGAAACCCTAACAGAAAGACCTAGCTTGGATCCAGAGTCCATTACAAGAACGTACAATTCTTAGGATGAACTGCTCGGATAGGATGTGCTTATAAAAGATGCCACTCTAATATTATCAGATGACAGGTATCATGAAGCTAAAAGATGTTGCATTACATATATATAGCACATACACAAACAGAATATAACTTTTATACAACAATATATACAACGTGTGTTTTTTTCTACGTGTAACAATGATATCCCTTTTGTGTCATGTACTACTGCTAGTGACAGAACCCCTTCTATAGTAACAATAGCGCCCCCACTAGGTGAGATCTTATGCAAACTCAAAATGAAGAATTGCATGAACACATAATATTTGAGGAAAGGCAGAATCAGCTTTTTTAAGCAAGAAAACCTGAAGGCATAGCAGGGGAAAAAGCAGAGAAAGCACAGCAGACAATACAACCCCAAAAATACCAGTGGTTTGTCATTGCTTTTCTCCTACGTTTTGATTTTTTGCCTCCCCACAGTATTTTCACACATAAATTTATTAAGTTTGTTTTTTCTTTCAGAAAATTCAGGTTTTTTTTTTGCAATATGGAGATATAAAATAAAACCGCACCTTGCAGACACTGTAAGACGCTGCAGGTTTTTTTTGCGGTGTTTCCACAATAGGCATAAATGCTGCATTTCATCAGTCATTTTTAACACTCTTATTGGGTTTTAAATGGCTATAAACGGTTACAACAATCATACATTCATGAGGGTGATGACAAGTCATTACAATATACTAAAAATGAGAACAAGCAAAAGTCTTACTTGTAGGAAGTTGTTTAACTGGGCCTTTGACTTTTCCAGAAACTTCTGGTCTATAGACTTGAAGGGAAGTTTACTGATAGAAGGCAACTGCACCTTCTTCAAAGAAGGAAAGCACTAAATGAAGGAAAAATGTAAATGATCGGTCATTGAACAAGCCAGCAGTAGGAAACGGATGTACTGATAGCAAGTACATTACACTGGTCCTGGACATGGGGCACACAGATTCTGTACAACGCTAGGTACTTCTTGAACTCCCGTTTCGAATAGCACATACCCATAGGAATGAACGGACGCAGCCATTCATTCCTATGGGTGCGTGCTATTCGAAACAGCGGTTTCGAATAGTACTCGCTCATCTCTACTTACTATATTTTCATTACACTTGAAATAAAGACTTTAGTGTCACTTCCAATTCTATAGAAAAATGATACCACCACAGCAGTGTAATCTAATGTGTACGGTCACCTTTAGAAAAACCTGAAAGATTAGAGGTACTTTAAGTTTTAGTTTTTATATTTTTAATAAAAATCAAAAGCTGAACACTTTACCTCACTGAGTTTTCTGTGCAGATTGTGAAATTCACTCAATTTCCTTAGAACGGTCCAGTTCTTGTTGTCAGATTCTCCAGACTCTGGCAAACTTACTAGTACAAAATACATTGGCATCTGTTCTCCATTCTCTTCCGATACCTACAAGGACAAATATTACTCAGATAATAACAGACCATGAAACATGAAGGTGAAGAAGAGAGAACAGATAATAATAAGATGCTCCCTGCCTGTAGGGGACCAGGCTACAGCTACACAGCCCTGCTACAACTATATGTGCTATATCAAATCCCCCCTCCCCCACTCCCCTTCATTTACAGGGCTCCTGAAATAATAATCTGCCTTTGTTATGTGCTTGTAAAGAAAAGTAAGACCTATATAATGGTTTAATTTTTCAAAAAAAAAAAAAAAAAATTAACAAAATACAATTTTTACAAACTTAAAGGGATTGTCTTGGCTAAACTGAAAATTAACCCCTAACTAAACTCCCTCCCCCTCCCTAATGTCTAATTTACTTCAATTAAAAAGATCTATAATTATCCATTTACCTGGATCAGCCATGTGACCTCCCCAGGGACACTTTCTGATAATCCAATGACGTTCTGTTTCACTACTTCCGAAACGGAACGTCACCATTACTCTTCCCCTCTCCTATCAATACTTATCAAGCCTTCCTGTGTCCGGGGAATGGCTCCTCCCCTCTTCTAGCAGTTGGTGGAATAGATTAGCTAGGGAGATGGGGTGGGAGGGGCTAGTAATGGGCAGGATTGCTAGTCTTCGCAAGACAGGGAGGATGGGAGGGGCTCTAGGCTAGTGAGACAGGGAGTGAAGGAGTGTAATGGAGTGAGGGGGGGGGGGGGCTGAGTGAGAGGGAACCAATGTAGCAGGCGCACAGCAGGAAGTTACACTGTAAACAAAGGCAGAGGAAGCTAGTAGCTGCCAGAGACACTCATAAATCACTCCAAACACTGCTAAAGGTATATGGGTGTACTTATTAACCCATCACTAGCACTAACACACCTTTATAAAATAAAAAAAAAAAAAAAAGATTTTCTGCCTGGAAAACCCCTTTAAAGAAGTGGTAAAGAGCTGAAAGGAATCAATGATGATGATTTTAGATAGAACTTTCTCTTTAAACAGACTTTCATACATTAGGTAACAATGGAGGCTCTGCTGATTTTTGGAGTAAAGCTGGCCATACACACTGGATGACTGTCGGTTGCACATGCGGATTCTGATTGGATTGGCTGAGCAGCTAATGTGTATGTTCGCCATACACTTAGATGTCATGGGACACAAGGCTTGGGCTTTTGGATTTCAGTGCCAACCCTTTTGTTTTAGCTTAAATAACATGCTGGCAGAGGAGTCTGGCAGTGGCTCTGCCCATTGACAAAACATGCATGCTTGGCAGGAGGATTGGGAGAAACAGCTGTCGGCCATGCAAATGAATGCTAACTAATGTGTATGCCTGGCCTAAGCAATAGAATTACACATGCAGAAGCCAACCAATCTGATCTGCCTTCCCCACAACAGCAGGCATCAGTGGAGGGTCTGACAGCCCCCTAGACATTAAATAGGAGGCAGAACCCACTGAGCTGTCAGGTATCGGCAGCTTCAGCTAGATTAGGATACAAAGCAAAATCTGCAAAGACAAAGCAGCCGACCTTTACTCATGTCTTCTCTTTCTTCTCTCCACATCATGAAATATTTAGTGAGATTGCTTATCCGTCTTATTCTGAAGACTATTTCTATAAATTACTTTTCTAGTTGGCCATTTATTTAATGACTTCACATGAACAGAAACCATCTCGAGTCATTTTCCTTAGTTAGAAAAGGTCAACTGAATAATACATATTAATGATCATGTGGAAGGAATTCTTATACAGCGTTAAACCAAAGGTCTTGGTAAACCGCTACCCCGACAAGCGTTTCCTAGCTGGATGTTTTCGGAGACACTTATCACGGCTTGTATTCTAACAAGGTCCCTAAGACTTGCAGAAGAAAATCTGGACAGAGATGCTTGGAATTGGTAGATTTAGTAATTTTCTCAGTGACAAAATTCTGGTCTGTATCCAAAATGGTGCAGCCTGAAACATACAAAAATACTGATAGATACAGGACAACCTGCTCCCTAACATACGCTCTTGGTCGGAAGAAGTGAGCCAGGAGCTTGGAATAAAACCCCAGCCAACTCCATAGTCAACCTGTGTGTGCCAAAAATATACGGATAGGTTCCCAACTGAGCCTTGTGGGAGTTGGGGATGAGCGCCTGTACGGCAGCCACTACCCCCTACTCCACTTTAAGTATCTGTGAGAAAAACGCATTACAAAGGTTTGTCATCGTCATTGTGTTCATAATTTGTTGAACATGATAAAGTCGTGCATCCTTCTTAGTACTAAAGGCAAGAATATTCTTAATAAATGGCGTCCAAACACCACCATGTGAAATGCTATATCCTTACCTCTTATCACTCTACTCACCTCACTGATGTTGATAAGCGCCCGCCACATGCCAAGATTTTCACACCACAAATCTGTCCGAGAAATGTGCAGGTCGAGATCACTTTGTTCTTTCTCCATCAGGACTATTTCATCCTTTAACTTGGAAATGATCTATTAATAAAAAATAGTAATAAAATGTTCCATCAGAGAGCAAGAAGTCTTGATTTTACTGACATTTAGGTTTAAGAATAGAAGAAGCAGAGCACATTAACCCCGACCATAGACACTGACTGGCTATATGGGTTAAACCGAATGGTGAACTTCTAGGGTGGCTGTAGCACCATATAATTGGTGGATGGATGATGCTGGGTGTTCTAGTTCTCCATCGCCAATGTACAGTACACCCTCTATTATAAGAGAATAGAGGCTTGCTTCATCTTTATTCTCTTGTTGGACATGAGGCACGATGGGGGCGCTGTTCACATCACTGAACATCTCCTTCATGGAGATAAAGGCAATATGGCGGCCCTCAGTGTTTATAAAGAATTTTAATATTTTTATTTAATATTTTTAATTAGGTAACAAAGGGTGACAGATTCCTTTTAATAAGAAACACGGCGCACCCCAGGTTACCAATAACTATGGAAACATGGAACCAAAAAGCTGCCTAATTAGCGTTTCATTAGTAGGATTCAAGCCTGCCGTTACCATGACACCGAGTGATATTTATCCGCTTTGCATTTTATATTTTATCCAGCTCCAAATGAAACAGAAGACTCCAATAATGACATCAGGACACATTTACATGGAAGAGCTCAAAAACAGAAAAAAAGCCATATTCAGGGTAACATAGAATGAAAGACGTGAAGCCTTCACTATACAGTATATCAAGCAGAGTGATGTAAATAGTATGGCAGTCCTACCACTTAAAGGGAATGTATCACCATTTTTATATCACTTTTTCTTCATTTGTTTTTATTTTTTATCGTATTTTCAATATACAATTATGGGGACTGCCATCTTGTCTGAGCTTCTACACTTAGGTGTAAATAGAAATTTAGTTATAGTCTCATAGCAATAGGGAGGGGGTAGCAGATAAGCTCTATTATCAATAGTGGGTACAATGATGGGTCAGTGGTGTTATTTATGGAGGTGTTATCTTCTATAATAATCCTGTCTGTGATGTAAATGAAGTAATTGCTGCAAAACCACAACCTACAAAATCGACAAGTGTCAGACTACTAGTGGTCAGAGTGAAAATTGCAGGATTTTGTGCTTAAAAAAAAAAAATAAAAAAAAATATATATATATATATATATATATATATATATATATATATTATATATAATTAAATTCTTAAAAAATAAGTTTAACATAAAACTTAGTTTGAATCATAAGTAATGTTCTGATGACACATTTCATGTAAATAGGATTACACAGCAGAAAGATCATGTGATCAGTCACCAAGGTGAGGTTTCAGCTGTCACCTAAGGCAGGGTTCACACTACCATTGAATTCTGTTATGAAGGTGTCCGTTAAAAAACAAAAACAGACACCTATCATAACAGACATTAACGGACACTAAGGGCGGGTTCACATAGGTGTCCCCATCACTCCAACAGCAGATTTCTACAGTCTATTAGACTGTAACTAAATGCCCAAATTAATAATTTCATGGTTAATGATCACTTGATGGAAAACTGGTTCCTACTCTGAGTTGACAGCCCTGTCCATAACATTTCTTCCAGAGGCGTCCCTCGGCTGTCTGTGTCCATCTTACCTACAATTAGATGATCGATGGCTGTGCTGGGTGTCAATTCTAAGGACAGGTCATCAATATAATATTACAGAAATACCCTTTAACAGCTAATCAATTATATGTGTTAGGAATATCTGATGGTTGGTTTTATTCCTCATAATATACTCAAGTAACCAAAAAAAACTAAACAAAAAACCCCCACACTAAATCAAGCGTATACAAAAAAAAGTATCCAGATTGTGAAGAATTTTCACTGTTGATGGAAATAATTGGAGTATTTTCCACTAAAACTTTTTAACTATACACAGAAAAACACAATGAACAAAGAAAACACTGTGACAAGCATACACCTGCGTGAACGGCACATGATCAGTAAAGGATGTCTGACCGCCATTGATCTTATATTAATGACTGATCTAAGGATAGGTTATCTATATCCAAGTCCTGGAAAAAGCCATTAATGCAATTCTTGATCTGAATGAAAATCATATGTAACATTGATTGCAATAAGTAAATAGGTTTGTAAAGTTAAAGGGGTTTGCACATAAAGATATCTTATCTGCTATACAGAGCTGTACTCGTCCGTCTCCAGCAGTCCGATAGAAATGACATGCCACTCTGTACAGGGAAGAATACGAGGGACAATGTCATCAATGGAGGTCCTACACCTCCACAGATCAGACAATGACTGCATCCCCCATACTGTGGATAGCAGATAAGTTGTCTTTATGAGTGAATTCCTTTAATAGTTCATGTGTGAAAAAATTGGCTGTTGCAAGATTAAACAATAATAAATAATAATAATAATAATAAATAATAATAATAATATTACAAATTTTAATTTAAAAAAAAAAATCAATTACAGAGGCCCGATCACATTTTCTGTTGTGTGGTGTTGTTTCATGGAGAATACAAGTCTCTGTCTCTGGCAGGAAGCCGGGAAGGTGTCCCCACCGCTGTCCAGTATAGAGACATCTGGCACCTTTATTCTGGCGGATGTCCTGGCCACACGTGACCACTGAGGCATATCAGTGTCTCAGGAATGGACATGGATTGTGACGGGTCATGTGTGCAAGTGATGTCCCATGTCCTTTCCATTGACTGCTTAGGCCACTGATTGGCCTTAGCAGTCCCATGCGACAGAACACCGGGAACAGGTGAGCAGGTTTTTTTTTTTTTTTTTAGTTCTTCACTTTCCCTGACCTCCTGCCAGAGACCAGTAATTCCTGAACAACCCCTTTTAAGGGCCTGTTCACACGGCGGAAAGCTTTTCCGCCGTGAGAGTTCTCTGCGCGGCTAGCAGCAACGGGATGCCAATGCAGTGATTGGCATCCTGCTCCTGATTAAGCCCAAATGAATGGGCCTAATTAGGAGCGAGTCTCGAGCCGAGCCGTAGACACCGCGGCCGAGTCAGCCACAGAATCGGTGGGAAGATAGGGCAGCTCGCTTTTCCCACTAGTGATTTTTTTTCAGTGACTCCCATTGAAATGAACAGGAGCCATTTTTGCAGGTGGATTTTGAGGCAGATTCCGCGTCAAAATCCGCCTGCAAAAAAACTCAGTATGAACATTCTGTATTACAGATCACATTAGTGATAAATAACATATCTCTGTTATATATGTCACTTCTGTAGATGCGGAGAAAGACATCTTTGGAGTCTTATGCAAATGAGACAGTTGGAGCACCAGGGGTGGGCGTTCAGCTTCAAGAGCACTGCCCTTGCCATTCAGACCCCTCCTGCCTGTGACATCCAATGCAGTGAGAGTTGATACTATCAAGGTTATGACATCACAAGTCCTAATTGAGCAACTGAGGGATGAAGGCCCGCCCTCAGTGCACCAACTAATTTATTTTCATAAGACTTCAAAGATGTTTTCCTCTATTTTCAAAAGTGACATACATAACAGAGGTACGTTGTTCACTGTATTGTGCTCTGTAACATAGTGGGTCGTGGCTTGGAGGAGGCGGTAGACTAACTAGTACAACAAAAGAATCAATGCTAAAGAAAATAATTAGTATCACTGGCAAATGCTGAATGCAGAGAAATGTTTTTAAATATATATATATTTTATTAAAAAATAAATAAATAAGGGAGCACACCACACTCCGTGGTCACCACTGCGCAAAAGTGTTACAGAATTCACCAAATGTCATTGTAACTGCATGCCAATATCACTAAATGTATTCAGATAACATTACCACAGGTGTAGATAGTGGGGTTTACATAGGAACAGCAGATGAGCTGCACTACACGTACCTTCTTGTCAGGTTTAGGGGCATTAATAATGGAGTTTAGCGCCTGTCTCTTGTAATCCAGTTTTTCGGTAAGCTGACGTAGCTTGTTGACAGCATAACTAGCCTGCTCAGTGATGCCGCTATTGCATTCATCCATGATCCCTTCTCCACCTTCACACACCTGCATCTGAGCAAAGAGAAATCTTACACAGGAGACAGTAGGCAATCACATTAGGGTATAATGCTTTACATCGTGCTATCAGTAAACCTGCTCTGACACTTCCCTGTCTTAAGGTTGCCGACTCTTTCTAGGAAGGAGTTTGCTGCAGCAGAAATATCCGCTACTGATGTCTGCAATGGAGATCAAGCAAACTGAGCCACGTTCCCACCCATTCTTAGCTAAAATATAGAAAACTAACTGCAGAAAAGGTCCAAAAAGTCAGAAGTTTTGTTTGATCCTACGTCGTTCCATATTACATGGTATGCCCATTGATCATGGCATACAATTGCAATTTTAGGTGGTCCACAGCCGGAAATGTCCACCATAAAACAAAGCAGTTTTTTGGGATTAAAAAATTTGCAGTTGGACATTTTGAAAATTTGTGGTAATTTTTCAAATCATCTTGCCCGGTTATTTGGTCAGCTCAAGACAACTGGCTGGAGCAGGATCCTCCCTGCTGTGCGTGTCTACAATAGCACTAAAATATTGTTAAGACGCGTTTCCACATCCTTTAGCCACTCCAGGATGGAGAAGATCATCGAGACAATAACCATCTTTCTTCTCTTCAAGATGTCTATAAAATAGTGTCATGATTATTCAGAAATGGAACATGACTTTTTTGTGTATTTTTAGCATTCATTTTTAGGTGGAGTGTTCCTTTAATGCAGATAGCAGACATACAGAAAAGCACTGCAAGAACATTCACTTGTTCTGCTGGTATTCCTGTGTGAATAGTCTCAGGACTCTGTGTCTAGATATAGATCACTGTGTGCTAAAGATAACAAGTGAGATAGTTGGAGGTGCGGAGAGACAAGCCATGCCAAGCACAGTATAGAGACTGTGAGAACAAGTCACACTTGGATTATCGTGATCGGATACTTTTTCTTACAACCTAAATTTATTTAAATACTTTACATTCTAATTTGTACAAAGATCCTGAGACTTTATAGTTTTGTGACACCACACTATAGAAGGGACTCCACTTACATCCCACTTTGCAAAAAAATTTAATAAAATATTACCCAATTTTGTAAACAGTCCTGCCCTTTTACATCTATTGCTCCTTGTGCACCATCTACATTGATAAGATTTATTACTCTTAACAGATGGCTCTTCATTTTCCATTGCGTTCACACCATGTCAACATTGTCTGTAGGACCGAGTGGCTTCATTACGCTCAGGTGATTCATTTTGTCCACTCCCTTCATGGGTCCTCTAAGGTGTCCCTCCCCATGGCATTCAAAAAGATCTGCCATGCAGGCACGTCCACCAGAGGTCTTATCTCCTCAATTTACCAGTTCCTCTCTACCCAGGCGACGGCTTCTCGACCATCGCTATGGGTAGAATGGTTCATTCTACCTGTTTGGACCTGTCCCCTTGTCCTGGGCTTCTGGAGGGAGGTTAGAGCTATAACAGACACTCTTTTACTGCAGAGGGTCACTCTTAATCCCCTAGTCTATCTCCTGAACCTCCCTCTAGACACCTAGGTAGCAGAGCATCCAAGCTCTATATCTTTTCCACTGCGGCAAAGACTCTCATTGCCAAACACTGGAAGAGTGCAAATCCCCCTTCTGGTCTTGAGCTTCTGGTTTGAATGAAGGATGTGAGAAGCTTCAAATTCCTGACTGCTAGTCTCAACTCCTTGGACGCTTTCCACTCTGTCTGGTCCCTTTGGGACTCGTATAGCATATTAGGGGGTCTCTGAACCTTGGGTTCCCTTTTCTCCCTCTTCCCACCTTTGTTCACTCCCTATTGTCTTTTCCTTGTTTTTTGTTGTTGTTTTTTCCCCCGTCCTACTTTGTCCTGTTTTCTGGTTTACACCGATTTAACTGAATTGGCATCATGCCTCCCCCCACATTATTACTGCCTATTGTTTGCATTATGTAAGTATTCCTTGTTTTCTCTTCTTGTAGTACAAAATGGTTCAATAAAAATTACAGTTAAACAAAAACATTGTCTATAGATATTTCGAAGATTTGTGTTGTGTGATCTACATAAACAATTCCGTACAAATCATTGAAAACAAAGTGGTATATCAAGGACTTGTGATGGAGAGCAGTTGCAGCTTTTATACCATGGAGTCGAGTATCAGACAAGAGCAAGACATTAATAATGCATGACAGTCTATAAGAGAATCTTTAATATTACATGAAATGTAATGAGTGCGTATCCTGAGTCCATGTGTCATCCAATGATCCTATGCAAGAACCCTAACAATGGACTCACAGATTCATCCTTGTCATCGGAGGAGCACGAGCAGGTGGACGTGTCTTCTCTGCGGATGAGTTGGTCATACAAATCACTGACAATGAAAGAAGGGTAGAATCGATCCTTCAGGGTCTCGAACACATCGGCCTGAATCTTGATGAACACTTCAATCCCCTTGTTGCCAACAAGACTTTGCTGGATCTCTTTGTAAAGTGCTTTCTCCACTTGGATTTCTCTGCTTTCCACAAAGTAGTTCTGGTAGATTTCACCAACCAACTGAGGTATTTCAGACTGGGAATGAAAACAACAAGCCATAAAGAATGTCCTAGACTGATAATCCTGGAGATTAGCGATACAGTCGGGTAAAGGTAAAGATGACTAATGCCATATGACATCCCAATCATAAAATTATTAAGGAGATGTATCTATAATCCCTGACTAGTTTAAGTCTCCTGACGATTCTACTAACCACCGCTCAATTATATAAGACTGGCAGATTGGCCGCCCAAAGTATTAGAGGGTCACCCACTGGGTCCAGGCTTTGACATAATAATGGACTCAATGTGAGGGTAACTTCATATCTAATCACCTTCCTCTAGGGGCGTCCTAGGTAAGGGATACCTCAGAAATAACTTAGTAGGCCTTACCATTACATATGAGGGACATGTATTCAGTAACACAGTTTATGACGTAGTCGTGCAGGTTTTTAGAATTATGGGCCAATGTTACTGAAAGCTGGTAAAACAAGTACCTGCTAGTACATTACTCTAAGGGAGAGTTCACATGGAGTAACGTGCCGCGTGATGTGGCACGTATACGCCGTGTGAGACTTTGCGGGCCGTATGAGACTTTGCGGGCCGTATACGCTCCCATTGATTTCAATTAGTCATCTTGATTTCAATGGGAGCCGGGATCGTATACTCGGCGCTATTTTGCGGCCGCAAAATCACAGCCGCAAAATAACGCGGCGTTTACGATCCACACTCCCATTGAAATCAATGGGAGCGTATACGGCCCGCAAAGTATCACACGGCGTATATGTGCCACATCACGTGGCACGTTACTCCGTGTGAACTCTCCCTTAAGCCCTCGTTCTCATTGCTCCATGGTCTACAGAGCTCAGATAATACAAATGTGATGTCACTTCCCAAGAAGAGGAAGCCTATTCTGAAAGGAAGCAGCCATGTTATCTAAACCTGGATGACCCCTTTAATTTACAAGAGCTTTACATTATTTACCTTATTTGCATTTTTCAGGTATTCCACTGACTCCCAAAAACTGATCAGTACTCTCTTATCGATCCTTTCCATGTATATTCTAAAATGTTCTCTGAATGACGGATTTGCCAAAATTTCATCAAACTGGATAATCTGAAATATCAAACAAACCAAGCTCTTAGCATAAAGCTATGTTTAGGCATGACAGGTTAGTAGCAGCATTTTAATGCAGATTCCAAAACTCGGTAAGAAGATACAGTACAATTCTGGAGACTTGGGATAAGAGATCTCAAATACAGTAAAAAAACATCAGTTCAGATTTTAGGACAAACTAACAATTTTCATAGTGAAGAGAAGTGGTATATTTTTGTGGATGAGATCTACCCTCGCCTCCTTGTACAAGCATAACAGGTGACTACAGGAGGAAACTACATATATTGTATACTATATTGGGTATAGTAACACATTTCCAAGAATAACAACAGAGGAACACCAAACTACAGACTGCCCCACCACTATTACTTTATGAGGACACAAGAATTTGTAGTCTTGCATTAAGGTGTTACTACATTAGCTGATACTGGCTAGGATGGGAAACAAATCGATTGGCAGAAGTTGGCATTGCCCATGAATTGACCTGCAGAACAACCCTTGAAGCTTTAATGGCAGCCTTGCCTATTAGCATTGCACTTTTGGATATGGCTGCTTGTTAGCATTACAGACTGTGTGCTTAAAAATAACTGAAAAATAAGGGATTGCAATATTAATTCATATACATAAAAGCCTGCACTAAACCACTGCGCCGTACACAGACAGAAGTGTCATTATTCTACTTCATTATGGTCAATCGCCGCCAAATTATACACCGCAATATTGCGCTTTCAATCTCCATTACACCATTCACAACTGAAGCAGTATTTTTTATACTTTGATGAGCTTCCATCGCAGTAATGACCATTTCACAGGCTAAATACAATAACCAGCGTACTATTCATGGAAATGAATGAGAGGTCACCCGTAAGCGTTCACATCCCATCTATCTTCTGTACCTGACTCACGCATAATGTTCCTCTCATCACGGTCACTGAAAAGGTCAAACTTTCACGGAGCTGAATCTTCATAGGAAACCATTACAGATAAAGCTTTTAATTCTCTTTTGTAATATCCGGGATCTAGAAAGTTTCACTTAAGGTCCTTTTCCCAGTGGCAGATTTTTTTAAGTTCTGACTGCTAGAGCAATGGTCCGAGCATATACCGTATTTTTCGGACTATAAGACGCACCGGACCATATGACGCACTAAGGTTTTAGAGGAGGAAAATAGGGAAAAAAAAAATTTTAAGCAAAAAAAATTGGTAAAATATTTAATAACCTAATAATATAATATTTCACCAATGTAAATAGAACCGGGGGCTTTCGGACACAGGGATACCAAATGTGTATGTGTTTCAACAGTAATGTTTTTGCTTTATATGTATTCTAGGGATATGGGGGTGATTTGAACATATATAATCATCCATGGATGGAAAGAGACACCCTGCAGTGAAGCTATGCAAGAAGAGAAAAAGGGGCGGGCCAGACGGGTGAAGGAGGTGTGGTTTTCTAAGCAAACTTGAAAACACACCTCTTTCACCCGTCTGGCCCGCCCCTCCTTCACTGCCTCTCAGATCTTGCTCCTGCAATGAAGCCACACAGGCAGGGAAGTAGGGGCGGGCCAGACGGGTGAAGGAGGCGTGGTTTCAAGCTTGCCGAGAAAACCACGCCTCCTCCTCCCGTTTGGCCCGCCCCTCCTTCCCTGTCTGTGTGGCTTCATTGCAGGAGCCAGATCTGAGAGGCAGTGAAGGAGGGGCGGGCCAGACGGGAGAAGGAGGCGTGGTTTTCTCAGCAAGCTTGAAACCACGCTTCCTTCAACTGTCTGGCCCACCCTTACTTCCCTGCCTCTCATATCTCGCTCCTGCAAACACGCGACACAGACAGGGAAGGAGGGGCAGAGCAGGCAGGCACCGTGCTGCTCTCCTTTTGATTCTCATAGACAGGACACAGACGCTGCACACGCTGCATTCGGACTATAAGACGCACACACATTTTCCTCCCATATTGGGAGGAAAAAAAGTGCGTCTTATAGTCCGAAAAATACGGGTAGTTTCATTACTGGCAGCAAAGACCTCACATTTGTTTTTATTTTTTTGACGTTTTCAGTATACCCCTCAAAACCAGGATTCTAATTTCCAATAGAATTGTGAAATTTCTGATCGCCCCGATGCCTGATATATTCCATACAGTCTGTTTCCTCCTCTGCAAACAATGATGAGCAGTTTCTACTGTCACTAGTAGTTAGGTGATACCCTGTTTCCCCAAAAATAAGTCATCCCCCGAAAATAAGACATAGCAGAGCTTTTGTTGAATTGCCTAATATAAGGCACCCCCTGAAAGTAAGACACCCCCCAATAATAATAATCTTTCTGTGTAAAGATTGTATGAAGAAAATCATTGCAGATTGCTGAACACTGTGCGCGATGTTCCGTGTGCAAAGGTATGCCGGCTGCTGACGCTGCTGTGATACGTTGTATCCACTGTTCCTGCTGATGTACCGTTAGGATTTTCTGGGAGATGCCTGCTGTGCATACACTAAGTATCGTATGTGGTGGGGGGGTCCAATCTCCCAGCTCATCCCACAGTAGCAGGAACAATAGATACCACGTACGGTATCACAGCAGTAGCCGGCTTTCCTGTACACATGGAGCACCGCACACAGTGTTCAGCCGGCTGCAATGTTTTTCTTCATAATGTCTTTGCGCAACAACCAAATCTCAGCGTAGCGCAGTGATGGCAGCAGCACACAAAAATAAAATAAGACATTCCCTGAAAATAAGACATAGCATATCTTTAGGACCAAAATTTAATATAAGACACTGTCTTATTTTCGGGGAAACACGGTAGGACACACAATACTGCATAACATATATCAGACTCCAAACAATTTTGTTCAGCAAAAACACGAGAACTGAGATTAAAATAGAGAATTGCCCATAATCTTGGAGGGAAAAACAAAAAAACAAAAAATGATCAGCCCTACAACTTAAACAGTCAAAAAGAGAAAAACGAAAGTCGAAAAGCAAAAAATGCCTGGGGTGTGAAGGGGTAAATGGGCTTTAACAAAAACACAGTGCCCATGTGTAAAGTGGCTAAAGATCAACCATAATTGGCTAGCAATGCCATCCTCATACAATATCAAATCCAACAATACAGAGCGAGAGCACAAGAGAGCGAGATTGCAAGAGCAGGAAAATAATAATATTTCACTTTTGCATTTCATTAATACATAGAACAAAACAAGTCTAGCGACAGTGAGTTATTACACTAATACAGGTAACTTGATAAATCCAGGACGATTACCAAAGGTACCAATATAACACACACATTACAATATGGAAGTACATGAAATAAACCACTACCGCTCACACAGACAACACACATCCCACATATTTCTAGCCCGCTGTTGCAGAAGAATTTTCGTTGATACATGAAAATAGTATATTTATGACTGTTTTGTTGATAATACAGCAGTTACCGCTCTCCAGAGAATTTCATCTCTATTTTTCCTCTTTTTTATTATGAAAATTACTTTTTGCAGTCACACAGTGTGCCCTTTCGTGCTAGACAGAAACCATGACTCCAGCATCTAATAGATTTGCTCTCCAGGGCACACAGTGTGCAGCCTGTTATTTCCTAGCTTATAAACGTCTCTACTTGGCGATAATATTACCACAATTACATTAAATGCCATGCCGATTAATTAAGTCATACTTTTATTCCTTCACTGGGTGGCCAGATGTTCAAGAGCGCGCACTAAACATTGCTTTCTTATCATAGCCATTCATGAATCTTCATTGAACTACTACTACTGCTATTAATTTAGTTTCTAGTACATAAGAGCGACCAGAGTGCCGTCATACCAGCTCCATCTTTATAGAAATGACGTGAGCGCATGGACTGTACACTTCCACTTGGCTTGGATTGGTTTGAAGGACAGACGACAGACACGGAGACATCTGATAGTAGTTGATTGACCAGACTAGATGGTGAACCCGGTATTTTGCTATTGGTACTTGTTGACCTGGTTTACCTTCACCATTCCATCAATCCTACCGATGTTGAAGCTCAACTCTATGGGGAACACTCAATATCATTCTACAACAGGTTTCTGGTGTATATTGGTGTATGTAATAAAGGGATTCTACCATTAAAAAACTATTTTTTCTAGGTAACACGTCGGAATAGCCTTTAGAAAGGCTATTCGTCTCCTACCTTTGGAAGTGCTCTCCACCTCGCCATTCGTTCGAAATACCGGTTTGTACCGGTATGCTAATTAGTTCTCTTGCAGAAATGGGGGCGTCCCCCAGCGCAGGAGATGCGATGGGGGCGTCCCCATTGCTGCTCGAAAACCGACTGCAGCGCCGCCTCTATGTTCTTCTGTATCCTCCCCTTCCTTCTTCAGCTTGATGTCGGACGCCTGCGCAGTACGCTCTGTTCCGCGAACTTTGCCTAACGTACTGCGCATACCCGCGGCCATAGTGCCGACACCGCAATTTTGCGCATGTGCAGTACGTTCCTCGAAGTCTTCGCCGAACAGAGCGTACAGAAGAACAGAGGATACAGAAGAACATAGAGGCGGTGCTGCAGTCAGTTTTCGAGCAGCAATGGGGTGCCCCCATCGCTGTGAGAGAACTAATTAGCATACCGGTACAAATCGGTATTTCGAACGAACGGCGCGGCGGAGAGCACTTCCAAAGGTAGGAGACAAATAGCCTTTCTAAAGGCTATTCCGACGTGTTACCTAGAAAAAATACTTTAATGGTAGAATCCCTTTAAAAAATTTAATATTGGTGACTAATCCTTCAGGTAAGTCAACAATATTCAAATGGGTTTTCCAATCTAAATAAATGCTAACCTAACCTATACTTAGCATAGGTCATCAATTAAAGATTGGCAAGGGTGCAACACTGTATAGATTGTATGGTCTTTCTCTATGGTAGGCCCTAGGAATTATGGTAATAGCATAGAAAACCAAAGACAAGCAAAATGTAAAATTGTATTATGTGCATTACTGCTCTATTCAGAACTGGTAAATGGTGCCTCAGAAGCAAATGTTATATTATAAAGTTCCTTTTTAATTTTACCTTATGACTTACTTATAACTATGTAGAAAAATGGTTTAGATCCTCTTTAATCTACATTATAACACAGTAGGACTTGGGTGTCTAGGAGTACCTTCTGACTTTGGGGGCAATCTGAATCATCTGAGGTTCCATCGTCCTGCTGGTCATACGCTGGACCACCGAGGAGCCGGATCCTCTTCTCGCACTGCTTTTTGGCCACGGTCAGCTGATTGATGTACCTTTTCATATTACGTGCTCTCAGCAGATCGGCTTTCATGGCTGCCGTCTCTTTGCCCTTTGAATCTGTAGAGGAATCATAAAAAAAGATCAACGTGAACATCCAAGAAAAGTCATTTCTACACATAAAGAAGGCTAAACTGCTCAAACGGGAGATTGAATATTCTTGTTTTAAATTTACTTGACAAAATTGCCCCGAAAAAGTATATATTTCTTTTTGACATTTTTCTTAAAATTCTATAAAAATAGTAAAAAAAAAAAAAAAAAGTGAAAATCATAACCATTCCACCCATTCCAACCATTATTAATTCTGCAAAAAAACAAGTTCTCCTATAGCAACAGAAAAATTTAAACGTTAAGGCTTTTAGAAGACAAAGACGTAAATATCTGAAATAATCCTGCCAATGTTGGCTGCAACACAAATTGGTTAAGCAGGTTATTCCTAAAAGCTTTCCAGCTGGGGTACCAGCACCTATATTCAAGTATACAGCGCAGCCTATCTGGGAGCTTAATCTACAGGTTATTGCTTTACCCCATCATAGTGATAATAGCTGTAGTTGGATCATGTCTCTGCTTTTAGCTATTTACAGTCATTGGTACGTGACCTGAACAGTGACGGCACAAGCAGCCCCGTGTCACTGACTTGTGCCCACAAGCTCAGACACTGCGTCATATACATGTCATTACTTGAAGGTTTAATTCGGTCTTCAAAAGGATTTACATGAAAAAAATACGAATAGACGCTACACTACTCAGTTGGCAGTCTGAGGGTCAAATATAGGACTTTTACTTCCAAAGTTGTTAAAATGATCTTATTTGATAATCTGTACCTGCTTGGCTCAAAAGTTCAGAAATGACTAAGTGTCAGAGCCACAAATGTGCACATATCATTGGGATACCATTTGCTATAACATTTGCTATGACCTTTGCTATAACATTGGCGCTGCCACGCTCGCCAATATCAACTGTCTAGCACAAGGGTGTGACTGGTGGGTTATCACAGTGATCAATCATTTGCCTGATTTTTTTTGGTAAAATTCAGGGTTCTGTCTAGTTTCAAATACTCATAACATTTGGACGGTCAACTGCAATGTTTCGAGGAGTTAAAAAAAAAAAAAAAAAAACACAAAAACAAAAAACAACCACAGGGAATATTGGGAAAAAAAAAAAAAAAAAAAAACAAAAACACACAAAAAGTACAGTAATCACCTATTATATCCCCCACAGCTCCACTTCATCATTCCATTCAGTGTCTCGGTGGACAGACCAAGATAAGTGGTAAATTTGAGGTGTAAGCAGTGAAATACTGATACTGCAGTATTGAAGGGGATGCTGAGAATTCGCCCCCAATGGCCCATCCAAAGGACAAGCAAAGGACACACAATATATACTCAAGTTGAGTTTGTATGTAACTTCACTAGAGATGAGCGAACAGTGTTCTATCGAACTCATGTTCGATCGGATATTAGGCTGTTCAGCATGTTCGAATCGAATCGAACACCGCGTGGTAAAGTGCGCCATTACTCGATTCCCCTCCCACCTTCCCTGGCGCCTTTTTTGCTCCAATAACAGCGCAGGGAAGGTGGGACAGGAACTACGACACCGGTGACGTTGAAAAAAGTAGGCAAAACCCATTGGCTGCCGAAAACATGTGACCTCTAATTTAAAAGAACAGCGCCGCCCAGGTTCGCGTCATTCTGAGCTTGCAATTCACCGAGGACGGAGGTTTCCGTCCAGCTAGCTAGGGCTTAGATTCTGGGTAGGCAGGGACAGGCTAGGATAGGAAGGAGAAGACAACCACAACAGCTCTTGTAAGAGCTAAATTCCAGGGAGAAGCTTGTCAGTGTAACGTGGCACTGACGGGCTCAATCGCCGCAACCCAGCTTTCCCAGGATCCTGAATGGAATACACTGACAGTGTATTCCCGTATACCCGATATATACCCCCGATACCCGTTCCAACAGTGTGCCCCCCCACCTTCACCCCAGAAATACCCTGCAAGTCCCCTAGCAATAGAATTGGGGCTATATACACCCACAATTTTTACTACTGGTATACAGTGCCATTGTCTGACTGGGAATTCAAAGAATATATTGGGGTTATAAATACCCTCATTTCTTGCTACTGCCATATAGTGCCAGTTTCTGACTGGTAATTCAAAGAATATATTGGGGTTACGTGCACCCACAATTTTTACTACTGGTATACAGTGCCATTGTCTGACTGGGAATTCAAAGAATATATTGGGAATACAAATACCCTCATTTCTTGCTACTGCCATATAGTGCCAGTTTCTGACTGGTAATTCAAAGAATATATTGGGGTTACGTGCACCCACAATTTTTACTACTGGTATACAGTGCCATTGTCTGACTGGGAATTCAAAGAATATATTGGGAATACAAATACCCTCATTTCTTGCTACTGCCATATAGTGCCAGTTTCTGACTGGTAATTCAAAGAATATATTGGGGTTACGTGCACCCACAATTTTTACTACTGGTATACAGTGCCATTGTCTGACTGGGAATTCAAAGAATATATTGGGGTTATAAATACCCTCATTTCTTGCTACTGCCATATAGTGCCAGTTTCTGACTGGTAATTCAAAGAATATATTGGGGTTACGTGCACCCACAATTTTTACTACTGGTATACAGTGCCATTGTCTGACTGGGAATTCAAAGAATATATTGGGAATACAAATACCCTCATTTCTTGCTACTGCCATATAGTGCCAGTTTCTGACTGGTAATTCAAAGAATATATTGGGGTTACGTGCACCCACAATTTTTACTACTGGTATACAGTGCCATTGTCGGACTGGGAATTCAAAGAATATATTGGGTTTATAAATACCCTCATTTCTTGCTACTGCCATATAGTGCCAGTTTCTGACTGGGAATTCAAAGAATATATTGGGGTTACGTGCACCCACAATTTTTACTACTGGTATACAGTGCCATTGTCTGACTGGGAATTCAAAGAATATATTGGGGTTATAAATACCCTCATTTCTTGCTACTGCCATATAGTGCCAGTTTCTGACTGGTAATTCAAAGAATATATTGGGGTTACGTGCACCCACAATTTTTACTACTGGTATACAGTGCCATTGTCTGACTGGGAATTCAAAGAATATATTGGGAATACAAATACCCTCATTTCTTGCTACTGCCATATAGTGCCAGTTTCTGACTGGTAATTCAAAGAATATATTGGGGTTACGTGCACCCACAATTTTTACTACTGGTATACAGTGCCATTGTCTGACTGGGAATTCAAAGAATATATTGGGAATACAAATACCCTCATTTCTTGCTACTGCCATATAGTGCCAGTTTCTGACTGGTAATTCAAAGAATATATTGGGGTTACGTGCACCCACAATTTTTACTACTGGTATACAGTGCCATTGTCTGACTGGGAATTCAAAGAATATATTGGGGTTATAAATACCCTCATTTCTTGCTACTGCCATATAGTGCCAGTTTCTGACTGGTAATTCAAAGAATATATTGGGGTTACGTGCACCCACAATTTTTACTACTGGTATACAGTGCCATTGTCTGACTGGGAATTCAAAGAATATATTGGGGTTATAAATACCCTCATTTCTTGCTACTGCCATATAGTGCCAGTTTCTGACTGGTAATTCAAAGAATATATTGGGGTTACGTGCACCCACAATTTTTACTACTGGTATACAGTGCCATTGTCTGACTGGGAATTCAAAGAATATATTGGGAATACAAATACCCTCATTTCTTGCTACTGCCATATAGTGCCAGTTTCTGACTGGTAATTCAAAGAATATATTGGGGTTACGTGCACCCACAATTTTTACTACTGGTATACAGTGCCATTGTCTGACTGGGAATTCAAAGAATATATTGGGAATACAAATACCCTCATTTCTTGCTACTGCCATATAGTGCCAGTGTCTGACTGGGAATTCAAAGAATATATTGGGGTTACGTGCACCCACAATTTTTACTACTGGTATACAGTGCCAATTTCTAACTAGGAATTCAAAATGCGCAAGGCTCCCGGAAAGGGACGTGGACGAGGCCGTGGGCGAGGTCGGGGGAATGGTTCTGGGGAGCAAGGTAGCAGTGAAGCCACAGGGCGTCCCGTGCCTACTCCTGTGGGGCAGCAAGCATTGCGCCACTCCACAGTGCCAGGGTTGCTTGCCACATTAACTAAACTGCAGGGTACAAACCTTAGTAGGCCCGAGAACCAGGAACAGGTCTTGCAATGGCTGTCAGAGAACGCTTACAGCACATTGTCCAGCAGCCAGTCAGACTCTGCCTCCTCTCCTCCTATTACCCAACAGTCTTGTCTTCCTTCCTCCCAAAATTCCGAAGCTTTACAGAACAATAACCCAAACTGTCCCTGCTCCCCAGAGCTGTTCTCCGCTCCTTTCATTGTCCCTCAACCTGCCTCTCCACGTCACGATTCCACGAACCTAACAGAGGAGCATCTGTGTCCAGATGCTCAAACACTAGAGTCTCCTCCATCTCCGTTCGATTTGGTGGTGGATGACCAGCAACCCACCCTCATCGACGATGATGTGACGCAGTTGCCGTCAGGGCATCCAGTTGACCGGCGCATTGTGCGGGAGGAGGAGATGAGACAGGAGTTGGAAGAGGAAGTGGTGGATGATGAGGACACTGACCCGACCTGGACAGGGGGGATGTCAAGCGGGGAAAGTAGTGTGGATGTTGAGGCAGGTGCAGCACCAAAAAGGGTAGCTAGAGGCAGAGGCAGAGGTCAGCAGCTTAGGTGAAGCCAGGCCACACCCGGAATCTCCCAAGATGTTCCAGTTCGTACCCAGCCCCGAAAAACTCCCACCTCGAGGGCACGTTTCTCGAAGGTGTGGAGTTTTTTCAAGGAATGCGCCGAGGACAGATATAGTGTTGTCTGCACAATTTGCCTCTCGAAATTGATTAGGGGCTCTGAGAAGAGCAACCTGTCCACCACTTCAATGCGCCGTCATTTGGAATCCAAGCACTGGAATCAGTGGCAGGCAGCAACGGCAGGACAAAGGCCGCCTGCCGTTCACGCCACTGCCACTGCCTCTGCCACTGCCTCTGCCTCTGCCACCTGTGCTGGCGATGCACTCCAGAGGACGAGCCAGGACACCACTTCATCTGCCTCCGCCACTTTGTTGACTTCTCCCTCATCCTCCCCTGTTCCTGTCTTATCTCCTTCTCCTGCACCATCAAAGGCACCATCAGGCGCTTCTTTACAACAACCCACCATCTCTCAGACATTGGAGCGGCGGCAGAAATACACTGCTAACCACCCACACGCACAAGCCTTGAACGCCAACATCGCTAAACTGCTGGCCCAGGAGATGTTGGCGTTCCGGCTTGTTGAAACTCCCGCCTTCCTGGACCTGATGGCAACTGCGGCACCTCGCTATGCCGTCCCTAGCCGTCACTACTTCTCCCGGTGTGCCGTCCCCGCCTTGCACCAGCACGTGTCACTCAACATCAGGCGGGCCCTTAGTTCCGCGCTTTGCACAAAGGTCCACTTGACCACCGACGCGTGGACAAGTGCATGCGGACAGGGACGCTACATTTCACTGACGGCACACTGGGTGAATGTAGTTGAGGCTGGGACTGCTTCCCAAACTGGCCCGGTGTACCTCGTCTCCCCGCCTAACATTCCTGGCAGGGACACGAGAAGAACACCCCCCTCCTCCTCCTCCTCTACCGCCTCCTCCTCCGCCACCGCCTCCTCCTCCGCCTCCTCCTCCGCTGTTAGATTGACCCCAGCTACGAGTTGGAAACGTTGCAGCACTGGCGTTGGTAGACGTCAGCAGGCTGTGCTGAAGCTGATCAGCTTGGGGGACAGACAGCACACTGCCTCCGAGGTGAGGGATGCCCTCCTCGATGAGACGGCAATATGGTTTGAGCCGCTGCACCTGGGCCCAGGCATGGTCGTTTGTGATAACGGCCGGAACCTGGTAGCAGCTCTGGAGCTTGCCGGACTCCAACATGTTCCATGCCTGGCCCACGTCTTCAACCTAGTGGTGCAACGTTTCCTAAAGAGCTACCCCAATGTTCCAGAGCTACTGGTGAAAGTGCGGCGCATGTGCGCCCACTTTCGCAAGTCGACAGTAGCCGCTGCTAGCTTAAAATCTCTCCAGCAACGCCTGCATGTGCCACAACACCGGCTTTTGTGCGACGTCCCCACACGCTGGAACTCAACGTTTCAGATGTTGAATAGAGTGGTTGAGCAGCAGAGACCTTTGATGGAATACCAGCTACAAAACCCTAGGGTGCCACAAAGTCAGCTGCCTCAGTTTCACATCCATGAGTGGCCATGGATGAGAGACCTTTGTGACATCCTACGGGTCTTTGAGGAGTCCACAAGGAGGGTGAGCTCTGAGGATGCGATGGTGAGCCTTACAATCCCGCTCTTGTGTGTTCTGAGAGAATCCCTGATTGACATCAGGGATAACTCAGATCACACAGAGGAGTTAGGGATAGCATCCGATCCGTCACAGCTGGAGAGTAGGTCCACACATCTGTCCGCTTCACTGCGTTTAATGGAGGAGGAGGAGGAGGAGGAGGAGGAGGAAGAAGAGTTGTCCGATGATGTGATGGTGATACAGGAGGCTTCCGGGCAACTTCGAATCGTCCCATTGTTGCAGCGCGGATGGGTAGACATGGAGGATGAGGAGGAAATGGAGATTGAACTTTCCGGTGGGGCCAGAGGAGTCATGCCAACTAACACTGTGGCAGACATGGCTGAGTTCATGTTGGGGTGCTTTACAACCGACAAGCGTATTGTCAAAATCATGGAGGACAACCAGTACTGGATCTTTGCTATCCTTGACCCCCGGTATAAAAACAACATCTCGTCTTTTATTCCGGTAGAGGGGAGGGCCAATCGCATCAATGCTTGCCACAGGCAATTGGTGCAGAATATGATGGAGATGTTTCCAGCATGTGACGTTGGCGGCAGGGAGGGCAGTTCCTCCAGTAGGCAACCAAGTTCTCACCGGTCCACACAAACGAGGGGCACACTGTCTAAGGTCTGGGACACCTTGATGGCACCCCCTCGCCAAAGTGCCGCCACGGAGGGTCCTAGTGTCACCAGGCGTGAGAAGTATAGGCGCATGTTGCGGGAATACCTTTCCGACCACAGCCCTGTCCTCTCCGACCCCTCTGCACCCTACACGTATTGGGTGTCGAAGTTGGACCTGTGGCTTGAACTTGCCCTATATGCCTTGGAGGTGCTGTCCTGTCCTGCCGCCAGCGTCCTATCTGAGAGGGTGTTCAGTGCAGCCGGTGGCATCATCACTGACAAGCGCACCCGTCTGTCAGCTGAGAGTGCCGACCGGCTCACTTTGATAAAAATGAACCACCACTGGGTAGAGCCGTCATTTTTGTGCCCACCTGTGTAAAGCACCCCAACATGAAACTCCATGTCTGTACTCAACCTCTCCAATTCCTCCGCATCCTCATACTCATCCACCATAAGCGTTGCACAATTCTGCTAATACTAGGCTCCCTCCACCCTGATTTCCCCCAACTCTGCTGGTTAGAGGCTCCCTCCACCCTGATTTCCACCAACTCTGCTGGTTAGAGGCTCCCTCCACCATGAATTGGTCCAAACTGGGCTGTTTAGCGGCTCCCTCCACCATGAATTGGTCCAAACTGGGCTGGTTAGAGGCTCCCTCCACCATGAATTTGCCCAAACTGGGCTGGTTAGAGGCTCCCTCCACCATGAATTGGTCCAAACTGGGCTGGTTAGAGGCTCCCTCCACCATGAATTTCCCAAAACTTGGCTGTTTAGAGGCTCCCTCCACCATTAATTGGTCCAAACTGGGCTGGTTAGAGGCTCCCTCCACCATGAATTTGCCCAAACTGGGCTGTTTAGAGGCTCCCTCCACCATGAATTGGTCCAAACTGGGCTGGTTAGAGGCTCCCTCCACCATTAATTGATCCAAACTGGGCTGTTTAGAGGCTCCCTCCACCATGAATTTGCCCAAACTGGGCTGGTTAGAGGCTCCCTCCACCATGAATTGGTCCAAACTGGGCTGGTTAGAGGCTCCCTCCACCATGAATTGGTCCAAACTGGGCTGGTTAGAGGCTCCCTCCTCCATGAATTGGTCCAAACTGGGTTTTTTAGAGGCTCCCTCCACCATGAATTGGTCCAAACTTGGCTGTTTAGAGGCTCCCTCCACCATTAATTGGTCCAAACTGGGCTGGTTAGAGGCTCCCTCCACCATGAATTGGTCCAAACTGGGTTTTTTAGAGGCTCCCTCCACCATGAATTTGCCCAAACTGGGCTGGTTAAAGGCTCCCTCCACCATGAATTTGCCCAAACTGGGCTGGTTAGAGGCTCCCTCCACCATGAATTTGCCCAAACTGGGCTGGTTAGAGGCTCCCTCCACCATGAATTGGTCCAAGCTGGGTTTTTTAGAGGCTCCCTCCACCATGAATTTGCCCAAACTGGGCTGGTTAGAGGCTCCCTCCACCATGAATTGGTCCAAACTGGGCTGGTTAGAGGCTCCCTCCACCATGAATTGGTCCAAACTGGGCTGGTTAGAGGCTCCCTCCACCATGAATTGGTCCAAACTGGGCTGGTTAGAGGCTCCCTCCACCATGAATTTCCCAAAACTTGGCTGTTTAGAGGCTCCCTCCACCATTAATTGGTCCAAACTGGGCTGGTTAGAGGCTCCCTCCACCATGAATTTGCCCAAACTGGGCTGTTTAGAGGCTCCCTCCACCATGAATTTGCCCAAACTGGGCTGGTTAGAGGCTCCCTCCACCATGAATTGGTCCAAACTGGGCTGGTTAGAGGCTCCCTCCATCATTAATTGGTCAAAACTGGGCTGTTTAGAGGCTCCCTCCACCATGAATTTGCCCAAACTAGGCTGGTTAGAGGCTCCCTCCACCATGAATTGGTCCAAACTGGGCTGGTTAGAGGCTCCCTCCACCATGAATTGGTCCAAACTGGGCTGGTTAGAGGCTCCCTCCACCATTAATTGGTCCAAACTGGGCTGGTTAGAGGCTCCCTCCACCATGAATTTGCCCAAACTGGGCTGGTTAGAGGCTCCCTCCACCATGAATTGGTCCAAACTGGGCTGGTTAGAGGCTCCCTCCACCATGAATTTCCCAAAACTTGGCTGTTTAGAGGCTCCCTCCACCATTAATTGGTCCAAACTGGGCTGGTTAGAGGCTCCCTCCACCATGAATTTGCCCAAACTGGGCTGTTTAGAGGCTCCCTCCACCATGAATTGGTCCAAACTGGGCTGGTTAGAGGCTCCCTCCACCATTAATTGGTCCAAACTGGGCTGTTTAGAGGCTCCCTCCACCATGAATTTGCCCAAACTGGGCTGGTTAGAGGCTCCCTCCACCATGAATTTGCCCAAACTGGGCTGTTTAGAGGCTCCCTCCACCATGAATTGGTCCAAACTGGGCTGGTTAGAGACTCCCTCCACCATGAATTTCCCAAAACTTGGCTGTTTAGAGGCTCCCTCCACCATTAATTGGTCCAAACTGGGCTGGTTAGAGGCTCCCTCCACCATGAATTTGCCCAAACTGGGCTGTTTAGAGGCTCCCTCCACCATGAATTGGTCCAAACTGGGCTGGTTAGAGGCTCCCTCCACCATTAATTGGTCCAAACTGGGCTGTTTAGAGGCTCCCTCCACCATGAATTTGCCCAAACTGGGCTGGTTAGAGGCTCCCTCCACCATGAATTGGTCCAAACTGGGCTGGTTAGAGGCTCCCTCCACCATTAATTGGTCCAAACTGGGCTGTTTAGAGGCTCCCTCCACCATGAATTTGCCCAAACTGGGCTGGTTAGAGGCTCCCTCCACCATGAATTTGCCCAAACTGGGCTGGTTAGAGGCTCCCTCCACCATGAATTTGCCCAAACTGGGCTGGTTAGAGGCTCCCTCCACCATGAATTTGCCCAAACTGGGCTGGTTAGAGGCTCCCTCCACCATGAATTGGTCCAAACTGGGCTGGTTAGAGGCTCCCTCCACCATTAATTGGTCAAAACTGGGCTGTTTAGAGGCTCCCTCCACCATGAATTTGCCCAAACTGGGCTGGTTAGAGGCTCCCTCCACCATGAATTGGTCCAAACTGGGCTGGTTAGAGGCTCCCTCCACCATGAATTGGTCCAAACTGGGCTGGTTAGAGGCTCCCTCCACCATGAATTGGTCCAAACTGGGCTGTTTAGAGGCTCCCTCCACCATGAATTTGCCCAAACTGGGCTGGTTAGAGGCTCCCTCCACCATGAATTGGTCCAAACTGGGCTGGTTAGAGGCTCCCTCCACCATGAATTTGCCCAAACTGGGCTGGTTAGAGGCTCCCTCCACCATGAATTTGCCCAAACTGGGCTGTTTAGAGGCTCCCTCCACCATGAATTGGTCCAAACTGGGCTGGTTAGAGGCTCCCTCCACCATGAATTTCCCAAAACTTGGCTGTTTAGAGGCTCCCTCCACCATTAATTGGTCCAAACTGGGCTGGTTAGAGGCTCCCTCCACCATGAATTTGCCCAAACTGGGCTGTTTAGAGGCTCCCTCCACCATGAATTGGTCCAAACTGGGCTGGTTAGAGGCTCCCTCCACCATTAATTGGTCCAAACTGGGCTGTTTAGAGGCTCCCTCCACCATGAATTTGCCCAAACTGGGCTGGTTAGAGGCTCCCTCCACCATGAATTGGTCCAAACTGGGCTGGTTAGAGGCTCCCTCCACCATGAATTGGTCCAAACTGGGCTGGTTAGAGGCTCCCTCCACCATGAATTGGTCCAAACTGGGCTGGTTAGAGGCTCCCTCCACCATTAATTGGTCCAAACTGGGCTGTTTAGAGGCTCCCTCCACCATGAATTTGCCCAAACTGGGCTGGTTAGAGGCTCCCTCCACCATGAATTGGTCCAAACTGGGCTGGTTAGAGGCTCCCTCCACCATGAATTGGTCCAAACTGGGCTGGTTAGAGGCTCCCTCCACCATGAATTGGTCCAAACTGGGCTGGTTAGAGGCTCCCTCCACCATTAATTGGTCCAAACTGGGCTGTTTAGAGGCTCCCTCCACCATGAATTTGCCCAAACTGGGCTGGTTAGAGGCTCCCTCCACCATGAATTGGTCCAAACTGGGCTGGTTAGAGGCTCCCTCCACCATGAATTGGTCCAAACTGGGCTGGTTAGAGGCTCCCTCCACCATTAATTGGTCCAAACTGGGCTGTTTAGAGGCTCCCTCCACCAATAATTGGTCCAAACTGGGCTGGTTAGAGGCTCCCTCCACCATGAATTGGTCCAAACTGGGTTTTTTAGAGGCTCCCTCCACCATGAATTTGCCCAAACTGGGGTTTTTAGGGGCTCCCTCCACCATGAATTTCCCAAAACTTGGCTGTTTAGAGGCTCCCTCCACCATTAATTGGTCCAAACTGGGCTGGTTAGAGGCTCCCTCCACCATGAATTTGCCCAAACTGGGCTGTTTAGAGGCTCCCTCCACCATGAATTGGTCCAAACTGGGTTTTTTAGAGGCTCCCTCCACCATGAATTGGTCCAAACTGGGCTGTTTAGAGGCTCCTTCCACCATGAATTTGCCCAAACTGGGCTGTTTAGAGGCTCCCTCCACCATGAATTGGTCCAAGCTGGGTTTTTTAGAGGCTCCCTCCACCATGAATTTGCCCAAACTGGGCTGGTTAGAGGCTCCCTCCACCATGAATTGGTCCAAACTGGGCTGGTTAGAGGCTCCCTCCACCATGAATTTCCCAAAACTTGGCTGTTTAGAGGCTCCCTCCACCATGAATTGGTCCAAACTTGGCTGTTTAGAGGCTCCCTCCACCATGAATTGGTCCAAACTGGGCTGGTTAGAGGCTCCCTCCACCATGAATTGGTCCAAACTGGGCTGGTTAGAGGCTCCCTCCACCATGAATTGGTCCAAACTGGGTTTTTTAGAGGCTCCCTCCACCATGAATTGGTCCAAACTGGGCTGGTTAGAGGCTCCCTCCACCATTAATTGGTCCAAACTGGGCTGGTTAGAGGCTCCCTCCACCATGAATTTGCCCAAACTGGGCTGTTTAGAGGCTCCCTCCACCATGAATTTGCCCAAACTGGGCTGGTTAGAGGCTCCCTCCACCATGAATTGGTCCAAACTGGGCTGTTTAGAGGCTCCCTCCACCATGAATTTGCCCAAACTGGGCTGGTTAGAGGCTCCCTCCACCATGAATTGGTCCAAACTGGGGTTTTTAGAGGCTCCCTCCACCATGAATTTGCCCAAACTGGGGTGTTTAGAGGCTCCCTCCACCATGAATTTGCCCAAACTCTGCTGGTTAGAGGCTCAATCCACCCTGATTTTCAAAACAAATGTTGGTGCCAACCTCAACTTACTACAAGGGCCAAATTCACTGCTGGTGACAAGCTCTCCTCACTGCAAGTGCCAAATACACATGTTTCAAGGTGTTTTCCTACTGTCAGAGAGGTGGTATTGAGTGTGTAAAGTGTGTAGTTGTTAGGCTGTGATGTTGGGGTAATAGAGGGTCTTTGGTGTGTTAGATGCCCCCAGACATGCTTCCCCTGCTGTCCCAGTGTCATTCCAGAGGTGTTGGCATCATTTCCTGGGGTGTCATAGTGGACTTGGTGACCCTCCAGACACGGATTTGGGTTTCCCCCTTAACGAGTATCTGTTCCCCATAGACTATAATGGGGTTCGAAACCCATTCGAACACACGAACATTGAGCGGCTGTTCGAATCGAATTTCGAACCTCGAACATTTTAGTGTTCGCTCATCTCTAAACTTCACTACTATGTCAAATGCAGAAAAAGAACAGACATCAAGTCAGTGTCTACATTCAGCTGTAATGTCTGGAATAGTGCCGCATATACACAACATATGCAATAGCAAGTCTATACAGATGTATACACAACCTCTACCATATTAGCAATAGTATGGATCATAAATAACAGCCCGTGATCTTCAATGTTGGAATGTCATAGAATAAAATCATCTCAAATGTCAGATCATCAATATAATGCCCTAGACAATAGGCAAAATCATAGTGCTGTTCATTGGGAACTTGCCAGACCAAGCTTGGAATGATGGAAATTGGAATAGAGACATGGCCTAGTGCTGGAACGATGGGGTTGAGCTCAGATATATATTGCCTCCTCTCAGACCCCCACCCCTGATGTTTTACCAAAACTCCCCTATATGTCACATTAGGCTGCCCTAAATAGGACTCCCTATCTCTAACGCTGATTGGTCCCTTATTTGGAACATGGTGCCTGAGACTTCGGGATGCGTGGTTCACAAGGAGAACTTCTTCAAGATGTTAATGCACTGGTACCACACGCCGACTCTTTTGACAGGTCTGTCCTGGATTGTTGTTGGCGTTGTGGTGACCCGTCCTGTGCACATTTTTCATCTATTTTGGACTTGCCCCTCTCTCCAGCCTATTTGGTGCCAGGTTCGGGGCCTTCTGGAGCGAATGTTGGGGATCAGTCTCCCCCTATCTCTCAGGACCTACCTCCTTAACCTGCCTGGTCACTGGAGTTCTTGACAGCTCTGCTTAACAAAAAAGAGGAGACGTTCCAGGATGTTTGAGATTTCTGGGCCGCTTTTTGGACCACCCAGTCTCTCTGAGGGGTTATTATCTGGGCCTGCTTCCCAGTGTGTGTGTGTGTGTGTGTGTGTGTGTGTGTGTGTGTGTGTGTGTGTGTGTGTGTGTGTGTGTTCCCCCCCCCCCCCCCCTCTTGCTCTTCTGTATACTGTGTTGTTGTGTCTTGTATGTGTACTGCATCGCAGGTATTTTACCACTCGATTTTACACTGATTCTTTTATGTTATTATTGTTTCTTTTTATTGATAAAAATTCTTAAACAGCTTAAAGTAAAATAAAAAATAGAGACATGGCAAAAATCTGAGCCTGGTGGAAACCTGGAAACATTTCCTTACCAAATGTGTCCTCACAACTGGAGGAGCAGAATCCAGTAATGCTCTTGTGGTTTACTAAGGTACGCCATGACCTTACTACTGTACCAGGAAGAAACAATAGTGCATAAATTACCCTATAATCTACAGGGCACACATTAGTCTTCATGGGCTTACAATACTTCAGACAGAAAGCATCTTAGGCAAGATTTGAGATTTTTTTTTTTCATTCTGCGTATTTCAAGCACTACTTATGTGTGCAGGGGATTCAGTAAGTCTTTATGGGCACAATAAACAATGCATACGGTATAATGTGATGTAACATGGTTGTTTTCTTTAGTGAATCACATTATGTCTTATCAAAGTCTCAGAGTTCACTGGCTTTTTCACTGTGCAATAGGCCATTTACTACAAATTCCGTTTCAGATATCCCCGAAGGTCAGCCAACCAGATATCACAGCCATTTTAATATTTGTAGTTGCCATTGAAATAGGAGACCCTCCTCTAAGATACCCATACGCCCTAAACCCAGCATATGGAAAAGGACGGTCACTGAGAAAAAAAATCCCATTAGGTCAATAAGTGATGGGTCTGCTGCAAGATGTCCACCGCAGCCATCACACAATGAACTCACCACCAAAATGGCTGGTTTTCTCCAAGGCTGAACACCACGATTCAATATTTGCAATTTTTAGTTGAGCACAAAGTACTGTATATACTCGAGTATAAGCCAACTTTTTCAGCACAGTTTTTATGCTGAAAAAGCCCCACCTCAGCTTATACTCAAGTCAGGGGCGTAACTACCGGGGTAGCAGCGGTAGCGGCTACCACAGGGCCCAGGACATTAGATGGCCCGCTGCGTTTTTTTTTTTTGTTTTTTTTTAATAGGCTGTTACTGGCTGGAGTTACTTCAGCTGGTAACGGGCCCTACTTGCTTACCAATCCTGGCAGGGGCCCAGATCGGTAAGTGATGCCGCAGGCCCCACAAGCACTATTATACTCGGGGTTCGTTTTGGACCCCCAAGTATAATGATCGGAGGCCCAGGAGAGGTAACGGAACATAAAAAAAAAACAAAAAAACAATGCTACTTGCCTCTCTGGGCCTACTTGCGTGACATCCCTGACGTCACATGACCGTGACATGCATCCATATGCGTCGCGACGCAGGCCCCCCAGTCACATGATGTCCCGGACATCATTGAGGATGGCAGACACCGGCGGAGAGTGCAGTGGAGTCGGGGATAAGTAAGAAACAGTGTTTGTTTGTTTTTTACCCCCCCTCCCCCCGGGTCTCCGATTATTATACTCTGCAGTATGAAAAGACCCCGGAGTATAATAGTTGTTCATTGGTGTCCACAATGGGGCATAATGTGTGTGCTGAGGGCCACTACGGGGCATAATAGTGTGTGCAGGGGACACTACGGGGCATAATACTGTGTGCAGGGGCCACTATGGGGCATAATACTGTGTGCAGGTGCCACTATGGGGCATAATACTGTGTGCAGGGGCCACTATGGGGCATAGTACTGTGTGCAGGGGCCACTATGGGGCATAATACTGTGTGCAGGGGCCACTATGGGGCATAGTACTGTGTGCAGGGGCCACTGTGGGGCATAGTACTGTGTGCAGGGGCCACTGTAGGGCATAATACTGTGTGCAGGGGCCACTATGGGGCATAATACTGTGTGCAGGGGCCACTATGGGGCATAATACTGTGTGCAGGGGCCACTGTAGGGCATAATACTGTGTGCAGGGGCCACTGTAGGGCATAATATTGTGTGCAGGGGCCATTTTTTAAATTTTTTTTATTTTATCCTGATAGAAATGCATCCCAAAATTCCCCCCCCCCCCAATAATACTGTGTGCAGGGGCCACTATGGGGCATAGTACTGTGTGCAGGGGCCACTATGGGGCATAATACTGTGTGCAGGGGCCACTGTAGGGCATAATACTGTGTGCAGGGGCCACTGTAGGGCATAATATTGTGTGCAGGGGCCATGAGTAACCTCTCAATGTCTTTTTTACGGTTTCCTATGGCAATTCATTAGAAAGTGACATCTGGTTGCCACTGTTGCGATGTGCCATTTGGAGTCTAATAATGGACAGACGAACACAGTATATTAAGGGGAATACATTTACATGCTCTGCACAGACCTGGCAATAAGCACATATTAAGTCACAGCATGTACAGGCACAGTTGTCACAGCTCACTACATACATAATATAAAAATGAATAAATCTACTTATGACAGGGGTTTATTTATTGACCTTTATTTCCGTCTATTGTATTATTGTAGCCAGAGTACATTCTCCCTGCCACACCGCAGGCAACCCACTCCTGACACATTACCTACCATATGAACACATAGCTCACTATAGCGCTTCTATAAACATTGCTTTTTATTATAATAAGTCTATGTCTAGTTGGAATCCGATTGGTTGCTATAGACAATGGCTCCATTTTGAGCCTGCATTAGATCTTATATAAGACGTAGCCATTGGAGGAGATTTATTGTGCCTCATACGCCAGTTTTCTGAAAACATTGCAAAATTTGGTTCTGCTCAAACATTAACATTTCTCGTGAAAGTGAGCATGGCAGGGGATCATTTTACTGCTATTATTACCTTGCTATAGATTTTAGTGCAGGAATATGCATGGCTCTGTGGAGGGTGCACCTTATTTTTAAGGAGGCGTGTGCCTCCACCTAAATCAGATGTACCCTCTCGCCAGCATAAGGGATAGGAAGACTGTGCTAAAACCACTAGTCTTCCCCATTATCTTCCCAGTTACATAAATGAAAAATTTACAGCCATACAAAAACTTAGAACCACTGGTAGAACGTGTAAAAATTATAAAAAACCTAACACTTCTACAAAAGAATGTAACTGTATGGTGTATTGTTATTGCCATATTTCATGGGGGCTGGCTGGGCATTGCTTGATATAATCACAGCCTCTTTATTACTCTTTAATATACTGTTATATGTGAATTAGTAGTCAGATCGTGGAGCTCACATGGTGCCTTCTGGAACCAGGAACACAGCCAATAACCAGCCACAAGTGTGTGCAGAAAAAGGATACTGCTTCAGTAATGCAGGCCAACGTAAAAACAAGTCACTTCTGAGCACACAACTAGTAAATCATGCACCGAGCTGACAGATCTAGTCGGGAACATTTAGTACATAGCATTTATGAATGAACCAATCCTAAATATGGGAGTCACCGCAGCGTGTGGGAACGTCTGTTTTCACCAGGGCACCATCTGGATGGATTCTGGAAGTTCTGTCCGTGTTTTTGTGGGTTTACTCCGGATGTATTTGTTGGCAGCAGAATATGTTGATGTTCTAAAAAATAGTGGGTAATAAATAAAGCTCTAGTATAATGTAGAGCGTGACGTAAAGAGACGCCAGCACTAGATCTATGAAGATATACAGGGGAAACTGGCATCTACTGTAGGCCAAGTGCTGGCGCCTGTTTTGTTTTATGTAGATTGTGCGCCCTATATAAAGCTCACAATGTACATTATTCCCTATCAGTATGTCTCTGGAATATAGGATGGAAATCCACGCAAACACAGGGAGAACATACAAACTCCTTGCAGATGGTTTTATGCCCTTGGCGGGATTTGAACACCAGGACTCCAGCACTGAGTCACCATGTGGCCCCAGTGCTGGAGCCTGTTTGTCAGGCATTTATTATGTATTCTTTAATAAACTGTTATGCACCTTTTATAAAGAAAGATCAAATCAGCAGCCAGTCATAGCCGTGCAATGGGAAAGATCAAACCAGAGGCGCCTCTGCACATAAAAAGCCGTGCCAACATCCAAATGCAATGTAAACTGGAATCATGCAGGATTTTTAGATTCTGACACTTAGTATAGTGAGATAACTTAGCTGAAGCTATCAGCTACCTTGCTATACTGTTGTACATCCATATTAGGCCTGGTTCACATCTGTGTTCGGTTTTCCGTTCAGGGAGTCTGTATGGGGACCCCTCGAATGGAATACCGATTGCATTGACAAGTGGTGAGCTTATGAAAACACACGGACCCCATAGACTATAATGGGGTCTGTGTGTTTTTTGCGCAGTTTGTGCACGGAACAGGTGGAGAGAAAAGTACTTCACAAACTACTTTCCTCTCCGCATGACTCATGAGGACAACACGCGGAAAACACACGGACTGCATTATAGTCTATGGGTTCATACGATTTCATAAGCTCACCACTTGTCAATGCATTCGGTATTCTGTTTGGAGGGTTCCTATGCGGACTCCCCAAATGGAATACCGAACACAAATGTGAACCAGGCCTTACTTATAGGTCAATATATGGTATTACAGCAGATAGGCCTAGGTCTGGTTCTAAGGGCTTATTCAGATACAGATGATAATAATAATAATAATAATAATAATAATAATAATGATAATAATAATAATATAGTTCACGTGCAGCTCCATTTGTTGTTCATGCACTGTTGAAGAAAATGTCACTACACACTGACATAGGTTATTTTGTTCCACAGTAATGACCGTAATAGTGCATGCTCCAATTTTTCCACATGAAATAGCAAGGAGAGTATGGCCCTTTTAATAAATCCATCCTTTAATGCTCTGTTCCTATGTTTAAAGCATTCACAATGGTGATGATCTTCATCCATGTCCCTTATATTGCAGCTGCAGCAGAGCTTGTTTTGTACAGCACTGATCTCAGAAATAAAACATATCTCCAGATTTCAGTAATGTTACTGGTGTCCTTTATATGTAATGTCCCAAATCTCAGAGCCCTCATTAGATCTCCACTGTGGTGCTGAACCTTTTCCAGCGCCAGGCCCGGCCTCCAGCAGCTGTGCCATGAATTCACACTGTGACCATTTATCCACTTGCAGAGGAAAACAGAATTGAAGGATGTTGCGGATGTTTTATCTAGGGCTATGAGAGGTTGCCAGACTTGTGAGGCTCTGCTCAGTTCTACATCTGTGTACAGTATGAAATGCTGTACAATAAACCACAGACGCTGGATAATATGGTGTCATGAACACTTCTACATGGGTAGATCTATCATGATCGCAGTAATTCCACAATGATGCCTAAAATACTAAAGCAGGGCAAGTGAATGTGCATGGATTCTGGATTCTGCACATTCTGGGAGGGCCCATGCACCAGAATGAATATATACACTAGCATACCTCCCAACTTTTGGAAAGTTGAAAGAGGGACAAAACGTGCGGCGCGTGCAGCGGCGAATTTGGCTCCGCCCACTTTTATGTTGACTTCGCCCATTCTCATTCATTTTTCACGTGCTCCCACACAGTATAATCCTCCTACAGTCACCCATAAATTATATGTCCCCCCTCCATCTCTGCCCCCAGATTCATGTCCCCTCCATCTCTGCCCCCAGATTCATGTCCCCCCATCTCTGCCCCCAGATTCATGTCCCCTCCATCTCTGCCCCCAGATTCATGTCCCCTCCATCTCTGCCCCCAGATTCATGTCCCCTCCATCTCTGCCCCCAGATTCATGTCCCCTCCATCTCTGCCCCCAGATTCATGTCCCCTCCATCTCTGCCCCCAGATTCATGTCCCCTCCATCTCTGCCCCCAGATTCATGTCCCCTCCACCTCTGCCCCCAGATTCATGTCCCCCAATCTCTGCCCCCAGATTCACGTTCCACCTCAGTGTACACATTAAACTTACCTTTTCCTCGCTCCCCCGCCACTCTCTCCGCAGTCTCGCTAACAGTCATAGGCGCGATGTGAGGTCATCACATCGCGTCTACACAGCGACTAGCAGCGGCAAAGCAAGGAGCTGAGCTGTGACAGAGACATGCTCTATTTTGGGTCAGTGAAAACAACTAGAGATGAGCGAGTACTGTTCGGATCAGCCGATCCGAACAGCACGCACGCATTGAAATGAATGGAAGCACCTGGAACTTCCGCTTTGACGCCGGCCGGCCGCTTAACCCCTCGCGTGCCGGCTACGTCCATTCATTTCAATGCGTGCGTGCTGTTCGGATCGGCTGATCCGAACAGTACTCGCTCATCTCTAAAAACAACCAATAGCATAAAGATGTTATCTATATTCTAACAGTTTTGGACTTTTCAAGCTCAACACAAAAAGTACAGCATTCTAAAACAGCGTTCTAAAAACTGGTGATTAGAGATGAGCGAACAGTGTTCTATCGAACTCATGTTCGATCGGATATTAGGCTGTTCGGCATGTTCGAATCGAATCGAACACCGCGTGGTAAAGTGCGCCATTACTCGATTCCCCTCCCACCTTCCCTGGCGCCTTTTTTGCTCCAATAACAGCGCAGGGTAGGTGGGACAGGAACTACGACACCGGTGACGTTGAAAAAAGTAGGCAAAACCCATTGGCTGCCGAAAACATGTGACCTCTAATTTAAAAGAACAGCGCCGCCCAGGTTCGCGTCATTCTGAGCTTGCAATTCACCGAGGACGGAGGTTTCCGTCCAGCTAGCTAGGGCTTAGATTCTGGGTAGGCAGGGACAGGCTAGGATAGGAAGGAGAAGACAACCACAACAGCTCTTGTAAGAGCTAAATTCCAGGGAGAAGCTTGTCAGTGTAACGTGGCACTGACGGGCTCAATCGCCGCAACCCAGCTTTCCCAGGATCCTGAATGGAATACACTGTCAGTGTATTCCCGTATACCCGATATATACCCCCGATACCCGTTCCAACGGTGTGCCCCCCCACCTTCACCCCAGAAATACCCTGCAAGTCCCCTAGCAATAGAATTGGGGCTATATACACCCACTATTTTTGCTACTGCCATATAGTGCCATTGTCTCACTGGGAATTCAAAGAATATATTGGGCTTACATATAACTTCAATTCCAGGGAGAAGCTTGTCAGTGTAACGTGGCACTGACGGGCTCAATCGCCGCAACCCAGCTTTCCCAGGATCCTGAATGGAATACACTGTCAGTGTATTCCCGTATACCCGATATATACCCCCGATACCCGTTCCAACGGTATGCCCCCCCACCTTCACCCCAGAAATACCCTGCAAGTCCCCTAGCAATAGAATTGGGGCTATATACACCCACAATTTTTACTACTGGTATACAGTGCCATTGTCTGACTGGGAATTCAAAGAATATATTGGGGTTATAAATACCCTCATTTCTTGCTACTGCCATATAGTGCCAGTTTCTGACTGGTAATTCAAAGAATATATTGGGGTTACGTGCACCCACAATTTTTACTACTGGTATACAGTGCCATTGTCTGACTGGGAATTCAAAGAATATATTGGGAATACAAATACCCTCATTTCTTGCTACTGCCATATAGTGCCAGTTTCTGACTGGTAATTCAAAGAATATATTGGGGTTACGTGCACCCACAATTTTTACTACTGGTATACAGTGCCATTGTCTGACTGGGAATTCAAAGAATATATTGGGAATACAAATACCCTCATTTCTTGCTACTGCCATATAGTGCCAGTTTCTGACTGGTAATTCAAAGAATATATTGGGGTTACGTGCACCCACAATTTTTACTACTGGTATACAGTGCCATTGTCTGACTGGGAATTCAAAGAATATATTGGGAATACAAATACCCTCATTTCTTGCTACTGCCATATAGTGCCAGTTTCTGACTGGTAATTCAAAGAATATATTGGGGTTACGTGCACCCACAATTTTTACTACTGGTATACAGTGCCATTGTCTGACTGGGAATTCAAAGAATATATTGGGAATACAAATACCCTCATTTCTTGCTACTGCCATATAGTGCCAGTTTCTGACTGGTAATTCAAAGAATATATTGGGGTTACGTGCACCCACAATTTTTACTACTGGTATACAGTGCCATTGTCTGACTGGGAATTCAAAGAATATATTGGGAATACAAATACCCTCATTTCTTGCTACTGCCATATAGTGCCAGTTTCTGACTGGTAATTCAAAGAATATATTGGGGTTACGTGCACCCACAATTTTTACTACTGGTATACAGTGCCATTGTCTGACTGGGAATTCAAAGAATATATTGGGAATACAAATACCCTCATTTCTTGCTACTGCCATATAGTGCCAGTTTCTGACTGGTAATTCAAAGAATATATTGGGGTTACGTGCACCCACAATTTTTACTACTGGTATACAGTGCCATTGTCTGACTGGGAATTCAAAGAATATATTGGGTTTATAAATACCCTCATTTCTTGCTACTGCCATATAGTGCCAGTTTCTGACTGGTAATTCAAAGAATATATTGGGGTTACGTGCACCCACAATTTTTACTACTGGTATACAGTGCCATTGTCTGACTGGGAATTCAAAGAATATATTGGGGTTATAAATACCCTCATTTCTTGCTACTGCCATATAGTGCCAGTTTCTGACTGGTAATTCAAAGAATATATTGGGGTTACGTGCACCCACAATTTTTACTACTGGTATACAGTGCCATTGTCTGACTGGGAATTCAAAGAATATATTGGGAATACAAATACCCTCATTTCTTGCTACTGCCATATAGTGCCAGTTTCTGACTGGTAATTCAAAGAATATATTGGGGTTACGTGCACCCACAATTTTTACTACTGGTATACAGTGCCAATTTCTAACTAGGAATTCAAAATGCGCAAGGCTCCCGGAAAGGGACGTGGACGAGGCCGTGGGCGAGGTCGGGGGAATGGTTCTGGGGAGCAAGGTAGCAGTGAAGCCACAGGGCGTCCCGTGCCTACTCCTGTGGGGCAGCAAGCATTGCGCCACTCCACAGTGCCAGGGTTGCTTGCCACATTAACTAAACTGCAGGGTACAAACCTTAGTAGGCCCGAGAACCAGGAACAGGTCTTGCAATGGCTGTCAGAGAACGCTTACAGCACATTGTCCAGCAGCCAGTCAGACTCTGCCTCCTCTCCTCCTATTACCCAACAGTCTTGTCTTCCTTCCTCCCAAAATTCCGAAGCTTTACAGAACAATAACCCAAACTGTCCCTGCTCCCCAGAGCTGTTCTCCGCTCCTTTCATTGTCCCTCAACCTGCCTCTCCACGTCACGATTCCACGAACCTAACAGAGGAGCATCTGTGTCCAGATGCTCAAACACTAGAGTCTCCTCCATCTCCGTTCGATTTGGTGGTGGATGACCAGCAACCCACCCTCATCGACGATGATGTGACGCAGTTGCCGTCAGGGCATCCAGTTGACCGGCGCATTGTGCGGGAGGAGGAGATGAGACAGGAGTTGGAAGAGGAAGTGGTGGATGATGAGGACACTGACCCGACCTGGACAGGGGGGATGTCAAGCGGGGAAAGTAGTGTGGATGTTGAGGCAAGTGCAGCACCAAAAAGGGTAGCTAGAGGCAGAGGCAGAGGTCAGCAGCTTAGGCGAAGCCAGGCCACACCCGGAATCTCCCAAGATGTTCCAGTTCGTACCCAGCCCCGAAAAACTCCCACCTCGAGGGCACGTTTCTCGAAGGTGTGGAGTTTTTTCAAGGAATGCGCCGAGGACAGATATAGTGTTGTCTGCACAATTTGCCTCTCGAAATTGATTAGGGGCTCTGAGAAGAGCAACCTGTCCACCACTTCAATGCGCCGTCATTTGGAATCCAAGCACTGGAATCAGTGGCAGGCAGCAACAGCAGGACAAAGGCCGCCTGCCGTTCACGCCACTGCCACTGCCTCTGCCACTGCCACTGCTGACTGTGCTGGCGATGCACTCCAGAGGACGAGCCAGGACACCACTTCATCTGCCTCCGCCACTTTGTTGACTTCTCCCTCATCCTCCCCTGTTCCTGTCTTATCTCCTTCTCCTGCACCATCAAAGGCACCATCAGGCGCTTCTTTACAACAACCCACCATCTCTCAGACATTGGAGCGGCGGCAGAAATACACTGCTAACCACCCACACGCGCAAGCCTTGAACGCCAACATCGCTAAACTGCTGGCCCAGGAGATGTTGGCGTTCCGGCTTGTTGAAACTCCCTCCTTCCTGGACCTGATGGCAACTGCGGCACCTCGCTATGCCGTCCCTAGCCGTCACTACTTCTCCCGGTGTGCCGTCCCCGCCTTGCACCAGCACGTGTCACTCAACATCAGGCGGGCCCTTAGTTCCGCGCTTTGCACAAAGGTCCACTTGACCACCGACGCGTGGACAAGTGCATGCGGACAGGGACGCTACATTTCACTGACGGCACACTGGGTGAATGTAGTTGAGGCTGGGACTGCTTCCCAAACTGGCCCGGTGTACCTCGTCTCCCCGCCTAACATTCCTGGCAGGGACACGAGAAGAACACCCCCCTCCTCCTCCTCCTCTACCGCCTCCTCCTCCGCCACCGCCTCCTCCTCCGCCACCGCCTCCTCCTCCGCTGTTAGATTGACCCCAGCTACGAGTTGGAAACGTTGCAGCACTGGCGTTGGTAGACGTCAGCAGGCTGTGCTGAAGCTGATCAGCTTGGGGGACAGACAGCACACTGCCTCCGAGGTGAGGGATGCCCTCCTCGATGAGACGGCAATATGGTTTGAGCCGCTGCACCTGGGCCCAGGCATGGTCGTTTGTGATAACGGCCGGAACCTGGTAGCAGCTCTGGAGCTTGCCGGACTCCAACATGTTCCATGCCTGGCCCACGTCTTCAACCTAGTGGTGCAACGTTTCCTAAAGAGCTACCCCAATGTTCCAGAGCTACTGGTGAAAGTGCGGCGCATGTGCGCCCACTTTCGCAAGTCGACAGTAGCCGCTGCTAGCTTAAAATCTCTCCAGCAACGCCTGCATGTGCCACAACACCGGCTTTTGTGCGACGTCCCCACACGCTGGAACTCAACGTTTCAGATGTTGAATAGAGTGGTTGAGCAGCAGAGACCTTTGATGGAATACCAGCTACAAAACCCTAGGGTGCCACAAAGTCAGCTGCCTCAGTTTCACATCCATGAGTGGCCATGGATGAGAGACCTTTGTGACATCCTACGGGTCTTTGAGGAGTCCACAAGGAGGGTGAGCTCTGAGGATGCGATGGTGAGCCTTACAATCCCGCTCTTGTGTGTTCTGAGAGAATCCCTGATTGACATCAGGGATAACTCAGATCACACAGAGGAGTTAGGGATAGCATCCGATCCGTCACAGCTGGAGAGTAGGTCCACACATCTGTCCGCTTCACTGCGTTTAATGGAGGAGGAGGAGGAGGAGGAGGAAGAAGAGTTGTCCGATGATGTGATGGTGATACAGGAGGCTTCCGGGCAACTTCGAATCGTCCCATTGTTGCAGCGCGGATGGGTAGACATGGAGGATGAGGAGGAAATGGAGATTGAACTTTCCGGTGGGGCCAGAGGAGTCATGCCAACTAACACTGTGGCAGACATGGCTGAGTTCATGTTGGGGTGCTTTACAACCGACAAGCGTATTGTCAAAATCATGGAGGACAACCAGTACTGGATCTTTGCTATCCTTGACCCCCGGTATAAAAACAACATCTCGTCTTTTATTCCGGTAGAGGGGAGGGCCAATCGCATCAATGCTTGCCACAGGCAATTGGTGCAGAATATGATGGAGATGTTTCCAGCATGTGACGTTGGCGGCAGGGAGGGCAGTTCCTCCAGTAGGCAACCAAGTTCTCACCGGTCCACACAAACGAGGGGCACACTGTCTAAGGTCTGGGACACCTTGATGGCACCCCCTCGCCAAAGTGCCGCCACGGAGGGTCCTAGTGTCACCAGGCGTGAGAAGTATAGGCGCATGTTGCGGGAATACCTTTCCGACCACAGCCCTGTCCTCTCCGACCCCTCTGCGCCCTACACGTATTGGGTGTCGAAGTTGGACCTGTGGCTTGAACTTGCCCTATATGCCTTGGAGGTGCTGTCCTGTCCTGCCGCCAGCGTCCTATCTGAGAGGGTGTTCAGTGCAGCCGGTGGCATCATCACTGACAAGCGCACCCGTCTGTCAGCTGAGAGTGCCGACCGGCTCACTTTGATAAAAATGAACCACCACTGGGTAGAGCCGTCATTTTTGTGCCCACCTGTGTAAAGCACCCCAACATGAAACTCCATGTCTGTACTCAACCTCTCCAATTCCTCCGCATCCTCATACTCATCCACCATAAGCGTTGCACAATTCTGCTAATACTAGGCTCCCTCCACCCTGATTTCCCCCAACTCTGCTGGTTAGAGGCTCCCTCCACCCTGATTTCCACCAACTCTGCTGGTTAGAGGCTCCCTCCACCATGAATTGGTCCAAACTGGGCTGTTTAGCGGCTCCCTCCACCATTAATTGGTCCAAACTGGGCTGGTTAGAGGCTCCCTCCACCATGAATTGGTCCAAACTGGGTTTTTTAGAGGCTCCCTCCACCATGAATTGGTCCAAACTTGGCTGTTTAGAGGCTCCCTCCACCATGAATTGGTCCAAACTGGGCTGGTTAGAGGCTCCCTCCACCATGAATTGGTCCAAACTGGGTTTTTTAGAGGCTCCCTCCACCATGAATTTGCCCAAACTGGGCTGGTTAGAGGCTCCCTCCACCATGAATTTGCCCAAACTGGGCTGGTTAGAGGCTCCCTCCACCATGAATTGGTCCAAGCTGGGTTTTTTTAGAGGCTCCCTCCACCATGAATTTGCCCAAACTGGGCTGGTTAGAGGCTCCCTCCACCATGAATTGGTCCAAACTGGGCTGTTTAGAGGCTCCCTCCACCATGAATTGGTCCAAACTGGGCTGGTTAGAGGCTCCCTCCACCATGAATTGGTCCAAACTGGGCTGGTTAGAGGCTCCCTCCACCATTAATTGGTCCAAACTGGGCTGTTTAGAGGCTCCCTCCACCATGAATTTGCCCAAACTGGGCTGGTTAGAGGCTCCCTCCACCATGAATTGGTCCAAACTGGGCTGGTTAGAGGCTCCCTCCACCATGAATTGGTCCAAACTGGGCTGGTTAGAGGCTCCCTCCACCATGAATTGGTCCAAACTGGGCTGGTTAGAGGCTCCCTCCACCATTAATTGGTCCAAACTGGGCTGTTTAGAGGCTCCCTCCACCATGAATTTGCCCAAACTGGGCTGGTTAGAGGCTCCCTCCACCATGAATTGGTCCAAACTGGGCTGGTTAGAGGCTCCCTCCACCATGAATTGGTCCAAACTGGGCTGGTTAGAGGCTCCCTCCACCATGAATTTCCCAAAACTTGGCTGTTTAGAGGCTCCCTCCACCATTAATTGGTCCAAACTGGGCTGGTTAGAGGCTCCCTCCACCATGAATTGGTCCAAACTGGGTTTTTTAGAGGCTCCCTCCACCATGAATTTGCCCAAACTGGGCTGTTTAGAGGCTCCCTGCACCATGAATTGGTCCAAACTGGGGTTTTTAGGGGCTCCCTCCACCATGAATTTCCCAAAACTTGGCTGTTTAGAGGCTCCCTCCACCATTAATTGGTCAAAACTGGGCTGGTTAGAGGCTCCCTCCACCATGAATTTGCCCAAACTGGGCTGTTTAGAGGCTCCCTCCACCATGAATTGGTCCAAACTGGGTTTTTTAGAGGCTCCCTCCACCATGAATTGGTCCAAACTGGGCTGTTTAGAGGCTCCCTCCACCATGAATTTGCCCAAACTGGGCTGGTTAGAGGCTCCCTCCACCATGAATTGGTCCAAGCTGGGTTTTTTAGAGGCTCCCTCCACCATGAATTTGCCCAAACTGGGCTGGTTAGAGGCTCCCTCCACCATGAATTGGTCCAAACTGGGCTGGTTAGAGGCTCCCTCCACCATTAATTGGTCCAAACTGGGCTGTTTAGAGGCTCCCTCCACCATGAATTTGCCCAAACTGGGCTGGTTAGAGGCTCCCTCCACCATTAATTGGTCCAAACTGGGCTGGTTAGAGGCTCCCTCCACCATGAATTTGCCCAAACTGGGCTGTTTAGAGGCTCCCTCCACCATGAATTGGTCCAAGCTGGGTTTTTTAGAGGCTCCCTCCACCATGAATTTGCCCAAACTGGGCTGGTTAGAGGCTCCCTCCACCATGAATTGGTCCAAACTGGGCTGGTTAGAGGCTCCCTCCACCATTAATTGGTCCAAACTGGGCTGGTTAGAGGCTCCCTCCACCATGAATTTGCCCAAACTGGGCTGTTTAGAGGCTCCCTCCACCATGAATTGGTCCAAACTGGGTTTTTTAGAGGCTCCCTCCACCATGAATTGGTCCAAACTGGGCTGTTTAGAGGCTCCCTCCACCATGAATTTGCCCAAACTGGGCTGTTTAGAGGCTCCCTCCACCATGAATTGGTCCAAGCTGGGTTTTTTAGAGGCTCCCTCCACCATGAATTTGCCCAAACTGGGCTGGTTAGAGGCTCCCTCCACCATGAATTGGTCCAAACTGGGCTGGTTAGAGGTTCCCTCCACCATTAATTGGTCCAAACTGGGCTGTTTAGAGGCTCCCTCCACCATGAATTTGCCCAAACTGGGCTGGTTAGAGGCTCCCTCCACCATGAATTGGTCCAAACTGGGCTGGTTAGAGGCTCCCTCCACCATGAATTTCCCAAAACTTGGCTGTTTAGAGGCTCCCTCCACCATTAATTGGTCCAAACTTGGCTGTTTAGAGGCTCCCTCCACCATGAATTGGTCCAAACTGGGTTTTTTAGAGGCTCCCTCCACCATGAATTGGTCCAAACTGGGCTGTTTAGAGGCTCCCTCCACCATGAATTTGCCCAAACTGGGCTGTTTAGAGGCTCCCTCCACCATGAATTTGCCCAAACTGGGCTGGTTAGAGGCTCCCTCCACCATGAATTGGTCCAAACTGGGTTTTTTAGAGGCTCCCTCCACCATGAATTTGCCCAAACTGGGCTGGTTAGAGGCTCCCTCCACCATGAATTAGTCCAAACTGGGGTTTTTAGAGGCTCCCTCCACCATGAATTTGCCCAAACTGGGGTGTTTAGAGGCTCCCTCCACCATGAATTTGCCCAAACTCTGCTGGTTAGAGGCTCAATCCACCCTGATTTTCAAAACAAATGTTGGTGCCAACCTCAACTTACTACAAGGGCCAAATTCACTGCTGGTGACAAGCTCTCCTCACTGCAAGTGCCAAATACACATGTTTCAAGGTGTTTTCCTACTGTCAGAGAGGTGGTATTGAGTGTGTAAAGTGTGTAGTTGTTAGGCTGTGATGTTGGGGTAATAGAGGGTCTTTGGTGTGTTAGATGCCCCCAGACATGCTTCCCCTGCTGTCCCAGTGTCATTCCAGAGGTGTTGGCATCATTTCCTGGGGTGTCATAGTGGACTTGGTGACCCTCCAGACACGGATTTGGGTTTCCCCCTTAACGAGTATCTGTTCCCCATAGACTATAATGGGGTTCGAAACCCATTCGAACACACGAACATTGAGCGGCTGTTCGAATCGAATTTCGAACCTCGAACATTTTAGTGTTCGCTCATCTCTACTGGTGATGCATTGTTCACATTAGTGAAAAACAGATGAAACCGACAACATATCCAGAAAATCAATAAGTTCCTGCGCTGTCAGTAGAAAACGTTGACAGCACACATATGTGAAAAATGAACATGTGAATAAGGCCTTAGGATGTGTTCACACTACCGTTAATTTCCATCACAGGATGAGAGCAATGGATCAAGAAGAGTCATGCTTGCAATGCTTTTTATTCCTGTTACAAAAGTAAAACCAAACATACATGGTGGAAGAAAGTGTCCCTTAACCTGTTTACATTAGAGTCAAAATGAACAGACACAGAGGGGGCTCTGTTTGTTACTCTGCTACAGCTAATGTCCATTGCTGTTACCTTATCTTATGACAGATGACAGCAACAGACACTAACAATGGAGGTGTAAAGTTAACTTTAGACTTACACATGTGCCAAATTATCAGACGTCCTGTAGCATCTGATAAATTTTGCACAAATTATTGCAATGTAGACTCCAGCAAAACTGACTTTATAACTTCCCCTTATGATAAATTTCCCCTATGTATCTGGTGTAATTTTTTAGTGCTGATCGTAGTCAAGAAACCTTGTACGCTAGGTTCACACAAGCGCAGTCTCTGTTGTTTGGGTCCATTGTGGGATGAAAAAGTCAGACTTAAAAGACTTTTTCCTCCACCGATTTTCGTCGGACTCTGCAATGGAGTCTCCAACAGACACTCCGGCACAGATGTGAACGTAGCTTAATGGATAATAAAGAGTTTGGCCCAATTCATGACACTCCTGTATTATGTCAGCTGAAAGTAACTGAAAAGCATGTATGTCACTTTGGAGAACCTGTTATGTCCGGCACCATTACACCGATGGTTTCACTGTAGTGGAACGTTACACTTTCTGATCAGTCTATATTTAAGAGACCTTTCTAACAAAATAGGATGGTAGACAGCAAACACCATGCGGTAATTGTATTTCTAATGTACTATAACCAATAATAATGCAATAATGTGGCGTCAGGTGCATCAGTGAAAATCGAACTACCTTGGACAATGTAACAGAGACATCTCCTGGAAATATGACTAGCGTGATAACCAAGTTTCATCATAGGTACTCACAAAGACGCTGAAAACTAATAGGCGTCACTGCTCTAAGCATGAAACCAAGAAGAGACGCAGATAAAAGAGGAGCTGCGAGCAATAATTTCTTATTTAAGTGCTTTGGGGCGTTCATAAAAATTTGATAGATTTTACAGGGGCTGTGATAGCGGGGGAGCCGGCAGGGTTAGCTTTATCTATGCCTCTGCACTGCAACTGTACACAATGACAGATTAATCTATAACCAAGCAGCCAAGAGCCTAGGTATTGAATTAAAAATCCAATATAAAGACAGAAGCAATCAATTACAGATATAATTCTAAAGGCATACTCATTGTACGTCTCTTTCATGGGTACCGCTAAGCTCTGATATTACACTGAAAGGATCAGAAGAGATTTCTGCTCAATACAAAGATTTTATTACCTGCGTCCATAAGATAAGGTTCTCTTTCAAGATGAAAATAGACACCTTTACCTATACACACACATATATATATATATATATATATATATATATATATATATATATATATATATCGTATATACTTGAGTATAAGCCGAATTTTTCAGCATAGTTTTTGTGCTGAAAAAGCCCCCCTCGGCTTATACTCGAGTCAGCAAAAAAATTTTTTTATTTATTTATTTATTTATTTTTAAGGAGGGGGCAAGGGTCTATGACCAGCCACAATATCAATGTATAGAATCTCCCATATAATAGTGGGGAAAAAAAAAAAAGCTTTAAAAAAAAAATTAAAAAATAAAAGTTGTAAATCCCTCCTTTCCCTAGAATACATATAAAAGTAGAAAATGACTGTGAAACACAAACACATTAGGTATCCCTATGTCTGACAGTGCCCAGTCTACTGAATATAGGGTATCTGCAGTGCTCCTGTTCCGAGGGGGGTTAATAGAAGCACTGCATATACCCTATATCCAGCCAGACTGAATTACAAGTGCGGGAAAAAAAAAAAACAGTCCTCAAGCTCAGGGAAGGGGCAGACAGACAACCAAAACACCCCCTCCCCTTTCCCAGCACCTACTGCACCCAAAAACGCCGACCATTTTAATTTCTGAAATTTTCCAGTAGCTGCTGCATTTCCCCCCTAGGCTTATACTCGAGTCAATAAGTTTTCCCAGTTTTTTTGTGGTAAATTTAGGGGCCTCAGCTTATATTCGGGTCGGCTTACACTCGAGTATATATATGGTGTGTGTGTGTGTGTGTGTGTGTGTGTGTGTGTGTGTGTGTGTGTGTGTGTGTGTGTGTGTATATATATATATATATATATATATATATATATATATATATATATATATATATACACACGCACTGGAATTGAAAAGACAATAATCTTTACACCTCCCCTAAGGCCTGATTAAAAAAAAGACCAAAACAATGGCCGTGAAAAATCAGCAGATATGAGTCTACTGATGGATCTGTGAAAACAGACAAAAATAAGACAAGTCCTATTTTTATTGTTGGACTGTTAAAGGGATTCTATCACTACAATACCCTTTTTAAACTGAATATGGCTATTCTTCTCTTACCTTTATTATTGTGATCCGCACCGCCGTTCTCCACCTCTGCCTTCTTCTCACGCGCTCCCCTTCTCTTTGCCTTAAAGTGCCAACTGTGCATATCCGTCAGCCATTGGGAGTCCGAGAGAAGAAGGCGGAGAACAAGACAAAGGCCATCGTTGGAGAGTTTTCAAGCAGCACTGGGAACGCCCCCAGTGCGGTGAGAAATCTCATTTACATAAGGAAAAAAAGAAGATATTTCTAAGGAACGGCGGTACGGATTAGGTTAATAAAGGTAAGAGAAGACTAGTCTTTCTTAAGGCTAATCCTACGTGTGTTTATTTTAAAAAGGGATTCTAGTGATAGACTCCTTTTATAACGGACCATCAAAAATAGACCTAAATGTGTCAGATATTCTTATGTTAAATACATTTTGACCCTAGTATCAATTAAAAGCTAAGATTTTGGGCTGTAGTCCTGATATTTTTACATATATTGCTTTGTGGTGAAAGTTAGAGCCTGACTACATTGACAAACAGTGTCCTATGGACATTATTTTCACAGGTCAGTGTGGGGGCCTTGGTACTGAACTGTAAAACTCAGCACAGCTCCTATTCTTGTCCGTTTTGTGGCTTGGTCTTGTACATTCAAATGATTGGGTCCATTCCTTTTTTCATGGACCCATACTCGACAACAATCGTGTGCAGTCTAACTCCCTTCTGCGCAGTTTCTTAGTACCAAGTATACGGCTAAGCACCTCACCACCGGATAGGTATAATAGGCATTACTCTGAGTAATGTTGGTGATATATTAAGGCATATCATTTAGTTGTATTTGCCTGGATGGTGATGTAACATGTACCTATTATATATACACCAAGATCACAGTAGAACTTGGATACATACATAGAATACAAAAAGGTATATATTTACACTGTTCTGTGTTAGGATTTCTGTTCGAAACAGAAAAACTGAAATCCCAAAAGGGATCTCAAATGATGGACACAAACATTTCCCTACTGACCCCCTTAAATATAATAGGGTCCCATGGTTATTCATTACGGTGTCTGTTATTTCTCTCAACAACAAAAAAAAAAAATTCCTGCGCACACAATGTTATTATCTGCGAAGTGGATCCCAGCAGGGCCTCAGACACAGACATGAACATAGCCTTACTAAGAGAAACCCGAGACGCAGATGTCTAAGGAAACCCAAGTTCCCAGTACTTATTATAAGTAAAAGCTAAAAAGGTCAGCAGGACAATACATAAATACACCTATTGTCGTGTGCCTTTAGTAGGGCAGCTATATACAGTACATCTAGTTATAGGAGCCGGTGAGGGATCACAGCTGTGAAATGGAAAACCCAATCATTGGTCATTGACGTAGCCAAAGTCATCGTAGCGAGCATAACAACGCACAGCATGGCATCTACAAATCATACTTTACAATGCCAGGCACGGAATAAGGGAGAAAAGAATAATTGTGTTGTATATTAAAACGCAGAATATCAACATTCAGTAAACAGAAAGAGAAATACAGAATATTCTCAGCAGGATTTCATGGTAGCAGGATGCTCGTTCAACTTACTGAAGGATCTGCTTGAACACAAAGAGGGGCCTGTACGTGCCAATGGGGTCCTGCCAAGGGTGGACCTCAGAACAAATACAGCAATGTAACATTTATGCCTATGTTAGTCAATAGCAAGTATGACTGTTGATGAATTGTATTACAATCATTCTAGTATACTGTCATATGTATGCTTATTGTGCTTCTTGCAAATGCTCCTACTTAAAGGGAGTCTGTCAACAGGGTGAAGTATATTAAACCAGCAACACAGATAGGCCCGCCTCTGCTGAGTAACCATTTTATTCCTCAAGAAAATTTGTGTCCCATAATCAGTTATTTTAGAATATGCAAATGCACAGTCGAGAGAATTGAGGGCAAGTGACACTACTCTAATATACCCAGTTCCCTTCACCGCCCATCCCCTCTTTGAGTGACAAGGTCAAGCAGCTAAGTCAAAATATCACCTGGTCCTGTAGAACAGTTGTCCCCAACCTTTTTTCCACCAGGGACCAGTTTCAGAAAGACAATTTTTCTATAGCCCGGTGGGGGCCGCAAGGGGTGTGGTTGGGGGTGGGGTTAAGCATGGGGGTGTAGATTAGAATCATGTACATATGAAAACCCATGAGAAAGTGCAAACTGATGGATACTGCAGGTTATGAAGATGGCTACTGAAGACGGACACTGTTATGAAGATGGCTACTGATGACGGATATCACTCCTAACGCTGCTATTAACTTCACTACAGCCTCACTACAGCTACATTGCACATCACAGGGACAAGTGACGTGTAATGTAGTTGCCCAAAGTTTGGTAGGAGAGTGCGGGGTGGGGCCAAGACCCGCTGCATGTCCTGCATAGTACTAGAATCCCATATACATACAGCGGGTCCTGGCTCACCCCGCACTTTGCTCACCTTATCCCGATGAGCAACAACCAAGCATCAGTGTTGTGGTTCCACAGCAGCTGCTGACTCCTCGCCGCCGGTATGCGGACCAGTGCAACATGCCCTGCGACCCAGTACTGGTCCGCGGAGCGGCGGTTGGGGACCCCTGCTGTAGAATGTAGCAGGTTGAAGCAGCAGAGCCATCCTCAGTGCTCCAAATTGCTCATTTGCTTTATGTGAAATAAACAAATCTCTCAACAAAAATTAATGGGGAAATAAAGAGCATTAGGTCACCGTCACATGAATGTTAAACTCTTTTTCCCTATGAAATTTTGCTGAGAAATGTATTCAAAGTTCATGAGGGGGAAAAAAAAAAAAAAGTATTACATTCACATGAGAGTAACCTAACTAACTGAGCCACTGGTTAGATAGGCTCTGTACTGTCAGGGCGAGTGTGACCTAATTGGCCTATCAGGCACCAAAACAAACTGCACCAATTGCTCAAGAATGGTGGGGACTAGAGAGAAAATTCAAATTGCATCAGAATTAGTGGAGTAGAGCCTATTAAAGAGGACCTTTCATGTTTTCATCAATGTGCGGTTTTATACACTAAAAAGCTGACAAAATTTTAAGGTTGGGGGGGGGGGAAGAAGGAGTCGTGTTGCTCACAGTCCAATGATGACACTAGGCTGTAAGACCTGCTGTCCTGATAGTGGGGACAGATCAGTGTCAAATCAACCCGATTAGTACATATGAACAGGGATCATCACAGTATCTGTGATACAAAACATTAACTCTTACCTTTCTGTCTTTTCAACTGTGGAAAACTTCCTATAGTAGTGGCCTGGATTATTTCTACAACAATCTGATACCTTTGTGGAACAAAAGAAAAAAAAAAGTGGAATTACATATTCAGCCCATTGTGAGTATTCCAAAAACAGTAACAAAATTGTCATCATGCTATGGGGCAGCTATTAAGTAACCAAACTCACGTTTGTCAAGATACAGAGATACAATTTTACAAAAGAAAGGCAGTAAAGTATCAGCAATTGTAATAACTAGAAAATTCAATAGGGACCTGTATACAAGACGTAATTCTTCATACACAAAGCAAAAAATGTACAAAGGACGAAACACGAATGTTATGATGGAAACTCTCCTATCAGCCATAAATCCTGTATATATTCTCTTGATAAAGAAAAATATTCATTATAGTCTTTACAAATACTCAGCTGCCAATATATTGTAATCCCATGGGATATAACTTATGTATACAGCTAATTCCTTTATTGCTGACATTTTCACATGTGGCCTTGTCTTATGAACAAGATTGTTGACCTATGATCTAGTTACTTGGAATCTCGCCAGTCCAGAAATATTGTTTTAGGTACAGAAGTCAAAATCGTTTGCTAAGAGTTGCCTTGAAGGTAGACAGGCTGGACCTTTAGGCTGCAATGTTCTTTAGAGTTGACAATAAGTCACATGTTATTACGCTAACTATTCAAGGAGAGAGTGACGTTAGTTGTAAGAAGATGCTCTGATGGCTGGTTGCCAGAAATTTGGTCAAAAGACCCCTATTTTGGGACATTTGCCAGACTTATCTGTCCTATCCGAGGTCTCCGTAGCCAATTCTTTGTTATGTATTATCTCTTTTTGCTGTAACCTCACTTCTAAATAAACCTGCATTTGCTTTATCCACCTGAGAGATGATCTGTCTCTTGGTGTTGTGTTAAAGTTTCCATAACACTCTCTTTGTCAGGCAGCGCTTCTCTTAAGGAGACATACAGTGCTGGTTTCTGGGGAATGCATATGCCCCAAGGCTTCCACTTTCTAAGGGGATGAAGGGCAGCGACTGAGCAAGACTAGAGGTTCAATGCAATTCTATCATAAGTCAGAGTCGTCCACTGCAGAGGAGCACCGGCATCAGCAGTAGTCAGGCCGACTATAGTATCCTGACAGCCTCCCACACCTTCGTGCAGCATGAGCTCTGCGTGACAACACAAGGACATATCAGCGCCACACGGTCGAGCTTCAGCCGCTTAATCATGGCTTGTGCCAGCTGTAAGTATGGGCTGATCGTGCCAAGAACTGCCAGCAGCACACAATAGAAGAATCTTGCAGCCAAGAGCACATCCTGCATTGGCCATATGAAGAGTCAGACTTGGATTAGGTACCGTGTCAGAGAACAGGAGACATTCAGTGAGTCAGGCATTTTCACCCCTGTCCAGGCAACACTAGACTGGCTACTGAAAGAGCATGGGGTCAAAGGGGTTTTCCAGATTGTGATATTGATAACCTATGATTTGGAAGTAGTCATCTTTATCAGATTGGTGGGACCCCCCCCCCCCTCCATCAGCTGTTTAAAGAGACCACATTTAGGTGAGCACCGTGGCCTTTTCACAGAATACCAAGCACAAAGCCATACTGACCTGACATGTAATACAGGCAATGAATGTGACTTCACATGGCCTGCAAAATGGAAGTGGTGTTTACATGAGTACTGCTGCCACTTCACGTCCACGGTATCCGACCACCACTATGCTAATCTTAATGATCTTAACGATAGATCATCATGATTTAAAGAAGACCTTTTTAACCTCCACTAATGCAAACTGTTTGCATCCTTCAATATGTGACACGTCACCAATTCCAGCTGGAAAATTTTCCCTAGCCCTCGCCCTTCCCAAGCTATCATGGCTGTTAGTTTCAGCACAATTTTACTCTCTATTGTCATGTGGGCGGTCCTGGGCTGGAGCAGACAGACAGGGACCACCCACCTGACAGCAGAGAACATGAAAGTGCTAAAACTAAAAGCCACAAGTGCTCTGCAATGGTGAGGCCAAGAGAAAAAATTCAATCGATGGAGGAGACAGTGGAGCGGCACCAATAGAACAAAGAATTGTTGGAGGTGGTGAAAGGATTTTTAAATCCAAGAAAACTCTTAATATCGGTATGCTTCTAAATATAATTATATTTAAAAAGAATGTCATGAAGTCCATGTAAGTGAATGGCGGATTCCGTGTACATACTTTACAGGTTACAAATTTATCTCAAAATTGATAACCTATTTCCAAAGACCATGCATCTTAATCCAATGCTGTGACATGCTCGAATATGGCAAAATATATTAGCCAACTGTATTATGTAATAGATCACGGCCATTCTACTTCATTGGCACCAACAAAATCTTTCTTAGTTTACTTTATTAGAAAGGGAACTACAGAACATAAAATTACTGCCATTAGCTTGAGCATTAAAATATTATGATAAATTGTTGTCCATAGTCCCTGTTATATTAGAGTCCTATATATCATTTATCTGCTTTATGAGCAAGAACAATGAGCTGCTCTGTACGAGCCGGCCCCATTTACATTACATTGCCGGTCATTTAGCTGAACGACAATAAAGTAATATGATAGGGGAACGCCTAATAGCCTGCAGCATCAGCTATGTGCCGGGAGCAGGATCCAGGCGGTCAACAGATTATCCCAATGGACACATTTGAAAAGGTCTCTCTGATAAATAAATCCTGCTTATGTGTATGGTGTGATGTATATAAACTAAAAAAGTCACAAAACTATGGGCACCACAATAAAAGTACAGAGAATCAGCTCTGACAAGTATCCTAGGTATTAGTGAATGGTCACATAGTAAGGTCTGATCTTGGCCGATCACTGATTTCTATGACAGATCTCTATACAGTAAGCTCTTGCGAGCTGGGCCCTCATTCCCACTGTGTGAAGTGACTTCTTTGTAATGCATCTTTCTGTCTGTACTTCAACCCTACAAATTGTACAGCGCTGCGGAATATGTTGGCGCTATATAAATAAAATGTATTATTATTATATTATTACAGTACGCAAACCCCTGAAATCTACAAATACAATACAACAGATTATCACTGTATGAGTCTTTTTTTTTTTTTCTTCATACCATTTGACGGCTTTCTTTCAAACTACAAAGCTAGGACTTTATTTTTCTCTAAAATTGTTAGGAATCTGCTTACCCAGAACCCTACAGACTTTACCCATGAGAACTTCTCACATGTATCTACAAAACATCTTGGATCTCTCCTGTGGCTGGGAATATATATATATTTTTTTTTTTAAAGAGTCAAAATTGTTTTGGAGGAAAGAAATAAGTCCCATTGCAGACGACCGTGGCGACTTCAGTGTGCTATCCAGGTTCTTCCCAGATAGCACACAGACTCATTCATTTCTATCGATCCACGCACATGACTGTCTATTATACGGTCACTTGAGCAAGCCAACAGTCCTGGGCAGAAAACTCAGGACAGGTCCTATTCCTGTCCAGTTTTGCATCCGTGCTTCTGTAGCTCCTATTAAAGTAGGGGTACGGGTGGCAAACGGAAAACATCTGTGTGTTGCCCGTGCTGTTCAATCATGGACAGCAGAGACCCGATATGCAAGGGGACTAAGGCTAGGTTCACATCTGTGTTGGAGTCTCTGTTGGAGGCACTGCTGCAGATTCCACCTAAAATTTACAGAGAGAAAAGTCCTGAACAGAGGACTTTTTCTCCATCGGTTTCAGTATAAAACGATATATTATGGGGTCTGAGGGTAACTGTTTTTTAGCGGGCGGGCTCTCAGTTGTTCATATCCCCATACAGACTTGAATGATGGAGAGTCGAGTGCTAGTGTGAATTTAAGGTTACCCATTTTTTAAATCAAGTTTTTAGATTACACATTTTTGTAAGCATTTTATTTTTTTTTTACACATCACATGTACTTTTAAATAAAAAAGTACTACGACCTGTCATTTTCACTCTAGCAACTAAGCCTAATAATACACTGTCACTTATGAATTCTTTAGGGGTTTTCTTTACAGAAGACACTTCATTTTATATCACAGGCAGTATTGCAATAGAAGAAAACATCACTGAGCCATCATTGCAATCACCACTGACAATAGTTGATGTTACAGCTTATCTACTACCACTCCCTGCATAGAGCATGTCTAGTAAATTCTCTCAGACTTAGATGAGTTGACTCCAGATTATTGCTGCCTATAGTCATGAGACTGCAGTAAAGCAGATCACTAATGTAAGCAAAGCAGTGGAGACACTGAAGCAAAATGGCAGCCCCACAATCATGTAGAGAAAATAGAATAAAAATCTAGAGCTAGAATATTTTTTTAAAAAATTGATAGTTTCCCTATCTGAATTTAATAGCGATCTGGAAAAAAAAATTTCCTTAAGAAACAAAAAAAAAAATAAAAAATCATACTTCACTGATCCCTGCCACTCCCATTTCGACACTTATCAGGTTCCCTGCCAGTCTCCACTTCTCGATCCTTCTAGACACAGAATTGTGATTGAAAAAGCAATCATGGGTTGCAGTGGTGATTCCCCCCTTCCTTTAGCCAGTATTTGGCATTTAGCTGATGGGTCACACATGGGTCAAGTCATACGGACCATTTTTGGAAAAAAAAATAATAGTGGATGGACAACCCCTTTCATTGTCAGATTAGATAGACTACGGCAACATCCTATTTGTGACGGCAGAGCCAGGTAATGATAAAACCAGCAGCCATTTTGGTGCATTTACGTAATAGTTGGCATTTTGTGCAGCAGCACAGCCTGTTGTAGAAGAAACTCAATAGAACAGCGTCTGATCAGAGGTAATGGTCATGTCAACTCATACTTTAGATGGCGTCTAATAGGAGATAATTTCGGCTGTCAGTAGCACTCAGCAGCTCTGGACTTGGCACGGACCGCTATTTTTACATCAAATGAACAATAAGTCGCCAGGCAACAAAATCATTTTCTACTACTGAACATCAACACATAATAGTAGATAAATCCTCAATGCTTACTGCTTTAGGAGCAAAGAAAGGAACCGTGCCCAAAAACATTATTAGAATGACCAGCCTGGCACCAATGCCAATTTCCTATCGTCGTAATATAGCTGCATTTTATTGTCCATCTAGATCCCGCACTTCTGCTGAACCAACCGTCAATGGTGATATACCTACATATAAAAGAAAACTATCCCAAAGACTTGCGTGCTTTCTTTTATAGTATATTCAGATTCAGACTTCAATCTCCGGAAAGGAAACTATGGAAACTACTCCGTTGTAGCAGTCAGTTTACATATGATGTCACAGCTAAATATATCCAGCCCTGGGATCCTTTCTTCAATAGGATCCTGATTTAGGTGCTAGTGCAAATCCCGAGGTAGTCATAGCAATGGACGGCTTTCGGGAAAGTGGGAGTCTATGAAGACCTGTAGACGTCAGCAAAGTCTATATGAATATAGAAGGTGGGCACAGCTAGTGATGTCACCTGTGTCTGCCCACCTACTCTATTCTGAAGATCCAGGCCAGAAAAGGAGCTGCAGAAAGGAACAGAGGCTAGGTGACTATTATAAAGTTTTTATGCCCAAAACCCCCCAAATCCTGCTGTTTTTGTGTTATTTTCCAGAAGTTGGTAAGGACTACACAACTGGCATAATCCTGCAGGTGAAATGTAGGTCCCAGAGCATAACTGTTCGTAATCACAGGCTCTCCCAACTTCTTGACGCAACACAACTAGTAGTTTGTCGTCCAGTAAGCGGCTCTCCATGCGCTTAGTATCAATGATGATACCCAAAAAAATCTCAGGCAAGACAAAGGGCCCTCCATCTTTCCTGAGGCCAAGGGAACCCCATACCGCGCTGCATCCCACTCAAAAGTCCAAAGCAAACTGAGTCAGACTGAAGAGTTGGCTGGGCCAAGGCACACAAAATCAATCAAGTAGTGAATGACAGACCTGACATCGGCCAGGTCCTTGACCATCCATATTTCACAGAAGGTGGAAGGGATGTAAATCGAAACAATTCACTGAAAAAAGTCCTTGACCATCTAGTCCAAGAATGAGCCAAAAGCCTCAAAATAGGCACACGACATCGAGCAACCCATACGGTAGGGAGGAACAGATCCTCAAATCTGCTGTTTTTGTGTTTCCAGAAGGTGGTAAGGACTACACAATTGTCATTTAGGTCCTGATAACTAAAAGCAAAGAAAAGAAGTAATGGGTACCGTTACACTAGACTTGTATATATATGCATGCCTGCAGTGCATGGCGCAGTTATGTAAATAAGCCCTTGCTGTATGGAAAATTGGGAGAACATGGTCTTGAGAATGCAATAAGCAATAGCAATACCCAACCAATAATAAACTGCTGCCATGGTAATAAACAGAAGCCAATTGTTAGAAATGTGTCATTGGACAGGACCCGCTGTGGCGATTCCTCTGTGTAAACAGGAGCTTATTTCAATCAGAATAATAGTGGATATCTCAGACTTCATTCTGTGTTAGTGTCTGATCACACTTGCGCTATCAGCCTCTAGGGTTCTGAGTTGGTCAGGTAGGATTTAATTCCTTTCGATAGCACGAACGGCGGAGCACGTGGCCTAACCCAGATGCTCCACATTAAGTCACTGTTCAGATCAGTTGTACGGATTAGGCACAGAGTATTCCTTTACTTATAGGTGGAAGTCATGTACTAATGTGAACAAAACCATAAAAGTCAGCACTGGTGTAATAGTTTTTACGCCTGGAAACATATGCTATGGTCAGCCACCAGAACCAGTATATCAACCCACTCCTAGAGGTACACGGATTAGGGTCATCTGACTCTGTGTTCTCCCCATGTGACTCTGTGCGAGATTTTGCTGTTTATGTCAATATACAAATGAAGTCTTTGGGCACTGAGGGACTTGCTACTTACCTCTTCGGAGAAACAACAATACACTATTTGATTGAGGTTACCTTAACCCAGTGGCCCTCAAACTATTTAAACAGGGGTCAGTTCACTGTCCCTCAGACCACTGGAGGGCTGAAGTATTGTTTAAAAAAAAAACAAAAAAAAAAAACTATGAACAAATTCCTCCCCACACAGTATTAAATGCTCCACAGTAGCCCCCCTCCCCACACAGTATTAAATGCTCCACAGTAGCCCCCTCCCCACACACAATTATACTTACCTGAAGTCCCATGAAGAGCCGCCAGGCGTCCTCCTCCTTTTGACTGCAGGCCCTGATGACTTCCATCAATGCACCGGGGCAGAGGTCACACTATGCAGTAAGTGTAGGCCGCAGTCACGCAGATCGCAGCCTGCACATATGGCTAAGAAAAGTGATCACTCACTAACGGGGAATCCTGTACCAGTGAGCGAGCGATGCGGGTGACGGCACATGTGCCAGAAGAGAGGGCTCGTGCCATAGGTTCGCCATCATGGCCCTAGGAGCTTCATTATAGGTGCGTCCCTGCCAGTGGGCCGGAAAAGTGTCCTCAGCGGGCCGCAGTTCGAGGACCCCTGCCTTAACCTATCAATCTGCAGGGCTAGGTTGATATGTTGCGCTTTAGTGACAGACTCCCTTTAGGCTAAGGCCCCATATTACGCACTCTGCACTATTATACCTCCGTATAAACTCAGATTTATGAAGACATGATAAGGCAACCACAGTCAGGATTATAGCACCCTACTCTTTATGGCAAAATATAATTTTTTTTTTAGCATTTAGAGTGCCTATAGCTTCAAAGTATACAGATGCATGGACTTCATGTGTCTCTAACACAGTCTTGTGCATGAGGCCTAAGGGCCCGTGCACACGGAGTTAACGCAAGCGCATTTTAGCATAATACACGTGTATAGAATACACGTGTAAAAATAACACTTCCATTGACTTCAATGAAATTTTTTACACGTGTAAAAAACGCGTCAAAATACGCATCGCGTTTTTTGGCGCGTTTTTTTACACATGTAAAAAATTTAATTGAAGTCAATGGGAGTGTTATTTTTACACGTGTATTATGCTAAAATGCGACCGCGTTAACTCCGTGTGCACGGGCCCTAAAGCTGACCATACATAATACACAGAATATAGACAAACCTACTAGATCGGCCAACTATAGTCTGCAGTGGGTGTCTCTCGGCTGTCCACTGACAGTGGAAGTTGAGGGTAGTCAATCTTGCATGAATATAGCTGAGCAGGGACAGACGTCGGTCAGCAGAACATACAAGAAATTCCCAAAAATAAACCAATATGAATTTAAATAACTTTACATAAATCGCAATAAATCAGGATTTCAGTAAAAAAAAACATTATGATTAAATGCCAACCCCAAGTAATGAATTAAAAATATTGATCTGCCTCCTTAGTTCTGCTCCCGTGTACATTAGCCCAGGGCTTCATGCTGTGACTTTCAAAAACCACAGAGAAATAACAAGCACAACAAGGCCCGTGTGACATTGGACTGGGATCACGACTTCAGATATGTCATTAGAAATCTGTAACCATTTTCCCCTAAAGCGTTATTGCTGCTACGGCGTATATACAGAGAACAGCATTGCTTTGTATCCATGTTTATATCTATACAACAGATAGAGGGAGACCATGTAAAATGAAACCCATCCTGAAGTATAATCCTAATAAATCCCACCCCAAATATCATACATTGGATATTGTCCAGCAACACTGTTAGATTGGTCAGGTGAGTCTGATTGTAACGCTCGTTGTGCAGCGATATTCATTTATTTTAGAATATGCAAATCATCAGTCTGGAGCACCGAGGGCAGATCAGTTGCTCCAAACTGCTGTGCCCCACACTACTCTAATACTCGAGTGACAGGGCCAAGGAGCCTTGTTTAAATCTTGCCTGGCCCTGTGTAGCAAGGCAGTTTGGAGCAAGGGAGCTGAATAATCATGTATAATTATTAGAGATGAGCGAACAGTGAAATATTCGAGATTTGATATTCGTTTCGAGTAGAGCCTCAATATTCAACTACTCGATCGAATATTGAATCCCGTTATAGTCTAAGGGAAAAAATGCTCATTTCAGAGGAGACCACTATTCGACTAAAGTCACCAAGTCCACGAATTGCAGGAGGAGAGTGTTGTTTAGGAGGAGCGCTGTGCAGTTAAAGCGCACGGACCCCATTATAGTCTATGGGGACCGTGCGTTTTAACTGCACAGCACTTGCAGTTGCGCTGATAAAAAGTCAGCTCCCTCGTAACAGCAAGCTGCCAGCTCTCCCGACTAGCAAAGACGGACCTGCTGCAAATCAATGCTGATTCTGCAGCAGGCTTGTCCTTGCTAGTCGGGAGAGCTGGCAGCTTGCTGTTACAAGGGAGCTGACTTTTTCTCATAGGAATGAATTGACCAGCGTTGATGGGCCAGTGTACAGCATTCGACCAATCAACGCTGGTTCTGCCAGAGGCTCGTCTGTGAGGAGGCGGAGTCTAAAATCGGACCATAATGGAGACTGCTGTGGTCCGATCTTAGACTCGGCCTCCACACAGACGAGCCTCTGGCAGAACCAGCGTTGATTGGTCGAATGCTGTACACTGGCCCATCAATGCTGGCCAATTCATTCCTATGAGAAAAATTCAGCTCCCTCATAAAAGCAAGCTGCCAGCTCTCCTGACTAGCAAGGACGAGCCTGCTGCAGAACCAGCGTTGATTTGCCAAATGCTATGCAGTGTATAGCATTCGGCCAATCAACGCTGGCTCTGAATCAAATATTTACTGCAAATAGCCAGTAGTATTCGATAGAGTACCAATATTTAGAATACCTACTTGATCGAATACTATTCGCTCATCTCTAATAATTATCTATAAGAACAAAGATAAAGTATATCCTCACACAACCATCAGACACTGTGATAATTGCTTTGTGTTATCATGATAGCGCCTGGGCCCAATACTTGGATTTGTATCACAATTTTAGTCGGAAATTAAACAAACCATACAAATAAAAATCTATTTTGTGATCCACTATTGCTCATGTATGAGAACATACACACTGATAAAGATTTGACATTAACAAAATCCTAGACTAATTATGAAACTTTTTTTTTTTTTAACGACATCAAAGAAGAATTTGTAAACTGATTCATATGACCTGGAAATGATCAAAAAGAAAGAAGTGCACAAATACATAAAAGCAATGTACCTTAGCTGTTTAAGGAATTCAATGTCAGAGCTGCTCGTGATCAGCTTGATGAACTCCTCATAAGATGGGGCGTAAGTATAGGCCTTCTTGTGCCGCTCATTCACCTGTTCCCTGTACTCCAGCTGGCTGAGCAGCATCTGATTAATATAATCCGGATCACTCAGCATCTCCACCAAGGGCTTCAGCACTGAAGGAACAAAATCAGGGCATGACAAGATGAAGGACACCTGAGCTGTGAACTTGAAGAGTCAGTGTCCTGCACTGCTGCCTAAAAATCTAACTTGCAATACTGAAACACAGCAAAAAAATTAAAAAAAACCCCACACATCTTAAAACAAAAAAATAGCAAAAGAAACCCCTTAATAGCAAAGGAGTTTATGATAGACATAAACTCCTTAAATGACACTGCAATTTTATTTTTTTGCTTTTTGTTTTTTTCTTCCTCCCCTTCCAAAAACGATACCTTTTTTATTTGACCGAGGCTTATTTTTTTGGGGACCAGCTGTACTTTTATAAAGACACCCTTTAATCCCCTCTAATGTAAGGGTAAGATGGAAACAAATTCAGAAGTGAGTGGAATAGATTTATTTTTTACTGCATTCACTAATCATTACTTGTATTCTGTTCATCAGTAAGATCACAGCCAAGCCAAATTCTATATTTGTAACTTTTTTTTTTTACTTATACATTCCTGTTGCCATATTGAGACATCTGCGATTTATATTTCCATTTACAATGCTGTGTAAGGACCCTTTTTAGTGGGGCAAGTTGTAGTTTTTATTATCACCAACCTACTAAATGTACTGTATGTTTTTAAGAAATGGGGGACAGATGGAAAAAATTGCATTGACGGAGAAAATTGATGGTAACTCACCAACACTAATGGGCTTGCCCCAGATTTAAAAATCCATACGCTCTTATATCTGTACAGATTGTTTATGCTATGTGTGGATGGGGCTTTAAAAACCTCATCCACATTTATAGTTTTATAAATAATCACAGATTTTTGGTGCAGAATCTACCTGAACATGGTCTTAAAAAGAGGTATTACCATCTTAGTCAAAGAAGGTCGAAATGGGAAAAGGCGGCTACTTCTCCCAATTATTAGGTCAGAAGCTAGAATTTAAAAAAAAAAAAAAGCCAAATGTGGCCCTTCTGCCCCTTTCTGTAACTTCCAATGTAGGTCAACGTGGGTTACAGATACATACCAGTGTGAGCTATGTAGTTTGTGTAACTCATATCTACTCTACATGAAAGTTATAGCCGTCTCCATAGCTCGCTACCTCCCTAGATTTGGAAGGGGGGGGATGTTCCCATCTAAGCCATGAATGATGAGAATATCTCTTTAAGGAGCCAAACATTTACCAATTTTTTTTTATTTTTTAACCCAACCAGTATTGTTTGATCAATGCCAGATAGAGCGATCCCTGCAGCGCCTTTGAAGTGAATGGAGCACCGATGCTTCATTCAAATTGGGGCTATAGGTGGACTGTCAGGGTCCCTTTTTTCTTGATCAGTGGGAATCCTAGCACTGGTATAGGAGGTGAGTGTCTGTAATAGGACAACCCCTTTAAGCTATTTGCAATTTCTCTTTGTAGATGCCAGTACCAGTGAAAAGTTTGGACGCACCTTTTCATTTTATTTTATTGTTCTTTTCTATGTAGCAGATTCATATTAAAGACATGACAACTCTGAAAAACACATGAAATTAAGTAGTAAACAAAAAAAAAGTGTTAAAAACTAAAATACATTTTAGATTCTTCACAATAACCCCTTCTGCATCAATGACAGTCTTGCAGACTTTTGGCACTCCCTTTCCTGGAATGGTTGTCAATTAACATGTGCGTCTCGTCAAGATTTAATTTGTGGGATTCCTGGTCTTCGTAATGCGTTTGAGACCATCCACTGTGTTGTGCAGAGGCAGGATTGGTACACTGTTGCCATAATGTGGATTAGAACAGTAGCTAAACTTTTTATGCAAGAGCCACTAAACTAAGTAAAGAGAAAATGACAGTCCATCATTACTTTAACATACTGGTCAATCTGGAAAATTTCAAGAATTTTGAAGGTATCCTCAAGTGCAGTTATGAAAACCATCAAACACTATGATGAAACTTATGGGGACTGCTCAAGCAAAGGAAGAGCAAGATATATCTCACAGAATAAGTTCATTAGAGTTTTCAGCCTCAGAAACCCAAAATTAATAGCACCTTAGAATAGAGAAAAAAACAAACAAACAATAGAACAAAAACAAAACAGACAACACATACAGAACAAGAAAATTGCTTGGGCCAAGAAACACAAAGAATGAACATTAGACCAGTGAAAACCTGTACTTTGGTCTTAGTCATCAAAATAAGAGATTTTTGGTTCCAACCACCATGTCTTTGTACTCACATCTCACAAAGGTGTAACCTGAAGCTGCTGGGCCCCAGTTCAAAATTGGTAATGGGGCCCACACTTTCCAAGTGCCACTTATACTGGTGTCTTGATATGTAGAGTGGCCTTGGGATCCCTCTTCGTCTGAAGCCACTATAGCTATACCCCTGGGTGAGCAGATGGCTTCTACATGTGTGGTTTCCACTGTGAAGCATGATGGAGGGGGTGTGATGGAGGGGGTGTGATGGAGAAATTTGCTGGTGAAACTGATCATGATGTATTCAAAATTCAAGGCCCACTTAACCAACATGGCTACCACAATATTCTACAATGACATACCATTCCATCTGATTTTTACTTAGGCAACCCATCATTTGTTTTTCAACAGAACAACTACCCCACACACAGACCTCGAGGCTAATATAGCCAAAAGAAGAATGAGTGAGAAAAGAGTGCAGTGTCAGATGACAAACCCTCCACAATCACTGGACCAAAAAAAAAAAAAAAAGAAGATGGCTTGTGAAGAGGGGTACCATAGAGTGAGGGAAAAGCAGACTACAAGTGCTCAGCATAATACTCTGTCAGTACTATTGGAAAACCATTCCAGGTGACCACCTCATGAAGCTGGCTGAGAAAATGCCGAGGGTGAGCACAGCTCGTCAAAGGAAAAAGGGGCTACTATGAAGAATATAAAACATATACTGGTTTAAGGACCCCTTCACACGGAGTTTACGCTCCGTTCATTCAGGCACGTATACACGAGCGCTTCAAAACACATCCCATTCACTTCAATGGGAGCGCGCGTAAAGCCGGCTTTACACGCACTCCCATTGAAGTGAATGGGATGTGTTTTGAAGCGCTCATGTATACGTGTCTGAATGAGCGGAAGGGGCCCTAACACCATTTTATTTACTACTTTATGCCATGAGTTCCTTCATGTTTTCAATATGAATCTGCAATATAGAAGAAGTTCATTAAATATAAAAAAAAAAAAAAAACACCCTCCATGAAACGAAAAGCTGTGCCCACACTTCTGACTGGTACGGTTTATAATTAGTTTAATTGAAACTTGCATAAAATAACTGTAATTTCCTTCCATCATTGAAGTAGGTCACTATAATCTTTACATGTACAATATGACTAATATAACAAAGGCAGTAACTAGACAATTTGACACACCTTTGGTGGCAAGAATTTCAGAAAGAACAATACGCAAACTGTGAGACTGGGCATCCCGGGTAGGCATCAAACAGAGAACTAGCACCTTGGCACAAGTCTGCAGGAACTGGAGCTCCTCCTCTGTATTTTTTAAGCAGGGATGAAGAGCAAAAGGTCTTGGCTGTTCATCCTGTCTGAAAGAAAAATGAAAAAAACAAGAAAAAAAAAAGCAAAGAAACTGAAGTTAAATGAAAAACACAATTATTACCATATTATAAAAATGACTACATACCTCACTATTATCCCATTTTATGAGCAACTACGGAGACTTAAAAGTACAGAACAGTTTTGGAGGTTGAACATGGACAAGACTTACAACATCTCCCCTTCTGGGGATTAAATGGGGGGTGGTATGTTACTAAACTTAGGGAGTCTGTCCCCTGGTGAATTGGTGCCTTCATTGCCAAGATATGGTTTTGTTTGCCCATTAGCAAATGAGCTCTTTGGAGTATTGAGGGCCTAGTCATTGCTCCATTAAGTGACAATGCCCTTGTTGCTCATTTTGCATATTGGAGAAAAAAAAAAAAAGCAATCTCAGCAACAGAGGCGCCAATTCCCAAGGAGATAATACAGATTGATTGATGTGACTGTAACATATCTGTGGGGCTGGGCTCTGATCCATATCAACCAAGGTAACCTGAGATTTGAAACTATATTGTGTCTTGTATTCATTCCATTCTCAGTGTCTCTAGAACTGTAATATAATATTCTTCAGAAACGGCTTAGGTGACTTACATTAAACTTTCAGGCAATAGCTAGAACACCAAGCTCTTATTGTATAATCTAATGCACTGCTTAGTCTACCAGGACAGCTACGATTTCCATGTTAAATACAATAGAATTCACTGATGACTCGATTGTACTGGATACATACATCGCAACAAATACCATGCTTTTTGTGCATACGTTTGTCTTTTTTGTGTTGGTTTTGCGCCATAGTTCACTTTAGAGGAACTACTGAACTTTGTACTCCCAGTGCTCGCATGGTCATTCACGTAAGCCAAAGAATTACTACTTTGCTTTAGTGTGCATCGTCTAGACTTTAGGCGCACGCGCAGCGAAGTCAAGGTGTACTCCCTCTGCTTCGGTGAACAACTCTGCATGCACCAGGAGGACCGGCGATGAGTCTTACGATACTAGCTAAAATTTAAAGGCTTATTTTCCATAGTGGCCACTGAAAGGAGTTAGGAGTAGACTATTTGGGACACTAAATCACTTGTACATAAGGACCTGTAAATGTTTAAGTGCTCCATATTTAATTGACAGCTGTTTAATAAAAACAGACTATTTAGTAGGGATAAAGTATTTCTCCCAAATCCATTTCTCTCCATAAAAAAAACATCACAGACCATCATTGAGCAGGAAGAACAGAGATTGGACTGCAGAGGACTGGGGTAGGGTTATTTTCTATGGCGAAGCTCCCTTCACACTGTTTGGGACATCTGGAAGAATGAATGTCTGGAGAAGAAAGGATGAGCACTACCATGAGTCCTGTGTCATGCCGGCAGTAAAACATCCTGAGACCATTCATATGTGTAGTTGATTTTCATCCAATGGATGAATTCTGCCTAAGATTACTTCCATGAATAAAAAACGGTATCTAAACATCCACCAAGAACAACTTTCCCAACCATCCAGGAGCAATTTTTGGATGAACAATGCTTTTTCCACCTTCACACAAGGCAAAAGTGATAACTAAGTAACATGGTGAAGAAATCATTGAGATTTTGAGTCCATGGTCAGGAAACTCCCCAGACCTTAATCCAATGAGAAACTCTGGTCAATCCTCTAAGTATGTGGACAAATTAAGAAAAGAAAGAAAAGAAATTAAGGTATGCTAAGCTTCAAGGACTGACTAGAGAAGAATGGGTTGTCATCAGACAGGACTTGGCCCAGAATCTGATATCTAGCATGCAAGTGAAAACTAATGGTCAGTGCTGGAAATATTGTGTCTTTGCATAAACTCGATGTATTTGTCAAAAGTTTAAAAACCTATGAAATAAATACTTCCATCTGACTAAAAGATCTAAAACCTTTTGGCCAGGACTGTGCTTGGCAGAGAAACGCAGCCCACTCCATAGAGACACTTGACCAATGCAGGGTAAATAGAAGTAATTTTCTTAATGGTTATGTAAAGATACTCAAGTAATACTCTACCGTCTGTTGTAACGTCATAAATAATAGCTCGGGTTTACAAGAAGCAAAATCAATAAGAGTGAAACCAGCAAAGTGTCTGGTCTGAGATGGTTTGTAAGAAACAGAATCAATACTGACCTTCACAATCATGAGAAGAAATGTATGAAGGCCGGGTAACAATACGTAAAGGGCAATGCTATACTATAGAAATATAGATGTGCCGCTTTGTATGACTGTATTTAATAAATGTAGCAATACATAATGAAATAAGAGCACTGATCAGTATTCAGCTCCAGAGCTCGGAGCACTCACATTAATAAGAAGTCCAACAGACATGAAGGAAAGGGCTGTCCTACTGTCAGAGGGAATACAGGCAGTCAAGTACTAGGACTGCTACTGCCACTGAAGAAAGTCAACTAAAGAAAGGGACTGTCACAAACAAGCACTAAGCCAACAATGGATTGACAAAACTCTTAAAAAGGACCTTGCACCAACTCCAACTCTTTGAATTGTTTTATATCTGCCGCTCCACTAATTCTAGCATAGTTGAATTTTTTTTGCTTTAGCCCCGTCCACCGCCAAGCAAAAGTTACTATTAGTTTCAGCACAATTACGTTTTATGCTGTCAGGTTGGCAGTCCCAGTCTTTGGGCTACAGCCCAGGACCACCCACATGACAAAAGACAGCCCGAGTATGCTGAAACTAACAGCAATGATTGCTCAGGAATGGTCAAGGCTAGAGTAAATTTCTTACTGGAATCATTGGAGTGGAAACTACTGAAAGATTCAATGGGTTATTGGAGGTAAAAGGTTCTCTTGTAGGCTGACCTTTAGAGAAAGCATGGCCAAGGTCACTGGCTTTTATTAGAAAATGAGCTGACTACAATCTTCCCCTAATACCATTATCCAGACATGAAAGGGTTAAACGAGAGCGAGCATCGCTACGCTCTCATTATTTCGTGCAGAGGCCGATAATCACTTCACACACAGAAGGATTACAGATGCTCACTCCAGTTTGTTACCTAGTGTTCGCAGCCTTGAGGTCACAGAAGTGTGTAAGCAGATTCTTCACAACATCGTTGCACACCACCTTTACGATATCTATGTGAGCCAGTCGACAGCGGAGTTGTCTGGACAGCTCCCAAAAGTCTTCAGAGAGTAGGTGGTAGAGTTGACCATCATCTTTGCTGAGTTCTCCATACCATGACAGAATGTAGTCTCTGTAGCTGTAGTCAAACACTGAAAAGGAAGAAGGCACAAGACAAAGTTAAGAGCATAACTGGTAATAAATTACATTAAAGTATTAGGGAAATTGTACTCGTCATTAACCCCTTCCCGACCCATGTGGTACTATTACCACATGGATGTCTAGTGCTTCACGACCGATGTGGTAATAGTACCACATGGATGTAAACAATCCCCGCAGCGCAGTGCGGGCGTTCTAGGAGCGGGTGTTAGTTGTATCTGACACCTAACACCCTGCTCCAACACCTTCCATCGGACATGAGTGCCGATTTTGGGTTTTAACCCGTTGATTGCCGTGATCAAACATGATTACGGCAAACAACGGGTTGCCCGATCGTGTAGGGGTCCCCAGCACCCCCCGCTGCGAGATCGGGGGGTGCTGGTATCCCTACTAAGTGGCCAGGGGTCTGTTTAGTGACCCCAGCCAGCCCTGAGTCCCACTCACCTTTGTATCCTGGCCGGCGTCTTCTGGAAGTGAGTCTGTGCCGTCCGTACGACTCACTTCCTGTTTCTAGAGTGACACGTGCAGGCTGTTACTGCAGCCTGTGTCTCACTCTATGATAGTGGATGAGTGATGCAATCATCACTCCTCCAAGTGTCCTAAAGGGATGCATGAAAAAGTTAAAAAAAAAGTGGAAAAAAAAAATAAAAGTGTTTTGAAACAATTAATAAAGTTATAAAGCCCAAAAACCCTTTTTCTCTATAGAAAATGAATTATATAGAAAAAAAACCTAAAAATTAATAAAAACAATACATATTTGGTATCACCGCGTCCGTAACAATCTGTACAATAAAACTGAAACAATATTTAATGTACACGGTGAACCACAGAAAAAAAAACGGAAAAAACCCGCCGGAAGTAGTGATTTTTCGCCATCTCACCTTACAGAATGTGCTATAAAAAGTGATCAAAAAGTCAAATGCACCTCACAACAGTGCCAATAAAAAGCACACATTGTCCCGCAAAAAATAAGCCCTCAACCAACACTGTCAAAGAAAAAATAAAAATGTTACGCCTCTCAAAATATGGCGATGCAAAAAACATTGATTTATGTCTCCAAATGTGTTTTTATTCTGCAGAATTAGTATTGCATAAAAAAATAATATAAATGAGGTATCGCCGTAACCGTACCGACCCGCAGAATAAAGATAATATGTTACTTATACTGTACGCTGCATGGCGAAAAATTTAAAAGGTAAAACGCAATACCGGAATTGATTTTTTTTTTTTTAATCCAGCAAAAAAAGAGTTAATAAAATGTATTCAGTAATACACCCAAAAATGGTGTCATTACAAAATACATCGCATCCCGCAAATAACAAGCCCTTATATGGCCGCGTCACCAGAAAAATAAAGAAAATATAGCATCTAGCAATGTGAAGACAAAATCCCGCAAAATCGCCAAATTATTAGAACACAACTGGCGGCGTCAGGAAGGGAATATATAAGCTGTGTGAGCGGATATCAGGGGACACCCCAGATTTACAGATTATGAGCGAAAAGACACCAGAAGTGACCCCAAAGTGACCCCCCCAGAGTGACTCCCCCAATCATAGGAGCTACTGGGACATAGTAGGCAATTTGGTGTTTGCAATGTTCTCCGCACTGCTTATATATTCCCTCTTCGCCATCCGCTGTGCAGTCACGTCCGGGATACTAATACTCACTACACCCCCTGAGAAATTCTTTGAGGGGTGCAGTTTTCAAACTGGGGTCACTCCTTTGTGGAATCCACTTTTCCGGTACCTTACAGGCTCTACAAACATGACATTGCGTCCAGATACCAAACATCTGAATCTGTACTCCAAAAGCCTCATCGCGCTCCTTCCCTTCTGCGCCCTGCTGTGTGCCCAAACTGCAGTTTATGCCACATGTATGACACATGTATGACACTGGTGTACCCAGGATAATGCACGTAATGTCATATGTGGGAATAAACTGATATTAGGGCACAGCCAGACACAGAAGGGAAGAAGGGTTATTTGGTTTTTGTAGCACAGACTTAGACGGTTTGGGTTTTTTTTTGGATGCCATGACACTTTTGCAGAGACCCTAAAATTGCCCTTACAAAATGGGGTCACTTCTTGGGGAATTCCAGTTCATTGACATCTCCAGGGCTCTGCAAAAACAACATGGCACCCAGAAAGTCCCTCTAAATCTGTACCCCAAAAGCTAAAAAGCTCAGTGCTCCTTCCCTTCTGAGCCCTGCTGTATGCCCAAGCAGCAGTTTACACCCACATATATAATTTTTTGCCCCTCGGGATCGCCCACTTAATAGTTTTAGGAGTGCAGGTCTCTGACAATACAAAGTGGGTGCAACGTATTGGGCACCGAAATGACATATTTCTTTAAAAATTAAAATTTTCATTTTGTACATTAATTTTTGGGAAGCATTTTTTAGGCTCAAAATGATAATACCCCTTGATTCATTCCTTGACGGGTGTAGTTTCTAAAATGGGGTAACTTTTGAGGGGTTTCCATTGTATTGGTACTTTAGGGGCTCAGCAAATGCGACATGACACCTGAAAACTGCCCTCAAAAGCCAAATAGCCATCTTTCCATTCTGAGCCCCGCCATGTTCCCATACAGCAGATTATGGCCACATATGGGGTATTGCCATGTTCAGGAGAAATTGTGTAACAAACTGGGGGGGCTTTTAATTCTCTAACTACTTGCAAAAATTAAAAATATGGCGCTAAATGGACGATTTATTGGAAAAAAAGTAATTTTTCATTTTCACATCTCAATGGTAAAAAAAATCTGTGAAACACCTGTAGGGTCCAAGTGCTCACTAAACCCCTTTATAAATTCCTTGAGGGGTCTAGTTTTCAAAATGGGGTCATTTTGGGGGGGTTTCCACTGTTCTAGCACTTCAGGGGCTCTCCAAATGCAACATGGTGCCTGAAACAGATTTCAGCTAAATTTGCCCTCCAAAATCCCAATAGAGATCCTTCAGCTCTGGACCTCACAGCGTGCCCATTAGAGATGAGCGAACAGTGTTCTATCGAACACATGTTCGATCGGATATCAGGGTGTTCGCCATGTTCGAATCGAATCGAACACCACGTGGTAAAGTGCGCCAAAATTCGATTCCCCTCCCACCTTCCCTGGCGCCTTTTTTGCACCAATAACAGCGCAGGGGAGGTGGGACAGGAACTACGACACTGGGGGCATTGAAAAAAATTGGAAAAAGTCATTGGCTGCCGAAATCAGGTGACCTCCATTTTAGACGAATAGTGGATTTCAAATCCGGGTCATATGAGAATGTGAACTTTGTGACTATGAGACAGGGATAGCTGTACAGGCAGGGATAGCTAGGGATAACCTTTATTTAGGGGGGAATGTTATTAAAAATAACTTTTTGGGGCTCTATCGGGTGTGTAATTGTGATTTTTGTGAGATAAACTTTTTCCCATAGGGATGCATTGGCCAGCGCTGATTGGCCGAATTCCGTACTCTGGCCAATCAGTGCTGGCCAATGCATTCTATTAGCTTGATGAAGCAGAGTGTGCACAAGGGTTCAAGCGCACCCTCGGCTCTGATGTAGCAGAGCCGAGGCTGCACAAGGGTTCAAGCGCACCCTCGGCTCTGATGTAGGAGAGCCGAGGGTGCACTTGAACCCTTGTGCACCCTCAGCTCTGCTACATCAGAGCCGAGGGTGCGCTTGAACACTTGTGCACACTCTGCTTCATCAAGCTAATAGAATGCATTGGCCAGCGCTGATTGGCCAATGTATTCTATTAGCCTGATGAAGTAGAGCTGAATGTGTGTGCTAAGCACACACATTCAGCTCTACTTCATCGGGCTAATAGAATGCATTGGCCAGCGCTGATTGGCCAGAGTACGGAACTCGACCAATCAGCGCTGGCTCTGCTGGAGGAGGCGGAGTCTAAGATCGCTCCACACCAGTCTCCATTCAGGTCCGACCTTAGACTCCGCCTCCTCCGGCAGAGCCAGCGCTGATTGGCCGAAGGCTGGCCAATGCATTCCTATGCGAATGCAGAGACTTAGCAGTGCTGAGTCAGTTTTGCTCAACTACACATCTGATGCACACTCGGCACTGCTACATCAGATGTAGCAATCTGATGTAGCAGAGCCGAGGGTGCACTAGAACCCCTGTGCAAACTCAGTTCACGCTAATAGAATGCATTGGCCAGCGCTGATTGGCCAATGCATTCTATTAGCCCGATGAAGTAGAGCTGAATGTGTGTGCTTAGCACACACATTCAGCACTGCTTCATCACGCCAATACAATGCATTAGCCAGTGCTGATTGGCCAGAGTACGGAATTCGGCCAATCAGCGCTGGCTCTGCTGGAGGAGGCGGAGTCTAAGGTCGGACCTGAATGGAGACTGGTGTGGAGCGATCTTAGACTCCGCCTCCTCCAGCAGAGCCAGCGCTGATTGGTCGAGTTCCGTACTCTGGCCAATCAGCGCTGGCCAATGCATTCTATTAGCCCGATGAAGTAGAGCTGAATGTGTGTGCTTAGCACACACATTCAGCTCTACTTCATCAGGCTAATAGAATACATTGGCCAATCAGCGCTGGCCAATGCATTCTATTAGCTTGATGAAGCAGAGTGTGCACAAGGGTTCAAGCGCACCCTCGGCTCTGATGTAGCAGAGCCGAGGCTGCACAAGGGTTCAAGTGCACCCTCGGCTCTCCTACATCAGAGCCGAGGGTGCGCTTGAACCCTTGTGCAGCCTCGGCTCTGCTACATCAGAGCCGAGGGTGCGCTTGAACCCTTGTGCACACTCTGCTTCATCAAGCTAATAGAATGCATTGGCCAGCACTGATTGGCCAGAGTACGGAATTCGGCCAATCAGCGCTGGCCAATGCATTCTATTAGCCCGATGAAGTAGAGCTGAATGTGTGTGCTAAGCACACACATTCAGCACTGCTTCATCACGCCAATACAATGCATTAGCCAGTGCTGATTGGCCAGAGTACGGAATTCGGCCAATCAGCGCTGGCTCTGCTGGAGGAGGCGGAGTCTAAGATCGCTCCACACCAGTCTCCATTCAGGTCCGACCTTAGACTCCGCCTCCTCCAGCAGAGCCAGCGCTGATTGGCCGAATTCCGTACTCTGGCCAATCAGCACTGGCTAATGCATTGTATTGGCTTGATGAAGCAGTGCTGAATGTGTGTGCTTAGCACACACATTCAGCTCTACTTCATCGGGCTAATAGAATGCATTGGCCAGCGCTGATTGGCCGAATTCCATACTCTGGCCAATCAGCACTGGCTAATGCATTGTATTGGCTTGATGAAGCAGTGCTGAATGTGTGTGCTTAGCACACACATTCAGCTCTACTTCATCGGGCTAATAGAATGCATTGGCCAATCAGCGCTGGCCAATGCATTCTATTAGCGTGAACTGAGTTTGCACAGGGGTTCTAGTGCACCCTCGGCTCTGCTACATCAGATTGCTACATCTGATGTAGCAGTGCCGAGTGTGCATCAGATGTGTAGTTGAGCAAAACTGACTCAGCACTGCTAAGTCTGCATTCGCATAGGAATGCATTGGCCAGCCTTCGGCCAATCAGCGCTGGCTCTGCCGGAGGAGGCGGAGTCTAAGGTCGGACCTGAATGGAGACTGGTGTGGAGCGATCTTAGACTCCGCCTCCTCCAGCAGAGCCAGCGCTGATTGGCCGAATTCCGTACTCTGGCCAATCAGCACTGGCTAATGCATTGTATTGGCTTGATGAAGCAGTGCTGAATGTGTGTGCTTAGCACACACATTCAGCTCTACTTCATCGGGCTAATAGAATGCATTGGCCAATCAGCGCTGGCCAATGCATTCTATTAGCGTGAACTGAGTTTGCACAGGGGTTCTAGTGCACCCTCGGCTCTGCTACATCAGATTGCTACATCTGATGTAGCAGTGCCGAGTGTGCATCAGATGTGTAGTTGAGCAAAACTGACTCAGCACTGCTAAGTCTGCATTCGCATAGGAATGCATTGGCCAGCCTTCGGCCAATCAGCGCTGGCTCTGCCGGAGGAGGCGGAGTCTAAGGTCGGACCTGAATGGAGACTGGTGTGGAGCTATCTTAGACTCCGCCTCCTCCAGCAGAGCCAGCGCTGATTGGTCGAGTTCCGTACTCTGGCCAATCAGCACTGGCCAATGCATTTCTATGGGGAAAAGTTAGCTTGCGAAAATCGCAAACTGACAGGGATTTCCATGAAATAAAGTGACTTTTATGCCCCCAGACATGCTTCCCCTGCTGTCCCAGTGTCATTCCAGGGTGTTGGTATCATTTCCTGGGGTGTCATAGTGGACTTGGTGACCCTCCAGACACGAATTTGGGTTTCCCCCTTAACGAGTTTATGTTCCCCATAGACTATAATGGGGTTCGAAACCCATTCGAACACTCGAACAGTGAGCGGCTGTTCGAATCGAATTTCGAACCTCGAACATTTTAGTGTTCGCTCATCTCTAGTGCCCATACATCACTTTACATTCACATATGGGGCATTTCTGTAGTTGGGAGAAAATGCTTGACAATTTTTGGGGTGCATTTTGTCTTTTAACCCCTTGTGGAAATGCAAAATTTGAGGTTAAAGCAACATTTTATAGCAAAAAATGTCACTTTTCCTTTTGTTGGGCCAATTCTGTTACACTCCTGTAGGGTCAAAGTGCTCACTATACCCCTTGGTAAATTCCTTGAGGGGTCTAGTTTCCAAAATGGGGTGACATTTTGGGGGTTTCCACTGTTTTGGCACCTTGGGGGCTCTGCAAACAGGACATGGTGCCTGAAAAGTATTGTAGCAACATCTGGCCTACAAAATCCAATTAGCGCTCCATCCGCTCTGAGAGCGACCGTGTGCCCGTACATTAGGGTAACAGAACATATGTGGTATTGTCGTGTTCGGGAGAAACTGTGTAACAAAATTTGGGGAGCAATTTTTCCTTTAACCCCTTGTGAAGATGAAAAATTTGGGGCTACAGTGACATTTTATTATAAAAAGAGTAATTTTTCATTTTCACATCTCAACGGTAAAAAAATCTGTGAAACACCTGTAGGGTCAAAGGGCTCACTATACCCCTTGATAAATTCCTTGAGGGGTCTAGTTTCCAAAATGGGGTGACATTTTGGGGGTTTCCCCTGTTTTGGCACCTTGGGGGCTCTGCAAATGGGACATGGTGCCTGAAAAGTATTCTAGCAAAATCTGGCCTACAAAACCCAATTAGCACTCCATCCGTTCTGAGAGCGATTGTGTGCCCGTACATTAGGGTACCAGCACATATGGGGTATTGTCGTGTTCGGGAGAAATTGTGTAACAAAATGTGGGGTGCAGTTTCTCCTTTAACCCTTAGTAAATGTGTAAATTCTAGGGCTAAATGAATATATTAGTGACAGAAATTGAAAAATGTAAATTTGACCTCCATTTTGTTGTAATTGCTGTGAAATGCTGAAAGGGTTAAGAAACTTTCTAACTGCTGTTTTGGATTCTTTCAGGAGTGCAGTTTTTATAATGGGGTGACTTTTGGGGGGTTTTATTAGAGAGGCCTTTCAATTTCCCTTCAGAACTGAACTAGTCCCTTGAAAAATGTGTTTTGGAAATTTTCTTGAAAATTTGGAAAATTACTGCTTGACTTGTAAGCCTTATAATTTCTGAAAAAAATGAAAGGGTGATTAAAATTTGATTGCCACATAAATATGAGACATGGTTAATTATATTTATGAAAAAATTTGGGTAGTATGACTTTCTATTTGAAAGGCTTGCAATTTCAAAGTTTGAAAACTGCATTTTTTTCAAAATTTTCACCAAATTTCCTATTTTTTCATAATTAAAGACAAAACATATTGTCGAAAATTTACTACTGACATGAAGTACAATGTGTTACGAAAAAACAATCTCAGAATCACTTGTGTAAGTTAAAGCGTCTCAAAGTTATTGACATTTAAAGTGACATGTCAGTTTTGAAAAAAGAGGCCTGGTCCTTAAGTCACTTTTGGGCTGTGTCTCTATTAGATCGCGGATGGCACTGCTCTCTGGGGGGGCGGAGTTCTCTTACAGTTATTACAGCTCTGCCTGCAGGAAAATTAAGTCATCTAATTGCAGTTTGCTGATAAAGCCTTGGATAGTCTCTATGTAAACACAAAGAGAACATTGAGTTCACTGCAAGTCAGTCGTCTGTGTAAGTGTTCTATACAAACCTATGTAATGTAATATACGTTTACTGTGCATATTATTTAATCTGAATTTATATTAGATTTCTAGTAATCATAAATAATCATTCATGGTAAAAACAATATCTATATCTACTGAGATACTTCATAGCCGTCTCCCACCAGCTTGCTGAATAATACAGGAAGTGAAAAGAAGAGGCAGCAAGCGAAGCTGCTGAGACAGGGAAATTGGAAGACTGCTCTAACAGAAATCTGAATGCAACACGCAGAGAATATCATAGACATCAATTTCAATTTTTTAGCTAACAGCTCACAAGGCGGCCAACATGCAGTAACCACATGTGGCAGTTTCTGCACTGTGGATATAATGTGAGCCAACAAGTGAACTTATATAACGAAAATTGTCAGAAACTCATTGGCTTCCACTATTCAGAATCCATTTACTAAATGTATATGATAAAACAACATGAAGACATGAACCTACAGGAAGTGAGAGGAGACTTGTCATGTATGTGATTTATAAGCACAACACACATAAATGACAGCGCAGGACTCGCCAAACTTTTCCCATCATTACTCACAAACACTTCTGAGAGTCTTTTCCACACAATGCAGATAAGATGCTAACTGTGCAGAAAAACACACAGTATGGCAAGTGAACGTAAGACGCATAAAGGAATAACACACTAACTATAAGTCCAAACAATCTCTTTCTTTTTTGTTTTGTATGCAGGCAAGAATGGAATTGCCATTGCTCTTTGCTTTAATAGGAATACTTAAGAGATTTTGTTATCGATTTTATTACACACTAAATGGACAGTAACACCACGGTTTCTCGGAAAGGGGGGGCTGGTATACCCCAATTCGCATCTACAGGAACTTACATCTTTGCAATGACTGAACAGATTTAGATAGACAAAACACCAAATTGTTCACGTGACACTGCCTATCAGGTGATGTATGTCAGACCTGGTGACAGGTTCTCAATAGGAACAAGCTGCATAACTGCATTTTTTAGACAAACAGGTATATATAATTGCGGCTGCACACCTATTTTTTTATGGTGAACACATTTAGAAGATGGTGACCATAATAATAATAATAATAATAATAATAATAATAATAATAATAATCCCTCGAGCATTGTGATAGTAGTCTGCTTAGAAAATGTTGCTGGCCCTTTCTTGTTCTTTTATTGAATTGTCTATTGTAGCATAAAAGAGTCTGTAGCAAAAAAAAAAAAAAAAAAAATTTAAGAACCAAATTCCTTTCTATATAGAAAAGCGAGGACTACGTTATGTATGAAAAATCTCTCTTCACACAATAAAAACTCAACAATACACCAGCAGGCATTGTATTCTAAGAGGGAATTCACAAAGGATAATGTTCGCTTTCTAAGCTTTTAATAAAAATCTAAAGAAAATGTATTTCTCCAGATGACAAAGTGAGGTCAAAGATCAAATAGAACAAAAAAAGGTGTATGAAATCTGTCACATTTGTGGTGTAAAAAAAAAGTTGGAAACTGGCTGATATAATACAACTCGTTTGCATTTTGAGGCTTGAAAAAGCGCACATAGCAGCGCGAAACGGCTGTTGCCTTCTTGCCATTTGATGCTGTTCTTCCCTCCCTACAAGAATTGTTTTTAAGATGTGATACCTTAATAAAAGAAGCCTTTTATGAAGATGAGCCTCTGTGTGGGTGAGTGCCCTTCCAATTTTTCTATTTTTTTCGTTATTGCAACTTGTATTAGGACTCATACTCCACACAGTGTCAGATCTAATGACTTATGGCAGATATCACAAATTAAACCGCTATACTTTCTGAGAATAATCTGAAGACATCATTTGTACATATCATAGACTTGAAAGAGTGACTTGAGATTGACATTATCTTTGTCTTTGGAAATAAATTCATAATTTTTAATAAAGTAGATTTAATATGAGTGTTAATACAATAAGAAATTGTTACTGATGACTGCCAGATTGGAGTCAGGAAGGAATTTTTTCCCCTGAAATGGGGCAGTTGGCATGAGCCTCATGGGTTTTTTTTTTTGCCTTCCCCTGGATCAACACTGTAGGGGATTGTAGGGTTATAGATTGGCAGCGCCGCACCTCCCATGAGGCGACTGCTTCAGGCGGCGCTATGCCAGGGCCCCAGGGAGGGCAACATTTTTGCTAACCTAAGCCAGTCCAGGACAAGCTGTCCTGGACTGGCTTAGCACCGAGCGGTGGTTTGGGGAGGCCACTGGAGCAGCGCTGCTCCAGCAGCCTCCCCTCACGCTCAGGCAGAGAGTAGGCCCTCTCCGTGCCTGCTCTCTGCCGGCAAATGGTGCTAAGCCCCGCCCCCTTCGATTCACCACGCCCCTCCACTCAGCCACTCCCCCCCTCCTCCCGGGGGGGGGAGGCTTTCTGTAGTTCGCCTCGGGCGGCAAAAGGGGCAGGTTCACCCCTGTAGATTGGACTTGATGGACTGATGTCTTCATCCAACCTCATCTACTATGTAACTATATATGTAACTTATGTTGTATTTCTTGATAAAGTCTATGCACAACTAGAATACTGAGCTGCCAAACATTTTTTTCCAATGCAGTTTTGCAGTATCTGAATACACCGCTATGCACAACTTTCTTCATATACATCAGGACAGGGGCGTAACTACCGCAGAGGCAGCAGCCACAGGGCCCGGTGACATTAGGGGGCACAGTGACAGCCGCTACTGCTGCATTTTTTTTTTCTTTTTTTATAGGCTGTTACCGGCTGAAGTTACTATTTACTTACCGATCCTGGTTGGGCCGGGATCAGTAAGTGGCACAGAGGACCCCACAAAGACTATCATTATACTCGGGGGGGGTCTTCTCAGACCCCCGAGTATAATGATCGGAGGCACGGGAGAGGTAAGGGAACGTAACAAACACTGTTACTTACTAGAGTAAGTAACTCTGAAAAGACCCCAGAGTATAATAATTGTTTATGGGTGTCCACAGTGGAGCATAATACTGTGTGCAGGGGTCACTAAGGGACATAATACTGTGTGCAGGGGTCACTAAGGGACATAATACTGTGTGCAGGGGCCACTAGGGGACATAATACTGTGTGCAAGGGCCACTGAGGGACATAATACTGTGTGCAAGGGCCACTGAGGGACATAATACTGTGTGCAAGGGCCACTGAAGGACATAATACTGTGCGCGGGGACCACTAAGGGACATAATAGAAGAAATGCAGAGGAGGGGTTGGTCGAGGTCATCGGCGTCGGTCGGGGGGGAAGGCGGGGGCCATGTCAAAAGTTCGCCACGGGGCCCCACCATTCCTAGTTACGCCACTGCATCAGGATTGTATATTATAAGCCTGAAATGCTCAAAGACCAACATTAGCCGAATGTCCTTACACACACACACACACACACACACACACACATTATATATATACACATACATACACACACACACACACACACTGTATATAGATGCACACACACAAAGATGAACATAGTAATGTAATTGGGTGCTATATGCAGCCATTTCTTCTTCCTGAGGAGACAGAAGCATGGTCTAGAATGTAATTTGGCTGTACATCTTCAGGAGCCATTACACAAGAATAATGCATCATCCTCTGCATTTCCATTGTCTCCTGCAGATTGCCTTTATGAGCTATGGAAACTGATAGATTAAGTGTACAGACTTGACGCGCCATTAACTCCACCACAGTTCAGAGCACGATGCATCATAATTCTATACAATGGCCGCTCCTTCACAGATATTCTGCCATTTCCTCTCACTAACCACCTGAGCGGAGGATATGGAGCAGCTAATTCGATACAGCAGGCGTTTCCTTGCACCACAAACGCCCACAAGTATAGAAAGTAGCTTTAATTGTCAGAAAGTCAATGTTGTATAAGGCCCAAAACTTTCTCTCTCACATTCCCTGAATATATACATAAAAATAAGCTTATATTAATAGGAGGAAAAGCTTCATCTATATCTGCCACCAGATACTGTCACATCCCGACTGCAGCAGGGTCAGTGAATTCAGAAAGGAGAAATCAAGCGTAGGGAGCCTTAAGTGCGAGGTACAGTACAGACAGTCTGGGCGCCTCACTACATAATGACAACCATCACTTCCCAAATTGGATTCCACTGCTGGAAAATAAGTTCTGGCCTAGATAAAAGATGCAATTGGAGATACGGGCGGAGAAGCAGGTGTGTGGCATTGCTGTGAGAAGATCCTTTCCAGATTTCCTTCAGTGAAAGGCCTCATTGGGATACAAGCCTCATTCTCCAGGAAAAAGAATAATTAGAAGAAAGTACATGGTAGCATTTACGGCTAATAATGGGGCTCAAACCTCATTTCATTTTATGTATTTGCTCAAATGTAACTCATAAGAGTAAAATCCACAGAGCCACTTCTATATGGTCCGTGTATTAGCTGGTATTACCATCCTACTGCAGTTCAGATTAACTGAATTCAACACATCAATTTGGCAGAGCCACATTCGGATCAGTAAAGTCAACCAATACATGGCTGTGCGAAGTGACCCATAGTCCTGATTTGGTGTCAATAGAGGTCTCCCTTCTAGACAAGTTGTGTTCACGCCCTGGTACTAGGGAACTTCAGTCCTTCGTTATCAATGTGAAACAGCTGGGTTCACAGTAAGTAGAGGGAGAGGGTCTGTTTTCACTTTACAAAGTGAAAGGAGAGAGGAGGGGCTGATTTTCTTCACTGAACATTCTGCAATATCTCACAGCTTACAATGCGAGAAAAGTCTATTTATTAGCTTGTATCTACTTCTTACTGCTTATGTTGCTGCTGATGAGATGTTAGCCAGACATTAAGCAGATTCCTTATTGTGCTCATAGATTTCTCTGTGTCAGGAATCAGCTTAGCTGGATAATGCCCTGCATTTGCAGTCCAATGTTCCTGGATCTCCTATATGCGGTCAAGTGGCTTCTGGATTATGCCTATCCATGCTAGGTGAACATCAATAATTTAAAGGGTCATCCAACCTTTCTAAAGGTGCCCAGGAAAGCAGCTGCTGCTGTTTGCATCTTGGGGCAGTAACGTTGTATATTGTGTTCAAGTTCAATACTGAAACCAGCTCATACAGACAGAGAAAAAGATTGCCATGGGGGAAGGATAAATGGAGCACCAAGGGACCTCAACTCCCATTAAAGAACCCACCAAAGTTTGAAATTCGGCAGGATTCTTGAACATAATCCAGGTCAGCCACACAGAAATTGACTTCCAGGATCCACTCAAACATTGATTGGGACCAAATGCTCTGCCAGTGCCTATGGATGGCTGCCCAAGCTGCTGTCATGAAGAGGCAAAGTAGGTCTTTTTTTAAATGGAGATAAAGATCCTAGTAGCATGATCGCCAAAAGTGATGTTTTCATACATCTGAAAGATCATCTCACAGAAGGGTTTGATCAGGGAGCAGTTCATGGAACATTTGGGAAGATTCTATGGAACAACTCTAGCAACTGGCATCAACCAAATAAGCAATTTACAGTACTTCTCTTGTGCCACACATGGAAGGGGCATTAAATAACCAAGGGTAAATGTTTTATCCTCGTCTGCTGCAGAACTGATATAGCAAAGTCCTTCGGCCAAGCCTCAGTGTATGGAGCGAGGCTTTTTCTGTATTCCTTAGGAATAAATCGATAAGAGTGGAATACGAGCAAGTGGTGTTGGTTGCACCATGCTTGACAGTCTACCTGGTGGGAAAGCCAGGTTGTGAAACAGTGGTCTGGACAATCACTTTAAGGCTAAGACTCCACATTGAGGAAAACCGCTAAAAAACATGTTTTTCATTGCATTTTTGTTGTGTATTTTCTTCCCTTATTAAATCTATTGGGAAAACCCAAACCTTTCTGCAGGTCAAATTCAAATGCTGTGTTTTTCAAAACAAAGCTTTTCCGGGACTTTTTTTTTTTTGCAGTGATTTTACTCCTGCGTTTCCGCATGTGGGTCCTTATCCTAAAGGTGCATTCCACTCAAAGAGGTTTATCACATATGTACAGAATAGAGTATCAATGGCTGATAGGAAGGTGTCAAAAGGGATCAATACACATCTTACGGGAATACGGGTTTTGTGATGACCAGGCAGCAATGAATAGAAGACATGTAGATATGGCTACCAAATAACAACAACAAAAAAAAAATGGCTCCAAAGAACATACCCTCGGCCCATAGTTTAGCAAACAGAGCTTGGTGATAACCACGTACATTGCAGCAGCCGTCATAAAATATAAAATTATTAGGGGACCATAAGTGGCATCTCCGAGCCCCCATCATTGTTTGCTTTACACTATTTCGATAAACCTATTAAATGTAAAAGTAAAATCATATATACTGAGATGCTTATGTATATAAAGGATTCTGTAAGAAAATTGGTCCCGCTAATCTATAAAGTGTCCAAATGAAAGGCTCAGTTTACATGGCGTTATATATACGTAAAAGATGGATGAAAGGTTGCTGAATTACGAAGGTGCGATGAGCACAGGAATGAGTCACAGCGCTGTAAGGGGACTGACAAGCATTGGGGATGGAGCGGTGCAGCCTCACAGCGCTGTCAGGGCATATTAATCTACAAGCTACAAATAAAATGTCATCTCCACACTGACATGAACAAAAGTGTATCAGTCAGCAAGCAGCAGGCTGTTCCTCTAATTCGATTAAGCAGAGGTCTGTCATGCTGCCATGCACAGGGGTGAGATAAGAGAAGGATATATACACAAGGCACGGCTAGGTATGGAATAGGTAGCCTTCCCAAATCAGATTGTTTTATTGTACCAGTTGGAATAACACACCACACAATTATTGTACAAGGAAAAAGCAGACACGGACCGCCATAGGCTGTGTATGCTGTAGGCCTTTCCACGCCAATGATTCATATATGCAATGCCTTTGGAAACTGGGAGCAGGAGCCATCACAAGGACGTATGGACAGAGGAAAAGCTGCAGTGTCTATACAGACTGGTAATATAAATCCTCCCTGAACTCGGCTGTCACTCTCATCAACAGATGGGGATCAAGTGGTAATACGCCATAAATGCAATATACAAGTGCTATCTGCGTTTTATTACATAAGCTGTGATTAATCACATCATATCCTGGTTAACCCCCAGGTCCGTGCAGATCATCTTATCTTCTAAGAGATTTGCTTTATTAGTATAGTTTTATTTACAGCCTTGCACCATTAGGTCATTGTAATAAAATGTGTGTTTATGGAGGCTTACTTAATGTCCACAGAAAAACTACTTATTCACATGATAGGGTTTCTCGGGTGCTAGCCCCCAGCACACGTCTCCATAAAAAATAGAGGATCTATTCACACAACAGCTTTTTTAACACTACATGTGACTTGTTGTATTTTGGGTAGTTTGCACAGATCCCTCAATAGACTCAAGTATACTCATGAGTGAAGAAGCTCTAACACATCTCCTATTCAAGTGTATGGGAGAAGAGCCACATTTCCCCGAAGCCACCACTACAATCTACAGCTCTCTACTTCTAAATAAGAACACAGCAGTTTCCAGTTATATACACTGTAAGCAGTTTCTGGCACCCACTTCAGCTGATCAGTGTAGGGCCCGCATATCGGACCCCTACCAGATACTGAAGGCCAATCCTGTTAAAAGGTTCATCAGTATCCATAACATTTAGGGGTTTTGGACAAATTCTTAAGGTAGGTTCACACAGGGTATTTTGGAACGGAACCGGAGACGGAGGCCGCCTCAGGTTCCGGTCCAAAATACAGGTAGCCGTGACTTGATGCTGTTGCAGTGCACCGGCCTCCAGACGTGCACTCCGCTCCGGATTAGACCCAAATGAATGGGCCTAGTCGGGAGGAGGGAGTGTCTTCAGGCAGATTTGCGAGGAGACTCCGCCTGAAGAATGAGCATGTCCGTTTCTTTTTTCTGGGAGCCGGAACATACCACTCTTGGAAAAAAGAACTGACCAGCTCCCATTGATTTCAATGGGAGTCGTCTTTTTGGTCAGGATTTTGAGGCCCGTGTGAACTCAGCCTAAAAATAGTTATTTCCGCTTTAGAGTAAGTTCACACAGGCTTTTTTGGTCAGGATTTTGAGGCTGTATCTGCCTCAAAATCCTGACCAAAAAGACGGCTCCCATTGAAATCAATGGGAAATAGTCAGTTCTTTTTTCCGGGAGCCGCTTGTTCCGGCTCCTGGAAAAAGAAGCGACATGCTCACTCTTTCAGGTGGACTCGCCTCGAGACATCCGCCTGAAGACACTCCCTCCTGGGCCTAATCTGGAGCGGAGTGCGTGACTGGATGCTGGTGCACTGCATTGGCATCCAGTCGCAGCTACGTTGTAAAAACGCCGTGTGAACTTACCCTTAGACATTCATTGCAGATCCACAGAAGACGGAACAACAAATGGCCAAAAACCATATATTATATATATATATATATATATATATATATATATATATATATATATATATATATATGAATTAAACCTAAAAGCCCTCACATTTTTATTGGCTATGCATCGTAGGTACTGTATTCGGGTACATTCACCTCAATACTATGTCAATCTCTGTTGTGGGACACCTTATGTTGAATTATATAGTTTCATATCAGGACATTTAATACATTGAAAGCAATAGGGAAAAAAGCCTCCAATTGATTTCAATGGGGAGCGCACGTATGCCGTCTCCCATTCAAGTCAATGGGAGCTGCTTTTATGCGCTCATTCTGAACGTGTTTTTACGTTCTGAATGAGCACAGCGTAACTCCGTGTGAAGGCTCCCTTTTACACGACCCAGTTTTAGCCAAGGGTGTAAAAGAGGAAAAAGCTGCAAAATGGACTTGACTTAGTCAAGCCTTGTATCGCTAGGTTCACAATAACATCAGCTCTGTATTGTTTGGGTACCCAAATGGCCCTGAACGATAGTAAGCCAGCCTGGTATAACATACACAGAGTAGATTAGACTGTATGTTTATGGTAACCGGTTCCCTTTAGTCAGCAGCCTCAGAAATAGTAAAATAACAGCCCCGCACAAATCTCACCATTCACTCTTCATGGAGTGAATGGTGCGTGGAGCAGGTCTCCGTGATAAAGCAGGCAGTAGACGAATATCAGTCATTCAGTCTGATGAGTACAAATTTAAGGTTTGCCTCTAACTACTAGGTCTCTACAAAAGAAAATGGATGCTTGGATGTGAAGGAAGGGAGCAAGAGTGCAATAATGCAGGGTTGTTTAGCTGGTGATACTGTAGGCAATTTCTATGGAACTGAAGAGCACATAAAGAGAACCTGTCGCCAGATACAATAGGCCTAATGAAATACTGCACCTCATCTGTCACCCTCAGCATTTTGGTGTATTGATTATCCAAATCTGTTCAGATATTCCAAAGATATAAGACCTTTTAGAGTAGATGCAAATTAGGTTATATTAGCCAAGTGGGCGGTAACACTGCATAAAACAGATCTACAGGACAAACTACAGGGTTGCCACCCACTTGACTAATACACCCTAATTTGAACAACCATTAAAAGTGCTTATAATTTCAAAATGGTTGAACAGAACAAAACACTAAAATGTTTAGGGTGACCGCATCTTCCAGAATATGTTGGCCATTGGGCTTTTCAGACCTTACGACGGGTCGTCTTTAAATGAGCTGTCCACTTTATAGCCTTTTAGAAAATTTTCATATAAAAAAACTTTTTAAGTTGTGGCGCATAAAAATGTAACTGCTCTTATGTCTTACCCCATGCAATTGTAAGGGGTTAATGTCATTTCCAATATTGATGGCTCAGGACAGAACTGCATGTACATTAATGGGACAGCGCTACAGTACCAAAACCTGCCGAAACATTACCAGGAGCTACGCTGTCCCCGAACAGCAAATCTATGGGGGTGTCTGGGGGTGTCTGGTGTCAGACCCTCTTAGATCTAATATTGATAACCTATCCTAAGGATACGATACGCAATCAATTTTAGAAACCAGATAACCTCTGTGAGGGTGCAGTCACACTAGCGTTGTATGACCATTTGGGGACTCTATCCTTCATTTCACTTAAATATACGGAGAGAAAAGTCGTGCAAACTCCAAAACCCTATCAAAATGCACCTGAAAGAGATACAGACCCAATACTGTACTGACAATTTCCCACCCAACATTCATAATTGAAATTGCTCCATTGAAGATCGACCGTGTTTATTTCTAAGTGCATAGACGTTTCAGTAATATTCCATTTATGCCAGTGACAAAAGTATAAAAGCCACTTAGAACATAAATATCTCAGTAATTTCACCTAGAATGATAAAAGGTTTAATCTGCAGACAACACGTATGAATTTCAGGGTGTTTTTTTTTTTTTTTAAGAACTTTTTGGTTGAACCTTTGATGTAGGTAAAAGTTCAATGGGAAGTCGATCATTACATTAATAGCTCTACAAACAACTAGGCTGGGTGACAAATCCTCAAATACTCCTAATAAGAGGCAAGGACTCTGGGTCATTTCATGTCAAGAAGCCCGGCCTCCCAAAGTGAATAAGAACACTGCAAACCTCAGAAGACCTAGTGGCCCTCCTAAAATAGATATTTTAGTACATACCTGTATACTCATAAAATAACTTAGGACAGTGATGGCGAATCATTTAGAGACAATGTGCCCAAACTGCAACCCAAAACCCACTAATTTATCACAAAGTACCAACATGGGACTTTACCCTTAATAATGTACGGATCCACAATTGCAGACATTTACGGACCTGCAAAATACGGTCATGTGAATGGGGCTTTATATAGCTTTCTGCTCCACTGTGACCCCCCACACAGTCCAAACGGCTTCACAGTGACCCCCACACAGTACAATCATCTCCAAAGTGGCCCCCACACAGTATAATCTGCTGCACAGTGGCCCCCACACAGTATAATCTGCTCCACAGATGGGTGACCAAAGAGAGAGCTCAGACAATTCCATCACAATTGTCACAAGCTGCTACAATGTTAGGCCATATTCACACCTGCACAGTTATTTGCTTTCTTCTAGTTAAAGGAGCAGAAGAACCTAAATATCAGCAGTGCCGCATCTGTCTTGATGGACAACAGAAGGATCCTGCCAAATCCCAGTGACTTTCAATGCATTTTCCTTTTATGCAATTTTTGACTTGATCATAGTAGAGAAAATATTTAGATGTCCAGCACCGAAAAGGTCTGGCTAGTATTTGGTTGGATACGGACGCCAGTTGATTTCATAAAAATTCTGTTCTGCTGTGTAATAATATTTGCAGTGTCCTTGTTGCAGTTCCAGATCTTTACACGTACTTCTTGAATATCATTCGTCAGGCTGACAATAGTGAGGGCTACCATATTTCTTTATTTCTGGGCTTGGCGTTCCTTTAAAGAGGACCTTACAAGCTCTCTACTATGTGACATATTATATACTGCTGCATGTATGTTCGCTGGTGCCAGAGATATGGGTGCTGTTTGTTTTGGCCATTGATCTTACTGCACTGTAAGAGGGCCATCCTTACTGCCTGGTGTCATCGAAGAAGAACCCCATTTATAATAGTCTTTTGCGGCCAACATGTAATGAAATTTCCAAGGAAAGGGTTAAATCAACGAATGCCCACTGAACAGAGTTACTGATTGGCCAGCCACACCAATTTTCCATGTTGCCCTACCACAGGTTATTCAGAAGCAATAGAGCATCTTAAGGACATGGGGTAGTAACAGGACACACTTGAGTTAATCCTGCAAATAGAAACACTGCACTTCAATGAAGAGCCATTGATTGAAGCGTCACAAATATTCTGCGCGGCAGATATGACGACACAGCTCAAACACTTCAACCCATTAAATAACACGGCAAATACTATTCATTGCTAAATGAAGATCTGTTATTTGTGGGTCATGACGAGAACTCAGAGGTTTCATACTTGGTTTTCCATAAAGTATGAATGAGAACATAAAATGATAACCAGCTGAAAGATAAAAATCCTGGATTATAAAATACTGCATTTTCAGCTAAAATAACTACTCTCAAAAAGTCTGAAATGTGACCTTTGTGAACTTGAATTTGAGAAAAAAAAAAAAAAAAGAGTAGGAATCTACTCTATGACCCAACAAAAAAACCCCCAAAAAAACAAAACTTTTCTTTCAACTTAAACTACTGAAATGATCAAAGATTTCAACAGTCTCTGAAATAGTCCTAAACACACAAGTTCTATAAGGAAATACTTCATTGAACACACATCTTTTTATTCTCTCTGCTCCTCTATACGCCAATGGAGACATAATAGTATGTTCTTCTCTTCCTTGTAGCTAGAAATGTTAAGATATCCATGTCATGGTGAACAACTTTTAAAAACAATGCCATTTAGTGATATTCTGTAATGAGAACATATGCTATATATACTTGAACTGGTACTGGATCTAAATAGGAACTTTCCATCACAACCAAAGTACTTATTTTCACATCAGTACCTAGCGCTGTTTCTCAGTGAAAGACTTCTAATAGAGAAGATTCTCCTACACTTACTATATGCAGTATACTACTGAGGGACGAGTTGGACCCTGTCGGAGTGGACCGTCTTTTGTCCAACTGGATCCTAGAGTACCTCACAAACCTGACCCTAGAGTACCTCCTGCCTGACACTACCCTCATCACAGTACAGAACCTAGATAGTATAACAGGCTCCAACACTAACAGCACTGGGGAATGGTGGGGCTAGAGACAAAATTCCTACATTTCCAAAATCAATAGAGGGTTGCCTTTTAAATTATGTAAAAAATTGGACTTGGAGGTGATGAAAGGTCCTCCAACTACTGCAATGCTGCCCTATAGACTTCAATGGGACAGAACTGCAGTAGTAAAGCCACCACAACACTATGCATGATGAGTGAGCAGTGTGGCTCCCAGCATGTGCACATTACCAGGAGCTGTGCTGCCCTACAGCAACTGAACAATGGGGGCCACAGCTATTTGCAGATTATATACAGATTTAGTACTGATGACTAAGTCATCAATATTAGAAAGTGGAAAACCCTTCTAAGGCCCTTGGATCTCTACAGCAGCTCTAGTATCTTCCAGTAAAATACAGTACTCTAAAATTTCCAGGAAAAGTGAACTTAATTTATTATGGCACTTTAATAAGGCAGAATACAAGAGCAACACCAAGAATAGAAGTATTGAGTTGCTATGCTTAAATATATAGGTTTATAAATGCAATTATAGATTTATGTGAATGTCTCTTGCTGTATTATCTATTGTACTTTTCTTAGGCAATTCTTCTATTTCACAAGGGGCCAGACTGTCAGTTCTTTTTATGATTTTCTCACAATCTAAAGGGCTCTCGGCTGTTCTAACACAGAAGTCTCCCACGAGTAATTGATTAGTAAGAAAATATTTCTGATGCATTGCATCTAGGGACACAGCATCTTTACTTCTCCCAGTAGCTCCTTCACAGACTACTCCAATGAATTGTATTGGAGTTACAATGGTGCTCATTGTCAGCCGGCTCAATTGTGTTCTATAATGGTTTTTATAATGGGGAGCAATATAAATAAAATAAAGGAATATTCTGTACTGTCCACAGGCAATGCCACACACCGGAAATCAGATTTACTGCTGTGGATTAGGATACCAGGAAAAGGAAACAATTCCCACCTGCATACTGTACAAATGCACTGCCCAAAATATATTATACTGGACTAATCTACACATAGGGTTGTAAAGTATGTTGTGTTTGAAAAAATAAAAACAAAAAAAAACAACATGAAAGTAATGATTTGGGGGATTCCGCCCCACTTCTGCCTTCTATTGTTTTCAAAATGGAAGCAGAGATTGAAGCAGAACACTTGAAGAATAAGTGCCACGGATTCTGCAGCATGGAACACCCTAATGATAAATACGGTGTAAAAGTAATTAGTATAATTAGTTTATTTTGTTAGTTGACAAAAATAAAGTGAATGAACACATGGAAAAAATATTTAGATTAACTGCTCTTTGTTTTGTCTTCAAAACATCATCAATTCTGCTAGGTAGATGTGAAGACAGTTTTTAAAGGATCTTGGGAGGGAGGGTGTTCTAAACATCTTGGAGAACTAAGCACAGATCTTCTGTGGATGTAGGCTTGCTCAAATCCTTCTGTTTCCTCATTTAATCCCAGACAGAATGGATGATGTTGAGATCAAGGCTCTGTGGTGGCCGTATCATCACTTACAGGCCTTGTCCTCCAATGGATGCGATTTAGTTTTCACTTTTGGTAATTGATAAGATAAAACTATTAAAGGGATTCTACAGGATAAACTAAAAATTAACCTCCCTCCCCCTGCCTAACTTCTAATTTACATCAATTAAAAAAAATTTCAAAAAAAATCTATAATTACCCATATTATGTGACCATCCCAGGGACACTTTCTGATAATCCCATGACTTTCCTTTTCACCGCTTCTGAAACGAAACGTCACCACTACTCTTCCCCCTCCTCCATCCCATTAATACTTACCAAGCCTTCCTGTGTCCAGGACAGCTCCTCAGAATAAGTTAGTTATGGAGATGTGGGAGGGGCTAGTAATGGACAGGATCGCTAGGCTTAGTGAGACAGGAAGGGTGGGAGGGTTTAGTAATCAGCGGGATTGCTAGGTTAGTGAGAAAGGGAGGGGGAGCTGAATGAGAAGGAACTAGTGTAGCAGCTACACTGAAGGAAGCGAACACCAGGTAAACAAAGGCAGAGGATGCAGCGGCAAGAAATCACTACAAACACTGCTAAAGGTATATGGGTGCACTTATTAACCAATTACTAGCACTAATGGACTTTTCAAAAAAAATTCTGCCCAGAAAACTCCTTTAAAACACTTTTAGGGTGAATTCACACTACGTAAACGGCAGCTTATTCTGAACGTAAAACACGTTCAGAATAAGCGGCGTATAAAGCAGTTCCATTCATTTCTATGGGAGCCGGCATACGAGCGCTCCCCATAGAAATGAATGGACTGCTTTTTTCACTACGAGCACTCCCATTAAAGTGAATGGAAAGTGCCCACGGCTAGCTCTGCTCATGCCGAGCCGTACACGGGGGCACTTTCCATTCACTTCAATGGGACTGCTCGGAGTGAAAGAAGCAGCCCATTCATTTCTATGGGGAGCGCTCGTATGCCGGCTCCCATAGAAATGAATGGGAACTGCTTTATATGCCGCTGGTTCTGAACGTGTTTTACGTTCAGAATAAGCTGGCGTTTACGTAGTGTGAATTCACACTTACTTTCTCCACACCTGCCTTAAAGTTCTGTACAATACTGTACTTTCTGCATTACTGTATCATTTTATAGATCTCTGCTGTCATTCAACAGAAATCCTGGTAACTGGAAAATGTCAAGCTTTTTTGTATTTAAACTAATACCATTATGTCAAAAGATAAGAGTTTATAAACAATATTAATTACCTGCCCTAATTAACTACCTAATAATTAACTGACCTCAATAATAAGTAATTATCTGAATTTCCTTTACTTCAGCCCCTGTTCCAGGTCTTATGGACCCCTTGTGCTCTCTATTACTAGTATATAAGTAGCTGTAAGTGCTACTTATGTTCCGATATAGACAGGTATTCAGTTGACTTTTATAAATTGGCATTAAAGTAGAGATTTACTTGGTGTACTTATTGCCTTTAAGGCAAGAGCATTCAATTTATCCACCGATAACCTCATTTTATAGATAAAGCGGTTGATAATTTTAGATTCCCGGCGCATAAATTATCAGGATGGGCACAAGTGGCTGCAGTGATTTGAAGCTCAGGGAATATTTCAGAATCTGAAAGGTCATTCAATATCATCTGTAATTATCTGCCAAATTATAACCAAATGACTTGGAGTGGAAGGTCGGAGGCCAATCATTTACTATTGCAAGCGCTATTTCTGCAGCTCTCAATCCTGAAATATTCTTCATAAGCGCTTTCAATGCCAATAGCGTATAGGACTTGGCAATGGCAAATCTGATTTTATTTATTTCTTTTTTGTCTTTGGGATCTGCACAGCACTTCATGCCATCTCCAATTATCCTCCACTCTCTTCATGGCTACAGTGACAAATGTCTGTTGCACACGCTTAGCTATTTCTAACTTGCTATAAAGTGCCTGCGGGCTGTTGTAGAGAAGCAATCGGAACTGATTAAATTCTCTAGAGTAAAATAAGGCCAAAGAAGGACTACCGAGAAGAGAAGTCAGGCTTACCTTCCTTTAGAGCTTTATCCATGCTGTGACATATCACCACTCTCCTCAGCTGGGTGTGTTCATGTAAATTCATGGAACGGGACACCTAAAACATAATTAATACATTAACAACTGAATATAGATCATCATTTAGGGTATGAGTCATGTTCTGAAATGGTTAACAAACAGAGGTCATAATCCCCCACCACCACCCCCCCAATGGAGGTAGACATTTTATAGGCTCTACCAATACAGAACTTAAGACTTAACCAAACCCAATGTCATATCAATGAGTCTTCCAGAAATTAGATGGAAGAATTCTTGCATGTCGGATTCCATTAAACAAGTTTAGCCTACAACATGTCTGCATTCCCTTACTGGACAGATTTCTAACTGGAATGTTGGGTGCGACTTATCTGTTTTGCACCACTCACCATCAACCCTAAAGAAGGGTGAAATACCCAATTTTACACTCCACCCATCGTGAATGGTAACCAAAATGAATCATCTGAAACGTAACATTTAATGGACTACTCTAAGGCCCCACATTGCGGAAACACAGCTTTTTTGTTGCAGATTTTTCTGCAGTTTTTTGAGCCAAAGCCAGGAGTGGATAGAGTAGAAGGATCAGAACTTCCTATATATTTCCTATTCCTTTTGTAGCCATTCTTGGCTTTGGCTGAAAGAACCGCAGCAAAATCTGCAACAAAAAAAAAGCTGCATTTCCGCAACGAGGGGCCTTAGCCCAAACCACGGTTTACAATTGGGGGTCCTGATGTGAATGATAAAGTCCCTAACATACATATCGTTCACATGTTCGTTTTTAACTGCCCTCTACAGCATGCCCTACTACAGCATGCCTATAAGTATTATATATACACTCACCGGCCACTTTATTAGGTACACCTGTCCAACTGCTCGTTAACACTTAATTTCTAATCAGCCAATCACATGGCGGCAACTCAGTGCATTTAGGCATGTAGACATGGTCAAGACAATCTCCTGCAGTTCAAACCGAGCATCAGTATGGGGAAGAAAGGTGATTTGAGTGCCTTTGAACGTGGCATGGTTGTTGGTGCCAGAAGGGCTGGTCTGAGTATTTCAGAAACTGCTGATCTACTGGGATTTTCACGCACAACCATCTCTAGGGTTTACAGAGAATGGTCCGAAAAAGAAAAAACATCCAGTGAGCGGCAGTTCTGTGGGCGGAAATGCGTTGTTGATGCCAGAGGAAAATGGCCAGACTGGTTCGAGCTGATAGAAAGGCAACAGTGACTCAAATAGCCACCCGTTACAACCAAGGTAGCCAGAAGAGCATCTCTGAACGCACAGTACGTCGAACTTTGAGGCAGATGGGCTACAGCAGCAGAAGACCACACCGGGTGCCACTCCTTTCAGCTAAGAACAGGAAACTGAGGCTACAATTTGCACAAGCTCATTGAAATTGGACAATTGAAGATTGGAAAAACGTTGCCTGGTCTGATGAGTCTGGATTTCTGCTGCGACATTCGGATGGTAGGGTCAGAATTTGGCGTCAACAACATGAAAGCATGGATCCATCCTGCCTTGTATCAACGGTTCAGGCTGGTGGTGGTGGTGTCATGGTGTGGGGAATATTTTCTTGGCACTCTTTGGGCCCCTTGGTACCAATTGAGCATCGTTGCAACGCCAAAGCCTACCTGAGTATTGTTGCTGACCATGTCCATCCCTTTATGACCACAATGTACCCAACATCTGATGGCTACTTTCAGCAGGATAATGTGCCATGTCATAAAGCTGGAATCATCTCAGACTGGTTTCTTGAACATGACAATGAGTTCACTGTACTCCAATGGCCTCCACAGTCACCAGATCTCAATCCAATAGAGCATCTTTGGGATGTGGTGGAACGGGAGATTCGCATCATGGATGTGCAGCCGACAAATCTGCGGCAACTGTGTGATGCCATCATGTCAATATGGACCAAAATCTCTGAGGAATGCTTCCAGCACCTTGTTGAATCTATGCCACGAAGAATTGAGGCAATTCTGAAGGCAAAAGGGGGTCCAACCCGTTACTAGCATGGTGTACCTAATAAAGTGGCCGGTGAGTGTATGTCATATGATGTCATAAATAATGAAAAATAGACTCCCCAACATGTTTTGCCCAAGGAGGGTGTCCTCAGGGGTTACTGGAGCCTAATGAAATTTGTGTGTCAAACAGAGCTTATAAGTCCATATACATCATATGATGTCATCGCCTGCTCCTTTTTGGGCGATTATAGAGAGGTGTATTGATTTACCCCCACTCCACCTTATAGTAGTGTTTAGCTCTCTTGGTTTTATCTATACTTTAGATCTAGATAAACTTAGGGCTCATGGTTTTTTGGCGTGGCTAGCCGTGACAGGTTGCTGATGCAGTGCATCAGCATTCGGACTCAGCATTCGGACTCAGCATCCCGCTCCTGATAGGGCACAAATGAAGGGTCTAAACAGGAGCGTGTCTCGAGCTGCGGACGCCACGGCTGACTCAGCCTCAGAATCCGCAGCAAGATAGGTCATGTCGCTCTTTTTTCCGCTAGTAGTGAGACATGAGAGCCATTTTTGCAGGCGGATTTTGAGGCGGATTCCGCGTCAAAATCTGCCTGCCAAAGCTCTGTGTGAACATACCCTTAAAGTAGACCTGTCGCCTCTCCAGGCATGTCTGTTTTAGAAAATACTTGTATAAACCATTAGAGTAAAAGCTCCTTTGTTATACCTTCTGAAAAACTATGAATAGGTTAGTGTTACTGTTCTTCTCCAATGTCCAGTACAGATAATTTAATGCATATGGTGGGTCCCACACAATAATATTTTAGGCCAATGATGATACAGTAGTTAAGCTATTACTGCTCTGTATGCACAAAAATCAGGCAAGAAACATCACACCCCTTCACAAATGCCTCGGCTTTCATGTGGTCTTTAATGGAAACTAGACATCACCACTAAGATGATATATTGTAGAGTCTTGTTTTCTTGATTCTCAGCAATGTGGCGAAAGTCTGTGAAATAGATGACTGCACTTTTCTCTTTTTCCATTCATTTCTAGTTTTTCATCCCTTTTACAGTAATGGTTCCACCACTAGGCTTGTCTATTTATGAGGCGGATTACTTCAATGTGCAATTAGATCATTTGTGTCTTAGTTAATGTCTCTCCCTCCTTAGTCCTGCTTACACTAAACACTGCCTCAAAACATTCCTTCATGCACACCTTGTAAGACTGTTTGATCTAGCGGCTCGTTCCAGCCGAGCCGAATAACAAATATCAGCCAAATTAACTGCCCTGAGACATACAATTTTCAAAGAGGTGAATATAAAGATCAAAGGAGTCTCCATAACACACAAAATCTACAGCTGTGTAGTGACATAACATAATGTCTACAGCTAGATCATTCGCAGCTGGTAGCAGGACTGTGGAGTCGTAGGCCAAACCACTGACTGACTCCTCTATTTTCCCCATAGGTCCGACTCAGATTCACACTGCTGCTTCGACTTCTTCATAAATGGTCGACAGCCATGGTCAGTCGGGAAACCACAAAGCTGCTCTAATTCAGGGAAAACACCAGTGAAGGAATTCCTATGAAAGAACATCATGCAAGAAGACATGCATTTATACAATCCGAGCCCCCTATGGTTAGGGAGTGGGCGACTGAGATGAATGACCTGTATCACATGGAGTTACTTATGGTAGTAAGATCACTCTTATCGCTTCTAAGACTCCCCTGGACTTCCTTTAGCACACTGGTGTGCCCATTGCCTGTAGCTGTAATGTCCTGAAGGTGCCCTGACTGACAACCTGTGGCTCGACTGAGTGCCGTCATCCTCCATTAGTGCCTTTCTCTACAGACTTTCATACCTCAATGTTGTCCTTTGAGATGACTCTTCAGAGGTGGTCCCAGGCACCCAGTTCTGCCCCTCATGTTTCTCCCGTCTGACCTTGCGCTCTTATTGCAAATTACAATTTGCTTTGTATTTCATACCATTGTAACCCTTTTTTGACACCTCTCTACAGATTATGTCGGAGAAAAATCAAAATTTTTTAATGACAAAAAATTATACAATATTAATTTGAAAATAGATAATGATTGCTAACTTTTTTTGAAGCTGAAACTTTTTTCTAACTTCATCCAAAACTGTCCCTGACTGACTCCGATGCCACAGCCCTGATTGATACATTGGTGTATTCGGTATTATCCCAAAGGTACAAACCCTTATATGAAAGCTTCTAGTGTTGGTCATATTTGGTTTCCTATCCATCTACGTTGAGTTTCAATATAAACATGCAGGAGAAGATACATTACCAGCTCCATCCATAATTTCCAGGAGCCTCATCCTCTACATCTTTCCCCATATAGAGAGTCTGTAAACCTTCAATAGTCTAGTCAAGCGATTAAAAATATCCCACGTAAAGACATTGTGTGCCCCTTCCTTCCCAATGTTGGACAGGCTTCCAGATAATAGTTAACATAGATGCTGAAATAATTAACAAAAAATTTACAAAAAAATTCCCATTTCTGCAAAATCAATCACTGCCCTTACTATTAACAATTATTTCATAAAAAGGTTTATATGGGTCAGATATCAATTGGATTTAACTGCTATAATCGTTAAGACCTTTTGGGAAAAGTGATTATTACTGCAATACATTTGCAGCTGGATAAAGAATCATTACTACACGTAAACCCTAATATATATTGTACATTTGGGATGCTAGTCTTGGCAGGTTTCACGTGCATATTCTGTACATATTCCATCTCCAGCTCTTTCTTACAGGAGGAGTATACAAATGAAACCCTGCCCTATCTGGACCTGGGATCCCAAAGATATAAAGATAAAACGAGCTAAATTAAGATAAGATAATCATTTAATAGCCTCACTATGGGGAAATTCAGTGTGTTACAGCAGCATGGATAATACAATAATATAATTCAAGAAAGAACACATACAAGCTCATAGCAGATAAAAATTATACTAGGAGCCATAGCAACTAGGAAAAAAAGAAAGACTGATGATCATCTAGTTCTCTGTACGGAGTGATCTTCGCTTGGTATGATGTTGATTATACAGTCAGACTGCGGTTGGGAGGAAGGATCTCAGATAACGCTCCTTCTCACACTTGGGGTCAAGCAGTGGCCCAGTGCTGTCACGGTCTCATACATGGGATGGAGTTTTTCTCTAGCATGGAGCTCACCACGGACAGTGTCCTTCTGTCACCCACCACCTGTACTAGGACCAGGGGGCTCCTCAAGACAGAGCTGGCCCTTCTATCCAGCCTGTCAAGTCTATTTCTGTCTGTGGCTGTTATGCTACTCCCCCAGCAGGCCACTCCAAAGAAGATGGCTGATACTATAACAGAGTTGAAAACGGCCCTAAGAAGTGCCCCCTGGACTCTAAAGGCCCTCAGGTAGAGCCTGCTGTGGCCCTTTCTGTGCAGCACCTCCACGTGATCAGCCCAGTCCAGCTTATTATTGAGGAGCACACCCAGGTACTTATACGTCTTGACTGCCTCAATGCCCGTCCCCTGGATGTCCACTCGTTTTGGTGTATATCTCTACTTACTAAAGTCCACCACCATCTCCTTGGTCTTCCCAGCATTAATCCTGATGGGTTCCGCTGACATCGTTCCACAAAGTCCCGGTTTAAGTCTCTGTATTCCCTGTCTGTGAAGCGGCCTACTATTGCAGAGTCATCGGAGTACTTTTGCAGGCAACAGCAAAAGTGCATAGTGCATTCATAGTGAAAGTTTATGTATCTGAGACACTTAACTGCAATACCTCCCCCTGCTTCCATTTCTGTCATCTGAAAGCAAATTAGTGCTTCTATAGTGTGAAGTCTATCACACTATCTGAAGTCTACAGTCCATTTACATTGAGGGTCTCAAACATGCAATCATGGTCTGCATATGGCCCTTGAGGCAGTCATCTGCAGTCAGTCAGTTCTTCCCGATTCTGCCAAATGAGATTTTTAAAATGCAGCCGGACTGCAGTATCGGGGAGAAGAGGCGCACTGACCTGGTTCTGAAATGGTCAGAGCAGGAAGCCTATGCCAGTGAACCCGGAGAAGGGAAAGAGTGCAGGCAGGTAGCAGTGAGGCAAGTAATGTACTAATAACCACTGCTGTATAAGGTCAGTGATGGGCTCACTGGTGGGGGTCACTGTACTGTATGGCAACAACATAAAGAAGGTTAGTCTAAAATGGAGTGACTTAAATCAGGTGTTGGTTCCAGTAGGAGGCAATGCCTTGGCACTGGGAGTGTTAGTTGTGCATATCGACCTGCCAACACACCCACAACCTTGGCATTGCTGAAGTAGAGCCCATAAACTATTTGGCTTGATATGAATGCAACAAGTGCAGCCTTAGACTAAACACCCTGCAAAAGAAGTGTCCTGCTCAATCTTGCCACGGATTCCGCTGCTGATTCAACTACAATATCGGCAGCTCGAGACTCCCTGCTGATTAGGCCTATTCATCCGGGCTAAATTAGTAGTGGGAAGAGACCCCAGAGTATAATAGTAGCTAGTGGGTGGCAAACCCTACGAACTGCCATCATTGGGGTTGTTCTGACCACAGCCCATACCCCATTGAGATTGTGCGGAGTACCCCCAGAGGTTGAGAACCATTACCTTAGATGAAAGCTTCTGAAAGTGTGAGACGCCCCCTAGTTGATAAGGTTCTGCTGTTGTGACAATTCTTACAGATGTGATCATATATCACACAAGCCATTATATATACACAACAATCTGCTTTGCCAACATGGCTGACCCCAATTGTGATTATTTTAACATTCTACTCAGTTGAGGAGACAATTAACTTTTAATATTTACTATGTCCGGAATAACACCTTGACGGTATAGATTACTGGCATCAATTATACCAAAAAACCAGCGTAAATGATAATAAATTTGGTGGTGCAATGACCCCACTTTTTGTGGAAATTGGTATGTAGGATAGAAAAAAATGTGATTGACAGTTTACGGTATAAGGAATTGTAACCTCTAGTTAAAACCTATTTACTTTGGAGCTGAAGTCAATGGGGAGATTCACGAAACAAAATGTGCCAGAATTCTGGCATAACATGCACAAGAAAAAGAAAACCACCAACAACTCTTCAACATGCCTTGCACCACATTTAGCAAATGTTTTAGACACTAATAGTACATTGTCTGAGAATGGGTTGCCACTTTCAAGTTGTGTAACCTCACTAAAAGTTGTCCAGGCCTGAAATGTGATAGTGCCAAAATAAATGCACCAAATTTAGGCATAAACTATGACAACTAATGTGTAACGTTAGACTAACAAGATTTATAAAAGAGTCTAAGACACCTGGTGCATATTAAGACTGTCTAGTCCAAGTTTGTACTGTAACTTTTAGACCGTATTATTAACTCTGAACCACAATCTTATTTATGCTGAATTAGGACCAGTTCACATCTACGTTCGGTATTCAGTACAGGTAATCCACTTGGGGACCCCCAGAACGGAATACTGAACCCATTGACAAGCAGTGAGCTTATGAAAGCACACAGACCTCATAGATTATAATGGGGTCCGTGTGGTTTCCACACAGAGGGAAAAGTACTTCATGGACTACTTTCCTCTTTGCTCATGTGGAGATCGCACGGAAAACACACGGACTCCATTATAATCTATGAGGTCCGTGTGCTTTCATTGCTTACCACTTGTCAATGCAATCGGTATTCCGTTCAGGGGTCCCCAAGATGTGAACCAGGCCTTAGGCCAAAGCCTTTACACCAGGGGCCCCCATGTGCCTACAAAGTTACTGCTAGCTTCTAATTTTTCAGTTTATTTTTAAATAGATCTCTATGGATGTTCATATTGATACTAAAAAAGTTATGCCGTCTCCTAAACTTGTCTAGCTGCCTCCTAAAGTGAATTCTCCTGGTCTAAACATGATAATAGCTCCTCTATGCATTTCCTCAACCGCTAAAACAAAGGAAAACCAAAAATAATCCAGCATGTCGGCACAGCGTTTACTAAAAAGTTGTAAATGCTTCTGAGTAAAAACAAACTAGGAACATAAAGCCAATCCTGATTATAACCCACATAAGCGGAAAATTATTTTTGTAACAAAAGATTAAAAAAACGGAACAAAGCTATAAAAATTTAATTATTTAGTTTAGATTAGCTCACAAACAAAATTACAGGACTGTCTGCCATGCCGACTTCAGCCATGAGGGAAGCAAGCTCCGACTAAATGAAGAACATCGCTGACTGAGCAGATTCATTAAACACCATCATTATTTCACTCCATGCTGAGCGTGAGCTCCTGGCATGAGCTTCAAGACTTTTCTCCTAGATGCAAATCTTCAGTCACATCCAGGGCCTTGCAAGCCGACAAACACTAAACAATATAGATATGCGCGTATATATATATATATATATATATATATATATATATATATATATATATATATGTGAAGCAAACTAATGCACATTGAAGCAAACTAATGCACATTAAAGGGCAACTCCAACTGTGAAGTTAAAAACAGCAGTGTATCATTTATTACCGGAATTGCTGCCGGAGTGTTCAGAACCTACTCAGACGGCTGCAGGGGACATACAGATATATAACAGTTTCCTTCCTGCATATGGATGTGAGCAGCACTCTGGAGCGTGCTGAGGAAAACAAACAGTCATGAAAATTTGTCTCTATAAAGTAAAAACTTTTTTAAAAAAAAAAAAAAATGCTACTAGTGCATCTCAATAAATTAGAATATCATCAAAAATTTATGGACTGTTGCTCAGTGGTCAAAGGTGTTTTCAGATGAAAGTAAATTTTGCATTTCACTTAGAAGTTCCCAGAGTCTGGAGGAAGAGTGGAGAGGCCGCTGTACACAATCCAAGCTGCTTGAGGTCTAGTGTGAAATTTCCTCAGTCAGTGATGGTTTGGGAAGCCATGTCATCTGCTGGTGTAGGTCCACTGGGTTTTATCAGGACCAAAGTCAGTGCAGCCGGCAACCAGGGAATTCTAGACAGGGGTGAACCTGGCCCTTTCGCTGCCCGAAGCAAACGATAGAAAGCCGCCCCCCCCCTTCCCAGGAGGAGGGGGTGGAGCGGAAGGGGCGTGGCTTAGCAAAGGGGCGTGGCTTAGAGCAGAGAGCAGGCACGGAGAAGACCTGCTCTCTGCCTGAGCGTGAGGGGAGGCTGCTGGAGCAGCGCTGCTCCAGTGGCCTCCCCAATCCACCGCTCGGTGCTAAGCCAGTCCAGGACAGCTTGTCCTGGACTGGCTTGGGTAAGAAAAAATGCCACCCTCCCTGGAGCCCTGTCATAGCGCCGCCTGAAGCGGTCGCTTCAGGTCGCCTCATGGGAGGTGCGGCACTGATTCTAGAGCACGTCATGCTTCCCTCTACCCGCAAGCTTTTTGGAGATGGAATTTTCATTTTCCAACGGGACTTGGCACCTGTCCACACTGCCAAAAGTACTGAGACCTGGTTTAATAACCACAGTATCATTGTGTGGGATTGGCCAGCAGATTTGCCTGACCATAACCCCATAGAGAATCTATAAGGTATTGTCAAGAGATGAGAGACACCAAGAATACAGACGAGCTGAAGGCTGCTATCATACAACCTGGCCTTCCATAACACCTCTGCAGTGCCACAGGCTGATCCCTCCAGGCCGCATTGATGCCATCATTCATGCAAATCATTTTCTTACATTTAGTCTTATATAATATTCTAATTTTCTGAGATAATTACTTTTGGGTTTTCCTTGGCTGTAAGCCATAATCATCAACATTAACAGAAAGAAACACTTGAAAAAGTTCCCTCTGTTTGTAATAACTCAATATAATATATGAGGGTCACTTTTTGAAATGAATTAACGTATTTTTCGGACTATAAGACGCACCTAGGTTTTAGAGGAGGAAAATAGGGGAAAAAAAATTTTGAAGCAAAAAATGGTAAAATATTTAATATATGGGAGTTGTAGTTTTGCAACAGCTGCAAGGCCACATTGACAGGTGACCCTGCAGCTGTACGGGGATGCATAGAGTGTTTTTTTTGTTGCGGGGCCAGAAGTACTTTTTAGTTATACCATTTTGGGGAATATCTATTGCTTAGATCACCTTGCATTGAAAAAAAAAACCCGGTGGTTTATGATATATGATTTTCTACTTTGATATATATATTCTAGGGACAGGAGGTGATTTACAACTTTTATTTATTTCATATTTTTAAAGCTTTTTTTTTTTTTTTTTTTACTATTTTATTCCCCCCCCCCCGAGGGCTTGAACCTGCGGTCACTTGATTGCAAGTCCAATAGACGGCAATACAACTGTATTGCCGTCTATGGGCCATTCTGTATATTAGTATTACAGCTGGTCATAGACCCAGCCGCAATACTAATATAGCAGTGACAGGCCTGGGAGCCTCATTAGGCTCCCTGCTGTCACCAGAACAGGTCGGCTCCTGCGATATCGCCGCGCAGGAGCCGGCCTGCAACTTCACAGGTATGGGGCCGGTGGGGACCGGCCCCGGGGGAGAAGGGGCTACCGATACTGACCCGGCATCCGCTGTACTAGAGAGGCGGATGCCGGCGAGGGATAGATGCTGGCACAGGTGCCGGGGCCTGAGACATCGCTACGCTCCTCTGCCCTGCATGAAGCCAGCGGCGGGGGGACGGAGGAGCGGAATAGCATCGCCCCTGCCGCTGCTGGCTTCATGCAGGGCAGAGGAGCGCAGTGATGTCTCAGGCCCCGGCACCTTTACCAGCGTCTATCCCTCGCCGGCATCCGCCTCTCTATTAGAGCGGATGCCAGGCGCTACATTCGGACTATAAGACGCACCCTTCTTTTCCCCCCAAATTTTAGGGGAAAAAAGTGCGTCTTATAGTCCGAAAAATACGGTACTAAATAAATAAATGAATAAATAGCTTTTTGATGAAATTCTAATTTATTAAGATGCACTAGTATGTTATCAATTGTAACCATACATGGTACATCTATTGTAGAGTAAAAAGTAACATTTCTTGGTTATCCAAAGCACACTTTCTTCACTTTCCACATTATAAAACCAATATGCTTGGAGCACTTAAAACGTTTAAGAAACACACAGTTAATGCTCCATTGCACCTGAAATTAAGCAGTTTTGTTGCCACTAGAGATGAGCGAACAGTGAAATGTTCGAAGTTCAATTCCAGTAGACGCTCGATACTCGACTGTTCGATCGAACATCGTACCCCATTATAGTCTATGGGGAATAAATACTCGTTTAGTGGTAAACCACTATTCGACTCAGGAGGGTCACCAAGTCCACTATGACACCCCAGGAAATGATGCCAACACCCTGTAATGCAACTGGGACAGCAGGGAAAGCATGCCTGGGGGCATCTAACATGCCCAAGTCCCTGTATTACGCCGGGATCTCTGTCAGCTAGCAATATGCGTGAGTTGACTATTTCCCATAGGAATGCGTTGACCAGCGTTGAGTACAGAGTACAGCATTCGGCCAAACAACGCTGGTTCTGTCGTTGGCTCGTCTGTGAGGAGGCGGAGTCTAAAATCGGACCAGAATGGAGACTGCTGTGGACCGATCTTAGACTCCGCCTCCTCCAGCAGAACCAGCGTTGATTGGCCGAATGCTGTACTCTGTATGGAATTCGGCCAATCAACGCTGGTCAATGCATTCCTATGCCGAGATGTAGCAGTGCTGGCCGTGCGCTCAGCTCGGCTACACCAGAGATGCAGTTGAGCTGAGCGCATGGCGAGCACTGCTACACCAGAGATGTGAACCCTGCTGCACATTCAGCTCTGCTGCATCAGAGATGTAGCAGAGCTGAGTGTGCACTGAACCCTGCTGCACACTCAGCTCTGCTGCATCAGAGATGCGCTGAACCCTGCTGCACACTCAGCTCTGCTGCATCAGAGATGCGCTGAACCCTGCTGCACACTCAGCTCTGCTGCATCAGAGATGCGCTGAACCCTGCTGCACACTCAGCTCTGCTGCATCAGAGATGCGCTGAACCCTGCTGCACACTCAGCTCTGCTGCATCAGAGATGCGCTGAACCCTGCTGCACACTCAGCTCTGCTGCATCAGAGATGCGCTGAACCCTGCTGCACACTCAGCTCTGCTGAATCAGAGATGTACTGAACCCTGCTGCACACTCAGCTCTGCTGCATCTCAGCAGAGCTAAGTGTGCAGCAGGGTTCAGCGCACACTCAGCTCTGCTACATCTCCGGTGTAGCAGTGCTGAGCGCACAGCCAGCACTGCTACATCTCGGTATAGGAATGCATTGACCAGCATTGATTGGCTAGACACGGTCTGTCAGGTTTCGGTCTTCTGTCGGCAGAAGATGGAAACCTTTAAAACGCAAACCAGGCGCTGGCGTGAACCCAACTTCATGTGAAGTATCTGTCCACCACAGAGTCAGAAAGTAAGACAGAGCTTCAGAACTTACATGTCCTGACTACGAAGAAGAGGAAAGTTTGTTAAAACATCGGTTACAGGAAGGAGAACCCATCAAAGGGACTCAACTATACCACACTTTCATTCCATGTAGTGAAACAGAAATAAAAACAAGGATTTTTTCATTCAGCAATGACACTGAAGTCCATGAAGTGGTAAAAGGCGGCACAAGATTGGCAATGGATGACATAACTAGCTCTGTGAATATGATTGGCGATGATGGCTGGCTACTGTACTCTCCAAAGACTGGGAAAATGAAGACGTAGAATTGACTTTTTTGTATCCTTCTGGTTCAGCGCCATTTTTTGTGTATCGAAGAAAACCAGACATTTTAAAACTTAACAAAAATCAGATATTAAAGGGATTCAATCATCGAAATTAGATTTTTTTCTCCCTAACATGACATTTTTTCTCCCTTTTTCTGGCACTGGCTTCAAACTTCTGGGCATGTGCAGTCGGCTCTGCCGTCGGGCCTCGGGCAGAGCCAACTGCGCATATCCGTGGCAATTTTCCTGTGGCTGCTTACACAGTAAACTCGTGTAAGTGGCCATTTTCATGTGGCTGATTACACAGTAAGCTGGGGTAAGTGGCCACAAGAAAATGGCCACTGGCATGCGCAGTCGGCTCTGCCCGAGGCCCGACGGCAGAGTCGACTGTGCATGCCCAGAAGTTTGAAACCAGCTCCGGAAGAAGACTCAGGGAGAGGCCGCTCCAGGCAAAGATGAAGGCGGCGCTGGAGAGTTCTCTTGCAGCATTGGGGACGCCCCCAGTGGTGTTTGAGTGCTGAGGACCGCCCCCAGTGCTGTGAGAGAACTCATTTGGATACAGAAGAAAACCAGGATTTCTATTAAACGGCGGTGCAGAGAAGACATCTAAAGGTAGGAGAAGAATAGCCTTTCTTAAGGTTATTCCTATGTGTAAGGGAGAAAAAAAAAAATGTCATTTTAATGATTGAATCCCTTTAACTCAGGTGGAGCCGAAAACCATGACAGGCCGGACATACTCTGACACATTGCTAGTAAGCGCTTACAGACAAGATTACATTTCACTCACTAGAAGGGACAAATTGATGATAAAAGGCCAGTAGTTTAAATACGTCCTATTAAGTGTTTGATTAGTTCATATTTTATAGAATGAGGATGTAACTCCTCTACTAATAGTATTATTTACTAGCTTTTACCCGCGACTTCGTCTGCGGTGAGTTGAGTATTGGGCGGACACAGACGTGTGAAACTGTAAAAGTGCTTTAAAAAGTTTGGTGGGCTAGCAAATGTGATTTGATGTGTTATATTGTGTATGTTGTGATACAGACAATGTGATGTGTTATACAGCCTGTGTACAGGAGTATATATGTATCAGGTACTGTATATAGCAGTGATAGGAGATACATGTAATATATAGTATATACAGCCTGTGTACAGGAGTATATATGTATCAGGTACTGTATATAGCAGTGATAGGTAAAACATGTAATATATAGTATATACAGCCTGTGTACAGGAGTATATATGTATCAGGTACTGTATATAACAGTGATAGGAGATACATGTAATTATATAGTATATACAGCCTGTGTACAGGAGTATATATGTATCAGGTACTGTATATAGCAGTGATAGGAGATACATGTAATTATGTAGTATATACAGCCTGTGGACAGGAGTATATATGTATCAGGCACTGTATATAGCAGTGATAGGTAATACATTTAATATATAGTATATACAGCCTGTGTACAGGAGTATATATGTATCAGGCACTGTATATAGCAGTGATAGGAGATACATGTAATTATATAGTATATACAGTCTGTGTACAGGGGTATATATGTATCAGGTACTGTATATAGCAGTGATAGGAGACACATGTAATTATATAGTATATACAGCCTGTGTACAGGAGTATATATGTATCAGGTACTGTATATAGCAGTGATAGGAGATACATGTAATTACAATGTGATGTGTTGTATTGTGTATGTAGTAATACAGACAATGTGATGTGTTATATAGTGGAAAGCTATATGTAAATGTGAGCGAGTAGAGTGAGGGCTACTCCTGAGGTGACAGTAAGGAGTGTGCAGGCAGGTTGAGACAGGAAATGCCAGGCAGTGTGTGTGAGTCTATAGCTGGGGCTAGGAGTCCTGCTTTTGTGAGTCTCCTGCTAGGAAGCCATGTTGTTTAGTGGCACCAAAAGTAGCCTGTGACTCAATCCTGAGGGAAAACTATGTTTGTGGAAAATTGCACGCAAATCCGTCCAGGCGTTTTAGCGTGATTGAGGAACAAACATCCAAACTCACAAACATCCAAACACACAAACTTTCACATTTATAATATTAGTAGGATTATTCTTCTTAATAAATTACATATTTAGTGATAAAATAAAAAATTGTTACACGTAGAAATAGGTGTTACAAATATTGGTTCTTTCAATCTTGTTAATATATAATTGGGATGAAACTATTTAGAAAATCCCACTTGAGGATATGATCAGCTTTTTTCTTTTGGTTTGTTCAACACATTCAGGTTGAAAATGCTGAACAAGTTGTGTTCTGATGAGAAGATTATGTATTCTGCACTTACAGGATTTGTTTTTTATGTTTCTTTATTGTACATATAAATGTTGAATTCAGCAAGTTGTAATATGAAAAGAAAAAAAGAAGAAGCCACACAAACATAAAATCAGATGATTCAAGGCTTAAAAATAAATAAAAAATTGATCCCAATTTGGTCCCAAGTTGAAACCCTATACAAATATAATCAAGAGCACAAGTAACACACACGCATTTTTTCACAATTTTAAAACATGTTTTTTTCACAATTGCGCATCGAAATTTTGAATTTGATTTCTCTAAAACAAAATAAAAAGAAACATCATTGTCACATATCAGATGAAAGCCGGTACCGTTCTGAGAAAAATAATGCCTCTCCCACCTCATTATCTTAATTCTAGCCCGAGATATGGTAAAAAATGTAAAGCCATACCAGGCCAAAATTTGCACTTTTTTGAAACTTTATAAGTCTGTAAAAAATTAACGGATGAAAAAAAAATTCTAAACTTTTTATTTGTAATTAACTTAAGTTGTACTTAAAAAAAAAAAAAAAAATCTAAAGAGGTCAGGTAAAAAAATATTCATATTTGGATCACTTGATATGGAATGACCCATATACACTCACCGGCCACTTTATTAGGTACACCATGCTAGTAACGGGTTGGACCCCCTTTTGCCTTCAGAACTGCCTCAATTCTTCGTGGCATAGATTCAACAAGGTGCTGGAAGCATTCCTCAGAGATTTTGGTCCATATTGACATGATGGCATCACACAGTTGCCGCAGATTTGTCGGCTGCACATCCATGATGCGAATCTCCCGTTCCACCACATCCCAAAGATGCTCTATTGGATTGAGATCTGGTGACTGTGGAGGCCATTGGAGTACAGTGAACTCATTGTCATGTTCAAGAAACCAGTCTGAGATGATTCCAGCTTTATGACATGGCGCATTATCCTGCTGAAAGTAGCCATCAGATGTTGGGTACATTGTGGTCATAAAGGGATGGACATGGTCAGCAACAATACTCAGGTAGGCTTTGGCGTTGCAACGATGCTCAATTGGTACCAAGGGGCCCAAAGAGTGCCAAGAAAATATTCCCCACACCATGACACCACCACCACCAGCCTGAACCGTTGATACAAGGCAGGATGGATCCATGCTTTCATGTTGTTGACGCCAAATTCTGACCCTACCATCCGAATGTCGCAGCAGAAATCCAGACTCATCAGACCAGGCAACGTTTTTCCAATCTTCAATTGTCCAATTTCGATGAGCTTGTGCACATTGTAGCCTCAGTTTCCTGTTCTTAGCTGAAAGGAGTGGCACCCGGTGTGGTCTTCTGCTGCTGTAGCCCATCTGCCTCAAAGTTCGACGTACTGTGCGTTCAGAGATGCTCTTCTGGCTACCTTGGTTGTAACGGGTGGCTATTTGAGTCACTGTTGCCTTTCTATCAGCTCAAACCAGTCTGGCCATTTTCCTCTGGCATCAACAACGCATTTCCGCCCACAGAACTGCCGCTCACTGGATGTTTTTTCTTTTTCGGACCATTCTCTGTAAACCCTAGAGATGGTTGTGCGTGAAAATCCCAGTAGATCAGCAGTTTCTGAAATACTCAGACCAGCCCTTCTGGCACCAACAACCATGCCACGTTCAAAGGCGCTCAAATCACCTTTCTTCCCCATACTGATGCTCGGTTTGAACTGCAGGAGATTGTCTTGACCATGTCTACATGCCTAAATGCACTGAGTTGACGCCATGTGATTGGCTGATTAGAAATTAAGTGTTAACGAGCAGTTGGACAGGTGTACCTAATAAAGTGGCCGGTGAGTGTATGTTATCCAATTATCAGGCCTTTTCCCCTCCCTAAACTGACTTTCACTCTGAAAAGCTCAGCTATATCCTCAACAGTCTGAGGGTCACATGACAGTACCTGTTTATAGCCATCCCTGGAGAGCGAAGGAGGGAGTAGTGAGCATAACGAATGTTAGAGAGAGACAGAAAAGTGTGAAATAGGAGCTTTCAATCACAACCAAAGTACTTTATTCACATCAGTATATATGCCCTGAGGCTGTTCTGAGTGACAGATATGGAGCAATTTCTCCTCCACATACTGTGTGCAGTGTATGGCAGCTAGACTCTACCCACCAAGACAAATGCAAACTACAGAGAGGGGCAGAATTTTTTGAAAACTGTCTTAGCTAAGGCCCCATGTGGCGTCCCGCAGCAAATAAATAAAACGCTGCAGCAAAAACCCCAGTGACAAAGCAGGTTTCCTTTGCGGACTTTCTGCTTCAATGATAAATATAGGGAAACCACCAGCATTCCCGTAGGTATAACTGACATGCTGCGATTTCCAAAAATGCAATGGTTTTGAAAAATCACAGCTTTTCCGCTACGTATATTTGTCTGCCGTGTGTGGATGGGATTTTCTAATATTCCATCCACTTAGCAGTGACGCAGAGTTTCTGCTGTGGGTAAACCGTGCCGTTTGACACATTGGGTCCCGGCCTTTAAGAAAAACTGGCCAAGTTGTCCGTAACAACCAACAACCACACACTTTCCATTTTTCAAAGGCCCTACCAAGAAAATACAGACACCAGTAAAACCTAAAAATATCTTACTTTACTGTTCAGTCTAATCCCAGTAGCCGTGACCTTAGCAGCATGTATTACGCTTCATGACACAGGCGACCAATTGAAAAAGCCTCAGGCTTCTCGATCAACTCTAATGTGAGCTGGGACAGCAGAGACATGGATGCTGTACATACCCAGTAATGTTGTCTGATGTTTGCAGTCTGGGCTGTTCATAAAGTCATTATTGGGATGTTTTTTCATGACAATTCATTATTCAAATCACTTTCGTTCCACTGTCCAAATAGGCTTTTTCAGCAACAAAAAAAAAAATCCAGCCACAATTGTGGTTTTTTTTGCTACTAGGCCACCAAAAAAAAATAGAAAAAGAGAACTCCAGTAACACGATGCACATCAGACATGACATGTATGTATCCAAAGCCTGTTCATGAGTAAAACATTAAAACATATTACTTTGCTATCTTGTGTGTCTGTCATCTACATCAAATTAATACTATTAGTGACAAAAATTTGCTACTTTTTTTTTTTTTTTTTTGGGGGGGGGGGGGGGTTGTCCAGCTCCTACCAAGGATAAACTGTAATGTCAGAATAAAAATTATACATATATATGTATGAGAGAGTGTGTGTGTGTGTGTGTGTGTGTGTGTGTGTGTGTGTGTGTGTATTTTCATCACAGGATCCCAGTCCCAGGACTGATGTTTTTGGCCAAGACGTGGAAAATTTTGTTTGTATTCAGATTGCGCACGTGTCACTTAGGTCAGGGAGAAACTGCAGGGTTCATCTGAACACAAATAACATATAACCAAGTCACACCCAGCTCCCAGCAGTGGAAAGAGGTCCTTAAAAAGGTGAGCTTAAAGGGGTTGTCCCATCACAAGGATCCTATCTATACTGCTTGTTAATGTGGATGTAAGACTTTTCCTATATACATTGCTTCAGCAAAACTGCTTTGTTTGGCCACTATCTCACTTTATTCATTTTTTACACATCCCTTGAATTATCTGGTCATAAGTCAAGTGATGTATCTGCTTCTCTGAGGGGGGAGGGAGGAGGGGCTAAGTGCACGGGAGCGAGCCTGGAGGGGGGGTTACCCTTTGGGGGGAAGGGGCCGCCAATACAGAACGGCAGATGCCTCTCTATTACAGCGGATGCCGGGGACGGTTAGACGCCAGCACAGATGCCTGCAACATCGCTATGCTCCTGCCCTGCATGAAGCCAGCAGCGGCAGGAGCGATGCTGCTATTCCGGAGGGGGGGCAGAGGAGCGGAATAACAGTATCGCTTCTGCTGCTGCTGGCTTCATGCAGGGCAGGAGCATAGCGATGTTGCAGGCATCTGTGCCGGCGTCTACACTCCCCAGCATCCGCCTCTCTATTACAGCGGATGCCGGGGTCTGTATTCACATATGCAAAGCCAAGCGGCGAGATGCCGCTGGCCCTACGTGCACGCTCATAGACCAGTCTAGCCTTCACAATGCGAATACAGACCCGGCATCTGCTGTAATAGAGAGAGGCGGATGCCGGGTCTGTATTTGCATTGTGAAGGCTAGACTGGTCTATGAGCGTGCACGCAGGGCCAGCGGCATCTCGCCGCTGGCTTTGCATATGTAACCCCGCCCACCAATGACGCAACAAAGCCGGAAGACACAAGAATTTACAGCAATGAAGACTGGTGAGTATGTGACGTGGGACAACCCCTTTAAGAATTTTTCATTGGGCTTTTTACAAGCAACTTTGCTTTTTCTATGCATTACCTTTGATTGACTTGCTTTTAGGTGTTTTTCAAGTCCTGTAGGGAAGCTTATTAACCAAAAAAATTATAGACTTTCATAAGATATCTAGTGTTTTGTGTGTGGGAAACCACCTTGAGACACTTCAATATAACATTATTTTTAAGTCTATGGAGCAAAACACTATGGAGATGCAGTTTTGATGTGTTTATTGGATGTAGTGTTGCGATCCTGCCTTCTCTGCCAGTACAATAGAGCGGTTATTAAACCCCCCACCCTCTAATGACCCTGCTAAAGTGACCCAGTTTGAACAGCAAAACTGACAAGTGAAGCACTACAAGCAGAAAATTTAAGTCTGATCACAAATGGCTTTTGGAAAACTTGCAATATTTTCAATTTCTTGCAGATAATCACAAAAAAAAAAAAAAAACTTTTACAATTAAATCCTCAACTAATATTTCCCGATGATGCTTTTTCCTCCCACAATCTAAAAAAACAGACCTACAACTACTTTACTGAATTATTGTACTAAAATTTTATGACATTTGCTTTTTTCTTTTTGTCCATTTTTTAATATTGGTCAAATTACGTAAAGACAAAAAAAACAAAAACGGTATACAATATCCTTGGTAGCCATGAGGTTACCATGGCGATTTCAAGATCTCAGAAGACACAGCTAAAGCAATTAATTTCATAAATCTTTTTATAGAAGAGGATTAGAGGTCAGAGAAACAAGTAAAGGACAATACTGGAAGGAAGAATTCTGAAGCCTAAGAATTCCTCATCCAGGGCTCGGGCTGTCGCTCTCTGCAATTGCTTATCCTAAGGCCCCCACATAATAGAATCATCTCTTAGCAACTAAATGTCCAAATAATTCAGACAGTACAATATTGTGACTTTATTCTGTACACACACATGGCTAGAAAACTGCAAAACCTAACATATACTGGAAAGGTTCAATTATTTTCATGGAACTTGTGGCTTAGTGTGGGGCATAATAAGTTTATATGGATTAGTTATTTACTAGTTCCAATTATACGGATATAAAAGAAAACTAAACAAAAATAAAGCTTTATTTTCTTTATCTGAATTCCCATGCTAAGATTTATATGTGGATGTCAGGTGGGATTACTTTAGGCAGCTTGGCAACACTCTTGCAATGCGCCTGGTCTTCGAGAAACTGACAGGAGATGGAAACCTGGCAGTCAGCAAACCCTTTCAAGTGAATGGGTTTGAAAACTAAGTAACCACTCGTGAGCGTCTTGTGCCTGTCTGCGGCGTTTTTTTTTAACCGGACACGAAGTCGGACATGCAGGACTGTATCCAGTTAAAAAAGAAAACTGTTTTGCTGCGGACAGGCACAAGATGCTCACGGGCGGTCACTTTGCAAACCCATTCAAGTGAAATGGTTTCCATCTCCTGTCCAGTTTCTCAAGTAGAAGACGGAAACCTGCAAAGTTTGCCCGGGCGCTGGTGTGAACCCACCCTAAGGGTGCATTCACACTACGTAACGCCAGCGTGTATCACAGCCGTACACGCCGGCGTTACAGCAGGGCTGCCGAACACTTCCCATTCATTTCTATGGGAGCCGGCATACGAGCGCTCCCCATAGAAATGAATGGGCTGCTTCTTTCACTGCGAGCAGTCCCATTGAAGTGTATGGGAAGTGCCGGCGTATACGGCAAGCTCTGCTCATGCCGAGCCGTACACGCCGGCACTTCCCATTCACTTCAATGGGACTGCTCGCAGTGAAAGAAGCTGCCCATTCATTTCTATGGGGAGCGCTCGTATGCCGGCTCCCATAGAAATGAATGGAGCTGCTTTATACGCCGCTTATTCTGAACGTGTTTTACGTTCAGAATAAGCTTCATTATACGTAGTGTGAATGCCCCCTAAGGGAGTTTTAGCTTTCTACAGATTTATATAAGGTTATGTTCAAGTGAAAAGTTATACAATATTTCAAGTATAAATTAAACATCTTGTAACGTTTTAAAGATTTTCTCTAATCATCTCAGAGGTGACTGTCTTGATAGGTTGCCAATGGAGATGTCCATGAATGCAGGAACTTACTGTGGTCAGAAACCCAGCCATGCTTTTCTTATTGTGGCCAGGTTATCTTCTCATGCATGTAGTGTCTGTGTCTGATAACCTGTCCACAATAAGGAAATCGTGGCTGGTCTTCTGAAAAGTACCAGACCATAGAAAGTTCCTGCATTCATGGTCCTATCCATTGGTAATCTTCACCCTCTATTAATAGTGTAATGAATCTGTTGACGTGACCTAGTTTGCACACAGTTTTAACACTGAAGTGTTAAAACCGCAAGAGGATAATAATAATAATAATTAACAATAATAATAATTATAATAAATGGTCCTACAATGAATAAAAACTGAACAATCAGAATGTCTCGCAGAACTGTAACGAGAATAAAATGTTAGTTTATGAATTTAATGCGAGCCACTGAACAGAACTAAATTTGGATTTTACTTGATCTTAAAGGGTTGTTTTGTTCTTTTTAATATTTTTAACCCCTAGAGAGGCTTAAAATTATAACCAGTGCATACTCACCTGTCTGATCATCCAGGGAACCAGCATGGAGTCCCTGTTCTTTGTTTACTTTCTGCCTATACATGAACGTGTCAGCCAGTCTGTGGCCAAGCATTGAACACGTTATCCAAACTATCACAGTTCAACTATATAATAAAAATACTGGAAATAAATCAGCATTTCCCTCTGAATTAGACTGCGTGATGTGGGACGCTCTATCCTGGTCACAAAAGGGTGCTAGTTGTATTCAGATAAGTATTTGGCCTTTTTTCTCTGGCTTCTTGGAGCGCTTTAATATCTGTTCACCTGCATGATCAATACCTGTAATGTTAGTCTATGATCAATGTAGTATAAAGTGGTTACCTAAACAATTGGGTCTCAATGGTTTAACCTATTTTCATCTATTTATGTGATCCTCATGTAACTCCTAATGTGATGGGTTTTTATTTTATTTTATTAACAATATCTCTATATCTTGCTTTGCTGAACTATAACACTTGATGAACTGTAAAAGACTTAGAGATTTATTTCCAGTATATTATATAGTCACTTTGTGGTGGTTTGGTAACATGTCACTAATTTACTATGGGAATATTAATTATTTGTTTATTAAAATTTATGGTTCAGAGAGGGATTAGATTCTGTGATTCCAGTATAATGGGTGAAGCCAAAGTTCAGGTGGGCCAGTGACCCCAATGAAGACTCAACTGGATACTCAGTTGAATGGACCGATGAGTATGCACTTTTTATTATAATGGAGGGGGGAGGGGAATGGGAAATATATAAAATGTCCTTATACTTCTCCCTTCTGCTCAATCCACTCCTGATTTTGGCTCAAAAAGCTGCAACAATATCTGCAACAAAAGAAGCTGCGTTCCCGCAACGTAGGACCTCAGCCTTAGAAGCACACTAAAGAAGCACTCCAACAAAGATTTTATTCTCTAGTGATTTTCTTCTTCTAAGTGCAAAGTTAATCATCCCAATATTTTGGTAGCAAAAACCCAATTTCTGCTCCACTATACTGCCTGTAATGGCTTGTAATCTTGTTTTCACTTTTCCAATTCTGTATTTTTTTCATATAATTTTATATATATATATATATATATATATATATATATATATATTATACACACACAATTATATATATATATATATATATATATATATATATATTTTATATATTTTTTTTCTAATATATTTATAGATTATATAACAATCTATAACAAAATGTATATAAATATATATATATATATATATATATATATATATATATATATATATATATATATATATATATATATATATAATAGCTACACTAATACATGCACAGTATTTGAAACCCTGAACCAAGTGAATATCCCATGTAAACAACACTTTGTAACATTTTTGAAGAACAAAAAGGAAAAAAATAAAACAGCAAATTCTTTCTGCCCGATGCTTTCATGACACAGGTAATCACGGGGTACGGTTATGAAAGCATCCTTATTAAGGGATATGTTAAAAGCTCATAGGTACGCTTATTCTCAATGCCCTTGCAAATCAATTGCTTCTTTATAAATACACGCTGTTCCTCCAGGTCTTAAGTACTTGATAGCCCCTTAATCCTTCCTATGCTAATCACAACATTCAGAGGCCTTTGTGAGGGAAGGAAACGGGAGGTGACGTGTGTGGAATGGAAATTAGCAAATGATGAATGAAATTGTGCATTTCTGCAAAACCTCAAAACAGAAGCCGTACTACAGCCTGAAATCTAATTTCCAAGGCCATTCTACCATATAAAAGTAATACTGATGAAATAAAATACACCAATGACTAGAACACGAGTGCCATTTGTGTAATATGGACTCCAAACTGTGCACTTCTAAATAGGTTAGGCTCTGTTCACATGTGACTTCAGTCTAGAACAGAAAGATATAGACAGTGCCAAATGGATCCTGATGGCTGACTATGAAGTCTGACAAGGTAACAGTTAAAAGGGAAGGAATAGCTCTGCATGCTGTGCACGGAGCTGCCAAATCTGAAGAGTTTAAGATTACATTCAGACTACAGAAGTGCAAAACAGCTGTGAAAAAACATTCATTTTCCATGGCCATCTTACACTCGGGGGAATCACCCGTTTCCACAGATCCCCTGAAAAAAATAGGACATGACCTATATTGTGATAGTCCATTACAACGGATCATGTGAATAGCCCCCATTTACTAATATAACCCATTAAAATGTTGGTGTGTAACATCTGTTAAACATCCATTGTGTGAATGTAGCCTAATGGTATGTACACGCAGGGTAATTTGGGAAAAAAAAAATTGAAGGTGGTCATCAGCACCAAAATCCTTTTTTATCACTCCCATTATTTTCAATGGGAGGCAGCGACTGACACTTCTCTTTTCAGCACATTAAAAAAAAAAAAAAACAAAAAAAAAAAACACACGACATCCATTTAGATGTTGCTGTGGTGAGGGTACAAGGCCCACACTAGATTTAGCTCCATTTTATGAGGTCAATAGAACATGCAAACCCACAGCAAAGGAAAAAGGTTAAGGCTGGTCTTACACAACCATAATGTTTTTAAGGTCCGCATGTTGCTGATCAGCAACACTAGTTGCTGATCATCAACATAGACTCCACAGATGCCCGTAAACTGCCGCACTCGCCCATAGAGTTCTATGGGCGAGTCCGTGCAGTGCCGTGAATTGCGGCCATTACGGACATGTTCTAAAAAGTGCGGACCTCGGTTGCAGCCCGGCACACTACGGATAAAATATCCGGTGGTGTAAGAGGCCGCATTGAGTATGTGTCCGCAAATGGTCCGCAATTGAAAACCCTCAATTGCGGACCATTTGCGGTCTTAAACTACGGTTGTGTAAGACCAGCGTAAGCTTTGGCTTTCTAGCAGGGTCCAAAGGGCTGGTTTGTAGAAAGGATTTTGAGGTGGCCTCAAGCTTCTCTCCAAATTACATTCTGCGAAAACATCCTAATAAATAAATAAATAAATAAATTGCAGCATAGTTTTCATTATAGGAATATGATCAACATGACATGTGCCTGAGGAAGTATCTGGTCCAGATAGAAAACTCTTAGCTTATAATACACATACACATAATTTATGGACTTCTACATGGACTCTAACACACTGCCATTTCCTGCACCAGAGATATGCCATGCTGATCCTTCTGTGCCCCGCGCACCACTTTTTATGAAAGTTGGGGGAAATCGGCCAAAATCACTCCGGCCTACAAATACTGCAATTCACGCCAGAAAGCTGAAGTTGGTTATACACAAAATCAACATCAGTTCCTGAACGGAATAGATTTCAGTTCTGACGCAAGAGTGCAGCCTGCACTTAGGAGTGGAATACAGAATGACAGTCTTAATAAATTCTAAATGCCTCCCAAGTCTGGTAATTTCATTGGTACGCCAGAGCAGCACTTACCAAATCAACCATATTACCAAGTAAGGGAATCTTCCTTCTAGCATTGCTAATAGTATTATCACCGGGATGGTTCGGACCACATTGGAAGGGGCGCTACCTAATAAGTCTCACAGAACATTGTGTCGCATATGCAACTCGTCTAGGCAAGTGTGAATTGGGCGAAAGTTTTACACCGACTTTCTTAGATCTGCTGTACTTTACATGAAGCGACACTATTTTTTTTGCTTTTTGATAGGTCATACAATGTCCTACTCTATACAGGTAGAATAACAAAGGATATTACAACTAATTTGCTTATATGTAATATCAGCAGGTGACTAGGTAGAGACTGTGACTATTTTGTAACAGGTATATAAATGTACAGTCACAGATTGATGTAACCATCTAAATGTATCATATGGATTTTGCGATGACTTCACCCATTTTATAACATTATTATTATTATTCGAGAACACCACTGACCTGCATATACTGTACTTTTGGTATAAATCTTTACAGTATGGACATGCATTACAGATGCATGCGTATTGTGAAATATACAGTATGTACACCTTCAAACATCTTTATAGTATAATATAGTAGTAAGCTGATTGACTGTATAAACATATTGCAGCTATTGACCTTTGTTGATCTACCATGTTGTTAGGGATGTGTCTGCTGACAAGCCTGACAACTGTTTACAGGAGCAAACAAAAACTTAAGGGTCTGTTCACTTCTGCACTGAACCTTATTGGAAAAGAAGCTCAAGAATAGAAATTAAAACCAGTCGTGAACATACCATAAGTAATACAATGAAGTTTCCATATGACTGAATTCTTCATGTATATAGGTTTATAGGTGACCACCATACCATACCTCTTAAGCTACTATACCTGAAGCTGTTGCATTACACATAGACCATAAAAATGAGTAGGCAGACATAACAGAATCCAGACTTTTGAGCATCTCTAAGCTCTATTAGAACGGGGTCCCAAATGTAGCCCCCTACTCTACAACATCTATATGGATGGCTACCAACTGGTCAACCAACTGCTTTACCAGGACACTAGACATTAATATGCACTTTATGTAATATGTAAGCAACTGCTTGAAACACAAAGTGGAATTTACTAACCCACTTACACCAGTTTTCTGGGGTACGCGGGTGTAAATGTAATATACACTCACCGGCCACTTTATTAGGTACACCATGCTAGTAACGGGTTGGACCCCCTTTTGCCTTCAGAACTGCCTCAATTCTTCGTGGCATAGATTCAACAAGGTGCTGGAAGCATTCCTCAGAGATTTTGGTCCATATTGACATGATGGCATCACACAGTTGCCGCAGATTTGTCGGCTGCACATCCATGATGCGAATCTCCCGTTCCACCACATCCCAAAGATGCTCTATTGGATTGAGATCTGGTGACTGTGGAGGCCATTGGAGTACAGTGAACTCATTGTCATGTTCAAGAAACCAGTCTGAGAGGATTCCAGCTTTATGACATGGTGCATTATCCTGCTGAAAGTAGCCATCAGATGTTGGGTACATTGTGGTCATAAAGGGATGGACATGGTCAGCAACAATACTCAGGTAGGCTTTGGCGTTGCAACGATGCTCAATTGGTACCAAGGGGCCCAAAGAGTGCCAAGAAAATATTCCCCACACCATGACACCACCACCACCAGCCTGAACCGTTGATACAAGGCAGGATGGATCCATGCTTTCATGTTGTTGATGCCAAATTCTGACCCTACCATCCGAATGTCACAGCAGAAATCGAGACTCATCAGACCAGGCAACGTTTTTCCAATCTTCAATTGTCCAATTTCGATGAGCTTGTGCAAATTGTAGCCTCAGTTTCCTGTTCTTAGCTGAAAGGAGTGGCACCCGGTGTGGTCTTCTGCTGCTGTAGCCCATCTGCCTCAAAGTTCGACGTACTGTGCGTTCAGAGATGCTCTTCTGGCTACCTTGGTTGTAACGGGTGGCTATTTGAGTCACTGTTGCCTTTCTATCAGCTTGAACCAGTCTGGCCATTCTCCTCTGACCTCTGGCATCAACAACGCATTTCCGCCCACAGAACTGCCGCTCACTGGATGTTTTTTCTTTTTCGGACCATTCTCTGTAAACCCTAGAGATGGTTGTGCGTGAAAATCCCAGTAGATCAGCAGTTTCTGAAATACTCAGACCAGCCCTTCTGGCACCAACAATCATGCCACGTTCAAAGGCACTCAAATCACCTTTCTTCCCCATACTGATGCTCGGTTTGAACTGCAGGAGATTGTCTTGACCATGTCTACATGCCTAAATGCACTGAGTTGCCGCCATGTGATTGGCTGATTAGAAATTAAGTGTTAACGAGCAGTTGGACAGGTGTACCTAATAAAGTGGCCGGTGAGTGTATCTTTGGTGCACTGCCCTCTTGTGCCAAACTGTTTCTTTAGCATCCCACCAACCAGTTTTTACAAAAGTGAACTGAAGAAACCATGGCCCAACAAATTTACTATATTGTCTAATAAAAACCTGAATTATGCAGCATCTTAATTCAGGGGCATCTTTTGCAAGCCAGGTACTTAATTAAAGGGGCTGTCCAGGATTAAAAGTTTTTGTGGCGTGTTCTTAGGATAGGCCATAAATACCGGATCGCTGGATGGGGGGGGGGGCAACAGCCGGCCCATATACACCAGTCAGCTGTACTGAGCCACTTTAAACACCCATCCTATACATAAAAAGGCTTTAAACAAACTCTGATTCCGGTATAGATTTCAGCTTGTGGCCCTGCATTGTGAATAGGATGGGCACCGAAAACAGATCCATACCGCTAATTGGTCCAGGGACTGGCTGCTGTTCCCTTCCCCCCACCGATCAGACATTTATAGCATATCCAAAGCCTCTTTAATACTGACATACATAACACTAATCTTAATAAGCTCCCCCAGTCTGTCAGGGAACCTCACAATTGTTGTAGGCCCGAATAATCTGTCTACTGCTGCAATATAATGGTCTCTGCTCTGCCCCATTGATTAGGACCTTAAAGGGTCCCTTATTTTTGAGCATCCCCTTTAATTTGTTTAACTGCACATTCAGCTGAATTATAATTTATAGCTGTACCTTGGCATGAACAAAGGCTACTTAGATCCAAGATCTAGATGGAAAAGCCTAGGAGCAATAAAATGGTCTATTCTCAGGAGCCAAAATACCACGGATTTATTGAAATACTATATTAGGGCATGTTGACCTGCGGTGGATTCTTTGTGAAGCATGACCTGAATAAAGTGACAAAGATTTCACCCACATGAACAGAATGAGAGAAATTCTCAGAATAGCACATGCTGCCGATCTATACTGCCACACTGTGAGTGACCTTAATAGCAGTGCCAGCAGAATGCCCCATAAATAGTACCAATAAAGTGACAAACAGATCCAGCAGGATAGTGCCAGCAGGTTGTCCACAATAATGGTGACATACTGCTTGCACCGCTTTATGTACTGTAGATAGGTTTATACATTATCATCTTTACAGGGGTTTCTGTGGCGCTCTAAATACACATTAAGGACAGGTTAACCCAGCAATATTGTCATGGTCAGGCAAGTTTCAAAGACATATGAGTCTGTGAAATATGTACTGTATTTCAACTATAATTGCAAGACTGAACACTGTCTAGGTAACCGGACTGAAAGCATGACTACAAAACTGGACAGTAGTCTGGCGGTAAGAAAATGACCATGACAATGACCATGATGATACTGCGAGTCTGTGTTTCTGGACAGTGTTCTGTCTGGGATATACAGATCACATACAGTCTATATTTTGTGGACTAAATATGCCTGTTAGACAATCCTCATATCTCCTAGAATCAGCTATCATATGTGCCGTATACACTATGTGATCAAAAGTATCCAGACACCTGGCTGAAAATGACTTACAAGTTCGTGGCGCCCTCCATCGGTAATGGAGGGGGCTTGCACCCGTTGTTGTTTTTCATGGCACTATCACAGCACAGGCCTATATTGATGTTTTAAACACCTTCTTGCTTCCCACTGTTGAAGAGCAAGTCGGGGATGGCGATTGCATCTTTCAACATGATCGAGCGCCTGTACATACTGCACGGCCTGTGGCGGAGTGGTTACACGACAATAACATCTCTGTAATGGACTGGCCTGCACAGAGTCCTGACTTGAATCCTATAGAACACCTTTGGGATGTTTTGGAACGCCGACTTCGTGCCAGGCCTCACCGACCTACATCGATACCTCTCCTCAGTGCAGTACTCCATGAAGATTGAGCTGCCATTCCCCAAGAAACCTTCTAGCACCTGATTGAACGTATGCCTGCGAGAGTGGAAGCTGTCATCAAGGCTAAGGGTGGGCCAACACCATATTGAATTCCAGGGCGCCACGAACTTGTAAGTCATTTTCAGCCAGGTTTCCAGATACTTTTGATCACATAGTGTATGGCCAGCTTCAGGGAATCAGAACATGAATCAGGCCAGGAAAATATTGTAAGACAAAGACAAATGCAATGAATAGGCAATGTGACTTGTAGTCAGTAGTGTTGTAATTCTGGAAAATACAAAGAATTATGCAAGAGTTGTCAGAGATATGAGTAATGGCTTACAGGATTATACATTACACCACCATCCACATATTTCTTTACTTATAATAATGGATAAGAGATGTACTTGGCGAATTGCTTGGCCTGCCACTCCACCATAGGAGAACATGCATGGCAGGGGAAACTTGAGGATACAAAGTTATTTCAATGAAAATATAAGCAATGCATGGTCATTCTAAGAAAATTTATCAACCGCCAATAACAATCATGGCATCTGGGTAGTCAGTGGACAAAAGCACCCCCTTAATTAGATTGCCAAGATGGTCATGGGGTCTATCAATGGCCTGCTGGATGCCTTACCCTATTACATAGGTAGCCTATGCACAATGTACTGCAATAAGTACACTGTACCAGGGCCCAAGCGATCCCAGATTCAAATCCACCTTTTGGAACAGGACAAAAATATTAAAAACTTAAGTTAAAGGCCCCTTGCACAGAACTGTATGCTAGGTCAGTGTGCTATCCGAGTTTTTCCCCCAGATAGCACACTGACCCATTAATTTCTGTCAGGCCATGCACATGACTTAGTATACGGATCAGTGTAATAGGTTTACAGGTCCTATTCCTGTCCGTGCTTCTGTGGCCCACATTCATTGAAGCCATGGCGTTGAATCATGGCTGACGGACTGCACATGGGGCCTAAAACAACGTTTAAAATTATATTTAAAAAAAAAAAACCCTACATAATGCTGGCTTTCCTTCAGTCATGTTATTTACAAGAAGGAAGAAAAAGGACTTTTTCTTCTATGACTAAAGTAAACAAACATGGCAGAAGACAGCATACACAGAAATAAAAGTTATGAACTTTGGCAGGCGAGGACGGAAAATATGAAAACGTCACTGAGCCTTAACACCCAAACTACCCTGCATCCCTTAAAGGGGTTAATGGGCAGGTCACACAGATGACATACAGATGGAAAGCCATACCCCACACGGCAGATCATATTTCCATAACTCACAGACTTCTCATAGCGAAATCAGGCACATGTGGTTCTAACTTTTTAAAAAGGGGGAGGTCAAGGTTCACCTTACAGGAAGTGTACCTGTGCGATAACACCATCAGATATTTGCAGTATTGCTTTACTGTGGGAAACTCCTTTAATGTGTAGAACTGATCTGAATGACACACCAAGAGTAGTGAGAACACCCAGTTGTCTATCTATTCATAAAGTTCTAGAAAGAATAACAGAGCAAAGGCACAATGCAGAGTTCTAAGATAATACGCCACAATAAAAAAAACTGCTAGGAAAAATTGATCAAAAAAATGTATGAACATAAAGGACGGCAATGGGTACAGATGTATAAAGAGATGGAAAGGATCAGAAACTGATACTTATCAAACTTCTCAAGACGTCCCAATAATTTCAAAAGCCTCTTTATGCAAGTCCCAGCATACAGCACAGAACATCTGACCAATGTGATCATGTGAGCAGAAACACTCACAGGAACGAAAACTTCACAGCAATACTCCCCCCTGGGTGTTATAAGCCCAGGAACCAGGTGACATTTATATATAGAGCATCATTTCTATAGGTGCACTTAAATGTATAACACCCCTAGCTGACAGCGGGGACAATATCCTACACCCTCCCCTCTGTATTTGCAGAATGGGTTGTGCATGTGATCTCTCTTTTAGGAGACATGTAAAGGGATTACCAGGGCAAGTGTAGGTAAGGGCCACACGGTCCAACAAGCAGGCACAGAAGGTTCCTAGGAATGTTCATTCCCGATCATTGTCTCAATGGCTTTATTTTATCCTTGGTGGCAATAAGCAGCAAAGATTTTTGATACAGCTTCAGTTATATGACCTTATTTATTAAAAGATGGCGGAACCATTGTACCAAACAAGCCCTCCTACCTATCCACATAGATTTTAAGCTCTTGTGAGCTGGGCCATCACTCTTATTGTTTGATATGTTAATTCTCTATCACATTATAACATCAAATACTGTCTGTTCATGTCCTTTTGCTTTATAAAGTGCTGCAGAATATGATTATGTTATATAATTATTAACTATTATTATTGTTGTGATAGCTATAACAGTTTTGTGTTCAGCGGTAGCAGCTACCACAGGGTTCCGGGACATTAGAGGCCCGGTGACAGCCGCTACTGCTACGGTTTTTTTTCACTTAATAGGCCGTTACCGGCTGGAGTTACTGCAACTGGCAACGGGCCCTTTTTACTTACTGATCCTGGCAGGGGCTTGGATCGGTAAATGACGCTGCGGGCCCCTCAAGCACTATTATTATACTCTGGGGGTCTTTTCAGACCCCCGAGTATAATGATTGGAGGTCCAGGAGAGGAAAGAGAACATAAAAAACTGTGTTGCTTACCTCTCCACGCTCCAGACAGGCTTCAGGCCCAGTTGTGTGAAGTCTCTGACATCACATAACCAGGGCCTGCGTCCCAGGTCATGTGATGTCCGGACGTCATTGAAGATGGCCGACACCACAGCAGAGCCGGGGATAGGTAAGTGACAGTGTTTCTTTTTTGTTGATATCCCCTCTCAGTCTCCGATTATTATACTCTGGGGTCTGAAAAGACCCCAGAGTATAATAATTGTTCATGGGTGTCCACATATGGGGCATAATACTGTGTGGTATGGCCTCACCATTCCTAGTTACGCCACTGCACGCCAGTCTTCTGCCATGAGTTACATGGAGAGTCTACACCATTTCACGACTGGCGCAGATTTCCATTCTGGCACAGTAGAGTTTGCTTGATTTATGAGGAGTGCCTTGTAATTGTCAGGGCCTTTATTAAGACTAGAGTACAAAATGACAGTTTTAATAATGCTGCTTCATTGTAAATAAATATATATAGATATATATATATATATATATTATATATATACGCACACAGAACAGATCTAAATATCAAGACTATAAATATAACAGGCCGATTATAAAGAAGTCTCTGGTTATCTTTTTCAAGTGTTACAAGTGTTGTGTTTTTACACATGGAATATATTGGGATTTGTTACATGGTATACACAGCAGTAGTTATGGACACGGAGGTCGGCTAGGCGTTAATTGCAGAGACTGGTACCCTTGACTCGGCTTACATCAAAGCACCATATACATAGTGCACTCATACAATGCTATTCCTGGATGTTATCATGCTATTAGCATGCAACTGGCACACAAGATGACAGGTTTCCATAGATTCATTTAAAAAAAAAAAAAAAAAAAAGTACGATTTATACAACATGAAGTTACATTATGGGTTACATGCCACTTGTGAAGGCACAAGACACTTTAAGTTCACTGCAAAAAAGCCATTTACAACAACTACCCTGAAGCCATGTCAATCATATTGTCATATTAATAGGTCTCCTCTGTCACACCTTCCACATACACAGCGAGATATTTATTTTCACATATGATGCAACACTGCTCCATCTGATGTGGAAATGCTTTCTATACACAAGCGGTCTGTATTACTGTACTGAATACTACCATCATCTATGGGAAAGTGCTGCACATAAAAGGAATATCTGCCCCCCCTACACAAACGGTCATGGCATCACAAGGCATGGGTCACATGGAGGGAGACTGCCGCCTGCCCTCACACAAGAGACTGCTGTTTGCATTCTTAGGTTTTCATATTTTCAGCAAATGGATAGTAAATAAGCAAATATAACAATCTAGTACATTAATGGAACCTACACTGTATTAAAGACACGGTTTAATAAACACGTTCAAGGAAATGTTATAAAACACGTTGGCTTCACCTTCGTCCGAACATCGTGCTTGTGTTTTATTTATTGTAACGTTTAGAACTTGGAAGTTTTTAGATTGTCCCAGCAATATAAATATTTTATAACCGATTCATTGCACTTTGCACTTTATGGCTTGTTTATTTGCTTGTTTATGTCTTATAGCCTGACCGTAACATTTCAGCATACTTTATACGTCTGGGTAACCTTCCCATCCTGTAATGCCTGCAAGGTGATACTGCAATATCTAGGTGTAACTTATTTTTAACCATTGTAAACACTAATTTTACAAAGTTTGCTATTTTTTTGGAAGTAGTTATCTTTTATGACATTTTGGTAGGCTCTTCATGTAATCATACCCTAATGTATCCTAATGTTTGTTTGGGCAAGTTATGGTAAATCTGTCAGACAGAGGCATCTCCACCCGGCCCACCACTCTGCTCAATCTATCAGCAGGGAAATTGGTGTCAGACTAAAGACAATACCTTGTAGATTGGCCTCTATACTTTCCAAAGATGCCTTTCTGATCCTGCATTGTAGCTCCATTTTCATGAAAATCAATGTTGTATTCTTACACATATTAGATGAAAAAAGATTTAGGGGCATTTCTTCTAATGGTGGAGCTTCAAACTATGCTCTAGATAATCGCCCCTACGATATATTATTGTGTATTGAGAACTTATACATTTTGAGATAGAATTATTCACATATAGTGAACCCGTTGACTCTCAAACATCTACTGATAATTGTAAATGGAAAAGACAAGAAATAAATATCTGCCACATGATATACTCCTCTTCTTATCCTTATGTGTCATTTTAGTGTCTTTTCTTAGGGTGCAGTCCTCTAACGCTGTCCAGTCACACTGACAACGGGCACAGTTATTAAATGAAAGTCACCTAAAAAGTGCCATAACACATCATTACAAATATGACTCAAGTGATGCGTTCCAGATTTATATGACAAGAGCCATTTTAAACTAAGCAATAATTGTATGATCACAGGAGGGTATAACTGCTGGAATCTGCAGAGATCATGAGAATGGCGGTCCCGATACACCTGTGTGAATGGAGTGGTTGTGCACTTATCAATTATCCATTCACGGGGACTGACAGAGAGCTGTACAGCTATCCCTGAAGAGAGCAATGGTCGTACATTAGTATGATTTGCTCAGATGTTAATCTCCTACTTAAGTAGGAAAATCCTCCAGAGGTGCCACCAGTCTTTGTTATCTGCTCTGCTGTGATGATATGCCAACCACGCAGTCATGACCACTGTAGCGAATCACTGTGCTGAGTGATGCTAACAGAATGGTCGGCATGTAATCGATTTTACAAGGGCTTACCTGCAGTGGTCACGTGCACGTGGTCAGTCACAGGGACACTCATTTATCACATCCCCTACTTTGATACCATTTTTTAAAACACCTAGATAACCCCTTTACATGGCATAATGCATTATTATAGCACAGGATGCCCTCTTCAAAGACTACAGCTACAAACATAACCTTATTCACATTCTTTGGCAAGAGACACAAGAGAAGCGGCCAACAATTACACTGATGCAGCAACTTATGCCCACAGCCAACTGTGTATACCGCAGGGGTAGGCAACCTTTGGCACTCCAGCTGTTGTCAAACTACAACTCTCAGCATGCATACTTGCTCTGCTGTTCTGGGAACTGCCATGGATGTGAATGGAGCATGTTGGGAGTTGTAGTTTCACAGTAGCTGGAGTGCCAAAGGTTGCTGACCCTTGTATCAGTCATACTCCTACACACAATATCTTCTGTACTACAATAAAAAATAAATAAATCTAATATATATCTCTATCTCACCTGTTCACAGTTCTAAGACTATACAAAGTAATGTGCATTGGTGCAGCAATTGTTCTTACTAAATAAGCCAAAAAAATATTTGTCTTATCTGCATTCCAAAACCATATATATGTTTAGGGAACAATGTAGCAAACCTAGGTCAGTTTAGATGAAAGTATTACGGATGCATTTTTGTGCACACGTTATAGATACACATATCATGCACAACATACACAAACCCAAATGCACAAATCATAGGCCTCATGGTGCTCTGAGCTTGGGGCAGTAGACAGATGGTTGGGACAGGACACTATACCTATAATACACTCATCAGAGCCTGATCTATACTAAGCAACACAAGTATATGGTAGGACAGGTGTATGGTAGACACACCAAGAACACACCAGTCCTGGATCTAGATTTCTATAACCATTGATGTGCTGCCCAGCTGTTCAGTAATAACAGTGCCCTTCATGTGCCCACCACAGGACTGGCATCAGCCCCAGGATTACCAGCATTGTATCACTGTAGGTCAAACCCTCCCTGTGCAATGGCAATGCCCAGCGCCTAGGGGCAACACGTCCTGTCTGGTACCATCTGCTGTGCAGGCGGCAGCTCTCACCTGTGTCTGGGTCCTGGCCCGTGTAAAGTCCGGGAGAGCAGCCTGGCGGCCGGCACAGTGCAGGGCGCAGAGTGACCCCAGCAATAGGGCGCACAGGGCTCCCCCCAAGTACACAGCGCAGCGGAGCAGCACCACACTGGGGCACAGAGCACCTGCAGCGCCTCCTCCCGGCTGCCCAGAGTCTTGCCCCAGGTGTATTAGTGACAGGAGCAGCAGTCCAAACACTGCAGCCAGCATGACAAGAGAGGACGAGCCGCGGGAGGCTGCGCTGTGCGGATCCAGGGGGCATCGCTTCCATGGAGCCTCTTGTGTGCAGCAATGTGGCCCTAGGATGAGCGGGGTACACGGGGCGCCCTTCTTCCTGTACATGGCATGGTTGGCTGCTCCGGAGTCCGGCTCATGGCCGCGCTGCTGTGGCCCTCCGCCGGCTGAGCCATGCCTGCCATGGAGATTCATAGCGCTCCTGCATCCCCAGCCGTAGCTAGGCTGCTCATCTCTCCCCGGGCCGGCTCCTCTCCTCCGCTTACTCTGTGTGCCTAGTCTCCTCCCTAATTCCCGGCTCAGTCAGCCCGCCCAGTCCTTGTGTGAGGCGGGGACAGGACGGCAGCAGCTGGGGGCAGCTAGTGAGTAACCTGGGGAACGGCGCGGTCCGAGGACTTGTGGCAGCACATTGCCTTGTTTACATTGAGCGATATGCTGCCGATATCATAGCGTCATTTATGTCACAGAACGTTATCAAAGGTAAAATAAAAATTCTACCCGTGTCTCGGATACATCTGCACTAGGTTCACAGGAGCATACACTTGTCCGCTATTCTGGGCTGTCAGAGGGTCAGGACAAGGGATAGAAGGATTGCTACACCAGTGGTTAGACAGGGCTCACACTTGCGCCATACTCTCCACCATGCTGTGGGACCCGAACGACGTAGAGCCCTCCTGCTAAAACAACGGCTACCTACAGACACCATGGACTAGAATGGGGTCCGCCGGGTGTCCAGCAGGTGTCTGACGGTTTTATACTGAAACCAGTGGAGAGAAAAGTCCCCTGTGCAGGACTTCTCTGCGCATGATTCGTGAGGACAGCGAGCGTAAACCATACATACTCCATTATAGTCTATAGGGTCCGTGTGGTCTCTTAGCTAACTGCTTTTTTAAAGAGAACCTTTCACGTCCTCAGGCGCATGTGGTGTATTCACCACTAGAAAGCCGACAGTGCGCTGAATTCAGTGCACTATCGGCTTTCCCATTCTGTGCCCCCACTGAAGAGCTATCAGTGCTGGTACCATAGCTCTTCACCGTCAGAAGGGTGGAGAGTGTCTATAGCGCTGTACTATGAGAGGGGGAGGAACACCCCCCCCATTACTCTTCTATGGAGTCTTTTCTCTCCGCTCTCACAGCACAGCACTATAGGGCGTTTCTGACAGTCTGTGAGGAACGCCCCTCCTGACAGTAGAGTCCATAGCACTGTACTGTTAGGGGGGGCGGGGGGGAGGGCATTCCTCACCACTCAGCATCATCGCTGGGCGGTAAGGAATGCCCCCTCTCACAGTACAGCACTATGGACTCTACTGTCAGAAGGGGCGTTCCTCACAGACTGTCAGAAACGCCCTTCTGACACTGAAGAGCTACAGTAACTGCGCCAATAGCTCTTCAGCGGGGACACATAACGGGAAAGCCGATAGTACGCCGAAATCAGCGCACTGTCGGCTTTGTAGCGGTGCATTACACTGCATGTACCTGTGGACGTGAAAGGCGCTCTTTAATATGTATAGGTTTCTATTCGGGGGTTTACCAAATGGACTCCCCGAATGCACATGTGAACCAGGCCTAAGACTAAGTACATGAGTGTTACCTAAGTACATGAGTGTAAGGGAGCGTTCACACTACTGTCAGTGTCCAACAGGTAGTGTCCGCTGCTAATGTCCATTCAAAATCTTGCGCGGACATTAGCATCGGACACTAGCTGTGTCCGTGACATTTTGCATCGATTTAAATGGACGTCGGGTGCGTTCTTTTACTGTCCGTTCCCAAAGATGTCCGACTTTTCAAGCGGACAGAAAAACCTACATGTCAGGTTTTGCTGTCTGCTTGAAAAGTCGGACATCATTGGGAACGGACACTTAAGGACAGACACGGACAGTAAAAGAACGCACCCGATGTCCATTTAAATCAATGCAAAATGTCACGGACACAGCTAGTGTCCGATGCTAATGTCCGCACAAGATTTTGAACGGACGTTAGCAGCGGACACTACCTGTTGGACACTGACAGTAGTGTGAACGCCCCCTTAGCTATTATAGGCTGGAGTGTATTCTCAAAGAATTGTCAAACATTTTATAAGATAATGTCACACCTCTTATACCTGCCTTGATGAACTCTTCCTTATACTGCCAGGCACATGCACAGTGATGGAAGGTAGAAGAACAGAGAAGTTGGATAAGGAGAGAATATGCCTGAGGCCGTACAGAGTAGCAGTGTCATCGAGGTCTTCTACATTACCTTACACATCAGTACTTGCTCAGTCTGGTGACATGATCTTTAATGGATCCCTATAACTGATATCCTTACGTATGCAAAAAGGGGAGAGGGTTCAAAATGGCCCTAAGGGCCCAGGAAAGATGTAGGACGAAGCCCCCACCCGAGAAATACCAATAGCACTAAATCAAGTATTAGCGAAAGCTTCCACTCAAAGTAGCAAAGGAAACCAGCACAAGTATCAGCAGGAGCGTCCACCTGGAATGGGAACCAGAAGTGGCAGCGACTGGAGCGCGGCGTGGGATTATATAGGGAGCGGGCACTGTGAGGTCATAATTACATGACATCACCACCAGCTGGGGGCCATGTCACAATAGTTGCCCCCCCCCTCCGACTGCTTACATAACTGCAGAGGCCCCACCCTTTATTATGACATCACAGTGATGACATCATGAGTGTGCCATCTGACATTTTATTTACAACTCAACATTCCATGTACAAAAACACAATAGATTATTGCACGAGTAATGGAAATGGAGCCGGGGTATAGGGTGTAGGGCAAATAGTAAGACCCGAAATAACGCAACACGCAAAAAATACTGAGAAAGTGTGTGCAAAACATCATGAAAATTATCGATGAGATATTCACACGGCATAAAGTGTAACACAATCATATAGAGTAATATATAATAACATCACAGTGCAGGATACAGACAATACATTACAATGTATACACACAGTGCAGATACAGACAATATATTACAATGTATATACACAGTGCAGGATACAGATAATATATTGTATTGTATATACACAGTGCAGGATACAGACAATACATTTTATTATACATACACAGTGCATGATACAGACAATAGGTTATACTGGGGGCCAGGGACAGTTGTGTGTGTGTGTATATATATATATTTGGATGTTTGTTCCTCAATCACGCAAAACCCGCTCGACCGATTTGGCTGAAAGTTTCCACAAACATAGTTAATACACCTGATTGCGCAATAGACTACTTTTCGTCACAATAGCGCACATACGTTTGTGCCAGGACCCCCACAAAACCCAAACTCACACCACCATCTCTGCAATCTCACACACTTTGGACCATAGCAAGCCACAAAATTCATATTGCCCTCTACAGCTTAGCCCCTAACCCCACACAATAACATATACATATACTTTACCACTTTGCCCCTCACCTTAACGATACTCCAGGAGGCTCTCTTTAACGCTCCGGAGCAGCCATGTTTGCCAACCCCCACCGCTCTGACAATCCGCGACACCCCCCACCCATCTCAATACCCCTAGGCGGTCTAATAAATGCAAAAACAAAAAAAAATGAAAAAAAAAGAAATAAATAAAAAGTATTACAAATTCAAATCCCCCTCCTTTCCCTAGAACACATATAAAAGTAGTTAAATACTGTGAAACACATACATGTTAGGTATCGGCAAACATACTGAAAAGTCCAAAACCGCTGTTTTTTCACTATTTACATTATCATACAAATATCAATCAAAAGTTATCAATCCAATAGCATTTCCCGAAAATGCAACAACTACAAACTACACCCGGCCCCGCAAAAAAAGACATCCACCGACACAGACAAATTATATTAACTTCAAATACCTCTGTCCCAAAGTCACTATGTACAGTTTATACCAACACCGTATAGCAGCTCAAATACAAATTACATTCAACACAAAAGTCTCACGTATTCTCAGAATTACAGCAAAAACAAGATACAAAGTTACATTTCATATCCCATACCTTATACACAGTACGAAAACCTTACCCGCGCCTGTATATACCCACTTCTACAATCACCGCAGACGAAGTCACGGGTACCAGCTAGTATGTATATATATATATATATATATATATATACACACAGTGTTGGCCAATCCTTGTTTTTATTTCTGTTTCACTACATGGAATGAAAGTGTGGTATTGCTGAGTCCCTTTGATGGGTTCTCCTTCCTGTAACCGATGTTTTACAGTGTTGGCCAAAAGTATTGGCACCCCTGCAATTCTGTCAGATAATACTCAGTTTCTTCCAGAAAATGATTGCAATCACAAACTCTTTGGTATTAATATCTTCATTTATTTTGCTTGCAATTAAAAAACACAAAAGCGAATGAAAAAAAAGTCAAATCATTGATCATTTTACACAAAACTCCAAAAATGGGCCGGACAAAAGTATTGGCCCCCTCAGCCTAATACTTGGTAGCACAACGTTTAGACAAAATAACTGCGAACAACCGCTTCTGGTAACCATCAATGAGTTTCTTACAAGGCTCTGCTGGAATTTTAGACCATTCTTCTTTGGCAAACTGCTCCAGGTCCCTGAGATGTGAAGGGGGCCTTCTCCAAACTGCCATTTTGAGATCTCTCCCCCACAGGTGTTCTATGGGATTCAGGTCTGGCCACTTTAGAAGTCTCCAGTGCTTTCTCTCAAACCATTTTCTAGTGCTGACCTGAAGTGTGTTTTGGGTCATTGTCCTGCTGGAAGACCCATGACCTCTGAGGGAGACCCAGCTTTCTCACACTGGGCCCTACATTATGCTGCAAAATTTGTTGGTAGTCTTCAGACTTCATAATGCCATGCACACGGTCAAGCATTCCAGTGCCAGAGGCAGCAAAGCAACCCCAAAACATCAGGGAACCTCCGCCATGTTTGACTATAGGGACCGTGTTCTTTTCTTTGAAGGCCTCTTTTTTCCCCTGTAAACTCTATGTTGATACCTTTTCCCAAAAAGCTCTACTTTTGTCTCATCTGACCAGAGAACATTCTTCCAAAACGTTTTTGACTTTCTCAGGTAAGTTCTGGCAAACTCCAGCCTGGCTTTTTTATGTCTCTGGGTAAGAAGTGGGGTCTTCCTGGGTATCCTACCATACAGTCCCTTTTCATTCAGGCGCCGATGGATAGTATGGGTTGAGACTGTTGTACCCTCGGACTGCAGGGCAGCTTGAACTTGTTTGGATGTTAGTCGAGGTTCTGTATCCACCATCCGCACAATCCTGCGTTGAATCTGACAGAATTGCAGGGGTGCCAATACTTTTGGCCAACACTGTGTTGCTAGTACCCGCGACTTCGTCCACGGAACCCTGACCCCCTGCGTGACCCACCTGTAGCGCCACGCAGGCTTCTTCCTTTGCCTTGTGTCCACAGCGGCTCACTTTTGCTCATCTCCCCCCTGGCGCCCGCCAACCTCTTTTTTTTTCCTACCCACTCCCTCATGTGCTCACTTCTTTCTCCTACCCCCTGCCCCTTTTCCCCCCTAGCCTCGTATCCCCTTCAACCCCAACCCCATGCCCCCTTCCCCCATGTTACCTACCCCGTGCCCCCTTTTTCCCACCACCCCATGCCCCCTTCCCTGTCTTACCTACCCAGTGACCCCTTCCCCCCCCCAGACCCCGTGTCACCTTTCCACCCACCAACCTGTGCCCACGGCCTCACCAAACCCCGGGCTCTCCGTGCACCGATGTTACAGGGGTGCCTATGAGGGCCCCCCTCCCGCGGCAAGCCATGCGCCCCCATTCCATCTGTGGGCGCTGTGGCGGCCCTGTCCCCGTCCCCCTTCCAGGGGGCCCCAGGTGTACCTGCCCAGGCCCCCCCATTCCCGCGTCCCCCACTGGATCGGCAACCTCCTCACTCCCAACACCCCACCCTTCTTCCTTCGCAACGTCCCCTAACTCGCCTGTCATCACAACCCTTCTCCTGCGGCCGAATGACACTGTAGATAGCCCTGAGCAGACATCGGCAACATCCCCGATGGACATGCAGAGTCCAGAGGCCGCAGCCGCCACGAGACAGCAGGCCGAACCGGTGTTCCAGACTGCGGCACAGGCGACCCCCTGTCCGGGAGCGGCAGAGCACTGCGGTCCTGTGGTAAGCCCACACAGGCGAGGCAGCGTATGCACTTCTCACTGCCCCAGAGTACGGGCGCTGGTTCAGGACGCTCTGGACCTCTGAGAGCCGCCATGTTCTTGTGGACGCAGGCCGGCCGAAAGCTCCGCCCACATAGAGAAGCGGCACCCATCCAGGTGAGCTGCTGATGGGGCTGGGATGACATCATCCCAGGTCCTACAGCGTCCCAGGTCCTGCAGCGAATTCAAAAGTGAAAAGCATCGGTCACGGGAGTGAATTGCAGTGGTGTACGGGAATTCCATGTAGCCTATCGTTCAATCCGGGACCCAAGGTATGTATGTGCGCAATTTCAGCCAAATCCGTTTGCCCGTCTAGGTGTCATTGCGTCCCCTTTCCAACCCCCCTTCCCCCGACCCCTTTGCACCCACCCCCTGACCCCAGCCTCGGCCTCCTCCCCTGCCTGGGGTTAGGAGCTAGGCCCGAGAGGGCAATAGGGAGTTTGTGGCTTGCTATGCTAAAAAGTGTGTGGGATTGCAGAGCTGGTGGTATGAGTTGTGGTTTTGTGGGGGTCCTGGCAAAAACATATGTCTGCGATTGTGACGAAAAGTAGCCTATCGTTCAATCCTGCCTAGGAACTATGTTTGTTGAAAACTTGAGCCAAATCGGTTGAGCGTTTTTTGTGTGATTGAGGAACAAACATCTAAACATCCAAACACACAAAGGATATATATATTGTGGGGAACCGTTCAGGTAGATGCTCGGTAGCAGTGCAGGAAACAGGGACACAGACACAGGGTTGCACAAAAGTTCAGGCTTTATTCATTTGCAGTGCAATAATTGCCTTTGCAAAGGCACAAATAAACAAAACAAAACCTTCTACGTTAGGTTCACACTACCGCCCGGAGTCCATTCTGAGCTTTCCGTCTTCTGCATGCAGAAGACAGAAAGCTGTCAGACTGGGTCCGGCCGTGAGGGCCGGTGAGCGTTTTATGCTCTCCGCCGCGAAACCGTTTTTTTTAAACCGGACACAGAGTACTGCATATCCGACTCTGTGTCAGATTTAAAAAAAAAACGGTTTTGCGGCGGAGAGCATAAAACACTCACCGGCGCTCACGGCTGGACATCTTTTAAACCCATTCAAATTAATGGGTTTGAAAGAGTCTTGCAGGTTTCCGTCTCCTGCTCAGTTTTGTGCAGGAAATGGAAACCTGCATGAACGGAGACCAGGTGCAGATGTGAACGAGCCCTTAGCTGAGAACTAAACTAAACACAAGCAAACTTTTCCCTGTCTATACAGAAGCCCGGCTACCAGACTTCCACCTTGGCAACAACAGTGGGTGGCACAGTACCTGCTTTGTATGTTTGGTCTTTGTATGTTTGGTGCCACACTGCTAGTCTTCACACACAGACTGTATCAGGCCTTGATTACCCAGCTGACCTCCCTGGTGTGGGCCTTTACCAAACACCCTTTAGGTGCCTGGCTGGAATGTGCCTGTCTTCCCAGACCACACCCTTCACTCTCTCACATACCCCCCCCCCCCCCTCAGTTCTGACCCCTCGGGGCGAACTCCAGACAACAAACAATAAGCCTGGGACAAGGCATCTGCATTGCCTTGCAGCTTCCAGCTCTGTGCTCCACTGTGAACTTAAAGTTCTGGAGTGACAAGAACCACCTACTCACCCTGGCATTCTTGTCCTTGGTCCTGCTCATCCAAGTGAAGGGCAAGTGGTCAGTCACTAAACGGAACTGCCTCCCTAGCAAGTTGTACCTCAGGGCCTCTAATGCCCATTTTATGGCCAGACACTCTCACTCTGCTATGCTGTAGTTCTGTTCTGCTGGCGTGAGTTTCCTGCTCAGGTAGGTGACTGGATGCTCTTCTCCATTCACCTCCAGAGACAGGACAGCTCCCAGCCCTACATCTGATGCATCCATCTGGACCACAAACTCTCTGCTGAAGTTGGGCGTAATGAGGACAGGAGATCCACAGAGTCACTTTCGGCCTGGTCATTCCACTGCACCATAACGGATCTTTTACCCTTTAGAAGGTCAGTCAGGGGAGCCGATACCGTGGCAAAGTTGGGTATAAACCGCCTGTAATACCCAAGAATGACTGAACTTGTTTGGTGCTCAGAGGCCGAGGCCATTCCTGGATTGCGTCGACCTTATTGACCTGGGGTTTGATTATGCCACGGCCGATCACATACCCCAAATAGCGTGTCTCCTCCATCCCCAAAGCACACTTCTTGGGGTTGGCAGTCAGGCCAGCTGCTCTCAAAGAATCCACTACAGCTTGTACCTTGGACAAATGACTCTCTCAGTCATTGCTGAATATGATGTCATCCAGATATGCTGAGGCGTATTATCTATGTGGCTTTAACACTATGTCCATTAACCATTGGAATGTAGCTGGGGCCCCATGGAGCCCGAACGGTAACACAACATAATGAAAAAGTCCCTCAGGGGTGATAAAGGAAGTCTTTTCTTTGGCGCTATCTGTAGTGAGATCAAGCGTAGAGAAGTACCGGGCCCTTCCCAGTCTTTCAATAAGTTCGTCTACCCGAGGCATGGGGTAGGCATCAAACCTAGACACCTCGTTTAGTTTCCTGTAGTCATTGCAGAAATGCAATGTCCCATCTGGTTTGGGTACTAGAACAATGGGAATGGCCCATTCACTTTTGGACTGCTCAATGACTCCTAATTTTAACATTTTGTTTACACCCCCTGAAATGGCTTGTCGGTGAGCCTTGAGGACCCGGTACGGCCTCATCCGTACTTTCACATGGGGCTCAGTAACAATATCATGCTTGATTAGAGATGTATTCCCGGGTTGCTCAGAGAACACATCTGTATTCCTAGCTGCAAACTCTCTGCACTCTTATTGCTGGCTTTTTGTGAGGGTCTCTAATATTCCTACCCCTGCCACTACCTCTGTAGTCCCAACTACAGCCTGTGGGGATTTCACAGGAGACAGTTTAGCTGGAGTCCTTTCTGTAAGCAGACTCTCCTGGTTCCCTGTAAGCAGGCTCTCTCTGTCTTTCCATGCCTTTAGCAAGTTTACATGATAAATCTGCTCAGGTTTTCTCCTACCTGGCTGACGAACCTTGTAGTTCACTTCCCCTATCTTTTCTCATACCTCATAGGGACCCTGCCATTTGGCAAGAAACTTACTCTCCGCTGTGGGAATGAGTACAAGTACTCAGTCACCGTGTTTAAAGGTCCTTACCCTCGCCGACCTATTGTAAACATGGCTTTGAGCCTTCTGGGCCTCCTGCAGATGCTCTCTAACTATGGGCATAATTGTCACTATCCTATCCTGCATACCAGCAATATGTTCACTGGTCGAAATAGGCTTGCTGGGGCTCAGTAACTAAGAAAGGTGCCAACACTCCTAGTCCTCACACACAGACTATATTAGGCCTTGATTACCCAGCTGACCTCCCTGGTGTGGGTCTTTACGAAACACCCTGTAGGTGCCTGCCTGGAATATTGTGATCTTCCCAGACCACACCCTTCACTCTCTCTCTCAAAAAAAAAAAAAAAAAAAATATATATATATATATATATATATATATATATATATATATATATATATATAAAAATATATATATATATATATATATATATATATATATATATATATATATGTATATATATACACACAGTACAGTGATATACTGGGGCCGGGGACAGTTTTGTATATGTATATATCAGGAATCTTCAAAGGAGCAATAGAAACCCTGCTGAAAGGAAAAGCCTGCAGAACCTTCTACGCCATCAGAAGACAGCTGTGCCACCTCAAACCACCAGTGAGGATCTGGCTGAAGATATTTGACGCAGTTATCACTCCAATCCTTCTCTATGGCAGTGAGGCTTGGGGCCCAGCCACCTGCCCAGACCAGTCAAAGTGGGATTTGGGATTCCAAAAGAACAGAGACCTTCCACCTAGAGTTCTGCAAGTACCTCCTCCATGTCCATCGCAGCACCTCCAACATGGGATGCCGGGCAGAGCTAGGCAGGCTCCCCCTATGGCTCACCATGCAGAAGAGGGCTCTATCATTCTGGACACACATACAGGGCGGCAACTCCGGCTCTTACTACCACCAAGCCTGGCTGAGCCACAGAGCCCTGTGCAAACCCGACACCCCCCAAGCAAGCATTAGCCGTCTGCCAAACCAAAACCCCCAACATGCCCTGAACAAGGCTCAAATAAAAGGGGCCATTGAGAGCGACAAAGATCGGTACATTGAGGAATGGAGAAGAGCAATAAATAACTCCAAGAAACTCATCGTGTACCAGTCACTGTAAAGGGACTACACCATGGCCACCTACCTGGATAAATACCCCACCCCAAAACACAGACAGACCCTGAGCCAGTACAGACTCAGCGCCCACAGCCTGGAGATGGAGACAGGACGACACAGGCAGATGTACAAGCCACGGGAGAACAGAATGTGCCAGCACTGTGACCAGAGGGCCTAGAAGACGAGACCCACTTCCTGCTACTCTGCACCAAATACTCAGCTGTGAGGGCCGTCTACTACCAAAGACTCTCTGCCCACAACCCAGACTTCATATCTGCAGACGAGAAGAGGAAACTCTACATCCTATGGACTGTGGAGATCGCTGCCCAATACGTGTCCAGCTGTCACCAAATGAGGGGAAGATGAAACCCATGGACTGTTATACCCCTAATCACCCATTCACCCACGGACATTTCTACCCCCCCCCCCCCCATATCCCAACACCCTACACACCATACCAACCATTCCCTCTGGGAAGGGGACACGGGGCTAGCGGGGAAAAGGGGCACGGGGTAGGAGAAAGAAGCGAGCACATGAGGGAGTGGGTAGGAAAAAAGGGGGTTGGCAGGCGCCAGGGGGGAGATGAGGAAAAGGGAGCCGCTGTGGATACAAGGCAAAGGAAGAAGCCTGCACGGCGCTACAGGTGGGTCGTGCAGGGGGTCAGGGTTCCGCGGACGAAGTCGCGGGTACTGCTAAGATATATGTGTATATATATATATATATATATATATATATATATATATATATATATAGTGAGCAGGGGCTGAGCAGTGAATATCATTATATGGCCAGTAGAAGATATAAAGGATTATGAGTTGATATCAGAGGTATATAAATGCAAATATATAGGGTAATAGGTCAGAGCAGGTGATGTCATCAGGGGTTATAATCAAAGAAACTTTATTGGCACGTCCAAATAGATATTTGGCATTGCCAAAGCAAGTAAAGTGGGGGAGACGAGTTGGGGGGGGGGGGGAGAATGGTGGGTATGGGGGGGGCGTGGTGGTTGATTTGGTGTATAATAGCCTTTGGGGTCTCATCTTCCTCTTAGTTGGTGGTAGCTGGACACATATTGAGCAGCAACCTTTACAGTCGACTCCTCTTCTCCCAGTAGGGTATAGAGTTTCCTCTTCTCATCCAATCAAATTAAAACAAGTCAGAAAAGCTTTATTGGTGCCTGAGGGAATGGTTGGTATGGCATGGGGGGGGAGGGGTTGGGTTGAGATGTGTGGGGGTGGATGTCAATATTTTTTAGTCTGTGTATGAAGTCTGGATCGTTTGGTTTGGATCCAAAGGCTGAGGCGTCCAGCCCTTGGATATTCCAGCTACTGATAGTCAGTGATGTCATTTTTTGGTGGATATACCTTGCAATGAGCTGTCCTGCAGAGGACGGACTGGATTCCTGACTGGTGGCCATGCTGTGGATGTTGAGTACAGTCGGGATCAGTGTGAGTGCTGAGCATGGTCTCTATCATCTCTATGTCTGCGCTCTGCATTGCTCTGGCTGGCACAGGTGGCTTCCGCCATGGTTTATGGACATATCCATTTCCAGTTTGTTGGGGGAGATGCAGTGTTGGAGGTATTTTCAAGCCAGGCAACTTCTCCATGGGTTTTTGTCTTGTATGTTGAGGGGGAATATGGTGTTTGGGGCTTTTTCCTGACAGGTGACTTCTCCACGGGTTTTTGTCTTGTATGGGGTGTGGGCCGTGGGTCTCTGTTGAGCACTATGTCTTTAAGTTCTTTGGCCAGAAGACTGACTCCTTGTTTGTTGAGGTGTTTATCGTCATATAGGTGATACTGGTTTATGGAGGAGTGTTGTGCCAGGGTGATGTCTGGTGTTAATCTGATTTTGATTGCCAACTCTGTGTTGATCTCCCTGATGATGTCTTCAGAGATGTCTTTTTTTCGTGGGAGCAGAGATGACAGGATGATACTACAGCCCAGGAATTGTTGTTGCGCTTTCTCTGCTAGCTGGGTTAGCTGTCCCGCTATCTGTTGGTGTTGGTCCTGGACCTGGAGGTTTTTTGTCCCTGTGTGTATGATGATGTGTTTGGGTTTGGTGAAAAATGGGTTGTTGATGACGGCGGTTGTTTTTTTGATTGTTAGACAGCGGATTTTGTGGACTCTTTTCCCTGGAAAGAGTCTACTTGTGTCCAGGTATTTGCCATTGGAGTCTGTGATCAGGACAGTGTCTGGGCCCGATGACTTCGTAGTCATGTCCTGTCTGCTGTTCGGCTGGGTTGTTGGGGTTCGCTCTGGTTCGGTTCTTGGGGTGGGAGGCAGCTCTGGCCTCCCTTGTGTTGTTTTTCCTTCTACTTTATTGGTATCCTGTCTGTTGTCTGTCCTTTTGTTCTCACCCCCCTTATTCTCTGACTCTCTCTCTTGGGTGAGGTGTTGTATCTGAGATTTCATGTCAGCTATTGCTCTCCACAATTCTGCATTTTCTTGGCATAGTTTATGAAAATTGCATTCTAGTTTCTGCAGGGCTTCACATTTCAGTCTGGTCGGCTCAACAGGTGATGTCATCAGGGGGTATATACATATCATATGGAGTAATAAGGAGGTCAGGAGTAGGTGATGTCATCAGGGGGGTATATACATATCATATGGAATAATACGGAGGTCAGGAGCAGATTATGTCATCAGGGGGTATAAACTTATCATATGGAGTAATACGGAGGTCAGGAGCAGGTGATGTCATCAGGGGGGTATAAACTTATCATATGGAGTAATACGGAGGTCAGGAGCAGGTGATGTCATCAGGGGGGTAAAAACTTATCATATGGAGTAATACGGAGGTCAGGAGCAGGTGATGTCATCAGGGGGTACATACATATCATATGGAGTAATAAGGAGGTCAGGAGTAGGTGATGTCATCAGGGGGTATATACATATCATATCATATGGAGTAATACAGAGGTCAGGAGCAGGTGATGTCATCAGGGGGGTATATACATATCATATGGAATAATACGGAGGTCAGGAGCAGATTATGTCATCAGGGGGGTATAAACTTATCATATGGAGTAATACGGAGGTCAGGAGCAGGTGATGTCATCAGGGGGGTATAAACTTATCATATGGAGTAATACGGAGGTCAGGAGCAGGTGATGTCATCAGGGGGTACATACATATCATATGGAGTAATACAGAGGTCAGGAGCAGGTGATGACATCAGGGGGTACATACATATCATATGGAGTAATACAGAGGTCAGGAGCAGGTGATGACATCAGGGTGTATATACATATCATATGGGTGTATATACATAAGGGCGGGGTGTTGTTCATCTTTTGATAGTCCACCTCAAACAGCGGTGGGGGTTGGGGGATGCTAGCGGTAACATTACAATAAATACAATGCAGTAATATTTTGTGCAGTAATACTCACAGGAGATGTCTTCCCATATTTCCTGTCTCTTCCCTATGGACCGCCATGACCACTTCTTCCAGCTGTGACATGAATCTGTAAAGTTTGAAACACAGAAATCTTTGACTCCTCACTTCTCCACGCTCCCAACCCCATAGACATTGCGGGAAAAAAAAACTTTGCTGAAAATATGTGTTTTTGAAAAATTTTAGCTACGGAAACACAAGAGTTTTCCCAATAGATTTTGGCTAAGGCCCCACAGGACGTCCCTTACAAAAAAGCACTGTGGAAGAAAAACGCGACAGCATCACATTGCGGTTCACAGAGGTTTCCTCTGCAGACTTTATGTTTCAATAATACCTATGCTATGAGGAAAACGCTGGCATTTCCGTAGGTATAATTGACATGCTGTGATTTCCAAAACTGCGCCGATTTTGGAAATCATGGCGTGTCTGCATCGTGGTTTTTAACACAAAGTGGGTTTGGTATTTGCTAGAATACCTGTAAAACACCACAATTTTGCCCGTGGCAGAACAAATTGCAGCGTAGGGCCCCGGCCTTAAAGGGGCTCTATCAGCAAAATCAGGCTAATAGAGCCCCATATATGCGTGAATAGCCTTTAAAAAAGCTATTCAGGCACCGTAAATCTTATATTAACCCCCGGTCCCGTTTTTAAATAAAAGGATAAAAACATATATGCAAAACTTACCTGAACGTGCACCATGGGCGGGGATAAACGATGCGACGTCAGCTTCGGGCACGCCAGCCTCTTCTGTCTTCTTGGAGTAATGCCCTCTTGCTCCGTGTCTTCTTCCGGCTTCTTCTCTTCAAATCCCGCGCCTGCGTAGTAGCGCTTCCCTCCGAATCGCTATTGCGCAGGCTCAGTCCCCGTAGACGTACGCGACAGTACTGCGCATGCGCAGTACAATCGCAAACTGCCATTAAGTGAAATGGCAAGTGAGCCTGCGCAGTAGCAATTAGGAGGGAAGCGCTACTACGCAGGCGCGGGATTTCACGAGAAGAAGCCAGAAGAAGACATGGAGCAAGAGGGCATTACTACAAGAAGACAGAAGAGGCAGGCGTGCCCGAAGCTGACGTCACATCGTGCACCCCCGCGCAGGGTGCACGTTCAGGTAAGTTTTGCATATATATTTTTATCCTTTTATTTAAAAACGGGACCGTGGGTTAATATAACATTAGCGGTGCCCGAATAGCCTTTTTAAAGGCTATTCACGCATATGTGGGGCTCTATTAGCATAATTTTGCTGATAGAGCCCCTTTAATAAGGTAAGAAAAACACAGAGAAATATTTAATTTCAACTAATCTTCCATTTTTCTGTTATGTTTTTTTTAGCTGCAGCTTGACATTCCCTGGTTATGAGGCCGCCACAGCAATGCCATATACAATACAATCACGTTATGCCCTCACTTGCCCTTAAGAAAGATGGCGCTCGGGCGCTTCCTTGTAGCGGAAGTGATGCCTTCGTTACCGGGGCGTGGCTTTCGTGGCAGACTGGAGCTATGTTGTGCGAAAGCTAGAGTGGCGAGTAGAGCGCGGAGGCAGAGAAGGAGCCGAGTGTCCTGTGTACAGCGCCGCCGAGTACTGCTGTGCGGACTAGTGAGGAGAGCAGGTAATGGCGGGGCCGTCACCTCCCGTTATGTTGGGGCTGGGTTCCTCCTTATGTCCTCAGTGTGTGTTGTGCAGGTGTCGGCGGACGCGTATGATATAATAAGATAATATACCGTATACGTGTAGTACTGTGTGCACAGGCACTGACCAGCGCTGTACGGCAGGAAGCTCCGCCCCCCGTCTCCATGGAGACCTGATGCGTCCTCACCGCACAGCATTGATTGACAGCTGTCATGTGTGTACAGTACCTTACAGTAACCTGTAATTCTACAGCAGCCTCACTGATCTATTACAGCAGGGGGCAGCACTGAGTGTGTTCACATAGTGACTAGATCAGCTGCGGCATTACACAGTGTGTCATGGATACTAGTGTGTACGCTTACATGTGACCAATGAGTGGCCCTGGTAACTCCCTTCCATCTTGTCATCCGTGTTTTCTGCTTGACATTAATCATGTGTGGAAATGTCAGTCCGATGATGAATGACATTAATGAAGGGGGTGATGATGATGATGATGACAATCTGGGGACGATTGGACAGAACCAGCACTGTCTTACAATAGTCCTTCAAGCTGTAACGTCAGACATGTCTCGCTATACCTGGGTTATGTTTTCTACTAAACAACTCCTAGCACTTGGATACCCGTGGACACTTACCTCTATAGCCATTCCTAACATTATGGTAGCCAAGAAATCCACTATGGCAAGTGGGCGGTCCTAGTTCTGTCCGCTGCTCCTGCTTCTACTCCTGATCCTTGCCCATTGACTCCCTCTTCACCCTGATTCCGAGCACCAGCCTTTGCAAATGTCTCTGGTATTGCCAATAATAATTCTGCAGAGGCAGCGATCACTCTTGGCCTCATGTTGGCGCGGTATACTTCCTGCTGTGGGCAACAGCCTCAGAATGCTCAGTAGAACTACTGCCAACATGTGGGTGTGCGCCGGACCAGCGATTCCTGCACAAGATTTATCTGAATACCAGAGATGTTGGAAAAAGCTGGTGCAGTCAGTCAGGGTGGGGGGTATTGGGAAAGGCTTATCAGCTTAATCCAGAGCACTTGATGGGATCAGGATTGCCTTGGGTGCACTTATTACCTAATATGCATAGTGAATTAAGGTGGCTAGTAACAGCCACACAGGTATGTACACTAGTCGTCATACATTCACACATGTGTGTGTCAAATCTATTAAAGCTGAGGCTACATATTGAGCTGAAAGCCAGGAGGGGATTTATCTGCAGGGAGATGTAACGGAGCCTTCTTTATATTTCCCATAGCTTTTTAAGCCACTTCTGGCTTTGGGATAAAGAAGTCACTGGAGTCCCATCCGCTATGCACAGACTGTAAAATGCTCAAAATCAGCACCAAATTCCACCCTGATTGTTTTCAATGGGAGGTGGAGACCAAAGCAGGACACTTTAAGTGGGACTTTCACCCACTTCTTCCAAGTCCAGCTTCTACATCATTTCATAGCTGGTAGGGGCTCCCAATTTTTAGACCCCCAGCAATCTGACACAAATGACATAATCTTTATCTATTACGTGCTCTTTATAGTACAGTGAATCTGCCCCATTACATTGTCGGTTTTATTGTAGACAATTTTACAAATTAGCACTTTGCAGTATGATGTGTTTTACAATTCATTCCATGTAAATGGAACCTGTCACCTGCAGTCAGCGGACATCATGTCATCGAGCTGAGCAGTTCGTTAGAGTTTTGTGGAAGATTTAGTATAGCTAAGTAATGTGTTTCCTTAATTTCTTGCTCATTTTGGAGTTAGGAGTCCAGTGGGCGGTCCTTCTTATTGATTGACAACCTTCCCTGTACAAGTGTACCTGAATGTATTGATTTATTGTTTAATTGTCTGTATTCTGGTGGTAACAGCCACACCATATAAACCATATAGCTCTATGGTGCTTTCATTCTTTTTAGTAGAACCAGATATGTTACATCTGGATATGGATCCTTAAACACAGGCACAATACCCCCAGTGTGAATGAAGGCTGATGCAGTTAGATGAATTTTGTCCTTCATTTATAGCAAGGGTAGGGAACCTTTGGCTCTCCAGTTGCTGTGAAACTACAACTCCCAGCATGCTCCATTCACTTCCATGGGAGTTCCAAGAACAGCAGAGCAAGTATACATGCTGGGAGTTGTAGTTTTGCAACAGCTGGAGAGCCGTACGTTCCCTACCCCTGATTTATAGGATTAGGATGTGACCCGAAGCCTCACTGCTAAAGACCCCTTTTCATGTATACAATCTAATACATTTACTGCATGTTAATTCTTACTTTCATCTCCAGGTTGTAAGCCTATACAGCATAATGGATCGATATGGAAATCTATCTGATGATGGCGAAGTGGATCACTCCTTTTTTGACAGTGATAGCGAGGAAACGAAACGTGAAAGTTTCAGTACATCAGGTCCCAGCATGTCTGAACACAAGCAAAATAAACATGATTCTGAATCTGAGGACAGTGAAAGAGTAGATGAACCGAAACAAGGGCCAAGTAATGGAGAGACTGAAGATCTCTCCAAGGAAGCCAAACAGAAGTCTCCAGAGCTGGTGTTGTCAGCGGACACCAAAAGACCCAGCAGTGCTGTCAAATCTGGTAGGAGTTCTGGACAAAGCTTGAGAATAGAAGCCACAATTCCCACAGGAATCCCCCAGATAAGACGAGACTTTGAGGATAATTACTACCCCGATGAAGATGACAGTAGTGAGGAGGAGAGTCGCAGCTCCAGAGCAAGACCTGCAAAGCAAACGAACATTGGGAAGAAGAGCACAGGAAAGTACAGCAGAGACTTTCCTTCTTCCATCTCCAGCTCCGATACAGAGTTTTCCGATGCGACATCAGACGATCACACCTCAAAATCCTATCAGTCATCAAAAGATAAAGCTCCTTTCTCTGTGCGTTCTCCTGAGCGCAGGTTATTTAGACCCTCCGTCAGAGACCTCAGGGACTATGCTGATGAGTCAGAGGACACCGTCACTGATGTGACCCCACTGTCCACCCCTGACATCAGCCCCATACAGTCATTCGATATAGCGGCTACCAGCGAAGCACTAAAAGCTAAAGTAAAGCGGCAAGAGAACGTCAGACAGGAGTCGTGCGGTAATTCCGTTTCTATTACTTTTCCACACTTTCGTTTCTAAATTTAATGCTATGGATGTGACATATCACTAGATATATATTACATCAGAAGAATTGTCTTGTAACTGGAAGTGATTTAAAATGTGGGAGTAAGAAATATAAATATAAGGGTTATATATTCACCTCGCTTGTTTAGTGAGTCCACCACATGCTTTTTTTTCAGAACCAGAGCTTGATGGCAAATCTGACCCGAAAGCTTTACAGGACGCCATGGACCTGAACCAGCTTCTGAAAGGTAAGCATGCTTCTACAGTCTTTATTAGTTTGCTCCACCCATTTGACTGCCATGTGGTGAAATGCAAGTTCCTGGCATCATTTTAAAGGGAACCTGTTAGGGCTATTTGGGTTTCAAAAACAGGTCTTTATGGACTGGGGTTTTAGTATCGCAAATAGCTCTGATGTAAAGCTATCAATATCAGGGAAAACTCCCCAAAAACCCTGTGTACTTACCTAGTGTCTGCAGCATTTGCTCAGTGGTACAGTGAGTGTGTGCACCTTGGCTTCAATTCATATGGGAGACACATCGGTTCCATGCGCAGTAAAGCCAAGGTATGTGTCACCGATCCACCGTGCAGTCTGCGTGAGCATCACAGTTCGGGCTAGTTCACACGGGGATTCCACGTGTGTACATTCCGTTGCGGCTTTCCGCTCCAGATTAGGCCCAAATGAATGGGCCTAGTCCGGAGGATGCTGCTGCGAGGCGGACGCCGCGGCTGAATAAGCTTTGGAATCGGCCTGAAGAAAGGGCAGCTCGCTTCTTTTTTCCGCTAGCGGAATAAAAGTACACTAGTGGTCTACATAAACCTCTCTTGTGAGGGGGCTGATTTTGAGGAGGATTCCACGTCAAAATTCGCCCCATCTTGCCCCATGTGAACTAACCCAACCTCTGCTGTGAGTGATGGGGAGAGGATAGGTCATTTATACATGATGCTCTTCATTTGATGAATTTGTGTGGCTTATTGCTCTCTGGTTTAGCTGTGGTTATTCCTAGATGAGTTCTCTTTACTGTAGTACCTACAGTTCATTGGCGCAGATCTAGAAGATTATAAATTCCATAAACTAAGTGAGCTCTTCTGTACGACCCATATTGCTACCAAAGTTGTCTATGGAGGTTGCACAGCTGGGTGCTGGGTTATAGTTACCTGTATGTGGTGACTGTGGTGAAAATGCTTGCATTGAAAGAGGACCTTTCATCAGATTGGGCACAGGCAGTTTTATATACTGCTGGAAAGCTGACAGTGTGCTGAATTCAGCGCACTATCGGCTTTCCCGATCTGTGCCCGGTGTAAGGCGCTATCGGTCCCGATACCGTAGCTCTTTACAGTAAGAAGGGCATTTCTGACACTTAGCCAGGGACTCCCTTCTGCCCAGCGGCGCCTATCGCGCTGTACATTGAGTGCGGGGAGGAACTCCCCCTCCCCTCCAGATAATACTCGTCTATGGACGAGCTGTGTGAACAGAGGGAGGGGGCGTTCCTCTCCGCTCCACAGTACAGCGCGATAGGCGCCGCTGGGCAGAAGGGCGTCCCTGGCTAACTGTAAGAAACACCCTTCTGACACTAAAGCGCTACGGTCCCGGGACCGATAGCGCTTTACACCGGGCACAGATCGGGAAAGCCAATAGTGCGCTGAATTCAGCGCACTGTCAGCTTTCCAGCAGTATATAAAACTGCATGTGCCCGATCTGATGAAAGGTCCTCTTTAATGGATACTTATACCTCATCTACGTTCATATGTTTGGAAGCACTACTAAGAGTCAGAACTACACATTTCCGTTAGAGATTAAATTTAAAAAAAAAAAAAAAAAAACTAGTTCCATGGGCAGAAAATATAAGAACATGGAAAAATCTGACTGGTTTGTACCCTCAGAAGTATATAATTCAGGAAGAAGAGTCATAAATGTGTCTAACTGTGTTTGTGGAGCTGTTCTCTGTATGAACAGGAGGTTACTGAAGGACATGCCAGGGAGCCACTTGATACCCGCCATGTAGTCTATGAGTGAACATACAAATGGACACTGCAATCCTCTTATATTATGTTGGTGTTTATTTGAAATTTTGGAGGTTGTCCATGAAGGGCTGATAATCTGCTAAAGGTAAAACCACACTAAGTCTTCCCTTATTTAATGGAGACCTTATAGCTTTAAGTTTGCCTCAAATTTCACCCTTTCAGTTCTCTTTTAAAGGGTGAAATCCTCTGTGAAAATCTGCAGTATCGATTGTCATGGTGCAAATTTTACGCAACGTGTGGATGAAATTTGTTTAAAGCGTAACTCTCATTTTAATTTTTTTTTTGTATTGTTTACTATTGTGTCAGAAGGTATTTGGTGAACATTTACTTAATTAACTTAGCTAACCTTTTCGGGCGGAAACCAAGCGGGCCCCATTATAGTTTATGATTTCCACGGGTAACTGCTCTTTAAGCAGATAGTGTGTCCATTTTTTAAGATACTTGTACATGTGAAGAGATCCACTTATACCCTATGAGGCAACATGTATGATGGTGTATATATATATATATATATATATATATATATATATATATATAATATAGTGGAACAGAAGCTGATGGGCAGGGCAGATGTAACCCATATCTGTAGCTCTGCATTAGCTCTGTGGTCATTGGATCTTTCACCCTGAGAACAGATTAGTGGATTATGTAATCTACTTTCTAGCTCTAATTCAGTGAAGGTTAAAGGTGGAAACCTATTTGCATGGCAGTAACTGATAGTTATATGTGGACAAGCTGGACTATAACTTGTTGACCTAAATGGGTTTTTCCAGAACTTTAATGGCTTAGCCTTACGAATTCTTGCTAAATAATAAAGGAGACATGTCACTTATCCAAGATCCGGCTTCCCCTTCAGTCACCTGATCAATGGGGATGCCTGTGTTGGACTTCACCAATCTGATATTGGTTGCCTACTATAAGGACAGGTCAACTATCAGAGGTCTGGGAAACCATTATTAATGGGCTGTATAGAGTTAGAAAACATGAAATATTATAATAGACATGTTCTAAAGCCTCCTGTCCTTGGGTGAATATGGACTAGAAAATCTGATCTATACATCAGCTGGATTTCCAGCCATGAACCCAGTCAGTAGGCCAGGACTCCTTACATCATAGTGTCCTGTGACACAAGGAATCCCTGTTTCCTCATGGCTTCTCTGCCCTGTATTATATAAAGACTGGGACAGTGGAGCCTCAAGGAGGCAGATCGCTATGATACAAGGAGTCCAAGTCTCCAGACCACATCACATTCAGTCTGGGGAATTTGGACACTATAAGGATTTTCTGGTTCCATCCATAGAATCGTTCATCAGTATCTGTGAGGTTACCATGGGGGTCCGATACCCTTCATAGATTAACAGTTCTGACAGCATCCAGGCACTGGCAGCTACTGCAGCGGATGGGGAGTGCGTGCAGTGCTGCTCTTATAGTAATAGGAGCGAGGCTGCAGTCACGTCCAATGTACCAATGTATTGCAGTGATTCTGGGGAATGCAACGTTCCTATGACTTGAATGGAGCAGGATGCACATGCTCCCCAGTGCCTGAAGCCTGCTGGAATAGCTGATCTGCACAGGATCCAAGTGTCTGAGCCCTACAGATCAGACACTAATGACTTATTTTGTAGATAGGTCATCAGTATGAAAAATGCAATTGGCGGTGATAACCCCCTTGGTAGTCTGTGTTACAATCCCAGTACCTTGTAGAGGTGATTCTACATTGTCTACAGTTATTCAGCTTTGGAGCCCCATTTTCGTGTGAATCGCTGTTCTGTTCCTATACAAATCAGGGTGGAAAGTCCTTTGCCTGGGACTCTACAGTCTATAGAAAATGGGGCTTAGGTTTATAACCAACTTACGGATTCCATATTATGACCATTGTGTGGATAAAAGTTTCTGTGGAGTCGTAAAACTTCAAGCAAACTACTGACTGTCTCCATACGGAGCTGTGCTAAAGCTTGTGCTTGTTGTGTCTTCCAAAGTAGTGGTTGTCTTGGAGCTTTTGGAAATTTGCCAAGGGAATTACTGTCTGACCTCAAAAGCTGGGCAAAGCAGATCTTCCAAAAACATGGCCAGGCGTTCCTCCTATAAATATATTTCACACTGTGTGGGGGTTATTATTTTATAACACACATTTCATCTTTCTGAGTTTTATCTTTCTTCCTCTAAAATGCTCCTCATGGATATTCATTAGGGTACGTTCACACAGAGGAAAATGGTGAGGAATTTGGTGTGGAATTTCAGCGCTGAAACAAAAGCTGCTAGCAATAAAAGGAACCCATTGAAGTCAATAGGAGGCTTTTTTTTCAGCGCTAAAATTCCACACCAAATTCCTCACCATTTTCCTCCGTATGAATGCACCTTTAGGGTTTCTATCACCCATTAAGCATACGTAACCTTATGTTCACTCCTGGTGAGTAGTGACCACCCTTTGTCCCCTCTGAACAGTGTGAACTTCAACCTATAGACTCATTTACAGGCTGTCCAACTCTTTAGAGTCATCCGCAAGTCATTGAAAGAAGAGCGGGATTGTAGCCTTATGTAATGCTTACCTGAAGACAAAAGCTTATTTTCCCATCTGGATATCAGAAAAATGCAAAAAGTTTAAGCAGGCGTGGGGGAACTAAGAAAGTTTAAAAAATAGAAGTTTTAATAGTTTAGCAAAGGGAATGAACATAAGAGAAGTCTAAATCAAAATTTGGTGTGACCTTTGCCCTCTGGAGTCCTGGACGGGATGATCTGTCCCCACAAAGCCCTGATCTCAAAATTGTCCAGTCTGTCTTGGATTACATGATGAAACAGAAGGATTTGATGAACCCTACAGTCACAGAAGATCTGTCCTTAGTTCTCTAAGATGTTGGGGACAACCTCCCTGCTGAGTTCCTTCAAATGCTGTCTACAGGTATACCGAGAAGACTTGATAGAAGGCAAAGGTCACACCAAATGAGATTAGATTTAGATTACTCTTCATGTAATTGATAAAAAATAATCTAGTAACACTTCATACTTGGCAGCATCCCCCACATACACACAACTACCTGCCTAAAACTATTGCAGAACACTGTACTCTATTGTTTGTGAGGATGTTCTTGTACTCAGATATAGGATATGTTCACACACTAAAAGATATTTTAGTAAATGTTCCCCATGTGACCATGGCCATATAAAGCGTGTTTGGGAACACAACCAGAACTATTTTTCGTAGAGGCAATTTATTTCCCTTTCCCAGTTATTGTTCCTTTCTTCTTTTATATCATTTTCTTGCGATCCCCTGATGGCTTTCTCTGGGTGTACATTAATGTATTGACGTCAGTGGGAAAACCATGCAGGACGACTGCCTATAAATCCGTGATCATCGCTGTACTTGTAGCTCCATAGAAACCACTCGAGGGAAATTTTCCTATTATTGGTTCTTTCCCAAATCCACAATTGTTGCACAGTCTCAGTAAGTACGTGCTGTTTTTGGAGCTGATTTCTGTGCAGCTCTCTTCTGTTTTGTGTGAATGGCCATATACATTGTCTAATCTTACTATGAAGTGCTATGGTTTGATCTGTATTTTGGGGTACAATGTCGTCCTGTACTTTGTAGATGCGTCATGTTGAATAAATACTGCACTGATATCATTCTGGAAATTACAGGTTTTCAGAGTATGTCTTTTAGATCTCTCTCCTCCTCCCTGCTGGATATACCTAGTAATCTCCGCTCCTGTGCTTCATGGTGGGCTGGTGACATGACACCCACGCTGAGAATCCGATAAACAGCTGCTATCTGCTCCAGTCGTGCTGCAACACCTTGGAGGCGAATGACCTGGTGCTACCAATAAGAACCAACACAGATGTTTATATAGCTGTTAGTACCTATATAAGATCTATGAATACATTTATATGCAGACACATCTATACAGATAACTATAAGTAGGTATATTGTAACCAAGTACATATAATGTGTATATGCGCTGCATAATCTTTTGAAGATCTAGAAATTTTTTAAAGTGCACCTTAAACTTTAAAGCAGTGGCGACATGTCCATAAGACAAGCTCACAAGTACGAGAGGTGAGGGAGCTGCGTGCCAGAACCCACCTCTTTGAGGTCAAGGCCCCATGTTGTGGAAAAGCAGCTTTTTTTTGTTGTTGCTGTTTTCCGAGCCAAAGCCAGGAATGGATTTAGCAGAAGATGGAAGTATAAGAAGCTTTCTATATTTTTTCCATCCCTTTTGTAGCCAAAAAAACGCAAGAAAATCTGCAACAAAAAAAAAAAAACAACAACTGCATTTCCGCAACGTGGATTGTTTCATGGTCAGCTCCTGTTCTCAAGGATTTGACCCTGACTGACCACCATGTGATAGTAGTGGAAATCCATCTGCCAATCCAAATCTCCACTGACATCTGTTGTCAGGGAATAGTCAGTAGGCCCCAATACACATTACGTGATTGGCTTGGATTGTGTAGATTTTTTTTTTTTTTTTCCTATCAGTATGTCTTTGTAGAATGGGAGGAAATCTGGGAGAACATACAAACTCCTTGCAGATGTTGTTCCTGGCGGGATTCGAACCCAGGACTTCAGTGCTAACCACTGAGCCACCGCGTTGTCCCCTACATACATGTAATGTGTATACACTGCTTTAATCTCTAATCTACGTAAAGCAAGTAAGATGTGATAAGGAAATCAAAGTTTTTACCTTTTCACAACCTCCAGCTCTTTGCATCTTTCAATAGCTCCTTTGATTCCGATACAGTTGTAATTTTCTTTCCAGCCCTCACAGACCAATATGCTAATTATGCACTATACTGTCAAGTGGGCGGAGTCAGGCTATCTCTTCCAGCGGGCCTGTTTACTGAATAACAGCTATGCTTGTTTTGTACCCTTATATAAAACTTTATATTAATCTGCTGAGCTCTTCCGGATCTAGGACATGCGGCTTGCAGATCGGGGAGCATTTTCACCTATGATCCGGTTCCTTTTCATATTTTTATACACTTTCTGAAGGAATTGCTAGTCATTAGAGACAATTTACATGCCGCAGAATTGTCTAGGACTCTTCTCTCTTTACTAATCACATTATTAGAATAGTGTTTTCTTGGCGTCTTAATGGAGCAGTTGGCATGTAAATAAGATTCATCACTCCGGACTGAACACCGTGTTTTTACATTGCTAATGGAGGCTTATTCTTGACACTTTGTAGTCTTCCTGAAAGCTACTTGCCTTTTTATTGTGATCCAGGGATGGCTTATAGAACATTATGTTAAATGCCCTTATGCTTGTCTGCAGTTAATGGCCTAACCTGGTGCTAACATCTTAGATGTGTCTAATCGTATCTTACACGTGATCTGTGCGGTTGGTGCAGCAGATGTCTCATTTATGTGGATTCAGGGGATTAAAGAGACATAAAGGACATCTAAATTAGAAAACTCAAGGTGTCTGTAGGCCTTAGGTTAGCCGACAGCTATTACTCTATTCTTCCTATAACACACATACATTTGGCTTGCTCTAGCATCTCCCCTCACCTCCTTCCATCATGGATTCCAGCGCTGCGGGTCTGCCTGCCGTACCCCTTGTCTCTGTGGCCTCTGCTAATGTGAAGGGTCAGAACACAGAACTTTATTTTTTTTCTAGTGTTCAGTCCCTTCTCTTTCAAGGTTATTTGAGGCAGCTACCCTCACAGATAAGGATTATAGCTTGCTACTATACCATGAAGTTGCTTTCCCTTCTGCGTATACGGTGTCCTATCCTTGTCCCACTCCCCTCTGCCAGTTATCTATATTGAATCTCTACCACCTCACCCCACCATTGCCTGAACACTGTTATGGAAAAACTTTGCCTGTCCTGACCTCGGCTTGTCCTTTGACCATGTCTCTGCCTGTTCCTTTGGTGCCAAATACCAATGTCTCATGAGACCTTCCTTGGTCAGTAGCCACTGAACTGAAACTACTTCTTCAGGTAGCAGCCTAGTGGTTCCCTCACCAAGCAATAATAAGCTATTGCACCATATAGAGCAGAGTTGGTGCACTTGGGTTGGGCCTTCAGCTCTTGCCACCAAGACCCCCACCATCTCCTGTTACACTAATCCATGCAGTGGGAATCGATCCTTCCGCTGCTATGACATCACCCATCCTACTTGAGCAGCAAGAGCAGTGCTCCCAGGACTGAAGGCCCGCCCCCAGTGCACCGACTTAATCATATGTATAGACCCCAAAGTTGTTTTTCTCCAAATTTACAAGAGTGACATACCTAACAACGGAATGTTCTATAACAATATTCTGTAATGTGCTTGTGACAGTGGAATATACTTGGGGCAAGTGGTAGACTCCCTTTAAAGGACAGAATCCAGGGGAACATTTAGGCAACACCCTCAAGTCAAATCTGTTGAGTGGGAGGGGAGCGATGTGCTGGCAGACACCTCTGGTGGAAACTTGTCTACCTTGTGTGCAAAGTATAGGGCATGTTAAAATCTAAATTGCCTGAATCTTCTTTCTGCCAACATGTGCCCCTAGAGAAAAGTCAGGACACCCTCATAAACATATATGTCCTAACTGGAGATTTATGTGGCATATAGTTAATCTATGTTCACTCGGTTAGGTGCCCTCACCACAGATTCCATATAAAATGGTAGACTAAAAAGTCCTGCCTACAAAATACCGGATAACATAAGACACCTGACAGCCCCCTTCATTGTCAGTAGGGTCCACAGAGATCTCTTTGATCCTACAGATCCGTCCCCGTCAGGTAGTTTGGTTTTTCTGTTCCTTTAGAGTCAAGGAAATCCTAATGGAGATGTCATGAAAGAAGAGAGATTTTCTTGGACTCCCTTTGAGGACCATGACGGTCATCCTCCCCCGGTCTAACATGGCTAGATTGTGATACAAGAGATATACATGGGCTTTAAGAATCCTTCATTAGGTTATTATGTGCACATTTACGCTCCATTATTGCATTGTATTGTATTGTGGTAATGATTTTCTAGACATATCTTGATGCTTCTTTATCTGCTTCCATTGTTAGTATTTATGGAGTGAGTCACATACGTGATTATTTCAGGAACATCATGTTTGTTGTCATAGACACCATTGCATCTGTTGGAGCATATCTAGGCAACCAGAGGCTTTTAGCTCGTCTCGCAGAGCATTATGGGACTTGTAGTTTATTGCATTAATAATTGCAGCATTTTGGTTTTATACCAGTGCTATAGAGTCAGAGTCGGGACCAATTTTGGCTGAAGTCTGTGAAAAATTGTTCCAACTCTGGATTCAGAAAAAAATGGTTAAAGCTGTTGTCAAGTGTGAACTTGACTCTATCACTCAGTTTCACTGTTTTGTTTTGTTTTTTCTGTCTTCTCTTCGCTTGCTCTCCGCTGGGGGTTTCTGTTCCCCATTCCGCTTGAAAAATGTTTAGAGAACCTGGCAAACCCCATTAGAGTCTATGGGGTCCGCAGGTAATCATTTTCTTTCTTTTTTTAAGTGGATAAGGTTTCCGTTTGTGGGGGGTCCCTAAGTGGATCCCCCAAATGGAAACCCAAATTCAGGTGCGAACCTAAGTAGTAATTAAGATAAGATAATCCTCTAATAGTCCCACTATGGGGAAATTCTGTAGTAGAGTAATGGACAACAACAGAGCCCCCTCCATCTGTATCCGTTCTATTGGCGCCAATGTAAAACACGTGATGGAAGACTTCATGTCTGCACAACTTTTTCAAGATTTCAATCGTGTATTTTTTCCATGAGGCTGAATGCAGATGGACAATAGACAGGGGGCTCCATCTGCATCAATCACTTAATGTCTGTTTCTCTCATCTTATGATGGATGAGGGCAACAGACATTAAATTACAGTAGTGTAAAGCCACTCTTGTACAAATATCCAATATACAGAGTGGCCATAATATAACCTCAGGTGTTTGGAGTCGTGTGTAGGCTGACCCAATGGACGGAATTTACTGAAAATTTGTATGTGTACTAATCAAGGCATGGGGAAATGGACGGCATGAAACAAATTAAAAAAAAAAAAAATACGAAAACTCCCCACCAGGGGATAATGTGGCGCTGTACAGTGAGCGCGCGGCGCAAAACCCATCTGTCGATACTTGGGGATGTCCCATTTGGACCACCGACTAGCATGACTGTTCAATGTGGCCGCCATCATGCATGGTGAGCATGGTCATCCTATGCAGAACGTGCTCGACGCTTGCGTGTAACGTCTCTGGTGAGATGCTGCGGACTTCCAATTGATGCGGTCTTTGAGGTCAGGCAGGGTTTCGACATTCCCCCGATAAACACGCTCCTTCAAATGTCCCCACAACCAGAAATCACAAGGAGTGAGATCCGGAGAGCGCGGGGGCCACACTGTAGGGAATTAGCGGCTCAAAATCCTGTCATCGGGAAAATGTGCACGAAGAGCGTTCTTCACAGGATTTGCGATGTGAGGAGGGGCTCCATCCTGCATGAAGGTGGTCGTCTGCAGACACTGCCGCTGTTGGAGTTGGGGAACGACCACTGTTTCCAGCATTGTCCGGTACCTCGCTACTGTGACGGAACAGGTGGCAACCCCAGTTGGGCCCAAATCTTCTAAAAAGAACGGTCCGATCATGAACGATGAGGTGAACCCACATCAAACGGTCACCTTGGGCGAATGCAGCGGAACCCCCTCGAGCGCTCGCGGGTTTTCAGTGGCCCATATGCGACAGTTCTGTGTGTTGACCGTTCCATTCAGGTAAAAATGCGCTTTGTCGCTCCACAGGATATTCCATGGCCAATTGGTATCCACTTCCACTCTGACCAGAAACATTAATGCAAATGTCATGCGGGTGTCACTGTCACGAGGAAGCAGTTGGTGATGATTTTTAGGGGTTTTTTTTTTTTTTTCATGCCGTCCATTTCCCCATGCCTTGATTAACACACATACAAATTGTCAGGCAATTCCGTCCCTTGGGTCAGCCTGCGCACGACTCCAAACACCTGAGGTTATATTATGGCCACCCTGTACTTTCCTCATAGTTTTCTAAGTCTCTGCTTGCTGTCATTCATTCTAGTTACTTCCAGTGGATAAAATCGGTCCTTGGTCTTATTATGGACAATCCATGGTCATGTGATGGACACACGGGTGCACAGCTTGTTACAAGATCCGCAAACCATGGGCAAGATCTACGTGGATATAATATATGTACTTATAGGTTAAAGTAAATCTTAGTGAGTTTCGGTGCGAACAGGGACCAATGTGTGTGATGACAACCTTTGGGTAGTGTAGCGGGTGCAGATGCGCTGTGCCATGGAACAGATTTGGGGCAACTACAAATGAACGGCACATGCTTTTTATATCCTTTCCTTTCAGGTAAATGCTCTATACAAATGAAACGTCTATCATGGTTGTTTCATTACTGTTTACTTTTTCTGCAGCCTTTATGCATCTAGATAAGAAGGATCAGGAAAGCTTTACTCTTGATCAGCCGGCATTCCAACTGAAGAAGAACTACTCTTTCACTAATGAAGAAGTGAGACAGATTGATCGAGAGAACCAGAGACTACTCAAGGAACTATCCAGACATGCCGCAAAATCTAAAGGCAAGAGTTTAACTCCTAAGAAACTGAACACGCCTCCTACCCGCCTCTACCACAGCGCACTTAATCGCCAGAAGGAACAGCAACGTATAGAAAGGGAAAACCTGGTGAGTGCTGTTGTATAATTACAAGCATCCAATTAATACAATTAAGGCTAAGGCCTCATGTAGCGGGCCACAGAGAAAAAGTGCAATAGGAAAAACCACATCAGAAATCAATCATGTTTTTTCCTGTGGGGCATTTCGCAAAGTGTCTGCAGAGTAATTTTTGCAGACTTTCTGCTTCAATTATACCTATAAGGAAACCCCCAGCATTTCTGTAGTTGTAATTGATATTCTGCAATTTCCAAAAACGTGACTGTTTTGGAAACTGCATCACTTCCACTGTGCATCTTTTTTGCATTGAGTCTCATCCTCTTTGCCTTCCACCATTGGAAAGAATTACTATAGCTTCACCTAGAAAACAGGAGTGATTTACATTTGTGCTTGGAGAATCTTTCATTCTTTGTCTACGATTCTGAAGAACAAATTACCTCATGTTGTAATTTTCACATTTGACATAAAGGTCAGGGTCCCACGTAGTTTAAACGCTGCAAAAAGGCCAGCAAAAACACAGTGTTTTACAATAACTACAAAGCAGATGGGATTCTGGCTAACCTTTATGGCCACCTACTAATGAAGCAGTGCAGATATAATCATCTATTTATGCAGATGCAAATCAGCCTCAAGCATATTGGGGATCAGGCTAATTTACCAGACTTGTCTACAGACTACTGAGATGTAGGGGGCCACACGGTGGCTCAGTGGTTAGCACTGCAGCCTTGCAGCGCTGGAGTCCTGGTGTTCAAATCCCGCCAAGGGCAAAAAACCCATCTGGAAGGAGTTTGTATGTTCTTCCCGTGTTTGCGTGGATTTCCATCCCATATTCCAAAAGACATACTGATAGGGAAAAATGTACATTGTGAGCTTTATATGGGGCTCACAATCTACATTTAAAGAAAAAAAAAAAAAAAAGACTACTGAGATGTAGACAATGTCATGGGCAGACATTGGGCACTAATTCTCTGTATTGCTTCATCAGTTTGTGGTGACAAAGGTATGTTTCTGCCCCTATTAAAGGTCTTGGTACATGGTACAATTATTGGGTAGGCCTGACAGATTCCCATTAATCTTATATAAAGGAATACCTCAGTATCTGAGAGCATATCTTAATTTTTTTCCCCCAAAAACACCATAAGTATGATCTCAAAAAACTAAGGCTGGGTTCACATTGGTGTTCGATATTCCATTCAGGAGTCTGCATGGGGACCCCCCCAAACGGAATACCGAACGCATTGGCAAGCAGAGTGCTTATGAAAGCACAAGGACCCCATGGACAATAATGGGGTCCGTGTGCTTTCCACGTGATGTCCGCATGAAACATGCGGGCTGAAAAGTACTTCACGATCTACTTTCATGTCGGCATGACTCATGCAGACAGCATGCAGAAGGCAAACGGACACCATTATAGTCTATGGGGTCCGTGTGTTTTCACTGCTCACCACTTGCCAATGCGTTCGGTATTCCGTTCAGGGGGGTCCCCATGCAGACTCCCCAAACGGATTACCGAACGCAGATGTGAACCAGGTCTAAGCTTCATCTAAAAACGGGAATATATTGTATATTGCATCCTTCTATAAGCAATGTACACATTAGAGCTTGGAAAATTGAAAATGTAATAAATAGGTTGAACAGTAGAGGGCACCATAGTATCAGAGCAACAAATACCTTAGCTGCCGCTCATACAATACTTGGCATGCCTGTCTATGTAATGGAAAGAATTATATTTCATCTATACAGTGCTTAGAGTAATAGGAATACACATGGATTGGAATAGTTTTGCATGCGGTCACACTATGAACACGATATTAGTTGGATTTTTTTTTTTTTTTTGTTTGTCTTGGATAACTGATGTTTGAGAAAATGAAATCTAGTGAGCCGCCATTGTACAAGATCTATGAAGACATAATGGATTTGTACACGGCGAGTCGAGAGATCCTTAATAGTTTTCTGTTCAGTAGCAACTTTTAAGGATTCCCTGAAAACGCACCTGTTATAACCGTGTGTATTGTACATGTAGTAAGTTATTTTATGAGCAACTCGAGGCTCAAAAGGAAAAAAAAAGCCTTAAACAGGACGTCTGCCTAAGCTCCAGGTCAGACTTTGCAATTTTGATGCAGTTTTATTCTGCAGCGTTTATATCGATCCCCTACTTTCTGTTATGTGGCAACTTGAATCGTAATGACATTAAAAGTCTGCCGCACGTTTCGTTCTGGCCTCTCTGACCACATTTATACTTGTACTAGTCATGTGATGGGGCCCAATGGGGGCTGATTTATTAAAAACTAACTTGGTTGCCCATTAGCAACCAGTAACAGCACAGCTTTCATTTTGTATTCTGCTTCTGAAAATTGAAAGCTGCTCTGTGATTGGCTGCTATTTGCAACTAAGAACATTTTGCTTTTAGACCATTTAATAAATCTGCCCCATTATTTGTATTTTCCTGTTTAATCCTTGAAATCATAGACCGTTTCTAGACGTACAATGTGGAAGGACACACGTGTAAGTAAACGCCGCTGCAGCAGCAGCCTTGTGAAAGTGACATTTAAGAAGGATGTCATATAAATAAGTTGGAACAGGTGGGACAGTCAGCTGTCAGGGGTCCAGCTGTCTGAGGCCACAGTGATGCAATGAATGTGCGTCTACAGCTCCCCATACGCAGCTTGTGCCCGCTATGATATGTCATAGATGCCAGCTTCAATAGAAAGAGCAGAACAAGAGGCATTGTGGGACGTGTGCACAACTAGTAGTCAGTCCCATCCCATATTCCTGGTCATTCCTTTTAAATAGTGACAAATTATCTCATTTTCCAGACTGAAAACTATAGCAATAAAATAAAACTGCACCCCATTCTGTATCTTCAGATGGACTGTATTTTTGGACTGTTTATATCCAGTTGCTTTATACTGCAGCAACATTTGCCACAGCGCAGTACACACAGATTTTTATTTCCCATTGCCCTTCTCCCTGATGTAATAACGCCAGCACAATACAGGAAATATAGACACCAGGCCAGATCTCGCTGTATGTTCAGGCACGACACTGGTGTAGGTGGGTATAGTCTTCCATCATCTTGTGGTTGCTGCACCCATCTGGCGTTTTTCCTAGCGCTCTGAAGTCAGTAGGCCAAACCACCGACTCCTCTATTTTTACACAGTCCGACTCCTGTTCTGACTCCCGTTTTTTTTCAGCAGAGTCTCCAATAGAGATGGAGTCGCTGAGGTTACAGGGATTCTATCATTAAAATCACATATTTTTTTTTTCGATGACATGTTGGAATAGCCTTAAGAAAGGCTATACTTCTACATTTAGATGTCTTCGCCACCGTTCGGTAGAAATCCCGGTTTTCGTCTGTATGAAATTGAGTTCTCTTGCAGCACTGGGGGAGGTCCTCAGCACTCAAACAGCAGTGGCTTCGTCCCCAATGCTGCGAGAGAACTCTCCAGCGCCACCTCTATCATCTTCAGGAATGCCCTCTCCCTGTGTCATCTTCCGTTGGGTTCTGGGTTCCAATCTTCTAGGCCTCGGGCAGAGCAGATTGCGCATGCTTGCGGCCACAAGAAAAATGGCTGCTTACACAGTAAGCTGTGTAAGCGGCCATTTTCTTGTGGTCTGTGGGCATGCGCAGTCGCCTCTGCCCGAGGCCCGATGGCAGAGCAGTCTGCACACGCGTAGAAGTTTGAAGCCAAGCGCTGGCAGAAGGCGCAAGGAGAGGCCATTCCTGAAGAAGATGAAAGTGGTGCTGGAGAGTTCTCTCACAGCACTGGGGACCAGTGCTGTTTGAGTGGTGGGGCCCGCCCCCAGTGCTGCGAGAGAACTCTTTTGCATACAGACAAAAAACGGAATTTCTATCGAACGGCGGCCTGGAGAAGACATCTAAAGGTAGGAGAAGAATAGCCTTTCTTAAGGCTATTCCTACATGTGATCGAGAAAAAAATGTAATTTTAGTGATTGAATCCCTTTAACTTTTCCTTTTTAAAAAGTTAAGACATGAAGGACAATAAGTCTCCATATTTGCCTACTCTTGTATATATATTGCTTCTCGTTCTTCTTGCTGAACAGATTAAACCTTTTTCCTGTGGTGTCTCACTTGGCTGATCACCTGTGTAGGAGTCGATCATCTCGACATCCTTTAGGGCTTTGCTGTATCCTAGATCTTCATTAGGCTCACATTATTTAGTGTATGTTAGTAACCTGGTGAGAAGTAATTCAGTTATGAGATATATACCGGTCATAGGATTTATAGCTACGAACATAAAAGGTGACAAATGCTGTCCGACCTGGATTTGTATAGATACAGCCTACTATGTAAACCATTCTAGCCAGGGATGGGAAGTCTTAATCAGTAATAAATTTACGGACTCTGGTGTTAAACTAAAATGATTATTTTTAGTTATTGTATAATTTAATTATAGGGAGAAAAGTTATTTCGTTCTTGGTGAAACTGTAAATAAATCGTTCAGGGTCTAGTGACATGTAACATGGTGGAGATGACTACAATCCTAGTCCTACTATGTCATGGCTGGTAACTAAGGTTTTTGTCTTTTAGGCTTTGCTGAAGAGATTAGAGTCAGTAAAACCAACAGTAGGCATGACCCGCTCGGAGCAGCTACTGGACTACCAACGGCAAGCTGGATACTTGAGCTCTACAGCAACATCCCCAAGGCCTGGGAAGGCTTCTGTGAGCCGTCTCAGCCATGCATCATCATCAGGCAAGTACTTCTTAAGCTCTGTGGGGCATTACATAATAAACATAGCTCCGTCATTCCTGCACTAGTCAACTCAGAAGCAAGAGTTGTGTTTGGGGTCAGACTCCTTAAAAGGGGTTTTCCAGACTTTCAGGTCATTCAGTGAATAGCACGAGGGTTCCAACATTTGGGATCCCTGCCAATCACCTGTTTGAAGACATCACAGCTGGTGAGTGCTGCAGCCACTTCAATGAAAACCAACCATAATACCCTATAGTGTACAGCCGCTGTGCGGTATTGCAGCTCCGCTTCATTCACTTAAATGTGATGTCATATGAATTAGACATAAATTAGATAGGAGAGAAATCCAGCATTCACGGACAAGAAGATAGTATAAAACTTTTTCACTTTATTTCTTCATGTAAAAAATTTGCATTCCATGTTCATAGAGGTGCTGCATCGGCGGATCAAGCGTATCGCTAATAACAGTTGCTACGCGTTTCAGGACATAGTCCCTTCCTCATAGTCCCAGCCATGAGGAAGGGACTATGTCCTGAAACGCATAGCAACTGTTATTAGCGATACGCTTGATCCGCCGATGCAGCACCTCTATGAACATGGAATGCAAATTTTTTACATGAAGAAATAAAGTGAAAAAGTTTTATACTATCTTCTTGTCCGTGAATGCTGGATTTCTTTCCTAATTTATCAAGTCTTCACTGACCGAGGGAGTCCATCGGTGTCCGTGCATCTCGGCTAGAGGTATCAGGTGATTATTGACAAGCTATTGGGTGAGCTGGACTATATTTTTTATCTATAAATTAGATAAGTTAGGTATATTTCACTTCATAGGAATTCAATCACTAGCTTTTTTCCATGAATTAGAGATCTTTACTGCTTTTATCTGACCATGGCTGTCAGCCGTTTGTGAAGGGCTCAAGCTGTGGAAAAAGAGACATCAGAGTTGGTGCTTTGGGCAACCGATTCCACAGCCCTGTTTCTCTCCCTTCTAGTTGGGTTTGGATTATTTGTACATTTAAGGGATCCTAACATTGAATACCCTTTTTTTCTGACTAACACGAAGGAATAGCCTTAAGAAAAGCTATTCTTCTCCTACCTTTAGATATCTTCTCTGCGCCGCCGTTTGGTAGAAATCCATTTTTTCATCAATATGCAAATGAGTTCTCAGTAGGCTGTATAAGCGGCCATTTTTCTCGCGGCCGCTGGCATGCTCAATCGGCTCTGCCCGAGGCCTAGAAGATTGAAATCCAGGACGGAAGAAGACGCAGGGAGAGAGGGCGTTCCAGAAGAAGACAGAGGCGTTGCTGGAGAGTGCTCTCGCAGCATTGGGGAGGCCCCCAGTGCTGCGAGAGAACTCCTTTACATACCAAAGAAAAAACGGATTTCTACCAAACGACGGTGCGGAGAAGACATCCAAAGGTAGGAGAAGAATAGCCTTTCTTAAGGCTATTCCTACGTTTTAGTCAGGAAAAAAGGGTATCCAATGATAGGATCCCTTTAAACAGACATTCCATTGAGTCAGATTGAAGCTGTGCAATATTTTATATTCCCTTTAGGTGGCGCTGCTTGGGAATTGAGTAGCAAGCCACATTGTCATTAGCTTATCATGGGGAGAGTACTTACTTTCTATACATGCTAATATTTTTACAAAAATATTTGTATCTTTTAGGTGGTTCTCGGGTATCAAGTGCCAGCAGTCGAAGTAGTCGCATGGGAAGCAGCGCAGCTCTACTTCGACCCACCAAGACCAGCAACGTCCGAGCAGCTTGGATGTAATGACCCAACCAGACATATTCTTAACGTACTACAATTCCTCAATTAAATTATTTTGTAAATCACGCTTCCTGCTGCTATGGTGAAATTCCTTGTCTTAATGAGTGAACAGTATGATGTGGTGTAAGGTTTATTTATATTGTTTTTATACATATATTTTGATAAAAATAAGTATATTCTTGCCGAATGCACTTATGGGAAGGCAGCCGTTACCTTGCCTGTTGTATTGAAGATTATATTGTGTTTCCCTGTTAATCCTGAGACCTAAAAATGGCCGTGTATGGATCTGCTACATTCCAGCTGTTTTTATATTTTTCTTGATATTGTAAAGTTCTGATTTACCTATTTTATTGTATTCTGATTCATCTTTGTATGCTTTCTACTCTTTGAATAGTGACTTGTATTACATAGGAAATCTCAAAGTGAGTTATTCGGTTTGTAAAATATATTTGTGCCACATTTCAGGCTACTCTGTATTATAGGTCACACTGTCAGGTTCCCTAACCAGGGGCGATTTAGGAGGACATGCTGAGTTTTGGAGATATATAGTTTGATTCAATATTTTAATATAAGGAGCTAAGGTATTTCTGCCTGGACTCCTAAAGAAAACCTGAGAGTCCTGCTTTTCCTACTAACACATAATGACCCTTAGGCTGAATTCACACGGAGTAAACTGGCGCGCAATCTGGCATGTATACGCGTGTCAGAGTTTGTGCGGTCAAAAAAGATCCCATTGATTTCAATGGGGGTTACGATCGTATACAGCGCGTAATTTTGCGCCCGCAAAATTACGTGCACAAAATCACGCACCATATACGATCGTAACCCCCATTGTAATCAATGGGATCTTTTTTGAGCGCGCAAACTCTGACACGCATATACGTGCCAGATTGCGCGCCAGTTTACTCCGTGTGAATTCAGCCCAAGTGTGGGCAGGAGAAGTTAGGCTTTGGGTATTAGCACTTAAACAGACTTTTACATAAAATTATAAAGCGAGTTATAGAAAACTATATGTCCCTGAACTTGGCACCTTCCCTTTATCATATACCACTATCAGATCAGGTAGTTGGGAAGACTTGACAGACTCCCTTTAAGGAGAATTGATGGCACTTCGACAAGGAGCACATAGGCTGACATAATACGTATAGTTCACAGGTACAATGCTTCCTCTCTAAAACATTAAAGCCTATTAGATTTGCCTAGCGTAATCTTGTAATTAAGCTTTATAACAGAGTCCATATACTTTTGTCATGCAGTAAATACTTTACAGTAGGGGTGGGCAATTAATCGAAAAATAACCAAAACCGAATGTCAACTGGGATAACAGATGTGAATTTCTGCAAATATGTGAAACCGGCAGTTTCAGTCGGGCCAAAAATGTCTGAACCAAAACTGTAGTTATCATCTTTTGACCCCAGAGTATAACTAGCGGAGGTGCAAAGGAGGTGATAAAGCATTTCAAAAAACCAGTTACTCACCTCTCCTGGGCTCGGGCGTGGCTCCCTGTTCTCTTCGGGTCTTCTGACTGACTTCAGAGGCCTTTATTTGGGTCGCAACAGTCTCTTGGGTCATGCAGCTTCACAATGCCACGTGATGGCTAAGGCCCCATCACAAGCCTCAGCGGTCCCTGATGTCAGTCAGAAGGCCTGTAGAGAACAGGAAGCCATGCTGGATTCCAGGAGAGATGAGTAAAGTATATATATATATATTTTTTTTAATTAAATGTGTGATCACCTCCACCATATTACCAGGCAATCCTCACAAGACAATTTTGCGAGGTTCGCCCAATTCATACTTTATAAGCAACTTAGTTTTAAAAAGGGCTTGATCTAAATAATCACCATTAATCGTAATTGGGGTAAAATGCCTACATAATTGCCCTATTTTACAGTGTTTTACTAAGTGACAGGAGGATTTGTTGTTATGTAAAATAGTTCATTCTAGGCATTTTTTTTGTTAAAAATGAATTTCTTAAAGGGGCTTTTCATTTAGAGTGATGATTTGATATGTCCTAGGTGCAAGTAAGGAAATCACATTGGTGTTGTGTGCTATATTGGAATGCCATGGATTTCCAGATTGAAAGGGCATTCATAAAGTGGTTGCCCAGTATTTCATATTGATTGTGTTATTAGGGTAGGTCATCAGTATCCTTGGTGGGAGTCAGACACTGCACAGAGTACGGGCCTGTCTGCCACCAGCTCCATTTACTGTGTAGATCCAGGAGCGGCATCCTCTGTACAGGGATCACCTGACTATACAGTCATGTCATAGATCTTCACTTTCCAGGGTGGAAATGTGACTAAACAGATGTAAAAAATAAATATTTAAGAATGGGGTACTTTTTTATGCAGCACTGTATAGACTATGTATTAGCCATGAAATCTTCTGTGTGACTTGAGCATGCTATACACATAACATAGCTGTGGGATTTCAGCTGCCGATCCTTTTCTTCTCTGGGAGATACGTTGCTGTCAGATGAGTTCGGCATCTGCTTTCTCCCTTTGTCCATGCACTGCTCAGCCGAGCCAAATGTGAATGTATATGTGGACATCAGGTGAGATAGCCGTATATTAGGCCAACCAAAGATGAGGTGTAACGGACAAATTGGTCGTATACCTTTGGTGTCCTGCTCTCACTTGCTGTTGGAGCTGGTTCCCATTAAATGTTGAGCTTCTCCTTGTGAATGTATTCAGACAATGCAGTTTTCATAAGCAGCCTATGTACTACAATAGTCTGCATTAAGGACTTCTGTGCGCTATCACTGGATCACATATTGGAATATCTCTGATATTGTATACGTAGATTTCTGTACATGCAATTCCAAGTATACATGTGAAGGCTATGTATAATAATGTACCCCTTTAATGCTTTATCCTATGTTCAAAGCTGAGCCCACACTATGGTGCATGTGTTAGCATAGTGGCCAGGAAGATCTACAGCTAAACGTATGCATATTGTACAGTAATGTCCTATAGAGTTCTTGCCATCATTGCTCTTCTTATCCTGAATGCCTGTATTAATATGCTTTGTTCACACCGCCGCAGTTTTCAGCAGCTATTGTCTTTGCATTACTCTTATACCCAGTTTTTATATCGTATAAAATGTGCTCAGATTAAAGATTCCTTCTTTAACAAGTGGGTAAACCTTGAGAGTGGATGAAAGTATTTTGTATACGGCTTGGTTTATTTCTTTTGACGGTATTACTTTACATTGCCTTTTGTACAGCACAGCCGAAAGGCTTTGGAGGATCAATACATATCCTACACCTACAGGAATGGTACTTTTATATACACTGTTACAAACTGTTATATATGAAAGGTCTGTATACTCTCTGTGATATTCAGATCTGGTTTTCTCCTGCATTAATGATGATTAGAGAAAAAAAATAAAAAAAGGTCTGGTAGTGTTCAGAATTCCCTTATGACACCACCTTACAGGAAACTAAGCCCCTCCCCCCACTATTAAAGAGGACCTTTCACCACCTACACCATCTACGACTCTTTTCATCTTTCAATTGGTGATATTTTATTGGTCCTGGCACAGTTGGAATTATTTCTTTATCTCACTCTGCTATTTAGCAAATAGTGGCCTGGTTCACATCTACATCAGTAATCAGTTCGGGGAGTCCACATGGGGACCCCCTACCCCCCCAACAGACTATCGAATGCATTGCAAGTGGTGTGCAATGAAAGCCCACAGACCCTTTGACTATAATGGGGTCCGTGTGCTTTTCTGTCCGTGTGTTCCGTGCGGAAAGCACACGGACCGCATTATAGTCTATGGAGTCCGTGTGCTTTCACTGCACACCACTTGCCAATGCGTTCGGTAGTCCATTCAGGGGGTCCCCATGTGGACTCCCTGAACCAGAGTACTGCACGCAGATGTGAACCAGTCCTCAGTTTATGCAACCAATATGCTGATTAGGCTTTCAACTGTCTGGTGGGCAGGCCCCAGCTGTCGCTCCATCCCAGCACCACCCACCTGACAGTATAGAGCCTAATTAGCATATTGGCCACTGAAACTAAAAGTTATAATTGCTTGTGAAGGGGGGGAGTGGGCAGTAGAGAAAAAAAAAAATTCCAACTGCCCTGAAATGAGTGGAGCAGAACCTATTATTAAAAAAATGTGAAGATGGAGTTGGTGGAGGTGGAGAAGGGTTTTCTTTTAGTCTAAGGCCCCATGTAGTGAACAGCCACTGAAAAAAAAAAAAAATCTAAACAAAAAACTTTGGTGCCATTGGTGCTGGTTGCACTACAGCATACACAAATGGTGGATGCATTACATTCTACTGTATATACTTTACATGTGACTGTATTTGGCATATCAATACAAGCACGGTCACTTCTATACTGTAGCTGCCTTTACAATTACATAACCATATTCAGCCATGTTATTCCCACCCATTGGTAATTACTAAAACTGATACCTCTGACTTATATTGGTTTATTGGGGAAACGTTGGGTGGATTTAGGTGGATTTGTGTGCAATATTTATTCAGTAAGGGATAATATACACTCACCGGCCACTTTATTAGGTACACCATGCTAGTAACGGGTTGGACCCCCTTTTGCCTTCAGAACTGCCTCAATTCTTCGTGGCATAGATTCAACAAGGTGCTGGAAGCATTCCTCAGAGATTTTGGTCCATATTGACATGATGGCATCACACAGTTGCCGCAGATTTGTCGGCTGCACATCCATGATGCGAATCTCCCGTTCCACCACATCCCAAAGATGCTCTATTGGATTGAGATCTGGTGACTGTGGAGGCCATTGGAGTACAGTGAACTCATTGTCATGTTCAAGAAACCAGTCTGAGATGATTCCAGCTTTATGACATGGCGCATTATCCTGCTGAAAGTAGCCATCAGATGTTGGGTACATTGTGGTCATAAAGGGATGGACATGGTCAGCAACAATACTCAGGTAGGCTTTGGCGTTGCAACGATGCTCAATTGGTACCAAGGGGCCCAAAGAGTGCCAAGAAAATATTCCCCACACCATGACACCACCACCACCAGCCTGAACCGTTGATACAAGGCAGGATGGATCCATGCTTTCATGTTGTTGACGCCAAATTCTGACCCTACCATCCGAATGTCGCAGCAGAAATCGAGACTCATCAGACCAGGCAACGTTTTTCCAATCTTCAATTGTCCAATTTCGATGAGCTTGTGCAAATTGTAGCCTCAGTTTCCTGTTCTTAGCTGAAAGGAGTGGCACCCGGTGTGGTCTTCTGCTGCTGTAGCCCATCTGCCTCAAAGTTCGACGTACTGTGCGTTCAGAGATGCTCTTCTGGCTACCTTGGTTGTAACGGGTGGCTATTTGAGTCACTGTTGCCTTTCTATCAGCTCGAACCAGTCTGGCCATTCTCCTCTAACCTCTGGCATCAACAACGCATTTCCGCCCACAGAACTGCCGCTCACTGGATGTTTTTTCTTTTTCGGACCATTCTCTGTAAACCCTAGAGATGGTTGTGCGTGAAAATCCCAGTAGATCAGCAGTTTCTGAAATACTCAGACCAGCCCTTCTGGCACCAACAACCATGCCACGTTCAAAGGCACTCAAATCACCTTTCTTCCCCATACTGATGCTCAGTTTGAACTGCAGGAGATTGTCTTGACCATGTCTACATGCCTAAATGCACTGAGTTGCCGCCATGTGGTTGGCTGATTAAAAATTAAGTGTTAACAAGCAGTTGGACAGGTGTACCTAATAAAGTGGCCAGTGAGTGTATATAATATATTACTGTTTGGGGTGTATATTAATAAATGAAATATAGTTAGATTGATAGTAATGGGAGCTAACACTTCCTTGTCCAGCGCAGGCTGACTGTGAATAGACTGTCAATGTGACCATTTATGAGTAGTGTGAACACATACCCTAGTGTATCAAATACATTTATTCCACATATTTATACAGGATCTGTCAACTTTCCTAACATGTCTGTTTCAGTAAATAGCTGTATTTCCCCATTGTATAAAATATTGTCTTATAACTGTGTATTGTGCTGTCCTTCTGTCATTCCTATTGGAAATCTCTGGATAAATTGACAACCAGTTGGGGAAGTGCGTCCCTGCCCTCTCTGACTGTCCATTCAGTACTGACAGCATACGATGGTGTTGTCATTTTTTTTTTTTTTTAATGTATATTGTGAGCCCCATCTAGGGATCTTAATGTATATATTTTTTTCCTATCAGTATGTCTTTGTGGAATGGGAGGAAATCCACGCAAACACGGGGAGAACATACAAACTCCTTGCAGATGTTATTCCTGGTGGGATTCAAACCCAGGACTCCAGCGCTGCAAGGCTACAGTACTAACCACTGAGCCACCGTGTTTGCCCCACCCTGTTGTCAATTTATTCATACATTTGTAGAAGGAATAACATAGGATCGGCACAGCTGATGTGTCGTCAGGGAGATATGTAGAACATTGCACAAGCTTATTTAGACTTATAAACCACAAGAGGCTATTGATACACTACTAAATAATAATTAATAATAATTCTTTGTAAGACATATATTTTATTTATAAATTACATAACTTCATCCCTTTGTGTGTTTCACGTTTCGTGGTTCCAGCTACAAGCATACAAAATGCAACAAAGTACATATGAGATGAGATTGTACCAGTTCTAAACCTGTACATATTACGCGTCTGCGCCGGTTGTTGCATATCTGCCCTTCACGCTCTTAGTTTCCTGAGGAAATAGATATTTGTTCCTGAAATCAGAAGCGTCACCAAGTCTTTATGAATTATATATAGGAAGGATTAACATGACACGTTTATTAGTTTATGCATATTTCTTGATCTCATCATACAATACGAGTACAAATGCACCACCCATGCCTCTCAGAACGTTGGACCAAGCACCCTTGAAGAAGGCTTTAGCTCCTTCATCTTTGGCAATCTTCTTCCAGCAGTCAATTGTTCCCTTGTACATGATATCAGCTGTTTGGGAAGCAAAATGTTCAAAATATTAGGTTTACAGAAGGCCATTTTATATCTTGTACAATTGTGTAAGTGATTTGTGTTACAAAAGTGTGAGACGGGTCACAGAAGGACCTTTCACATGACCATGGTTGGCTCCTGGAAATATGGTCTATATATATGTCAGCCATTTTACCTGGCCCGGTCATGCTGATGCTGTTTAATCAGTTCATAGGAGGTCTAGTTGAGCTGGGACATATGGCATGTGGATTGTATTTCTCAGGCTACGGTCACACCTGCCTTGGGGGACCATTCAGGGAGTCCGTCCCTCATTCCAATTGAAAAATACAGAGAGAAAAGTCCTGCAAGCATTTTTTGGGCCCAAAGAACGGAAACCCCAACGCAGGTGTGAACCTAACCTCAGCCTAAATACTTAAAGGACCCTTACAGGATTACTTTTGAGTACCTGTTTTTTTTTTTTTTTTCTTGGGGGGGGGGGGGGGGGTTATACTATTCCACCAGCCTAAGCCTATTTAGCTGAGCTGCAATATCAAATACAACCTATGGACAAGAGTGCCCCTGTTTCTTTAAAAAGGACACAGACTTTTTATATTCTCAAATAAACCACTATAATATTTTTTCTGTCTGCTTCCAAATTGACATGAAGGACAGTAATAGACTGAGACTGGGCCCCATGTTGTGAAAACGCTGCGTTGTACACTACCTGCAAAGTGCGTGGGATTCTGTTTAATCCTATCCACATATTGCAGAAAAAAAAATGGAAATACGGCGATTTCAAAAACGCTTTGTAATTTGCCACGTCAATTATAGCTATGGAATTGCTGACTGTTTGCTAAATGTAGGTATAATAGAGGAAGAAAGGCCACAGAGGAAAACTCTGAGGACTTTATGTGAAAAACGCTGTGGTCAAAAAACGATGTGTTTACAGAAACCTTTATCAGGTTGATCACTGCAACCCCCACTGTTTGCCAGAACAGGGGCCCTGGTGCCCTATCACCCCAAGTAGCAAGGCTCGAAGGAATTAGAAATGAGCCGCAGTCGAGCACATGCCCTGTTGGACCATATAAAGGTGATAAGTGTTTCTGACTGGAATACTCCTTTAAGTACTAAGCTACAAAATATGTAACATGTCTGACAATGTAGGGTATTTAAACTACTCCGTGTCCAAGGCCAACCCAAAAAATTCAGAAAGTCTATGAAACATTATAACCTATACTGAATCTTTTTCCACTAAACTATATGTGAGTCTGATCAGCACCTTCTCCTCTATAACCTGCTGCCCACAGATCAGTGATAAATGTGGCTGATTTTCTTTAAATCATCAAGGTCCCAATTTTGGGAGTCCCGCTCCCTCCTTTTATCCACACTTATCTTACCTCCTTTCCTGCCAGACTGCATCATCATACGACGTCGGACAGTGTCAAAGGGATAGGACACAAGACCAGCTACGGCAGTGACGGACTGAGCGATCATCCAGCTTACCACAATGTGCACGTTCTTGGGATCTGGCAGCATGCCTTTAAGAAAATAACAAAAGCAGTTTAGCATGAGGTAGCGGCATACTGTAGGTAATGGCGAACACAAGATTTACTATACTGTCCGTGTAGGCTGTCATGGGCTTAATATTATTATTATAATTGAACACCTTTAACTGAGAAGATATAGAATGATGGACATCCAAAATATAAGATATATATATATATATATATATATATATATATATATACATATATCTTTATTTTTTTGCCCCGTCACTGTTCTAGATATTGTATGCAGATAATAGTGTATCAGTAAGTAACCCCAGGGCAGTATAAGAAGCAGTATTTCTCTTACCCTTAGCAGTATCATAGACACCAAAGTAGGCCGCTCTGTAAATGATGATACCCTGGACAGACACATTGAATCCCTGGTAGAGACCTTTAGCACCATCTGACTTCCAGATTTTGGCTATGCAATCTCCAAGGCCACTAAACTCTCTCTGGGCTGGACCTTTACCCACATCAGCAGCAAGACGGGTTCTGGCGAAATCCAGGGGGTATACAAAGCACAGGGAGGTGGCACCAGCAGCTCCTCCAGATGCCAGGTTACCAACGAAAAACCTCCAGAACTGAGTGTGCCTGTCTACACCCCCAAGGAAGATCTGCTTATACTTGTCCTTGAAGGCAAAGTTGAGAGCTTGGGTTGGGAAATAACGGATGACATTAGCCAGGTTGCCTCTCCAGAAGGAAATGACGCCTTGTTCTTTGGGAATTCGGACCACGCAGTCCATAATACCCTTGTATTGCTTGTCTGCTGAAATTTGCTTGCTGGCATGCTGGACCTAAAGAGAAAGGTTGAAGAAGGTAAGTGTTCGTGTAGGCTACAAGGCTCAGTACATTTCAGGTAATTGTATGTATAATGTACATGTATATGGCTCTCCATGGTTAAAATCAAAACTTTCAATACGTGAAATTTAATGTTGTATTATTTTTTGTAGATTGTTAATGAATGTCATAAATTTACACCTTTCTGTCTTCAATTTAATAATAATTTACAGTGGTAAATGGTAGATGTCTAATCCGTGACGTTATATGAATGATATTATATGTAATATTTATTCTTGAATAGTGACATCCAGTGCTACCTGCTTATACCATCTGTCTTTGACTCATTTGGACAATATAAACTTATTGTTTCTCTTTTCATTAGTCCACCTGTCCTCTCATTCTCATTAATGTAGCCGACCTGCAATATTAGATATGGCCCACGGACAAGAGTGGCGCTGTTTCAGGAAAAAGTAAACCTTTCCCTGACAAGGCTAACTAATAGCAACACCATGCCATAACTTCTGCTCTAGTCATAAGTATACTTCTCTACTTTGTCCTCCCCTATACACCTGAATACCTTGCAAAGCATCACTCTTCTTTATTTAAAGCTCCAGTTGCCAAATCTTACAAGGGTTTTCCAGGATAACAGATGTTGATGAACTGTCCAGTACTAGATTAGTAGGGGTACAGCGCACAACACCCTCACCAGTCAACTGATCACTGCAGCTACTGGCACCACTTTTTTTTTTTAAATGTAGTTTGTGAGCCCCACATAGAGCTCACAATGTACATTTTTCCCTATCAGTATGTTTTTGAAATATGGGATGGAAATCCATGCAAACACGGGGAGAACATACAAACTCCTTGGTTTTATGCCCTTGGTGGGATTTGAACACCAGGACTCCAGTGCTGCAAGGCTGCAGTGCTAACCACTGAGCCACCGTGTGGCCCCGCAGTATCTGTCTTATAGCAGACATGTGATAGTACAGTATGTAATAACATTGCACGGTCTCTATAAAACATCATGTGCGATGTTAATTGTTGAAAAGTACCAAATGCAGAGACCTTCACCTTTCAGTACAATCTCTGTAAAGCCCCATTCACACAACTGTAATTTGTGGGTCCACAATTGTGGAGCCACAGAGTTTTAAGGTTAAATTGCCGTGTTGGCACTCCGCAATAATTTATTGGGTTCTGGGTTGCAGTTTGGGCACTCAGTCTCAAAAGGGTTCGCCACCAGTGGCATAGGCACATGTGAAGAGATAAGGTTGGTGAAATCTAAGATCTTAGGCTAAAGATCTCTAAATAGTGACTATACCCCTTAAGCACTGCTCATAGTTTTCAGTTACTGGAAATCTAACACAAATTACAGTAACAGAAATCTCTGAATAGTGACAAAGAGTTTTACATTTTCTTCTATATCTATGGTATATTGGAGGACCATTTAGACTGAATATTCCTACTAAATATATAAACTCTCCTGGACATAGCCTTGAAGAGCAGGAAAATTAAATCCTAACTTTGTTCCTAGTCTATATGTGTGAGTCTAGAGGAATCATTTCTACTAACATTTTCTGTAGGATAAGGATTAGAGATGACCGAGTACTGTTCGGATCAGCCGATCCGCACAGCACGCTCGCATAGAAATGAATGGACGTAGCCGGCACGCGGGGGGGTTAAGCGGCCGTCCGCCGTCAAAGCGGAAGTACCAGGTGCATCCATTCATTTCTATGGAGCGTGCTGTTCGGATCGGCTGATCCGAACAGTACTCACTCATCTCTAATAAGGATACAATGTCATCCAATTACAATCAGATACAATGTTACAATATAAACAGGGGCAGCACAGTGGTTAGCATTGCAGCACTGGAGTCCTAGGTTCAAATCCTGCCAAGGACAAAACATCTGCAAGGAGTTTGTATGTTTTCCCCGTATTTGCGTGGATTTCCTCCCATCCTCCAAAGACATACTGATAGGGAAAAATGTACATTGTGAGCCCTATATGGGGCCCACAATCTACAGAAAAAAAAATGTTACAATATAAACATAAGGTGAGAGAGCGCTACTTGCATGCTTACGCTAGGTTCAAAATAGCATTCGTTTTTCAAAACAGAAACCTAATTCTTTTAAAAAGAGGTTACCCCATAAACTATTATGGTGTCCACTGGGTTTCTTGTATGGGAACTTGGCAGCCATTGTTTAGAGCTCTAGATGACTGAAACGCACCAGTGATGGAAAACATTTAAGCTTTGCTATGAACTAAGGATATACAAATCCTATTAGATATAGAAGTGCAGCACCATTGACCATGGATGTATAAAGGTGATAATGATATCTGATGTGTTACCTATTTCTAGTAACCCAATCATTATACTTCTACTACTAGCTTCTCCATTACATAGCCGGACAGGTTCTTTATGTCTACCCTTGGGTCTGATCCAGATGTCCCGAGCACTCTTCTCCGTTGTTACTCAGCTGTCACAAGCAAAAACTTTCTAAAGCTGGCAGCCACAATTAGAAAAATTGTGCAATATGAAGTGATATCCAGGAAAGCCTGACATCTATAGGAAACGGAAATGGCCTTATGGATACGGAACGGGAAATGACTTAATGAGGACCAACAGAAAGGTGATGTCATAATCAATGTATACTTATCTAAAATTTTTCAAATCTATTATAATACGAAAAGATATAGATAGATAGATAGATAGATAGATAGATAGATAGATATGATTTAGATAGAGAGCTAGATAGATACAGTATATAGATAGATCTGATTTATACAGATGGATAGAGCAAGTGCTGTGGCCTCTTCGCTGTGCTAATGACATCCCATTCACTGGTCACATGGCACAGATGCAGCTCAGTCCTATTCAAGTATATGGGGCTGAGCTGCAGTACCAAGCACAGCCACTATGCTACCTATGGCACTGTGTTTGATATGCAGTGAAGAGGCCACAGTGCTCAGCTGAACGCTGCAGCACTTCAACCAGTTGATCAACGGAGGTCCGGATGTCAGATCCTCACTGACCACATATTGATGACCCATGCTAATGGAAGGACATCAATATACAAGTCCTAGACAACAACTTTAAACCTTCAAACACCGCTGTTTGTCCAATGGCAATTTCTCCCAACCCTGTGCTGAGCATGCATGTTTTTCTGAATGGGGAGAGGGCAGTAGGCAGCTGTCAGACACCTTTAGTGGGACAGCTAATCTACCCTGAGAACAAGAAAAAATGGCCATTGAAATTTGGGGACAAGTGAGGAGGTTTCCATAAATATAAGATAGTTGATTGATCCCACCAAAATTGCTAGGTTCAGCTGACAATTCTCTAATGCATATGAGGGCTTTTTAGAATAGTGAAGCCAATAAAACCTGTATGAGATAAATAAGTGATCAAGAAGGGACTGGGATTTTACTGGATGTTCTGTTGCTAATCCCACTGAAAAATGTCACAGCCATCCTCTCCCCGGCCTGGAATGGACCCATAAGTATAGGAATTGACTGCATCGAACTAAGCAAGAACCCATGTTCTGTCTGGAGTGATCGACAGTAGTTGAACCCTGTACTCGTGTGTAGGGTTGTGCACTGTTATGAATGATATTACTTCACAATGGTGCATGTAGGTTATTAGATGTTAGGCAAGTTGTAAAAAGCATCAAAAATTATAGTGACAGCTATCTGCTGGTGTATGTGTGAAAATGAGGTAAGACTCGGATAAAAGATTGACATCACAAATGATAAAATGTTATAAATGGAATCGAAGGTGTATTTATGTGACACATTTATTCTTTATGATGATTTTATATAATGTAGTGTGCAATATATATTGTTCCTTACTATTACACGTCATTACACATCACATTACTAATACACATAATATAATCTTTCAATATACTATTACTATTACGCATGCTATTACTATTTGCCGTTACAGCCTTTTACAGTGTCAAAAGATACAAGTCACAAAAGAAAAAAACAACAGAATACAGCGATCATTCCATAGCGGTGTCTCTTGTTAAAAAGACTGACTTGACATGTGTTTCAGGACAACCATGTGACGGGTCAGTCCTGTTCTAAAAACAGTCAATGGGCAGAGCAGGAGACACTTTCCATATTTAGTCACTCAAAGCTTTGCCTGGAATATGTCATGCAGAGCCCTCCCCTGGCCCCTACCCATTCTGGCTCACGTGTACTCTGACACTAGAATGTGGTTTGTACATCTTGTGACCTTCCAAGCTCCATGTACCCTGCAACTTAGAGGAAGCTGTACTTTCTCAGAATGAGAGAGTGCAACCATGTACTAACCCCGAATACCTTCTTGTGCAGTAGTTAAGACATATTCTAGTAGAAAACATGTGCAGCATATGTGTGTCTACATCTGTATTATATTACTGTGTATTATCCTGTACCTGTATTACTATGCTGCTGTAACATACTGAAATTTCCCCACTGTGGGACTATTAAAGGATTAAAGGAAAGGATTAAAGGAAATGTGGTTGGTAAAGGGTTACTCCAAGAATACTGATATGCATTGAACATATGTTAGAGAATAAATAGACTACTGCTATTACCCTGACCACTATTACTACTACTACTATTACTATTACGACTACTACTAGCATTAAGGATCTTACCTGCAGCAACAGTTTTACTCTTTCAATTGGAGCGACAGCTGTCTTAGAAATAGCTGCAGCAATACCACCAGCTAAAAAGTCCTTGAGAAAGCTCATAGCTTGGTCACCCATCTTGGCAGTGGTAGAGATTAAGCACCTGCTTCCTTATACTATAGTGTCAATCCTTCTTCAGGCAGCTCCCTGTCTGCACTGCCAGCCAAAATAGGACGAGGGACAAACCAACTCCTCTTTATAAAGACACTAGATCTCCCCCAGGGGTGGGATCTGGAGGGATGCTTGTAATTGGCTGCTGTACCCAGATCAGAGGGCACAAGGGGCATGGGAGACATGTTGCTTCATGGAGACCCCCATGATTCACATAGGGACATTTAAAGGACATTTTAATGTTATCTTCTCCGGAGTGAGCAGCTTTTTTGTCACGGCATGTACTCATAATATTAATAGCATGCTGGGTAATCTAAGAAAGGATAGGGACACTAAGGATAAGTTCAGAATAATGGTGATAATAATAGGATGACCCCTTGCACCCCCAAAACACAGAGATTTTTGCCTATTTGGACCTACATAGATTATAACCAGATGGAAAAAGTTCACCCCTTATAAAGTCATTGTTTCCACAATGTAATAATGATATATGTTATATTCATAGTACTATCTTATAATAAGTGTGAATATATTGCTTATGGTTGTGGATTTTTATTAGACATTCAAGCAAGCACTTACATATTGTACCAAGCTCCTAGGGGCATACAGAGAGGAGGCCTCAGCTCAGTTTGGCGCCATCCTGCAGACAATGTGACCCAGTACAGAATTTTCCATTGACAGTAGAATTGCTAAATAATAATAGATTTCTTCCTTATACACGGACACATCTTGATTAGCCGGAATTATAAATAGTTACTTTGTCTATGGTTGTGTCTATAGAATACGCACAAGTCACCTTCACATCCACTTCCGTATGACATTGCAGACCTTCTCTGTACGTAATAACTTCTATGCCAATGAAAGTAAAGTCACCATGTGACAGACGATGTGACTGGAGCACAAGCTGCTCCGTCTCAGAGCTGGATCACTGTTACTATAGCTTCACAGGACTCCGGGGCTACAAATAAATCTGCACATGACACCACAGGAAGAGTCAATGAAGGAGCAGTCAGAGTCTTTTCCACTGTATATTGTCACCTGAATAACAACCTTCCAAGGTTGGGAAGTGTCAGTATATTCACCGCAGTCCTAAAGCCTTAATGCTCAAAGTATTGGATAATGCCACAAATCTGAAACAAAGGTTAGAACAGTGAAACATCTATATTGAATTATTTTTTCCAGGCAAATTCCTTTTACATTCTGTAGAAATCTAATAATAACAATGGTTTTCTGCTCCATCTGGTGCCGGATGTATGGGTATACTCTACTTTAGAAAGCAATTAGAGATGAGCGAGTACTATTCCAAACGGCTGTTTCGAATAGCACACACCCATAGGAATGAATGGACGCAGTTAAGCGGCCGGCCACCAGCAAAGTCTGCATGCTGGCCGCTTTCATTCATTCCTATGGGTGTGTGCTATTCGAAACAGCCGTTTCGAATAGTACTCGCTCATCTCTAAAAGCAATGCATTCTCCCTCCTGATAAATTCCCTCTCCCAAAAGACGGTTACATGCCCAACTTAGACTCCATGCACACAACTATCGGGTCTGTGTGGGTCCTTGGAAAAGAAAACAGACAACACGTGGATGGCTGTGTTTTTCACAAAACCTTACACTTGAATGAATGAATGAATGAATGAGGCCGTACTCCAGGAATAGGACCTGGTTCACATGTTGCAGCCTGGGTTCACACACCATGAAAAGCTTAGATGCGTGCATGAGGCCATAGAAAAGAATGGGGCCCATTAATGTCCATAATTATCTGCAATGTGGAAAGTAAATATGGTTTTGTGCATGGAGCCTTAGCGTGTATGTATGGGGACGGCAGGAAAAATCGTTATTGTTTTGGCATTTTATGGGATTATTAACAGTTCTGCTTAGGTAATGTAAGTACTATGAACTGGCATGGATTACAAGGCAGACATACAGCCCAGCAGAGGATATGCCTGAATTCTCAGGAGGAGTATGCCTCTTCCCCCTATGCCCAACAGCAGCACAACTGGGGTATTCCTGCCCCTAATGAGCTGTTAGGACAGGTGGAATTTTTAATTACCTAACAGCTTTTGACCCCTATAAGAGGCCGGAAGACATGCTCCTCCCTTGTGTTTTTTTCTGTCCTGTGGGACAGGACAGGTGGTAGGGGGAGCAGGGGTTCTGACCTCTCATAGGGGTCTGCTACTCTCTCTCCCCCCTCCTTCTTACCTGACAAGCGGAAGACTTTGCTATATTTTTCCTTTCTTTTTGCTCTTCTGAGCCTCTGCTGCTTCCTCCCCCGCCGGGGGAGCCCGCCGGCTCATGCGTGCGCCTGGAGTGCTGCCGCGCCGGAGCCGGGCTTCCCTGCGCGGCTAGGACCCTTTCTCCTTTCAACCGTTTTTTGGTTCCCCGGGTCCGCCGCTCTACTCGTCCACCGCGCATGCGCGGTATGCGGTTCGCGTGGCAGGCGAACGAAACCCCCTGGAGACGAGCGGATGCCGGGGTTCCTGAGGGGGGGGGCCCTCCAGTTTCTGGGGATCCTTTCAGTATTGAGGGGCCCCCCCTCTGTGAGTTTTTGCCTTTGCCCCCCAAAAAGATTGCCCCAAAGAAGGAAGGGGCGTGCCCTTTTTTAGTCCCGCCCCCTGGCCTATATATCCCCTCCAAAACCATCTTTCAGTGCCTGTTGCTCCGGTTACTGGCACCTCAACTAGAGAAGCTCCTTGGTCAATTTGTCCTAGAAAGCAGCTCCGTTGATTCAGGTTTGGGGGAGGCGGCCAGGGGGAAGGGGTGGTAGCGGTTCCCACTATGGGAGGGCAAAGGTTGTTAGTATTCTTTTTCTTTGTTCCTTCTCAGAATGTCTTCTTCTTCCTCCTCTACTGTTCCTCCTCGGAGGAAGGCCGTGGCAAAGAGGAAACATCTTTTATGCGCTGCCTGCAGAGTCCCACTGCCTGACGACTCCCAGTTTAGTTTTTGTCCAGGATGTAGAGCCCCCCCTTCTGAGGCAACCCCCATGCGGGAGATGGTATCCTGGGTGAAGGGCTTCGTCCAGGACTCCATGAAAAGGATGGAGTCCTCAGCCAAAAGACCATGGCTGGACTGCGAGTTGTCCCTTCCGCCCCTGGAGAACCTGCGCATTAGGGACGTGGAGTCATCATCCGATTCTGAGGAGGAAAAGGAGATCTTCCCCTTAGAGAAGATGTCCAGGGTGTTCAAGACACTTAGGATCAGAGACCGGGAAGGTGGTGAAGGCCCAAGTCGAAGGTCTCGTACCTTCAGACTGTCCTCGGAAATGCTTCGCCTGATGGAGAGCGAATGGAGGCACCCGGAAAAACCCTTTGCGCCATCCAAGCGATTTAAGACCTTATTCCCGGTCCCTGAGGGTCAGCTAAAGGCGTGGGGTCCTCCGCCGAAGGTTGACGTCGCTGTGGCGAAGCTGTCAAGGCGCACTGTCCTCCCGACAGAGGATGGGTCGAGTCTCAAGGATCCGATGGATCGTCGGGTGGAAGGATCACTGAGACGAGTCTATTCGGCCTCCTCGGCCCAGGCCTCCTTGGGCATGGTTGCGAACGAGGTGGCCACTGGTCTGCGGGCAGAGCTCTCGTCACTTGCCAAGGACATAGATTCCGGAGTGGATCGAGATGACCTCCTGGCAACAATGTCGGACATCTCTCTGCTGGTGGATCATCTGACGGAGGCGAACCATTTTCAGACCCGTCTGGCCGCCAGATCTACTGGCTACTGCTCCTCGCCGGCCCTTGTGGCTGAAGCCCTGGAAGGCTGACCTCACCTCCAAGAATAGCCTGTGTGGTCTCCCCTTTGAGCCGGGACGGCTGTTCGGGAGGGAGCTTGACCGGATTATGTAATCTCTGGCCGACTCCAAAGGCAAGAATTTGCCACAGCCCCTTGAAGGTCGGAGTCCCTCCTTTCGAGGAAGAGGCACCTCCAGAAGAGGAACTAGAGGCCAGCGATGATCCGGCAGAGGTAGAGGTCGGGGCTCCTCTCGTAAATGTAAGGGCACCTCCTTCTAATCCTTCCACCCTACCTCCCCTCTCCTCGCCCCCGGGGTGGGCGGCCATCTTTCCCACTATGTGGATGCCTGGCGCCAGAATATTCGGGACCCCTGGGTCATCCAGACGATCCAGGAAGGCTATAAAATAAATTTTGTTTCCCAGCCGCCAGAGAAGATGGTAAGAACCCGCCCTCTTCAGGGCCCCAAACAACTTCATCTGGAGAAATTGATTCAGGAGTACGTGGACAAAGCCGCGCTGGAGGTGGTTCCTCGCGCAGATCAAGGCACAGGCATCTATTCTCCAGTCTTCTTGGTCCCCAAGTCATCAGGCGAGTGGCGTATGATCATCGATCTCAGGTATCTGAATTGCTTTATCCGCAGGCTGCGGTTTCGCATGGAGACCATCAGGTCAGTGCTACCTTTCATGCGCCCTGGAGATCACTTCGTCACTCTGGACCTGAAGGATGCCTACCTCCACGTACCCATCTTTCCGGCACACTGAAAGTTCCTAAGTATTGCCGTATACATAGAAGGGAAAGAGGCGCACTTGCAGTTCGCAGCCCTCCCATTCGGCATAACCTCCGCCCCCACACCTTCACAAAGGTCATAGCTCCGGTCGCTGCCGCCCTGCGCCTTCAAGGCATATTCATAGTCCCGTACCTGGACGACTGGCTTCTGAAGGCTCATTCAAAGGAGGTTCTTACCACGCAGGTGCAGACCGTTGTAGCTCTACTAGACAAGCTGGGGTGGCTGGTAAACTGGCAGAAGTCAGTAATGGTGCCATCAACACAAGCTCAGTTCCTGGGACTTATTCTAGACTCTCTCAACATGACGGTCTCTCTACCCTCTCCTCGCAAAAAGAAAATTGCTCGGGCAGCACATCATTTGTCTTCTACACGGAAGGTCACCATCAGGACGGCTATGAAGGTCCTTGGATTGATGTCCGCTACCCTAGATGCAGTTCCTTGGGCCCTATGGCATATGCGCCCTCTACAGAATGAGATCTTGAGAGTCTGAAATCACAGTCCTTCAGGTTTACAGAAGCCAATCCAGTTAACCATTAGCACCCGGAAAACATTGCCCTGGTGGACCCATCTGCGAGATGGGAAGTCCTCGGTCCAGCCCGCCTGGACCCTGTTGACTACAGATGCCTCCCTCACAGGCTGGGGAGCTCATCTGGGGGAGACCCCGGTTCAAGGTACATGGAATCAGCGGGAGAGGATGCACTCATCCAACTGGCGCGAGCTTACCGCAGTTCATCGAGCCCTTCTGTCATTTGCACCATTTCTACGAGGGAAAGCGGTCAAAGTAAGATCAGACAATCTGACGACAGTCCACTATATCAACAAGCAGGGAGGAACCAGGTCCCCCTCACTCCTGCAAATCACCAACCTGATCTTCTCCTGGGCAGAACGGAACCTCTCCCAGCTGGCCGCGGTACATATCCAGGGCCGCCTGAACATCCTAGCGGATCAACTCAGCAGAGGCCGCCCGACCGCAGGCGAATGTTCCTTGAATCAGGACATCTTCCACTACCTGACCAGGAGGTGGGGTCTCCCCGAGGTGGATCTGATGGCCACCCAACACAATGCCAAAGTAGAAAGATTTTGCTCCCTGTACCGGGAAGACAACCCTTTGGCTGTGGATGCCCTGTCAATACCATGGAGGTTCAAACTGGCATACGTGTTCCCTCCCATTCCGATGATCCCAAAGGTACTGGCGAAACTCTGGCAGGACCAGACTTCGGCAATAGTGATCATGCCGTTCTGGCCAAAAAGGGCATGGTTCACCGACCTTATCCTTATGAGTCGGGGGAACTACTGGAGGCTTCCACCAGTCAGGAACCTGGTGTCACTGAACAGTCGGCCGTGCCTGGGCCTAGACAAATTCAACCTCACTGCCTGGAGGTTAACCGCGCCATATGCGCAGACAGAGGATTGTCCCAGGGAGTGCTAAGTACCTTAGCCCATTCAAGAGCAGAGGCAACCAATCAGAGCTACCAAAGGATTGCCCGGATATTCCGAGATTGGTGTACAGGCAGCCACCGCGATCCAGACAGAGATGCAGTCCTAGAGTTCTTACAGAACGGCCTGGAGAGAGGACTAGCACCTGCCACCCTCAAGGTTCAAGTGTCAGCTCTATCTGCTCTCCTGGAGACACGATTATCACAAGATCCTCTTGTCAAACAGTTCCTTAGGGGGGCTGCCAGGCTCCGCCCCCAGGTATGGCCCCCTGTCCCCAGCTGGGACCTGGCCGCGGTTCTACAAGGGCTATGTGCGCCCCCTTCGAACCATTATCTGAAGTGGACTGGAAGTACCTGTCATTTAAGGTGACTTTCCTGCTGGCAATAACCTCCGCCAAGAGGGTTGGCGAATTGCAGGCCCTAGCGGCCTCCGAACCTTTCATAACCTTCTTCCCTGACAGGGTACAGCTAAGGTTCGTTTCGGGATTTTTGCCAAAGGTACCAACACTTCAGAACACCAACCAAGTGATCACCCTACCGGGCTTCTTTCCCTCTCCTGCTACGGAGCAGGAGGAGAAGCTACACACACTGGATCTGGTAAGAGCACTATGTATTTACCTAGACCGTACAGCACCATTCCGAAGATCAGAGAATCTTCTGGTTAATGTGTTTGGCCACAATAGAGGCTCTAAAGCATCAAAGGTAACCCTGTCGAGATGGATCAGAGAAGCTATCAGCTGTTCCCTTCGGGCCCAGAATCTTCCTCTTCCAGATTTCTTACGAGCCCATGCCACCCGAGCAGTGGCGACATCATGGGCAGAGACACAGTTCCTCTCTCTAGACCAGATATGTGCTGCAGCCTCGTGGAGCTCACAGCTGACTTTTGCCAAACACTACATGCTACAGCATTTGGGCACTCCGTCTTGGCATCAGCCTGCCAGGAGGACCCGCCCTAGGGGAAACAATACTTGCTAAATCCCCAGTTGTGCTGCTGTTGGGCGTAGGGGGAAAGAAAGATTATGAATGATAATCTGTTTTCCCTTAGCCCAAACAGCAGCACAAGGCTCCCTCCCTAGGAGGTACTGTTGTACAGATTTTGTGTATGTGTGTGTAGCTCTTGGTATAAATTGCTCTCTGTATATCATACTTGTTACTAACACAAGGGAGGAGCAGGTCTTCCGGCCTCTTATAGGGGTCAAAAGCTGTTAGGTAATTAAAAATTCCACCTGTCCTAACAGCTCATTAGGGGCAGGAATACCCCAGTTGTGCTGCTGTTTGGGCTAAGGGAAAACAGATTATCATTCATAATCTTTCTTTCATATATGAGGCACATCCTCCAATGGTGCAAGCAATATAAAGACTGGTGTCTTCCTAAATATCCCTCAAAAATCTTCTTTAGCATTAAAACTGTGTGCTGGGAGCTTCACAACATGGGTTTCCATGGCCTACATGATGCATACAAGCCTTACATCACCAAGCCCAATGCGAAGCATCAGATGCAGGGTTGTAGCACACCGCCACCGGACAATGGAGTAGTGACTGTGTGGATGTCACTTACCCCTGAACACTTTTCTCCCCATAAATAAAATAAAACACAGACAAATTCAATTCCTTCTGTGGGCAGAAGGTCGGCCACAGCTTTATTTAAAACTGTTAACTTGCATAACCCGTTGCCATGGTTACCAGGCTGTCAGGCCAAACCATAAAAACAAAGCTCTTAACCATGGAAACTCTGGAACGGGAGTGGATGGCCCAGCACTGACATCGGGAAGGCCAGACACCTCCCCGTCCTACCTATCTTCTGTGCAGTACCGCCCTCCAGCTATGATCTGTAAACATATATACCGAGGGTTAACTGAAAATGAAAAAAGAACACTCAAAGTCAGCAAAATCACTGTAAAAGACGCCGCCAAATATAGTTTATTGGGGAGGGGGTTTGACCCTGAAAGATCCACTCCAAACTCAGTGACAATACTGTACCAACTCATATCTGTAAACATCTATATTAGAGGATGCCATATCCTCAGCCTCCCTGCATAACCAGACCAGAGATCCCTCATAAGGAGAGTGGGAGGGAGCTTCTTCGTGAGCAGCCGGAAATAGGAAGAGGGACGTGGCTAGCTCTTTTTACTCCGCGGGCCGCACCATTACACAGGTGGCCGCGGGAAGAAGTGGGGGTAGCCGAACAAACCATACTGTGTCTGCAACAAAGATGGAAAAGGTGGAGGAAGGGATAAGGGGGAGTGCCAGCAACTCCTCATCCTCACCGTACCCCGCAGTCCCAGCCATCCTTCCTTCCATCCGGTGCCTCCCAGGAAAAGTTTTTAGAGGGATCAGGGCTTTAGAACAGCAGACATGGGATGAAGGTCCCCTGTCCTTGCTGTCTGACCAATTCCCCCTATTATTAGTTATAACCTCTTACGTTTCCTTGTATAACTTATCCTCCTGATGCCCTGTTACATAACTTACTCTGATAAATAATGCCTATTAATGGTCTCTTTGTTGCCTAGGAATTGGACAAACCACAGAGGAGAATGGAGTAGGTGAAACAAGCAAATGCCGTGCCTTTCCCACTGTAAGTCCTATGCTGCACGTGACTGCTGAGGCCCATCAGTAGTCTCAATGGTGGCAGGAAAGGAAAGTTGTAAGGGAATTGCTAGTTGTACAATTCCCTAGTACTGCAGCTGAAACCAGGGAGAAGGCAAGACAGGGACAATGAGCCCTAAACTGAACCCCCTCCTGTCCCTGACTAGTTGCCTGAACTATGCTAGGTGACAGACAACAACAGAGAAGCAAAGTCAGCAAGCCAAGGGTCAAAGCCAGAGAGACAAAGCAGTACAAAATTGTAATCCAAAAGAGTGGTCACATGGGAAGCTAGAGGTCAGAGCAAGTAGGAAGCTAGTGAGGACAAAGTCACAGGACAGAGTCAAAATAGCCAGCATACCTGTGTGGGCTGTTGACCTGTATATAGGAAGTCCTACAGACCTGTCCTACAATTGATTGGTAGATAGGCTTTCAGTCACACAGGCAAGGCTAAGATTAAGTATTTGATGGACAGAGGGAAACAAGGTGCAGGAGATGGGTGTGGTGGAAATTCAATTACAGTGGAGAGGAAATAAAACAGTGTTCAGACAGAGCAAGAAAAAATGCTAAGCAAGGAATCAAACGGAACACACCTCCTGCAACGCAGTGTGCAAGCGGAGGGTGACGCAGAAACATTACAATGGTGATATATGAGTGACATCACCGAGTCCGTTCCAACCACCGTTGAGGCCATGTGCAGGACTTATGGTGGGGAAGATACAGCCCATGCTTGACACAGGCTGTAGACATAGGAGCACTAGGGACAGATGAGTATAATTTAAGGGGGATATCCGGGGAGTAGTAAAGTTTACCAGTAAACTATATTATTCCCTGAAAAAAACCTTTAATACTGCCCCAAAGCCCCATTTTTTTTAAGCCCATTTGGATTTAATTCAATTTTCAGAGCGCCAATTCATAGTAGGGCTGCCATAGGTAATAGGGCCTGTGAAACAATTGTACCTGTTGATTCCAGGTCTTCCTGTAGGTCTCCACAGGTGGTCCTTGGCTCTCAGACAACTCTTCTGATAATTCTTTTCACTCCTCTGTCTGAAATCTTGCAGCAAACCGTAGCCGGTTTAGTGAAATGATATTCCGTCCACTTCTGGATTATGCCCCCAGCAGTGCTCACTGGAACCTTCAGTAATTTAGCAATTCTTCTGTAACCAATTCCATCAGCTTGTTTTGCAACAATAAAGTTGCGAAGGTCTTGAGACTGCTCCCTGCTTTTACCCATCATGAGATTTTTCTTGTGTGGCTCCTTAGTAATGAAATATCTTTTTATAGGCCAGCAGTTGAACTAACTGATATTATTTGTCACTATTCTTCTTATTCACTATTTTTCACCTTTGTGATAGATTTTAGCTGGTGTCAGGACTTTCCATGGCTTTTTGCACCTCTCTTTCATCATGTATTCAATACTTTTTTCCAGTTTCATTTCTCATTATTACACATAGTTTATGGACACATATGGTTTAATTTCTTTGTCTGAGCTTGAAAAAGTGCTAAAACAGCACGAAACAGCTGTCGCTCCCTCTTCTCAGGCGTGCTTCCTCCCGTGTATACTTTTAAAGGATTTTTGAAAATAAAGTTGTAAAGTTTTATTGTATCCTCTTGATGGTGAGTGCCCAGTTTTTTTCTTCTTCTTTATATTTTATATGGACTATGTTGTTTACTGAGAGCACCACCATAGGATCATTCAATAGTGTATTCCCCTCATCCTACCTTGTTACTTCAAACCTGCATTAAGTAGTGCCACCTCACTCTTTTTGTATATTGCCATATACGCAATATCCAGCTTTCCTCTACTGTACCCCCCAAAGCTAAGACAGCCGTTCATTCAGTCCATGTATGGTCAAACCTGTTTTTAATGCTGTACCCCCCAAAGCTAAGTGGTATACACAGCAATTCAGTCAGTCTATATACGCGACATCCAGCTTTCCCATGCTGAACCCCCCAAAGCTAAGTGGGAGACAGCCATTCATTAAGTCCATGTATGGTCAAACCTGTTTTTAATGCTGTACCCCCAAAACCTACCTGGGATACACAGCAATTCAGTCAGTCTATGTACGCGAAATCCAGCTTTCCCATGCTGTACCCCCAAAAAGCTAAGTAGGAGACACAGCCATTCAGTCAGGCCATGTATGGTCAAACCTGTTTTTCATGCTGTACCCCCCAAAACCAACCTGGGATACACAGACATTCAGTCAGGCTATATAAACTCAATCCAATTTTTGGTCAATCTAGTATTGTTTGCTCTCCATGATGTGAACTATGTCTTTGTCTCTTGAAAAGCAACCCAACATGAAGTCAGCCGTGTGTGCCAGTATGTTACTTGGTATGACTTCGTTGCCCCCAACTGTAAGGGTCACTCTCCATTTCCTCCATTTTCCACTCCCCTTCACACCATCCATGCGGAAGCAATGGGATGCACTGAACTTCACCCTCAAGCCTCGTGTGGGACAGTGGCATGAAATGCCACTTCATCCCCCTCGTCTTCCTCCACCAACCAACGGTGCGAAGATGAGAGGAGTGTGCTCTGAATGTTTTCAGCCTAACAGAGGCTACTTTTCACTTACGAAAATGGCCGCACTTTCACCAGTATATCAGGCACAATGGTGTAGGTTTCAAAGAACCTTTGCACCAACAAGTTGAAAACGTGGGCCATGTGTGGACCGTGTTTGAGTCTGGCAAGCTCCAGATCTTCTACCAGGTTCCGGCCATTATCATATACGCAAACATGCCTGGGCCCAGGTGCAGCGGGGAAAACCATATTGCCGTATCATCCAGGATGGCATCCCTCACCTTGGAGGCAGTGTGCTGTCTGTCCTCCAAGCTGATGAGCTTCAGCACGGCCTGCTGACATCTCCCCACACCAGTGTTACAGCATTTCCAGCTCGTAGCTGGGGTCGAGGTTGCAGCGCAGGAGTAGGCTTTCAGAGAACTCCTGCCATGAATTTTGGGCTGGGAGAGGAGATAGGCCACCCCAGTTTGCACCCCGGGCCTAGACTCCACTACATTCACCCGGCCTGTCATTACAGAGAAGCAGCATCCCTGACCGCAGGCGCTTGTCCATGCATCGGTGGTCAAGTGGACCTTGCAGCAAAGCGCAAAACTCTGGGCCCGACTGATGTTATGGGACACGTGCAGGCGCAAGGCGGGGACAGCACACCAAGAGAAGTAGTAACGGCTAGGCCCAGCATAGTGAGATGCCACAGCTTCCATCTGGTGACGGAAAGTATCCAGTAGTATCCAGAAGCATAAATGCCAACATCTACAGGGCCAGCAGTTTTTAGATGAGGCCATTGAAGGCTTGGGCATATGGGTGGCTTGCGCTGTACTTCTGCCTGCAATGAAATGCCTAGGAGATGGGGAGTGGCTGGGAAGTGGCGCATGATGGTGCAGGCCAAAAGGGCGGATGGGGGTGAACTCCCCAAAGTGTCAGAGACGGATGTGTAGGTGTCCAGTCTGGTGGTCTGGACTGCAGCACCAGCACTGTAAACAGTGGAAGAGGCAGTGTCAGCAACGCCGGGTGACGATTGCCCTGTGTTTGCTCTCTCCCACTGAGCCCAGGGCTTGCCTTCCAAATGACAGCGCATGCAAGAAGTGGTAAGGTTGCTCTTTTCAGAACCCCTACTCAGTTTAGACTTGCAAAGTGTGCAAACCGCACTAAATTTGGCATGTAACTGGCATGTAAATGATGGGTCTATCCATTGGCTGTTCATTTGGATGATGCCACCGGCTGCGCTGAAGACATTTTCAGATAGCACGCTGGCGTCAGGACAGGAAAGAACCTCCAAGGCATATAGCACAAGTTCCAGCCACAAATCCAACCTGGAGACCCAATAAGTGTAGAACGCAGAGGGCACAGGGCTGGGGTCGGCCAGGTACTCCCTCAACATGCGCCTATACTTGTCCCTCCTGGTCACACTAGGCCCCTGAGTGGCGGTAGTTTGGCCAGGGGGTGCCATTAACGTGTCCCAGACCTTGGAGAGTGTGCCCCTGGTGGGTGTGGACCGGATGGCAGTTGTTAGCCTGTTGGAGGAATAAGTCTTCCAACATGGACGAGTTTTGCACGAGTGGCTAGTACACAGAAAATCTTTGCCCTTGCTGCCTCTGGACATGTTTCTGCCTCTAGCCACCTTTTTTTGCTGCTGCGCTTGCATCCACATCTACACTGCTTTCTTCCCTAGACATCACCCCTGTCCATGCCTCTGCCTCTAGCCACCTTTTTTCCTGCTTAGCTTGCCTCCACATTTACACCTCTTTCCCCGCTAGACATCACCCCTGTCCATGTCGGGTCAGTGGCCTCGTCGTCCACCAACTCCTCTTCCAATTGCTCACTCTCCCCTTACTGCAAACCGCACATAACCACAGCTTGCCCTGATGGCAACTGTGTCTTGTTATCATTAATGAGGCCAAGAAACGCTGGTTGCAGGTCCACAACCACAAAATTGGTAGGAAATGGCGGATGCTCCAGTATTTGGGCATCAGGACACACAAAGTCGTCTGGTAGCTCCTGTGATTCGGGAAGTGGTTCAACAAAGGGAGAGACAGTAAAAGGACCCGAAAATAGATCCTGGGAGGGGACAAGGGTGGGATGACTCTGTTGGGAAGATTGGGCATGTTGGGAGGAAGAAGGGACAGACTCTTGGGTATGAACACGACTGCAGGTAGTGGCTGACTGGCTGGTGGAAAAGCAGCTGGAAGCATTATCCGCTAGCCATTGTAACACCTGTTCCTGGTGCTCGGGCCTGGTTTGCATTGTACCCTGCACCCTGCTTAATGCAGCTGTCATATCAGGAATTGTGATGAGCACATGCTAATGTTTCTTTCGGTATACAGCTATGTTTCTCTCCATATTAATGTAGAGGAAAGAAGGTTTCCAATTATTTATCCACTTTCATAGAGGTTCTAGTGAGTTTGTAAAGTGTCCAGTGGAAAGGATGGGATAGGATTTCACATAAGTCTGCCACCCATGGAAACTCATGGTGCAGTAACTGAGGGAGCTGACTTTGATGAACCCTTGGGTTTTGGAGATGGAACTCCATCAAAGGTCTCTGCTGCTCTCACACCCTGCTCAACATATGGTGTCTAGGGTTTCAGCGTGTGGTGACCCCGCACAACAGCCGATGCTCCAGGCAGATGTAGGCATTGCTGGAGTGTATTGAGGCTAGCAGCAGCTACTGTAGGCTTGCCAAAGTGGGCGCACAAGCTCATGTAACTTGGGGTACGTTTTTAAAAACCATTGCACCAATAAGTTGAAAATGTGGGCCAGGCATGGACCGTGTTGGAGACTGGCAAGCTACAGAGCTGCTACCAGGTTCGGTCCGTTATCACACATGACAAAAATGCCTGGCCCCAGTTGCAGCGGCGAAAAACACATTGCCATATCATCCAGGATGGCATCCCTCACCTCAGAAGCAGTGTGCTGTCTGTCCCCCAAGCTGATGAGCTTCAGCACGGCCTGCTGACGTCTCCCCACGCCAGTGTTGCAGCGTTTCCAGTTCGTAGCTGGGGTCGATTTAACGGCGGCGGTGGCAGAGGAAGAGGAGGAGGAGGGTGGTGTTTCAGCACTCCTGCCAGGAATATTGGGTGGGGAGACAAAGCAGGCCGCCATAGTTCGCGACCCGGTCCCAACCTCAACTGCATTCAGCCAGTGTTCCGTGAGATGTGAGCGTCCCTAGCCGCATGCACTTGTCCACGCGTCAGTGGTCAAGTGGAACTTTGTGCAAAGCGCAGAACTTAGGGCCCACCTGATGTTACAGGACATGTGCTGGTGCAAGGCTCAACTCACCTTAAGGGCCAAAAACACTGCTGGTGAATTTTGTTCAGTTCCAAAGGACTCTTGCCTTGGAAGGTAAGGTTTCCTTTAGTGGCTCCATCTCAGCAGGATGTTGATGAAGCTTGGTTAAATCTGGTGTTGGAAGGGAAAGTGGTTTCTGATCTACATCTAAAGTACTGGATCATGTTGTTTGGACTATTAACACCTGATCAGAACCCTTTAGAGGTAATGTAGAGTCCCATATTAGAGGACTATTAGCGGTAGTAGTGGTTGCAGCCAATTCTCCACCTTTGCGGTCCTCTAAATAAAAGTTACCCCCAGGACTTGATGCCAAAATATTATCAATTTTAAATTTTTCTTTGCAGTGGTTAGCAGATAGTAGGAGGTGGGTGAAGATGGAACTGGATCTTTATCTTGTACAGACCCAAGGTCTGTTAAGGTGGCACTCCTAGCCAGCCAAACCACTGACAGCTCTTTCCCCTCTCCTTCGCACTCTATGTTCCACCTGGCACAAATTTGCAAGGAGCTTGGGGTTTGGTCACCACTCCTGGCCCACTAAAAACATAAAACCAAATCAGTTTATTAATGGTGAAACGCACCTTGGGCTGTGTTATCCTAAGTGGTTGGTATACTGATTCAGTTTTATATTCTCCTTTTCTACATTGTCTATCCTTTTAGAACATTATTAGGATTCTTACACTTTGAGGAGTCGGATGATTCTATGGCACTTATTAAAGCACATTTAGGATTATGTGGTTTTGTCAGTTGAAGCATTTCGCCCAGTTTGGGTGAATTCACACTGAGTAAACGCTAGCTTATTCTGAACGTAAAACACGTTCAGAATAAGCGGCGTCTAAAGCAGCTCCATTCATTTCTATGGGAGCAGGGATACGAGCGCTGCCCATAGAAATGAATGGTCTGCTTCTTTCACTCCGTGCAGTCCCATTGAAGTGAATGGGGAGTGCCGGCGTATACGGCAAGCTCTGCTCATGCCGGAGCATACACGCCGGCACTCCCCATTCACTTCAATGGGACTGCACGGAGTGAAAGAAGCAGCCCATTCATTTCTATGGGGAGCGCTCGTATCCCCGCTCCCATAGAAATGAATGGAGCTGCTTTAGACGCCGCTTATTCTGAACGTGTTTTACGTTCAGAATAAGCTAGCGTTTACTCAGTGTGAATTCACCCTTTATGTGTATGTATTTATGTTACTACAGCAACTTGTGGTTAGGTCTTATTCGGAGGTGTTCCTGTCTCCTGTGATTGTATACTTATGTATTTTATGAATTTCAATAAATATGTATATTATGTTTTTTTACTATTTGATAGCTCTATAAAGATGAATAATATCAAGAACATGTTATAATGGAGCCTAGAAACCACCAATTAGCTCTGTGATAGTGTTCCACTGGGATCAAGTTGGATACCTTTGCCAGCTAGATGACTATTATTTTGCCTTAGCCTTGCCTCTTCACTTAGCCTTACTTGCTGCATTGACTTTGTCACTTTGTACTTGGCTTGACTTTACTTCTCTGCAGTCTGCAGAGCCTGTGGCACAAATCCAAGGCTGAGCCTCAGGTTCCTGCTGCAGTTACTGGGCGAGTGTGCTCTTTAGCCCCATTCTATAGGGTCGATCAATGTGTGGGAACTTGCCAAGGTTTTAATGCTGCAGAAACCATAGTTAGGGCAGGATACCTCTTCTTTAGGCACTTTTTGCTTTGGAATCTAAAAACGCTATGTACACATTCCCTAAAACTTTTACCACTTCATCCAGTATTTCTGCCTCGCCCTATATTGTGTAATCACTTTGATGTTATGGTATCACTGCCTTGTATAAAGTAACAAGAGTGCATGTTCCTTATGATACAACTGTAGACATTCGATTGACAGGTCATTTCCAGCAGGAGTTTACTAAGTGAATTCTACTGAAAGTGAGCGGACTGTAATTGTTACCTCCACAGGGAAACCATAGCAGCAGAAATACACCTGCTGGGTGTGCACAAACAAAGGCCATCCAGGCTCAAACAATGCAAAAGGCTCATAACAAAAGAGAGAACTAGCAAAAACCTGGAATGTACATTATGTAAAAAAAAAAAAAAAATATATATATATATATATATATAAATATATACAGTATATATATATATATATATATATATATATATATATATATATATATATATATTAGCTGATACCCGCGACTTCGTCTGCGGTGATTGTAGAAGTGTGTATATACAGGCGTGGGTAAGGTTTTCGTAGTGTGTATAAGGGATGGGATATGAAATGTAACTTTGTATCTTGTTTTCTGTAATTCAGAGAATACGTGAGACTTTTGTGTTGAAGTTACTTTGTATTTGAGCCGCTATATATACGGTGTTGTGAGAAACTTTACATAGTGACTTTGGGACAGAAGTATTTGAAGTTAACCCTTTCCCACCCATGGCATTTTTTGATTTTCGTTTTTGACTCCCCTCCTTCTAAACCCCATAACTTTTTTATTTCTCCGCTCCCAGAGCCTTATGAGGTCTTAATTTTTGCGGGACAAATTTTTCTTCATGATGCCACCATTATTTATTCTATATAATGTACTGGGAAGCAGGGAAAAAATTCAAAATGGGGTGGATTTCAAGAAAAAATGCATTTCTGTGACTTTCTTACGGGCTTTGGTTTTACGGCGTTCACTGTGCAACCAAAATGACATGTCCCCTGTATTCTGTGTTTCGTTACGATTCCGGAGATACCAAATTTATATGGTTTTAGTTACATTTTGACCCCTTAAAAACAAATCCAAAACTGTTAAAAAATTTTTTTTTTGAAAAGTCGCCATATTCCGACAGCCGTAACGTTTTTATACGTGCATGTACGGGGATGTATATGGCGTCTTTTTTTGCGGGACTGGGTGTACTTTGTAGTTCTACCATTTTCATGAAATGTTATTGCTTTGATCACTTTTTATTCAAATTTTTATCAGAATCAAAACAGTGAAAAAACGTCGGTTTGGCACTTTTGACCATTTTTCCCGCTACGGCGTTTACCGAACAGGAAAAATATTTGTATAGCTTTGTAGAGCGGGCGATTTTGGACGCGGGGATACCTAACATGTATGTGTTTCACAGTTTTTAACTACTTTTATATGTGTTCTAGGGAAAGGGGGGTGATTTGAATTTTTAATCCTTTTTTTTTGTTTTTAATATTTTTTTAACTTTTTTTAAACTTTTTTTTTTGCATTTATTAGACCGCCTAGACCGCCTAGGGGTATTGACATGGGTGGGCGGTGTCGCGGATTGTCAGAGCGATGGGGGTTGGCAAACATGGCTGCTGCGGAGCGTTAAAGAGAACCTCCTGGAGTATCATTAAGGTGAGGGGCAAAGTGGTAAAGTATATGTATATGAGATTGTGTGGGGTTAGGGGCGAGGTTGCAGAGGGCAATATGAATTTTGTGGCTTGCTATGGTCCAAAGTGTGTGAGATTGCAGAGATGGTGGTGTGAGTTTGGGGTTTGTGGGGGTCCTGGGAAAAACGTATGTGCGCTATTGTGACGAAAAGTAGCCTATTGCGCAATGGGGTGTATTAACTATGTTTGTGGAAAATTTCAGCCAAATCGGTCGAGCGGGTTTTGCGTGATTGACTAACAAACATCCGAACACACAAACCCACAAACATCCAAACTCACAAACTTTCACATTTATAATATTAATAGGATAGGATATATATATATATACACACACACATAGGCATGGTATGGAAATTGACGGACACAATAGTTGTTCTTCTATATACTCGCACAGTATGGAAACTGATATGGGTGCTTTACCCTACCATTATTTAATGTCTGTTGCTCTGTCAAAGACAAAGAGCAATGGACAATATTCATAAGGAGTCCCCTGCAGGGCTCTATTGATACAAAAAGAGACAAAAATGATGTAAATGAAGTATCTGTGATATTTTTTTTTACATTATAGTCATTGGGAACGGACACAGATTGGTTTAAAATATATTCATACAAAACACGTTCATAGTTCACATACAGTATGACTACAGGAAGGGTGCATGCACACAGAGTAACACTCCGCTCATTCAGAGACGTAAAAACGTGTCACAGTGACCGCCGGTCTTACATACGATACACATTGAAATCAATGGGTTTAAAAGCCTCCCATTGATTTCAATGTGTAGCGTGCATAAGACCGGCACCCATTGAAATTAATGGGATTCTGTTTTACAGCGGTCACTCTGACACGTGTTTACGTGTCTGAATGAGTGGAGCGTTACTCCGTGTGCATGCACCCAAAAATTGCAAAAACTGTTCACACTGGTGCTTTATCAGTCTGTCAGTGATTTTCTGATATTTTTGAAGACAAGAACAGAACAAGGGGCACCAGGGGTAACTAGCAAAGACTAGGCCACACATGGTATAGCACCCCCTCCTGGCCCCCACATGGTATAATGCCTGATTTACCAGCACCCGCACAGTATAACGCTCAATTTACCAGCCTGTACATGGCATAATACTCTCTTTATTGTTTCCCATATGATATAGCGTCTCCTTTTCTGGCCCCACAGTATAAAGCCCCCCCTTCTTTACCTCCCACACATTATATATGCCTATAGTTATCCCTGGCAGAATTACTTGTGAGGAAACCAGCAGTAGTAGTAGTAATGGATGAAACAGAGGGACCAACTGCTTTGTATTGTGCATTCCCCCTGCCTCATAAGGATATGATAAAGGTGCTGCAACCATACTGGGGCCATTAGCAGCAGAAGAAAATGGTTGCCTTTTGATGTAAACTCAGGTAACTTGGGCCCCTGCTGCTCCTTTTTTTTTTTAAATAGGCCTTGGTTACAGTCTCTATTTACTTACTCATCCCCCTGGGCCTCTTATCATTATACTCTGAGGTCTGAAAAGGCTCCAGAGTATAATAACAGCTTGTGGCTGGGGTACCCTAAAACTTTCAGGTTCTGCTGAACCCAAAATCTTTGCAACAAACATTGTAAGGGGCCACAATGGAACATAATACTGTGTGGTGGGACCATTATGGGACATTATACTGTGTACAGAGGCTGGTAAGGGACATTAACCTTTGTGCAGGGGCCCGTTATAGGACATAATACTATGTGGTGGGGACATTATACTGTAGGAAGTGGCCACTATAGGACATTATACTGTGTAGAGCAGGGGTGCCCAATACGTCGATCGCGATCTACTGGTAGATCGCAAAGGACGTATGGGTTGATCGCGGGATGCAGGGATCCCCGGTGTCTGCTTCTTCACAGTGCAGGCTGAGAGTCATCTCCGGACACTGGCTTCCGCAGCCCCAGCCTGCCAGTGTCCAGAGATAACTCTCAGCCTGCACTGTGAAGAAGCAGACAGCGGGGATCCCTGGTCAGGCACAGAACGCTGCTGTCTTGCTCTCGCCATCTGCCCGGCCCCGCCCACAGACACGCCCACCCACAAGCCTGCCAGGTCCACCCACAGGTCCACCGGCCCCTCCCACAGGCCCTGGCCCCGCCCTAGTAGATCTTTTGCCTTGGTAGCTAATAAAGTAGCTCACACGCTGAAAAAGTGTGAGCAACCCTGGTGTAGAGGGTTCGCTGTGGGATACTATACAGTCTGGAGGCCACTTTGAGACATTATACTGTGTAAATGGGGTTTCATACTGATTGGGGCAAAGAAAGGGGGCGCTATGCAGTGTGTATGGAGGGAAAGCTATGTCAAACGTTTGCTATCTGGCTAAGTCTTTGCTAGCTACGCCCCTGTAAATAGGCCGTAAAGGTTGAAAGGCTAGAGAGCCCCTTTACCTGTTTACCTCTTGCTTAGCGCACCTTCTCAGAGCTTTACATAGTAATATCAGATGAACATAAACATGGATGCAGAATGTTATCTCCAGGTAACAATAATTCCTGTGACTGAGATACAATAGCTCTACGACTTTACACTGAAATGTCAATAGGCTTTTGTACTTTCCTTCAGTCCTTGTTTTATGCTTTAGTTGTGGTCAAAAAAATAAATATTGAGAAGCTACATGGCAATTTGTGTCCCGTGCAATTCAAGAGAAACACAAGCAATTTGTTTATTATCCCTAAATATATTTTATACTATTATCTCCCTATATTATAAAAATGAATTTCTGTCTGTCTGTCTGTCTGTCTGTCTGTGCTCTAATGCGAACCAAACGACTGGACCGATCTTCACCAAATTTGGTACAGAGATACTTCAGGTATCCGGGAAGGTTTAAGACGAGACTCCAACTCGCTCGGACGCACCGTTGCTGAGATACAGCATTCCAAACACAGTGCCCCCCCCTTAGCCAATACAAACCTGCAAGTCTTTCACTCATATTCCAACTGCAATACACACGGTCACTCCACATGCACAATACAACACTGATATCCAAACTGAGATACATGCATCAGAGGATTAGATACACAGATCAGCACACAGTATCACACGCCAGAGGATTAGATACACACGTCTGCACACAGTCCCACACACCAGAGGATTAAATACGCACTTCTGCACACAGTTCCACATACTGAAGGATTTGATACGTGCATCTGCACACGGTTCCACATGCCGAAGGATTAGATACAGGCGTCTACACACAGTTCCACACTCCAGAGGATTAGATACGTGCATCTGCACACATTTGTACACACCATAGGATTAGATACACGCGTCTGCACAGAGTACCACATGCCGTAGGATTAGATACACACGTCTACACATAGTTCCACACTCCAGAGGATTAGATACGCGCATCTGCACACAGTTGTACACACCATAGGATTAGATACACGTGTCTGCACACAGTACCACATGCAGTAGGATTAGATACACGCGTCTACACATAGTTCCACACGCCGAAGGATTAGATACGCGCCTCTTCACACAATACCACACTTTGGAGGATTAGATACGTGTGTGTGCACACAGTACCACACTTTGGAGGATTAGATACATGCCTCTGCACACAGTACCACAAGCCAGAGAATTAGATACGCGTCTCCGCACACAGTATCACACGGGGGAGGATTAGATACGCACGTCTGCACACAGTACCACACGGGGGAGGATTAGATACGCGTGTCTGCACACAGTACCACACAGGGGAGGATTAGATACGCGCGTCTGCACACAGTTCCACACGCCATAGGATTAGATACGCGCCTCTTCACACAATACCACACAGGGGAGGATTAGATACACGTGTCTTCACACAGTTGTACACGCCATAGGATTAGATACACGCGTCTGCACACAGTAACACATGCCGTAGGATTAGATACGCGCGTCTACACACAGTACCAGATGTTGTAGCATTAGATACACGTGTCTGCACACAGTACCACTTGCCGTAGGATTAGATACGCGCATCTACACACAGTTCCACACTCCAGAGGATTAGATACGCGCATCTCCACACATTTGTACACGCCATAGGATTAGATACACACGTCTGCACAGAGTACCACATGCCGTAGGATTAGATACACGCGTTTACATACAGTTCCACACTCCAGAGGATTAGATACGCGCGTCTGCACACAGTTGTACACGCCATAGGATTAGATACACGCGTCTGCACACAGTACCACATGCAGTAGGATTAGATACGCGCGTCTACACATAGTTCCACAAGCGGAAGGATTAGATACGCGCCTCTTCACACAATACCACACAGGGGAGGATTAGATACGTGTGTGTGAACACAGTACCACAGTTTGGAGGATTAGATGCATGCCTCTGCACACAGTACCACATGCCAGAGAATTACATACGCGTCTCAGCACACAGTATCACACGGGGAGGATTAGATACGCGCATCTACACACAGTACCACATGCCATAGGATTAGATACGCGCGTCTGCACACAGTACCACATGCCGGGGGATTGGATACGCGCGTCTACACACTGTTCCACACGCCATAGGATTAGATACGCACCTCTTCACACAATACCACACAGGGGAGGATTAGATACACGTGTCTTCACACAGTTGTACACGCCATAGGATTAGATACACACGTCTGCACAGAGTCCCACATGCCGTAGGATTAGATACACGCATCTACATACAGTTCCACACTCCAGAGGATTAGATACGCACGTCTGCACACAGTACCACATGCTGTAGGATTAGATACGCGCATCTACACACAGTTCCACATGCCAAAGGATTAGATATGCGCCTCTTCACACAATACCACACAGGGGAGGATTAGATACATGCATCTGAATACAGTACCACACTTTGGAGGATTAGATACATGCATCTGCACACAGTACCACATGCCAGATAATTAGATACGCATCTCAGCACACAGTGCCACACGGGGAGGATTAGATACGTGCATCTTCACACAGTACCTCACGCCAGGGATTAGATACACCTGTCTGAACACAGTACCACACGCCAGAGGATTAGATACACGCATCTGCACATAGTACCACATGCTGTAAGATTAGATATGCACGTCTGCACACAGTTTCATTTACCGGAGGATTAGATACGTGCCTCTTAACTATATGTTTAGGACAACGTGTTTTGGTTTGTGGTGTTTATTATGCAGTTTTCCCCAGGTATTGGGGATTTACGCTAGGTTCACACCTGTGTTCGGCACTCCGTTCTGTGCTTTCCGTCTTCTGCATGCAAGATGACAGAAACCACAGACTCGGTCCGGCCGTGAGCAGCGGTGAGCGTTTTATGCTCTCCGCCGCGAAACTGTTTTTTAAAATCCGGACACAGAGTACTGCATGTCCGACTCTGTGTCCGGATTTAAAAAAACGGTTTCGCGGTGGAGAGCATAAAACGCTCACCACTGCTCACGGCCGGACAGCTTTCTCACCCATTCAAATGAATGGGTGAGAAAGACTCCTGCAGGTTTCCGTATCCTGCCTCTGTTTTTTGCAGGAAACCTGCAGAACGGAGACCGGGCGCAGATGTGAATGAGCCCTGACTGTAATTTTTCCCATTGGCTTCTCTATAGCGTGAGAAAGTGACAGACAAAGTCCTGGAAGGACGCTATATCTCCCCCAGACTCCTCTCTTATGTGTGGTGAGGGAGGTCAGTACAGGGCTGTAGCAAAAACCTCACCTGTGATTTTTAACCACTTCTTTCCTACAGCAGAAAGGAGCACAAGCACATTTGGGAGCTGGGCCTCATTACAAGCTTATAAAACCCTGTCAAGACCTCAGTCCTCTGCAGTTCCTTGGGGGAGAGAGGAGGTTCTGGGTCCAGTCTCTAAAAGCCTGTCCAATGTTGAGACCTGTGTGAACACTGCCTCTGTTTGGTTTGGTTTTCCGTGTGGTTGGCGCAAGCCACACGTATAGTTAGCATTCAAGTGTTTAGTTAGCAGCTCAGCCGAGCAGGTTTTGTTTTGTTGTTTTTGCCTGAAGTTTTCTTGCCTCTTTTTATTTCTGTCAGTTTTGCAAAAATAAACACACAGGGTAAAACCTGTTTGTCCCCAATTTTTGTGTGTCTGTCTCTGACTGTCTGGGTCTGCTGTTGCTACCACTGAGCTTACTCCCCCACAGGAACTGAATAAAAAAGAAAAAAAAAATTAATTACATGCAAAAATGTGTGAAGATGGACCAAGAGAGATCCAAAATATATTACTTTTTCAGTGAATTCAAATTTAGTACATCACCCAGCCTGCATGTTCCTCATTTTATATTGATATATTCTTATAAAGCCTATGCACTGTCGTCTCAAAGTATTCAGATAAACTTTTATATAATTAAATTTCATTACATATTTTCTGATTATGTACTGTAGTTACATTCTTATACGATAAATCATTTAGGATTGTAGCACAGAGAAACAAAGTGTCAATAAGCGATCAAGGATTGTACATTTGCAGATCAAGGCGCATTGCAATAAAATAGATGGCCTGATCCCTTGTATTACAGAGAACTGGGTGACTGACTTTACAAGGTAGTTCACACTCCTTACATAATGTAGAGCACTCTTTAGTTCCAGAGTAAAGGTGTGGCTGTCACCGCTATTCACTTTGGAAATGCATGCAGGGGCTTGGTTAGTGCATTGACTGACAGCTAGGCCTCCCAGAGCTGGCTACTGCCTCCTTTTACAATGCATTGGCAGGAGATTTTAGGTTTCTCCATGTTGCCTCTAGCAACCTGTCTCTGTTCAATAAAAGAGAACAACACTACACCAAACACTGTGAGGACTACAAAGCGAGCGAGCCCGGATAATAAGGAATTAAAGAGCAAAACTGCATAACCAGGCTCACAGTAAGTAGTGGAAGGAATCTATAGACTTAAACTACCGAGAATTCAGAAACTTTGACTTTTTTTCTGCTTAAGAAAGTAAAATCAAGTCTTCGGTTGAGCGTTTAAAGGGGTGAATGTCACTGAATAGATTGCATTTAAATGCACAGGACACCACAGATCCCGCAGGCATGAAAGGCTCGGATGTTTTGGTAGATTAATAGTCTATTAACTCTTTGAATACAACAGTTTAACAAGAGATAAATTCAGTCCGAACACTGAAAAATTTGTGTTCAGAAGATTAAACATGGTTGCATTTGCATACTAGTCACATTATATACTTTGTGGGGTAAATGTAGATATATTTAGTATAATTTAATGTGGAAGTTTAAGAAGATAAACAGATATAACAAGATTCCATTGTTTAGTATGTATACATTTCTCTGCTACTTTGTTATTCGTTGTTTTAATAGATATTACTTTTTTTATTGGAACGTTTTAACCAACAAGCTCCTAAACCATTTCTATGCTGTAGTAGGGGAGGTTATTGCCATACTGAACATATCTCATGTGCATGCAGATTGAAAGCTGATTTTCTGGGTAGAAAATTGCACTTGGACATAAAAAAAAGTATGATCACTATGCCACAGCAGCCCCTACAATAGAGTATAAATGGTTTGGAAGAGATTGACGTGGTTGTGCTGCCTTTGACGTTATATTTCTGAAATATTCATACATGTATAATCAACTTCATAAATTAATAATGAATTGGAGGTTAAGAATAATATTAAGTTGAATGGTCTTAGAAAAACACAGACATGATCCTATTGATCATACAAACGCATTTTTTTCCTGAGTAACACGTCTGAATAGTCTTACGAAAGGCTATTCTTCTCCTACCTTTTGTTGTCTTCCCCGCGCCACCGTTCGCCTGAAATCTTGTTTTTTTGACAGTATTCAAATAAGTGTTCTTGCAGCACTGGGGGCGGGCCCCAGCGCTCAAGCAGCACTGGGGGTGTCCCCAATGCTGCGAGAGAACTCTCTCCAGCACCACCTCTATCTTCGTCAGCAACGTCCTCTTCTTCCGGCGTAGGTTTCAGACTTCTAGACCTTGGGCAGAGCAGACTGCGCATGCCCACAGGCCACGAGAAAATGGCCGCTTACAATACTGTGTAAGTGACCATTTATTTTCTCGTGGCCTGTGGGCATGCGCAGACTGCTCTGCCCGAGGCCTAGAAGTCTGAAACCTGCGCTGGAAGACGAGGATGAAGAGGACTTTGCTGACGAAGATGGAGGCAGCGCTGGAGAGAGTTCTCTCGCAGCATTGCGAGAGAACTCATTTGTATACCCACAAAAACCAGGATTTCAGGTGTGGAGAAGACAATGAAAGGTAGGAGAAGAATAGCATTTCTTAAGGCTATTCCGACGTGTTACTCAGAAAAAAAAGCATTTGTATGATAGGATCCCTTTAAAGATAGGTTTAAGAATCTGTCTATGACATAGCTATCTATAGTATCCCCATATCAAATCCTACCCTAATAACCCAATCATGGCAAGCTTCTTCTACAAGTCTTCATTAACAATCCCAACCCCTTTCATCGGTCTCTCCATCAGCCACAGTGCCAACAGAACGCAGGTAATAACTGTCTCTATATTACTATGCTGCAATGTACAACCGGTAGGCCATTAAAAGTCTACTTGCCCACAATTCCTACTCAGCTTGTTGGCATCAATGTTTAACAAAATGTTCCTGCTATAAAAGTGCTGATGAAATGGGGCACCTATTAATAGTTTACGGCACCAGTTCAGACCATTCGTGTGCAAGTACCAAACCTAAAAACAGAAAACTATGGTTGGTAAAAGTAATTATTACCCAGGCCTATATCACCCTCAGCCTGCCAATGCAGAGGGCAACATGATCACATCCCTTGACTACAGATAGATATAATCATGTTGCCCACTCTGAGTGGTAAAATGTCCTCTTTAAGGACACACTTTGGCATCAGAGCTGCAGATATAATTCCCATTCCTGACTGCACCTTTCAAAAGCTGATATCTCAGGTTTTATAATCCCTAGAACCGCAATAATGGTGCCATTTTATAGCAGAGAGACAAATATAGGGACCTCTGTAGTGATTCTCTACCTCCAGCCTATCTGTGTTACCCATCTCCTATCTCCTTAGAAAACAGGCCGGGGTGACTCTGGGTGACTCAAGGTGATTTTTAGAGGAAAACTGGTGATTTTTCTTTTCAATAGTTTTTATTGAAGGTCACAAAAAAGACAATATTGTCATTAGATATTAATAATTGAATTTCGAAAAATAAACATTTAATGCCCATCAATCAGCAAGTAGATGTGTTTCGCGGTCGATGAGGGTAGGAAAAAGAAAAATGGTGATTTTTAACATAACAGAGGGACAGCTAAAATACCCTACCTGACAGTGCTCTGGGTTTCATAGTAAAAATACTGGTAACAGGCTCCTAGTGTTAGGGTATGTTCACACTGGCAATATTTTGTGCTAATTTGGAAGTGGATTCAGTCTCAAAATGAGTTCCAAATCCCACCCTCAATCTGCATTCCATTGATTTTAATGAGAAGCAGAGATGGAAGTAGAATTCTGAAAAAAAGGAACTTGCTCCATCTTGGGGTGCATTCACACAGAGCAAAATGGCACAGATACCGCACGTATTTTGGCAAATTGGACTGTGTTCACATCTCTATTGGGATTTTCCATTATAGAGAGAGGAAAACTGAAATCCTGATGTGGACAACCTATATCCTGTCATATGACACAAACTGATCCTGATGGACACCAATGGCTATAATGGAGTCTGCCACTTTCCATAATAGAGTCCATCATTTTGCTAGCATGCCTGTATGACTTATCATCCATGATTTTGATAGAATCCGCAATGAAGTTTCTTTCCAGAACCACAGATATGAACACAGCCGTAGTGGAATTGTAAAGTTCTCTTATGTAGACACTGAGCCAGTGTAACAGCAGTCAGAAACGCCATAATCCATTATTTTATAAATTGCGTCTGGCATGTTTCCGTCTATTTAGGATTATGTTGTTTGGTATTACATTGTCTAGTGCACACAGGTGTCCCATAAAGCCCCCCTTCCCCTCAGCTGGCATACAATACAGACAAGCACATTCTTTGTGGCTTGGAAACAAGACAGGTAACACAAGTTAATGCTTCTTATCTTTGCCCTTCTTATGACCTATTGAGTCATTGTATATCATCTATTCTGGATATACTGTACACTGAAACTGGAAAACCAAGAAGAAAAAGTGTTGGAATTATGGAATGATATATGAATGATATGCAAATGATAAAAATGGATACAACATAGTCACAACATTTTTATTTGTTCAGTATGAAGTATCTTGGCATTCTGGCAATGAGGTTAAAGCCGGGGCCCCATGGGACGTAAACGCCATGATTTGCCCGCGGTGGAAACGCTGCGGGAAAAATCGTGGTGTTTTACAGTGCAAGGAAACAGGATGGGATTCATGCGAATCCCATACCCACTTTGCGGAAAAAAACGCAGTGCGGACGCTGCGATTTGCAAATCGCAACATGTCAATTATATCTACGGAAACGCCGGCGGCTTTCCCGTAGATATAATGTTAAGAGAAAGTCCGCAGAGTGTAGGAAAGGTCGTTATTTATGGTGTGCATAACGTTATTTTCTGTGGTATTCAGGGAAGAGGAATACATAGTTATTTTCCTTTTTTAACTTATCACTATGTCTTTATAGAATGGGAGGAAATTCATGCAAACATAGGGAGAACATACAAACTCCTTGCAGATGTTGTTTCTGGAAGGATTTGAACCCAGGATTCCAGCGCTGCAAGGCTGCAGTGCAAACCACTGAGCCAACATGTTGCCCTGAGTAATTACATTTCATGTCATATCAGGCCCACATTTGTTATAATGGTTTAATTGTATTTTCTGACTTGTTGTGGGTCCTTGTTCTAATAATTACCGTATTTTTCGGACTATAAGACGCACCTAGGTTTTAGAGGAGGAAAATAGGGAAAAAAAATTTTGAAGCAAAAAATGGTAAAATCCTATTAATATTATAAATGTGAAAGTTTGTGAGTTTGTGGGTTTGTGTGTTTGGATGTTTGCATGTTCGGATGTTTGTTCCTCAATCACGGAAAAACCGCTCCACCGATTTGGCTGAAATTTTCCACAAACATAGTTAATACACCCGATTGCGCAATAGGCTACTTTTCGTCACACCACCATCTCTGCAATCTCACACACTTTGGACCATAGCAAGCCACAAAATTCATATTGCCCTCTGCAGCCTCGCCCCTAACCCCACACAATCACATATACAGATACTTTACCACTTTGCCCCTCACCTTAACGATACTCCAGGAGGTTCTCTTTAACGCTCTTGTGTTTGCCGACCCCCACCGCTCTGATAATCCGCGACACCACCCACCCATGTCAATACCCCTAGGGGGTCTAATAAATGCAAAAAAAAAGTTTAAAAGAAGTAAAAAAAAAATTAAAAAATAAAATAAAAAGGATTAAAAATTCAAATCACCCCCCTTTCCCTAGAACACATATAAAAGTAGTTAAAAACTGTGAAACACATACATGTTAGGTATCCCCGCATCCAAAATCGCCCGCTCTACAAAGCTATACAAATATTTTTCCTGTTCGGTAAACGCCGTAGCTGGAAAAATGGTCAAAAGTGCCAAACCGCCATTTTTTCACTGTTTTGATTCTGATAAAAATTTTAACAAAAACTGATCAAAGCAATAACATTTCCCGAAAATGGTAGAACTACACAGTACACCTGGTCCCGCAAAAAAAGACGCCCTATACATCCCCGTACACTGACGTATAAAAAAGTTACGGCTGTCGGAATATGGCGACTTTTCAAAAAATAATTTTTTAACACAGTTTTGGATTTTTTTTAAGGGGTCAAAATGTAAATAAAACCATATAAATTTGGTATCCCCGGAATCGTAACGAAACACAGAATACATGGGACAGGTCATTTTGGTTGCACAGTGAATGCCGTAAAACCAAAGCCCATAAGAAAGTCGCAGAAATGCATTTTTTCTTCAAATCCACCCCATTCTGAATTTTTTCCCTGCTTCCCAGTACATTATATAGAATAAATAATGGTGGCATCATGAAGAAAAAATTGTCCCGCAAAAATTAAGACCTCATATGGCTCTGGGAGCGGAGAAATAAAAAAGTTATGGGGTTTAGAAGGAGGGGAGTCAAAAACGAAAATCAAAAAATGCCATCGGCGGGAAAGGGTTTACTTCTGTCCCAAAGTCACTATGTAAAGTTTCTCACAACACCGTATAGCAGCTCTAATACAAATTACATTCAACACAAAAGTCTCACATATTCTCTGAATTACAGCAACAACAAGATACAAAGTTACATTTCATATCCCATACCTTATACACAGTATGAAAACCTTACCCACGCCTGTATATACCCACTTCTACAATCACCGCAGACGAAGTCGCGGGTACCAGCTAGTATTTAATATATGGGAGTTGTAGTTTTGCAACAGCTGCAAGGCCACATTGACAGGTGACCCTGCCGCTGTACGGGGATGCATAGAGTTTTTTTTTCTTTTTTGCGGGGCCAGATGTACTTTTTAGTTTACCATTTTGGGGAATATCTATTGCTTAGATCACCTTGTATTGAAAAAAAAAAAACCCGGCGGTTTATGATATATGATTTTCTACTGTTATATATATTCTAGGGAAAGGAGGTGATTTAGAACTTTTATTTAATATTTTTATTATATATTTTTAAAGCTTTTTTTTTTTTTACTATTTTGTTCCCCCCCGGGGCTTGAGCCTGCGGTCACTTGATTGCAAGTCCCATGGACGGCAATACAAATGTATTGCCGTCTATGGGACATTCTGTATATTAGTATTACGGCTGGTCATAGACCCAGCCGCAATACTAATATAGCAGTGACAGGCCTGGGAGCCTCACTAGGCTCCCGGCTCTCACCCGAACAGGTCGGCTCTTGCGATATCGCCATGCAGGAGCCGGCCTGCAACTTCACAGGTACGGGGCTGGTGGGGACCGGCCCCGGGGTAGAAGGGGCCACCGATACTGACCCGAGGGACAGACGCCATCACAGGTGCCGGGGCCTGAGACATCGCTGCGCTCCTCTGCCCTGTATGAAGCCAGCGGCGGGGGGACGGAGGAGCGGAATAGCATCGCCCCTGCCGCTGCTGGCTTCATGCAGGGCAGAGGAGCACAGCGATGTCTCTGGCCCCAGCACCTGCATCTATCCCTTGCCGGCATCCGTCTCTCTAGTACAGCGGATGCCAGGCGCCACATTCGGACTATAAGACGCACCCTTCTTTTTCCCCCAAATTTGGTGGAAAAAAAGTGCATCTTATAGTCCGAAAAATACGGGAAAAACATCAGGACCTGGTAAAGGTGGGATTACGTGGTATATACGCTATTTTGGGGGCTTCTTTAGGCAGCCAACCCTGTGAAGAAAGTTATGTAAGTTGGTTTTGGTTACCTATGGTTGCACTACTTCAGCTAGTAGAAGGTTGGCAGCTAGTGGTTGGATGGTACCATTTATATTTCACTAAGCGCAGAATTACTGTTTGAGGTCAATGTACATGTTATGTTTTCCAAACAATAAAGCTGTGACCTTTTATCTTTCTAATAAAGTTTTGTTATATTGTGTTTTTATGTTAGGTGGGTGGTCAGGCAGGACCCCTAGTTTGACCCTTGCATTGTCATATCCTAGTATTACATTGAAAGAGTATCTTTATTGTGTCTAGACAACTTTTCAGTGTTATGTAGTCATGTCTGGTTGTTAGTATAGACATGAAATGTAAGGCTGGGGCTATGGCTATTTTGGGCTTGACACCCATTGTGGTTGAGGCAGCCACAAGGTCACATCAAAATGCCATCCACATACATTGGTTTTAATGTTACAGGGCAACATTGGTGACAGGGGCGTAACTACCATAGAGGCAGCAGAGGCGGCTGCCACAGGGCCCGGGTCATTAGGCCTATTTTCAATAGGCCGTTACGGGCCCTATTTACTTGCCGATCCTGGCTGGGCCGGCATCGGCAACTGACACCGCGGGCCCCACAAATACTATCATTATACTCGGGGGTCTTTGCAGACCCCCGAGTATAATGATCGGCGGACCAGGAGAGGTAAGGGAATGTAAATAACACTGTTACTTACCTCTCCACGATCCTGCCAGGCCTCCTTCATACTTGTCTGACGTCTCTGACGTCACATGAACCCAGCCTGCTTCCCGGTTCATGTGATGTCCGACGTCATTAAAGAACAAGACAAGAGTGGCGGCCGACAGCATAGGAGACGGGGCACAGGTAAGCAACTGTTTTTTTAATGTTTTTATTCCCTCGTATCTCCGATTATTATACTCTGGGGTCTGAAAAAACCCCAGAGTATAATAATTGTTTATGGGTGTCCACAGTGGGACATAATACTGTGTGCAGGGGCCACTATTGGGGATAATACTGGGTGCAGGGGCCAATATGGGGTATAATACTGTGTGCAGGGGTCACTATGGTACATAATACTGTGTGCAGGGACCACTATGGGGACATAATACTGTGTGCAGGGGCCAATATGGAGCATAATACTGTGTGCAGGGACCACTATGGGACATAATACTGTGTGCAGGGACCACTATGGGACATAATACTGTGTGCAGGGGCCACTATGGGGGATAAAACTGTGTGCAGGGGCCACTAATAGACATAATACTGTGTGCAGGGCTTACTAAGGGACATAATAGAGTGCAGAGGAGGGGTCGGTCGAGGTCTTCGACGTCGGTGTCAGTTGGGGGGGGACCCCATGTCAAAAGTTCGCCACAGGGCCCCGCCATTCCTAGTTACGCCACTGATTGGTGACGTGTATATTGTAGCCAAAATTGCCATGATGACGTACACAGTCCAATATCTGGTCTTGTGGGCCAAATTTATACACAAAATGTTTGGTCTATGTTAAATATTATGCACATATTACTTGAAACATAATACCTTGTAAGACTGTACATTTGATTGGAGATATTTATTATGGTTTTCCCTTCTTTATCCAGATTATAGCAGCTCATCTGTACAAGATGTCTAGCCATCTTCTATCACCACCTCGATCCTCAATGCCAAGACTTCCAGTCATTGAGCATCCATTGTCCCGCCTTGGTGACCCAGAAACCCTGTCATTAAGAGGATTTTCTAGGGCTGATTCAGCACACCATATGGAAGAAGAAGTACCACAAACCAGAAGAAACATTCAAACAGCCATGTCCTCCTACAGAGACAGAAGCCTACCACTTACACCTCTAAAGCATCATATACCAAAAGGTGTGCAGGTCACCATTGCAGCTGACCAAAACAAGACTAGGCTTCCTATATTTGGTAAGATTGCACATGGCAAATACAAAGTGGGTCTTAGAAATTTTATTTGTAGTATTATTAAAATGAGGCAGCATGTGCACTGGAGGCAGGCAGTCAGCCATGGGAGCACTGCTCTTGCTGCTCAAGTAGGATCAGCGCCGCACCTCCCATGAGGCGACCTGAAGCGATCGCTTCAGGCGGCGCTATGCCAGGGCCTCGGGGAGGGTGGCATTTTTGCTTACCTAAGCCAGTCCAGGACAAGCTGTCCTGGACTGACTTAGCGTCACCGTCACCGAGCGGTGGATTGGGGAGGCCACTGGAGCAGCGCTGCTCCAGCGGCCTCCCCTCACGCTCAGGTAGAGAGCAGGTCCTCTCCCTGCCTGCTCTCTGCCTGCTAACGCCGCTCCGCCACGCCCCCTTCGCTCTGCCCCTTCACCCCGCCCCCTCGCTCCGCCCCTCCTCCCGGGGGGGAGGGGGTGCGGCTTTCTGTAGTCTGCCTCGGGCGGTGAAATAGGTAGGTTCACCCCTAAGTAGGATGGATAATGGGAAGCATGGGATGGTGCAATCAGGAGATGGTAGGGGTCTGAGTGGCATGAGCAGTACTCATGGGAGCTGAAGGTCCACCACCAGTGCACCAATGGCTTAATTTGTGTAAGACTTCAACGTTGTTTTCTCTAAATCTAGGAAATTGATGTGCATAACAAAGGTATATTATATATCACTGTAATGTGCTCTATGACACGGTGGTGACAATTGTATATACTTACGGGAGGTGGTAGACTCCCTTTAAAGTATAATAATAGGAAGAATGGGAGTAAATTACTAATCTGGTTCAAATATGAAAAAAATATAGCATGTGTCTAATTCACAGCCATTTGCACCAAACATCCTTCATTTTTCAACCAGCTTACTAGGAATCTAGGATGGGACAATATACTGTGTGGAGGACCACTATGGGACATTATAGTATGTGAAGGAACACTATGGGAAATTTTAGTGTGTGGAGGACTGCTATGTGACATTATACTATGTGGAGGGGCCACAATTGGAAATTATACTATGTAGAGGACCATTATGGGACATTATACTGTGTGGAGGAGCCACTATGCTATAAAGTGCAGAGGACTTCTATGGAAAATATACTGTGTGGAGGACTACTATCGGACATTTTAGTGTGTGGAGGAGCCACAATTGGACATTATACTGTGTGGAGGACCATTATGGGATATTAGACTGTGTGGAGCACCACTATGGATATTATACTGTGTGAGGGGGCCACTATAGGAAATTACACTGTGTGGAGGGGCCACTATGGGACATTATACTGTGTGGAGATGCTGCTATGTGACATTATACTGTATGGACAGGCCAGTATGGGAAATAATACTTTGTGGAGAGGCCACTATAAGACATTGTACTGTTTGGAGGGGCCGCTATAGTACATTACACTCTATGGAAAGGCCACAATGGGACATTATTCTGTCACAGGTATCTTTGGCATGAATAGGAGATTTGAGGACAACCTGGGGCCAATGGTACCCTTAATCTACCCCTCCCTGCAGATTGTAATATATTGCTAGTGTGGTAACCAGGGGCAACGGGCAATGTAGTGTTGTCACGTTTGGGCAGAGTGGTGTCCCGGTGTATCCCTGATTATCCACAACCCTTTCCACTCTTCCATTCACCCAGGTGCGATGTGCAGGATAACAGTCGACCACACAGGGTTAAGGTGAACAGGTTAACTTTACTGAAGAAAGCGACAGTCTTACAGTGCTTTGCAGCAGCAGGTTCACAGTGCAATGTGACAGAGTCCAGTACAGGCACTGAAGAGTTAAGTGAAGCACCAATCACCAATCCTTATGTCCCTTAGCAGTAGTTGGGAGGACGGTTGCTATTAGCAACGTGACAGTGTTCAAATACAGTAGTTAGGTAGATGATAGGACAGGCCGGCCCTTGTGGGAGACAACGATAACTGCGGCTTCGTAACTTGGCTCGTTACGGATAAAGACTCACGTTTGGTGATGTCGGGGTGTAGTGGCTCGGGGACCGATGAAAGGCCACTAGCAAGGCAGGAGGGTCCTTGAAGTAGTTGCCCCTCCTGGCAAACAGTATGCACAATACTTTAGGGAGGTAGGAGACCTTGGAGAGTTTCCGCAGCTCGCGGGGCTCTGTCCGGAGAGGTAGAAGGTGCAGGAGTTGATTTCAGGGGTGCAGGCACTTCAGCCCAGCTGTACCGGTGGGCTATATCTTCCAGACCCGGAGTTCAGCTTGTCAGGGGTCTCGGCTGAGACCTGCAGTGTCACTGCAACTTCAGAGAAAACAAGTAGTCCTAGACCTCAGGCTTGAGGCCTACACAGGAGCTAAGAGCTGGTGGCAGGTGTGTCTGCCTTCCCTAGACTCTAGGTCTAGACTGCAGGCCTGAGAGGAAGGAAGCTCCTCCCAGGGAGAGGACTGGATAGGGATTGGTGCTCACAACTCACATGTTTAGCAGACACAGGAAACTTAAAGTGACAGTACATAACAATACATTTATAATGCAAAGTACATCAGAACCTATATAAAAGAGAGATACATCTGCCTAAATACTGACAGGGATGCCACAGAGGTGCTGGGGAGCAGTGCCCAGGAGTAAGCTACTGGCCACAGGCGCAGAAGGGCCCTAACTCACTAACAGTGGCCACTCTGAGTCACTGCACACCCCCGGGCTTTGACAAAAGCCGGCCTCGGCGCAGGGCTCGAGGGCGACTGGTGGACAGTCTAGTCCCCAAACTAGAAGACAGGGGTTCTGGGTCACCTCGACTCAGGATTTACTGCAACCATCAGGCCCCTAGGGGTCCTGCAGGCTAGGCCTAAGAGAACCTGAGGAGGGAAGAAGTTAGGCACTCAAATATATGCAAACAGGTGTAGTGCAAACAAGGTATACATCTTTAAATATCAAAAATATACCTATTGGCATAGATGTGTAAACAGTAGAAAAATACATAAAAGCATAAAAATCAAAGTGCTAATCCAAGGGGGCTCATAGTCTTTAGAGTCCGTGTAAAAGGGGGCAAGGTAAGTAGATGTATAACGTTCATGGCAGAGCTAGGCACACAGCTTAAACGTTGCATAACAAAGAAACAGTCCATAACAAGGGCAAGTCTTTGCAGGCTCAGATGCATTAGAGTCCATGCAGGAGATAAAGAATTTAATCCTTGTAGCGGGCAGGAGGCACACCTCTTGTGCTTCTCTCAGACCTCCTGAGAGCAATCTCCGCAGCAGGGGGAAGTCCGTGAGGTTCTGCAGCAGGCAGAAGTGGCTGTGTAGCCGGCAAGGTTGGTGCAGCCGGAGGCATGGCTGCAGGCTGTAGAGCAGATGGGTAGTACCCTGTCAGGAGAAAGGGGGTTTCCTGACACAGCTCACTGATGGGAATGATAGTTCTGAAGGCGGTAGAAGTAGGATGAGGAGGAGGTACCTCAGGAGCAGGAAGAGGGTACCTGATAGGAGCTTCACTCGGTGGCAGCACCGGTGCAATGTACAGTTCTTCCCTGTGACAGGGCTTTAGCCGGTTTCGGTGAACGACTTGGGGAGCTCTTCCTTCTTTAAAGATCTCACATACATCAGGGTAAGGCACAGCTGTGAGGATATATGGTTCTGGTTCCCACAGAGGTTCTAGCTTGTGGCTACGGTGCTCCTTCTTCAGCCAGACCTTGTCTCCAATCTGGAGGGGAACAGCATGCGCTCGCTGGTTGAAATCTTCCTCCTGACGTCGGCGAGCTTCTTCCATTCGGAGATTAACAATTTCTTGTGCCTCTGTTATTCTCCTCTGATGTTCCGTAACCCAGTCATCCCTTGGCAGGGGATTTGTAGAGTCGGGTATCTGTATCCCAAGAGCTCGGTCTTTTGGGAGTTGTCCTTGTCGCCCGAACATCAGGTAGAAGGGCGTGAAGCCAGTGGAACAGTGGACGGTGTTGTTATAGATTTCCACCAGCTCAGCAAGGAGATTAGGCCACTCTTGTTGTTTTGCCACTGAGGCTGTGCGCAGCATGTTGATGAACACCTGGTTAACCTTTTCGCACAGCCCATTGCCTTGGGGATGGTAGGCAGTTGTCCGTAACTTCTTGCACTCATGGTACTGGCATAACTCCTGGAACAGCTGGGATTCAAAGGCAGAACCACGATCTGTCAGGGCTTTCTCCGGGCAGCCATAGTGCTTCACGTACTCATGGTAGAAGACAGCAGCTGTTGTGCAGGCAGTAAGGTCCTTGACAGGGACAACTGCGGTCCATTTGGAGAAGTGGTCTACCATTGTAAGAGCGTGGGAGTAGCCAGACCTAGTAGGGGCCAATTTTACATGGTCCAGGGCAACGAGTTCGTTAGGCCTTTGAGTCTGGATGGGGTGAAGTGGTGCACGCTGGTCTCTTCTTCCTGCCTTGGTCAAGTTGCAGGCGGTGCACTCCTGGCACCACTTCTCGATGTCGAATCTCATCCCAATCCAATAGAATCGGCGGCGGATTGTAGCTTCGGTCTTATAGACCCCGAAGTGACCAGACTGGTCATGGTAGGCATCCAGCACCATGTTGGCGTCTCTCCTGGGGATAATAATTTGATGAAGTCGTTGGTTGGACACTGGATCTAGGGTGTTTCGGAGGATCAGCCCCTTTTGGAGGAAGAGACGCTTTCTTTGCCGCCACAAACGAAGGAGTTCGAGGTCTGGACAAGATTGACGTAGGCGGACAGGAGTTCTTCCGGTGAGTAGGTAGTCGTGTATCTCACCTAGGCTGCGGCTCTCTTGCTGCAACAGCAGCCACTTGGAAGGTTCCTGTAGAGGATCAATTGAGTTAGATGGTGACGTTTCTGCTTCTACAGCAGCGGTAATGACGTTTTGCTGGGCGAATCTGTTATAGAAAGGCGGCATCTCGACTTCTTCCCATTCATCTGGGACAGCAGACTCTTCTCCATTTTGGAGTCGTGACAGGGCATCTGCGTTTGTGTTCGTCTTTCCGCTTCTATATTTTATAGTGAAGGAGTAGTTCGCCAGCCTAGAGGCCCATCTTTGTTCAAGTGCACCCAGCCGTGCGGTGTTCAGGTGCGCCAGGGGATTGTTGTCAGTGTAGACTACGAAGGACGATGCAGCAAGATAGTCCTTGAATTTTTCAGTGATAGCCCACACAAGAGCCAGGAGTTCGAGCTTGAAGGAGCTATAATTGTTATCGTTTTTCTCAGCTCCTCGGAGACTTCGACTGGCATAGCCGATCACCCTTTCACGGTTGTCTTGCACCTGAGACAGCACAGCACCAAGTCCTTGGAAACTAGCATCAGTATACAGCCGGAAGGGTTGACTGTAGTCCGGGTAAGCTAGGATAGGAGGCTGGGTGAGCAAGGCCTTCAGCGCCTGGAAGGCGGTTTCTTGTCTCTGGGACCACTCTACTGGCGGCTTTCTGTTGTAACTTTCTTTTGGGCACCCCCGAAGCAGTTCTGTCAGAGGCTCAGCAATCTGTGCGAAGTGGGGGATGAAGCGGCGATAATAGCCAGCGAAACCCAGAAAACTTCTGACTTCTTTGACAGTAGAGGGTGTCTTCCAATCCGTGACAGCGGAGACCTTGTCCGGGTCAGGTGATACGCCTTCTGCGCTGACGATATGGCCTAGGTAATTGACACGAGGTTTCAGAAGGTGACACTTGGAGGGTTTGATCTTGAGACCGTGCTCTGTGAGCACCTGGAACACTTCAGCAAGGTGGTGTAGATGGTCTTTGTAAGACTTGGAATAGATGATGACGTCATCCAAGTAGAGCAACACATGTTGGAAGTTCACATGCCCTAAGCATCTCTCCATCAGTCTCTGGAAGGTGGCTGGTGCGTTGCAAAGCCCGAATGGCATGCTATTAAACTCATACAGGCCCATGGGAGTAGTAAAGGCAGTCTTTTCGCGGTCCTCCGGAGCCATGGGGACCTGCCAGTAGCCACTTGTCAAGTCCAGAGTGGAAAAGTAAGCAGCAGAGCCCAGTGCAGTCAAGGATTCCTCTATACGTGGCAGAGGGTACGCATCTTTGTGGGTCACAGCATTCAATTTTCTATAGTCCACACAAAATCGGATAGTCCCATCCTTCTTTTTGACTAGCACAAGAGGAGCGGCCCAGGGGCTCTGACTTTCTTGGATGACATTGGCCTCTTTCATTTCCCGCAACAGCTGCTTGACAGGTTGGTACATTGCAGGAGGAACAGGCCGGTGCCTCTCTTTGATGGGAGGATGATCGCCAGTGATAATGCGATGCTGAATTAAGGAGGTCTTTCCATAATCAGAGGGGTGTTTTCTAAAAGCGTGGTGATGACGTTTGGCCAGGTTGATGACACCATTGATGTATTCTGGAGGTGTGTTAGCGTCTCCCACGTTAAGCTCCATCCACCAGGGTGAAGGGCTGGTCCTATCTGTGTAAGGTGTGGTGGTAGCAGCCCGTTGTTTTGCCGTAGCTGTGTCAGCAAGGATATCTGCAGGGCACAGCTGGTGCAATTGGCCGACCGGTGTGAATTTGTAAAGGCTCACAGGTGTGTCACTCATGTTGATGAGGCGTACTGGTATCTTACCGTTGGTGACAGTCACAAGACTGCGTGCAGCTTTAACCAGAGGTTGAGTCTCCAGCTGGATGGGTTCCAGAAGAGCCTGATAATCTTCGTTCTTTACACCAGGGCGTGCGTGGCACCAGACGATCGTCTCAGAGTTGGCAGACAGAGTCACAGGGTGAGTGTCCCGGATCCGGACACGGCAGATCTCTCCGTTGCGGTTAGCGAACCGTTGATGTGCCACCAGCACCTTGACATGGTGTTGTATGGCTTTCCTGTGGGAAGAAGAAGCAGTGGAGAGAGACACGTGCAAGGCACTGATTATTTCATCAAGACAGTTCTTAAGGACATTCATGCCTAGCACTAAAGCAGCGGAGCCCTCTTCTTCTACCCCTGTGACAATGACACCTTGTTGAGGGAGACGGCAGTCGCCAATCTGGATGGTGGGTTCCCAATAACCCACTTGAGGAATAGGCTGACCGTTACTTGCTAAGAGATCAAATCCTTGGCTGCCAATGTCTTTGGATAGGTCTCTGAGGTCCCAGTGTTGAACATAAGCAAACTTCTTTAGGGTAGTGACTTGAGAGCCAGTGTCTATAAGGGCCTCGAATGGGACTCCATTGATTCGGACAGTGATGTACGGACAGGGCGCAATGAATTTGGGCGCCTTGGAGGGACCTCTGTATATTCCTCCCGAGGGTTGGTCCTCTGCCTCGGGGGCATCCCGTTTAACTGAAAGCATTGGTTGCGATGGTGGCCAAATTTCTTACAATAAGAGCAAACAGTTCTATTAGCAGGTGGTGGCCTGTCAGGTGGAGGACGCCTGGGACGTGGATAGTACTGTTGTGGCTCAGGTGAGGAAGAGCGGGACAGGGAAGGCTCCCTAGAGGGAGGCACGGCTTGCACTGTCAGTCCCTCTAATTTTTTAACAGCACTTTCAACTATTCTGTCCATGCAATCTTTCAGACAGGCCACCAGATCAGGTGTAGAAACTTGGGCAGCCTGAGTAACAGCAGGAACAGCTGGAGCGGCAGGTAACAGAGGTGTAGGTGCGACAACCGGTCCACTTTCTAAGTTGGAAGGGTGAGAGTACAGGAGGGGGCTGTAAGGTGACTCGGTCCCTAAGACTTGGATGGCTAGCGACTTGAAATCTGCAAATGAAACGTCCTGATTCTGCACCGCTAGCATGCGGAGTTGGCTTTGCACTAGCCGGGAGTCTACGCCTTCAATAAATCTGTCCTTGAGCATCTTATCAGCTTCAACCGCACTAATGGAATCAATTTGCTGTACAGCCCGGAAAGCAGTTTGCAGGGCTAAGGCATAGTCTCTCAATGTCTCACCTGGTTGTTGTCTTCTATTGAAGAATCCCAGTCTCACCTCTGTAGAAGATTTTGGTTCAAATTCCCGCTTGAGCCGGGTGAAGATCTTTTCAACAGAGTCTTTATCAGCTGTGGGCCAGGAGCGAGCTTCTTGGAAGGCGACTCCTTCCAGCTGGCCCAGCAGTACGTTCACCTGCTGCAGTGGGGATAAATGTAACAAGTGAAAAGCCCAGAGTATTTGTTCCTTAAAGTCTGTTAAAGTGTGGGGGTCCCCCCTATAACTGGGTAGGTGTGGAGCCCCCAGAAGAATGTTCACTCCGGTAGCTGCAGCAGCTGGTCCATCATCAGGAATAACATTTAATTGAGCATTGTCCGTGTCAGACATGATAGTAGGATAGTGTGGTACTGTCTCTTTAAATTTTTCTCGTGCTTGCGGCGCTGCGCCGGGTGGTCAATCAATTCACGCTTTCTCTCTCTCGCCAGCGCTGTTGGCTTACTCACTGCGCGGCTGGTCGTGACGTTACTCCTTTCCCAGGAGTGCACTGTGGCGAGCTGAGATGAAGGCACGCCTCCCAACACTAGAGGGGAAGCCCAGGGCTTCAGCAAGAGGGCGGCCGGAGCGGAGGCCACAAGAGGAGGAGTCGGCAGAAAGCAAGTACACAGTCTGTGGAGGGGGCGGCGACACTCCGGGGCTTTTGGCGCCAATCCAGGGGGCGGTTCTGGCGCAGCCTGAGGATTTTGGCGCCCGCGGCAATACAGTCCACAGACACGCCGGCCACACAGCAATGGCGGCGGTTTTAAAAGCACAGTACCCCTTTATACACAACAGTTCGTTACTCACTCTGAGATGGCTGGTAGTCCACAGGAGGGGTAGCGATGATGGAGTATAATGTCTAGCAATAAATTGGGGCCCAATTTTCACAAAGTTCAAATCCTGTTCGTGACGCCAGAAAAAGGGGTCTTGTGGTAACCAGGGGCAACGGGCAATGTAGTGTTGTCACGTTTGGGCAGAGTGGTGTCCCGGTGTATCCCTGATTATCCACAACCCTTTCCACTCTTCCATTCACCCAGGTGCGATGTGCAGGATAACAGTCGACCACACAGGGTTAAGGTGAACAGGTTAAATTTACTGAAGAAAGCGACAGTCTTACAGTGCTTTGCAGCAGCAGGTTCACAGTGCAATGTGACAAAGTCCAGTACAGGCACTGAAGAGTTAAGTGAGGCACCAATCACCAATCCTTATGTCCCTTAGCAGTAGTTGGGAGGACGGTTGCTATTAGCAATGTGACGGTGTTCAAATACAGTAGTTAGGTAGATGATAGGACAGGCCAGCCCTTGTGGGAGACAGCGATAACTGCGGCTTCGTAACTTGGCTCGTTACGGATAAAGACTCACGTTTGGTGATGTCGGGGTGCAGTGGCTCGGGGACCGATGAAAGGCCACTAGCAAGGCAGGAGGGTCCTTGAAGTAGTTGCCCCTCCTGGCAAACAGTATGCACAATACTTTAGGGAGGTAGGAGACCTTGGAGAGTTTCCGCAGCTCGCGGGGCTCTGTCCGGAGAGGTAGAAGGTGCAGGAGTTGATTTCAGGGGTGCAGGCACTTCAGCCCAGCTGTACCGGTGGGCTATATCTTCCAGACCCGGAGTTCAGCTTGTCAGGGGTCTCGGCTGAGACCTGCAGTCTCACTGCAACTTCAGAGAAAACAAGTAGGCCTAGACTTCAGGCTTGAGGCCTACACAGGAGCTAAGAGCTGGTGGCAGGTGTGTCTGCCTTCCCTAGACTCTAGGTCTAGACTGCCCACCTGAGAGGAAGGAAGCTCCTCCCAGGGAGAGGACTGGATAGGGATTGGTGCTCACAACTCACATGTTTAGCAGACACAGGAAACTTAAAGTGACAGTACATAACAATACATTTATAATGCAAAGTACATCAGAACCTATATAAAAGAGAGATACATCTGCCTAAATACTGACAGGGGTGCCACAGAGGTGCTGGGGAGCAGTGCCCAGGAGTAAGCTACTGGCCACAGGCGCACAAGGGCCCTAACTCACTAACAGTGGCCGCTCTGGGTCACTGCACTAGGATGGAAAGAGATTGATCATTGCAGATTCTGTAATTCAAGTGCGGCTCATGAAAATTGGTTGCTATGGGAAAAATTCAGGAGGGATTTATGATAATGAATGCTTCATGTATTTTTAGGCACACAATATGATATGCTGTATTTAGCACCAACATATGCCTTGTTGTCTGTATCAGGCCTTTCATTTTACATTGTGTTTGTGGCCCAGATTCTATAGCAGCCCTACATACATACAGTGAGTGATCTCCAAACGACCACCTGTTTGAGAAGACCACCCTCTTATGCAGAACAGATTTCCTGTGAGACTTTCAGTTCCACCTTATACATATACATATGTTTTAGGACAATCGCCCCGAGAAGACCACTTTTCAATGTCATTTCGGATGGTCGTCTCAAAGACCCGTCACTTTATTTAGGAATATTAAAGTGAAATGCACATTTCTTAAGGTTCACACAACTGTTAATACAGAAGTGAACTGCACTTGCATAGTCTGGAAGAAGCATGACATTTTCCTAGGTCACAGGTCGCACAGTCTGTATTACATTTCAGCATGTACAATATGCAAGCACCAAACACTATCCTTCTTCTGTGAATCTCCTGGATGCTTATTTTAGAATCAGAGCCGGATGAATGCTTTGGTCGCGAGACAACATTTGCCTAGAGAAACTACATGTGATTTGTATAACTTGGCCAGCAACAAGATATAAGGAAATGTTCTATGAATCTGCTATCTACTAAAGTGAATAACTTCCCAGAATATTGAATCAGCTAAGCATATTAAACTGCTTTTCATGCAGAAGGATCCATACATTGAAATTAAAGGACAACCCACATGCTTGACCAGATTCTACATATACAAGCGGGATTAGATTTGAAGGGGTTTCCAGGGAGTTACAGTGGGGCAAAAAAGTATTTAGTCAGTCACCAATAGTGCAAGTTCCACCACTTAAAAAGATGAGAGGTGTTTGTAATTTACATCATAGGTAGACCTCAACTATGAGAGACAAAATGAGAAAACAAATCCAGAAAATCACATTGTCTGATTTTGTTAGAATTTATTTTCAAATTATGGTGGAAAATAAGTATTTGGTCACCTACAAACAATCAAGATTTCTGGCTCTCACAGACCTTCTTTAAGAGTCTCCTCTTTCCTCCACTCATTACCTGTAGTAATGGCACCTGTTTAAACTTGTTATCAGTATAAAAAGACACCTGTGCACACCCTCAAACAGTCAGACCCCAAACTCCACTATGGTGAAGACCAAAGAGCTGTCAAAGGACACCAGAAACAAAATTGTAGCCCTGCACCAGGCTGGGAAGACTGAATCTGCAATAGGCAACCAGCTTGGATTGAAGAAATCAACTGTGGGAGCAATGATTAGAAAATGGAAGACATACAAGACCACTGATAATCTCCCTCGATCTGGGGCTTCACGCAAAATCTCACCCCGTGGGGTCAAAATGATCACAAGAACGGTGAGCAAATATCCCAGAACTACGCGGGGGGACCTAGTGAATGAACTGCAGAGAGCTGGGACCAATGTAACAAAGCCTACCATCAGTAACACACTACGCCGCCAGGGACTCAGATCCTGCAGTGCCAGACGTGTCCCACTGCTTAAGCCAGTACATATCCGGGCCCGTCTGAAGTTTGCTAGAGAGCATTTGGATGATCCAGAAGAGTATTGGATGAATGTCCTATGGTCTGATGAAACCAAACTGGAACTGTTTGGTAGAAACACAACTTTTCGTGTTTGGAGGAAAAAGAATACCGAGTTGCATCCATCAAACACCATACCTACTGTAAAGCATGGGGGTGGAAACATCATGCTTTGGGGCTGTTTCTCTGCAAAGGGGCCAGGACGACTGATCCGGGTACATGAAAGAATGAATGGGGCCATGTATCGTGAGATTTTGAGTGCAAACCTCCTTCCATCAGCAAGGGCATTGAAGATTAAACGTGGCTGGGTCTTTCAACATGACAATGATCCAAAGCACACCGCCAGGGCAACGAAGGAGTGGCTTTGTAAGAAGCATTTCAAGGTCCTGGAGTGGCCTAGCCAGTCTCCAGATCTCAACCCTATAGAAAACCTTTGGAGGGAGTTGAAAGTCCGTGTTGCCAAGCGACATCCCCAAAACATCACTGCTCTAGAGGAGATCTGCATGGAGGAATGGGCCAACATACCAACAACAGTGTGTGCCAACCTTGTGAAGACTTACAGAAAACGTTTGACATCTGTCATTGCCAACAAAGGATATATAACAAAGTATTGAGATGAAATTTTGTTACTGACCAAATACTTATTTTCCACCATAATTTGCAAATAAATTCTTACAAAATCAGACAATGTGATTTTCTGGATTTGTTTTCTCATTTTGTCTCTCATAGTTGAGGTCTACCTATGATGTAAATTACAGACGCCTCTCATCTTTTTAAGTGGTGGAACTTGCACTATTGGTGACTGACTAAATACTTTTTTGCCCCACTGTATGTTTATAGACATGGGGGTTCCGGCCTGGTTGAAACCCTTGGTCAGACCTCTGGGTTGCTTCAGCCCCTTCCTCCTTCCCTGATCTCACAGGTACCTGGGCTATGGGGGCTGGTATTACTATATCCAGCCAGCCCCCATTGCACAAGTACCTGTGAGATCAGGGAAGGGGGTGGAGAGAACCAGGGCTCGGATCACAAGTCCTGGAGTTCGGAACTAGGCCAGAACCCCCGATTCCATCATCAAGAGTCTGCTGGAGCTCTGCAGACAGCCCCTATAAATACAACCTGTCACAAAGTACAAAATACTAAATGCCATCCAAATTTGGATTCTTGCCATGTTCCGTATCAGTTTGGTGTTTTATTCCTATAATCTGTCCAACTGTTCAAAAAAATATATGTCCCCCTAGGACAGTACTGTATATGTAAATAGGGTTCTCACCTATTTGGAGAATAAGAGCGATTTGGATGAAAAAGGAAGGGGGGTTATTTATTAAAATACATGTTTAGAGCCCTTATATATATATATATATATATATATATATATATATATATATATATATATATATGTGTATATATATATATATATATATATATATATATATATATATACATACATATGGACTGATTGGAAGCTTAGATGTAGATGTAGAAAGCTGCAAATTTTAGTTTATGTACACTGGGTGAATTATCAAAACTAGTGTAAGGAAAGAGTCAGATAGCCGCCAGCAGTAACCAATGACAGTACAAATCTGATTTTTATGAAGCTTTTTTGGAAAATGTATGGAGCAATGTGATTGGTTGCTATTGAAGACTGCTTCCGTTTTTTGTTGTGATCAGTAATTGCGTGGATTCGGTGGCAGGGTGCTGATATTTATGGGAATGTGGGAATAGCAAGCTGTTACACCACTGTAGCTGCATGTAAACCCAGCCTAAAAATAGATTTGGCATTCTTGTTACATCAGAGAGTTATGTGATATTTCAGACTATGTCTTATAAGTCAAATAAATAACAATGGAGGGAATTCAACATTGATATTGAGGCACATGTTTGGCCCTTTTAGTATGCCAAATGGCACCGCAAGCCCTGATCTGCACCTCACCCACTACATTATACTGCAGCCTCTTCATAAATCTCCTATTCCTCGTGCCATTCAGAGTCTTTATTAAGATTAGGACAGGATGATATTTTTATGCTGGTCCATTTAACTGAAAAATTAAATCTAAGAAAAATTCTAAATTCTAGTGCTTGTTCCTGACAGCCATTTTTCCTCTCTCGTATTCAGGACTGTCTGCGCATGTTGCCTAGCAAGATCCTGAACATTTGTAGACCATTGTTGCAAATTGACACATTTAAAAATATATTTATTGCATTGTCTAGACTAAGACTCTATTCATATTGCTGTTTCTGGTATAGGAGCAAAAAAACCTGAAAATCACATGACAGCCACCAATGGTGCCTATTGACACATAGCAGAAACCATGGTTTCTGCTATGATGCCTATCATTTTACTGGATATAATGGAAGTGCATGTTACGTTTTTTGGGGACAAATCTTACTAAATCTGCAGTGATGGCTCTGAACAGGGCCCCCAACACAGATGTGAACAGAACCAAATAAATACAATGGCTAGCTCTGTTATCTCCGCAACACCGCAGTTGACTTACAATTTCCATCAGTTTTGCCGCCATGATCTAAATGTTTTAGATTCATGTTTTTGCCAATTTATATATAACATTGAAGAATTTCCAATGTCTTACAATAGCACATTCATGGAATAAAGACACTTGTGTTACGTTTTGGCTTTATTTCCACCTAGTGGCAGAATGGAAGAAGTTCAGTGATTTCTTCCTGTCCTTTCTAAAGGACCATTGAAACTACAAAAATATTTGTTTTTCCCATTGTTGTCAATGAATCCTGTGATGTAAAAATATAAGTATATTAAAGCTCTAGTCTGGCCTGACTGACAAACCTTCCTGGGGTCCATCTTGGCACAATCATCAGTTACTTACATTACGTTTAATAAGCCCAGGAGACTTAACTTAAAAAAAATCCTGAAAACTCATTCTGCATTTCTTTATTTTCCTCTAGGTGACTTAACCTTCATGTTTTTACGTCCAGCTTACTTAGTTGCTCCATTAATCATACACACTGCTTTACTCAATGTGGTCACTAATAACATGTTAGTATATTACAGGGTGTTGGTTACAGTCTGCTTTGCTCACTTGCTTTGGCTGGCGTCTGTTGGTAATGGGTATGATTTATTTACCTAGCGTGTTATTACTCTGATTACATAGTAAGTTACAAATAAGAGTCTGTAAACCAGGAAGGCTCTTCATCTCTTCTCCAGTTACAGAAGTACTCAGGCAAAACTTGCTGTCTTTTTTCTGTTAGCCTAAGTTCACACTGGTCTCATTTTAGTCCTTTGTTGGATCCATCATAGGTTCCGAACAACTGACTGAAAAACATTATAGAATGATGGATGAAAACATAGCACATTATGTCTTCGTCCATCATCATTTATTGTATTGTAGAAAACAAAATGGAAGTTTTCTTCTGTCTTTTTTGTTATTCTTTTAGACAGAAGATGAAGTTGTGTGTGCAGGACTTTATCCTCCATTTGCAAAGTAAACAAGCAAGTCAGAAGAAAGCTTTGGTGCTCTGTCTATATTTATTATTAGATTAGATTCTCAGTCTGCTGTCATGATCCTCTGATGAATCAGAATAAAGGGCGTGAAATAGACTGATGTGAACCTAACCTTAGTTAGAAGGGGCACTCTCCTACTTTATATATATGTATCTTGTGGATTACACATCTGTTTTCCTACATACTGTAGATTTTCATGCAGTGCAGAAAATCTATAGTGTAATACAAAATGATTATTGTTTAGTCTAGGTGGAGGGCGGGTGTGAAGTATCACTTAGTGGATTCCATTAATGGAGACACCAATGAGCATGGGAGGATAGAAGTTGTAGGGAGCTGTGAGGACAGTCCATTCCTTTCTTCAGAGCAATCCTTCTGGCTGCGATAGACCCCTCCTTTTTTTTCTTTTCCCTTTTTCTTCTTTCCGTCTTCCCCATCCTCATTTTCTTCTCCTTAGGGTCCATTTACATGGAGGAAAATGGCGCTTTATTTGGCACTGAATTTTCAGCGCTGAAAAAAAAGCCTCCCATTGACTTCAATGGGTGCCGCTAACTTTTTTTTTCTGCTAGCGTGCTTCTTTTTGAGCCTCTCCTTTGTTACCTTGGCTGTATGTTTTGGGTCATTGTCCTGTTGGAAGACCCAGCCACCACCCATTTTTAATTTCCCAGTGGAGGGAAGGAGGTTGTCACCCAAGATTTTACGGTATATGGCTCCATCTAGTCTCCCATTGATGTAGTGAAGTAATCCCGTGCCCTTAGCAGAAAAACACCCCCAAAACATAATGTTTCCACCTTCATGCTTGACAGTGGGGACGGTGTTCTTTGGGTCATAGGCAGTATTTATCTTCCTCCAAACACGCGGAGATGAGTTAATGCCAAAGAGCTAAATTTTTGTCTCATCTGACCACAACACCTTCTCCCAATCACACTCAGAATCATCCTGTGAATTGGCACACAATGTGGCGCTGTATTCCTATGGCATCCTAATTCTTCAGTTACAGCATCGCTACAATCTGTAGTATCATGATTATGATTAAAGGGGTTGTCCCAAGGTTAACACTATGTATCCCCAGGACAGATGATAAGTAGAGATGAGCGAGTAGTATTCGATTGAGTAGGTATTCGATCGAATACTACAATATTCGAAATACTCGTACTCGATCGAGTACCACTCGCTATTCGAATGTAAAAGTTCGATGCAGAACCAGCATTGATTGACCGAATGCTATACAGTTGGCCAATCAACGCTGGTTTTTCTCCTAAGTTTAGAAGTCTTCTCTGTGCAGCTTCCCCGCGGCGGCTTCCGGCTCTTCATGCACTCTGCCAGGCATCGGGCCTGGGCAGAGCCGACTGCGCATGTCCGCTTGTAGTTCGAGCATGCGCAGTTGGCTCTGCCCAGGCCCGATGCCTGGCAGAGTGAATGAAGAGCCGGAAGATGCCCCGGGGACGCTGCATGCAGAAGACGTCTCGGAGGATCCAGCCCGACCCTCACTCGTGGACTTGGTAAGTGTAATTTGATCGAATGTTGCCTACCCCTGAAACGAGCATTTTCCCCCCATAGACTATAATAGGGTTCGATATTCGATTCGAGTAGTCGAATATTGAGGGGCTACTCGAAACGAATATCGAACCTCGAACATTTTACTGTTCGCTCCTCTATAATGATAAGGATTTTATCTTTGGGAGTCACTACTTCCTGGGCTGCTACCAATCATGAAAACGGGGGTTTTGTATTTTGCTGCTCCAGTCTATGGGACTAATCCTATAGGAATCAGCTTCATTTACACAACCTTGCTGTGTACTCGGCCATGAAAAAGTACATTTCTTACAGCTGAGTATACCCCTGAGGATTACCCATTTTCACAGATCCCTCATAGGCCTTGGAAATGGCATGTTCTATTCTATCACATATAAGTCACTCTGAATATTAAAACAATGGTCTTGTGCATATTTCCTACATTTAGAATGGGGCCCATGTGTTAATAAAATGGCCAGCACACGGCTGTCACACCCTGCCGTATGAACAAATCCATAGATGGATGGCTATGTTCTCTGTTTATGGGTAGAGCAAATAAGTGGGAATCTTTCCCAGTGTATAGTATCATTGATTTCTAGTAGTATGGTGGTATGGTGGAGCAAATGCAGGTCTCGATGTCTGTGAGGGGGCAAATTCCCTTTTGCCATATATATAGCCTGTAGTGGATTGCAAGCCATATTACACATTTTGCTGTGGGGAATGGGGTATATACAGTATATTCTATGGCTGCCCTTCTGCCTCCGAATATTTCCTGAATCTAGAATCTGCTTGTTGACTACAGCAAGAAAGCCATATGATAACATTATATTATTCTTCTCTGAAATCCACAGGCCAAAGGGCTGACCTCGGGAGCCGTGCTGAGAGTAGAGTAAGCACTGCAACCAGCAGCTCCAGTTTTATGTCACGGCCTGGAACCCAGCTCAGACTGGAAGTGGACGAGGTAAACCGCTGACATCCATGTCACTGTAGTATATGTCATCTGCATTGACCATTGCTTTTGTGTCTTTCCAGCATTGTCATTGCTATAATAGTTTTTACACAGTCTATATATAACTTTCATTTCTTATATGACATTATTCTTCACTTTAGCTGGAACATACGTTGCGTGAAAAGTTAAGATCTGGCGGATACTTCAGTCTCAGACAACTGTTTAAAAACAATGATCCGGAAGGAAAAGGGCAAGTGAACAGGTTGGTGAATAGAAATCTTATCAAACAGATTCTATTTGTGTACTAGAGCTCTTAAGAAGTCAATTTGGGACATCCAAAAAGGAGGTTTAGATCTAGATAACATGGCCCTGAATCATGTCATTGGGAAAGAATGGGGTCAAACTGCACTCCCCCACATAGAAACCTGAAGCCAGAACCAAAGCAACCTTGGTCTGATATTTATAGACTTGATTGAACTCCCAGCAACATAAAGGGCCTCAGGGACTGAACTACTAAGAGTGGTGGGAACGCTGTATAGCCGCACGACACATGTAGATAACACACTGTATACAGGGCCTCTATCATCATGGTCTCTGGGTAGATTGTACTACAGACCGGAATAGTCTATGACAGTGGTTCTTAACCAGGGTTCAATCGAACCCTAGGCCCTATGCAAGGTTCATTTTGTGTACCAGTAAAAAAACATGTACCTATGTCTTGAATTTGGAAAAAAATCATATTTGATTTATCACTAAAGAAGGGTTCGGTGAATGTGCATATGAAACTGGTGGGTTCGGTACCTCAAACAAGGTTAAGAACCACTGGTCTATGATGCTGTTATATCAATTGACTCCCACTCATTTCAACAGCCATAAAATTCCCACACCCAATAAAAATACAAATGTTAAATTAATTTAAAAAAATTCATACCTAATACTGAGATTTGTACTATGCTATGGTTACTTCTGTATTTCAGAGATGTACTTCTCATGATGCTATCAAAATTTCTTGGAAGACCAATAAGTTCCAGGTCATTTCAGCAGCTTCTTTTAAGGTATATGGCATATTATTAAGATAGGATATACAGTATATCTCCTCTATTGTTTGTAGGTTGTTATCTTTTTTTTTTTTTTTTTTAATATTTTTTAGAATTTTGATTTGTTTCCAGATTTTTGTTATTCGGGCATGTTTTAGAACTCCAATGAATAAAATATAGCCCAAGTGGCCATTCTATCAATAATTCAGTAAAGACTTCAAAGCACAGATTAGGTTTGTATGTTTGGAGAAGGTGCAGTATTTTTAGCGTGTTGTATTCTCTCGACAGCATTGTCTTTGTCTGTGTAAGATAACTTTACAAGTAGATGTTCATAATGTAAAACAGAATTATAAATAGTAATGATTTACTTTTTCTTTCCTCATGGTGCAGGTCATCGGGGATTTGCTTTAGGTTATGGAACAGATTAAAGTGATTTTTTTAGTGTATGATGTTGACCTATGTAAATGCTGTTTATTAAAGCTACAAGTCAGGACTTCTAGTAGACAAAACGGATGAAAATATGTGTGGTTTGGCTATGAATAGTTAGAGAATATACTGGACACATAGGTCCTGATTTACAATTGTGGTTATGACTATAGAATGGTGTAAATGTGGTGCATCTTTGGCACAAAATTTTTTGACTTGCTAGACAAGTTGATGATTTTTCAGAAAAAAAGGGAGTGTGGCTTATATGCCCCATGTTACACCAAAAATGTGTAGCAAAAAAACTAAAAGTTGGTAGAAACATAGTCTAGACAGCCTACAGATATGCCAGATTTATCATCCAGCATCAGGCACTGTGATAAATCTGGTGAATTTTCAAATTGCCCATCTAAGGGCTTCATTATGTACAGTGGGGCAAAAAAGTATTTAGTCAGTCACCAATAGTGCAAGTTCCACCACTTAAAAAGATGAGAGGCGTCTGTAATTTACATCATAGGTAGACCTCAACTATGAGAGACAAAATGAGAAAACAAATCCAGAAAATCACATTGTCTGATTTTGTAAGAATTTATTTGCAAATTATGGTGGAAAATAAGTATTTGGTCAGTAACAAAATTTCATCTCAATACTTTGTTCTATATCCTTTGTTGGCAATGACAGATGTCAAACGTTTTCTGTAAGTCTTCACAAGGTTGGCACACACTGTTGTTGGTATGTTGGCCCATTCCTCCATGCAGATCTCCTCTAGAGCAGTGATGTTTTGGGGCTGTCGCTTGGCAACACGGACTTTCAACTCCCTCCAAAGGTTTTCTATAGGGTTGAGATCTGGAGACTGGCTAGGCCACTCCAGGACCTTGAAATGCTTCTTACAAAGCCACTCCTTTGTTGCCCTGGCGATGTGCTTTGGATCATTGTCATGTTGAAAGACCCAGCCACGTTTCAACTTCAATGCCCTTGCTGATGGAAGGAGGTTTGCATTCAAAATCTCACGATACATGGCCCCATTCATTCTTTCATGTACCCGGATCAGTCGTCCTGGCCCCTTTGCAGAGTTTCCACCCCCATGCTTTACAGTAGGTATGGTGTTTGATGGATGCAACTCAGTATTCTTTTTCCTCCAAACACGAAAAGTTGTGTTTCTACCAAACAGTTCCAGTTTGGTTTCATCAGACCATAGGACATTCTCCCAATACTCTTCTGGATCATCCAAATGCTCTCTAGCAAATTTCAGACGGGCCCGGACATGTACTGGCTTAAGCAGTGGGACACGTCTGGCACTGCAGGATCTGAGTCCCTGGTAGCGTAGTGTGTTACTGATGGTAGGCTTTGTTACATTGGTCCCAGCTCTCTGCAGTTCATTCACTAGGTCCCTCCGCGTGGTTCTGGGATTTTTGCTCACCGTTCTTGTGATCATTTTGACCCCACGGGGTGAGATTTTGCGTAGAGCCCCAGATCGAGGGAGATTATCAGTGGTCTTGTATGTCTTCCATTTTCTAATTATTGCTCCCACAGTTGATTTCTTCAATCCAAGCTGGTTGCCTATTGCAGATTCAGTCTTCCCAGCCTGGTGCAGGGCTACAATTTTGTTTCTGGTGTCCTTTGACAGCTCTTTGGTCTTCACCATAGTGAAGTTTGGGGTCTGACTGTTTGAGGGTGTGCACAGGTGTCTTTTTATACTGATAACAAGTTTAAACAGGTGCCATTACTACAGGTAATGAGTGGAGGAAAGAGGAGACTCTTAAAGAAGAAGTTACAGGTCTGTGAGAGCCAGAAATCTTGATTGTTTGTAGGTGACCAAATACTTATTTTCCACCATAATTTGCAAATAAATTCTTACAAAATCAGACAATGTGATTTTCTGGATTTGTTTTCTCATTTTGTCTCTCATAGTTGAGGTCTACCTATGATGTAAATTACAGACGCCTCTCATCTTTTTAAGTGGTGGAACTTGCACTATTGGTGACTGACTAAATACTTTTTTGCCCCACTGTATATACTTTGAGTACACATTTTTTGACCTGAGACCCCTATCTCCAAGGTCCACATAACATCTGTATGATCTACCTCTATGCTACATATAGTATGCCCTTGTCCCCCCAACCCTTATCCCCGGTTTGTTTTTATAGGGATTTTCTCATTATTAGTTCACGCCATTGCTTTTCCAATGTAGATCACTGTTCTGGGATAGTCTGAAGTCTCCATAGGCTGGATCTTCAGTTCCAATTTTTCTGTACCAGAGTTTCTAGATAAAAGTGAGACATTTCAAACTTGAATTTAGTTTACTTCATTTTTACTCTAGGCTAAAACTTCATGAAAAGACCATAATAAAGTATGAAGAGCTGTATGCAGCAGTAAGGGATCCCGTACCATCAGGACGTCCAACTTGGCTGGATCCAATCAATAGAAAAGGAGAAGATGTCTTGATGTCAGCATCCCAAGTCCATGCACAGCTGAAGACAAAGCAAAAGTAGGACTGGCATATTCCAACTAAATAAGCCAATGGCACGGTGTATCTGCATCAATGAGCTAATATTTGTGTGAACCAAGTGTTCAACCTCCCTACAGCACCATCACAATAAAAGGATTTGTCAAGGAGGTTTATTTTCCTTCCTTCCTCTGGAGTTCTTTCCTGTCGGACCTGGGGATTCCAGGCTGGTTCTGACCCTGGGTCAGGTGGGTGGAATCATCACCTTGCTCCTTGGTTGCTCCGTCTCCTCTCCTGTTTTCACGAGTATGGTAGTTACCTGTACTGTGTGGGCTGGCATTATTAAAGTCTGTCAGCCCCCATACCATGGGAGAAAAGGAAGGAGGTGGAGTGACCTGGGGTCAGATGCTGGTTGCGATCATGGAACCAACCCTAAACCAACAGGTCCAACATGAAAAAAATCTGAAGGAAGTGAAATAAAACTCTCTGGACAGCCCCATTAAGTTATGTTCATCCTTCAGAATCTAATATGTTCTGAAATCGCTCTGAGTGATAATAATGGACGTCAGTTTGCCATTTTAAACTATATACACAAGGAGTCACCATCTATCTCCATTTGTATTAATTTATGGGGAAATCTATTACTTTTTGTAATCTGGTTTTGTTTTCTGATTGTAGATTTTTCTATTCTTTTTCAGTACATAATGTCTGAACATTTCCTCTGCTCTGTTAACAGGATTGAGTGATATATTTGGCATCATAATCGTGGGCATAGGCAGCAATAGTCTAGAACTGAGTCACTGAGGCCTGTGGGAGAGTTTTCTAGACATGCTGTGTGCAGGGAGAGGCAGTCAATAAGCTGTGACATTATCTACTGTCAGTAATAGATGTAATGATGGGTGTTATGTGGTGTTATCTATAGTAGTATGAGCTTATAAACATAGTATCCTCTATTGTTATGCGATCAGCCTTGTCTGTGATGTAAATGTGGCAACTACTGCAAAGAAAACCTCGTTGTCCGACACCGAAAACGTCGGTGTCCGACAGCTAGTGTCCGATGCTAATGTCCGCAGAAGATTTTTAACATCAGACACTAGCTGTGTCCGTTCACAATTTGCATTGTTTTAAACGGGAAATCATGTAGAGTCCATGGGTGTGCTTGAGTGTCCGTTTTCAAAGGTGTCCAATTTTTCAAGCGGACAGTAAAATCCTACAGTCAAGACTCATTTAATCCTTGTACAATCTCTTTGGTCAGATATACCGTGATTGTATTATTATAGATAAAAGTCCTAGAAGGTAAAGTAGAAGTACTAGGGATTTTACTAGATCAGTACGGTATCTGTATATTGAATTTAGTGTTGAGGTTGTTCCTATTTCTATATTTACAGACCTGTTTGCTTTAGACTGGATAATGCATCAGACTGAACAATTGACATCCAACATAAAACTGCTTTCTCCTCTATTAATACTAGGTATGCAGAACTTAATGAAATAATATCAGAGATGAAGCCTGACGGTTTTCCAAGGATCTTACCCCCAGAGTTCAGAGATATTCTTGGACAACTCGGTTTCTGTATGGAAGATGAAGAGTTTAACAAACTTTGTAAAAGGTTGGGCTCCATTATATTCATTTCTCATTATAAGACAACTATGGACCCTTAAAACAGTCTTCTCTTAACATACAAATAACCCCCATGTGTTAATACTTTGCAATACCTTCTCAGAAAACATTGATCTAACACAACTCTAAATAACAAACGTTGCAAAACAATGTTATCTCCAATATGTTTTTCTATATATGATACCTTCAGACGTCTAAAACCCCTTTGATATGAAGAAGAGCCTGATGGCTGTTGTAAAGCTGTCTGTAGATGTATATGATGCCATTTAAAAGTATAGGGATCACGGAAGTTGGAAAAAGAAATTGCTATTGTGTTTATATGTGTGCAAATAATGTGAATTGCTTTTCTTCAATTAGCTGAAGGTATTGTGATATGTGGATAAAGGGGTAACCATAAGCATTAGAGATGAGCGAGTACTATTCGAAACTCCTGTTTTGAATAGCACGCACCCATAGGAATGAATGGCCGCTTCTCTTCATTCCTATGAGTGTGTGTTATTCAAAACGGCCGTTTCGAATAGTACTCACTCATCTCTAATAAGCATATTTAAATTTTAAGACAATAAAAGGTTAAATTTTATTATATACAATTTTTCAGAATTTCAAACATTTTCCTTAAAGGGGTTGTCCCATCACAAGGATCCTATCTATACTGCTTGTTAATGTGAATGTAAGACTTTTCCTAAATACACTGCTTCAGCAAAACTGCTTTGTTTGTCCACTATCTCACTTTATTCAATTTTTTGTGGCCACAGCCCTGACCTAGCTGCTCCTGAGTCAAGTGATGTATCTGCTGCTCTCAGGGGGAGGGAGGAGGGGCTAAGTGCTCGGGAGCGAGCCTGTGTATCTAGCTAATCCTGTGTCTACACCATGTGACCTAGGTCCTGCTATCAGATAGGGGAGAGGAGCTGCTTTCATTTCTTCTGTTCTCCCAGTTATCAGGCTAGCTAATTCAGTTGTGTTCATTATGGCAGAGACAGGCAGTGTCTGTATGTAACACAGAATGGAGTTGCTGCTGCCTGTACTTCATAGTCCAATATGGGTGGGCGGAGCTACACGCGAATTGGGGGCGGGGCTAAACAGCAGGTTGCCTGTGAAACCCCGCCCACCAAATGATTGCAAGAAACCAGGAAGAAAGAAGATTTTACAAGAGTGAAGACTGCTGAGTATGTGAGGTGGGAATACCCCTTTAATCTTAATGGTGACAGTCTGTTGTCTTTATTGGTTGCCAATGAATCATGAATACAGGCACTAACTATGGTCTTGCAGTTGTTAGAATCCTGGTCATAATTTCTTTAGGCTAAGGCCCCACATTGCAAAAACACAGCTTTTTTTGTTGTTGCAGATTTTGAGCCAAGGGCCACAAAAGGAATAAGAAATATATAGGACACTCTTATATTTCTAAGTGTCCATTCACCCATTCACACGGAGGAAAATGGTGAGGAATTTGGTGGGGAATTTCAGTGCTGAAATTCCCCACCAAATTCCTCACCATTTTCCTCTGTGTGAATGGACCCTAACTTCTGCTCAATCCACTCCCGGTTTTGGCTTAAAAAAACGCGGCAAAATTTGTAACACGAAAAGCTGTGTTTCCGCAATGTGGGGTCTCAGCCTTATTATGTATTTTGGGTCCCTGCCTGAAATCTGGTCACAACAAGGTTATCATGGTTGGCTTTCTGACAAGTGTCAGGCCATAGAAGGTTCATGCATTCATGGTCATATCTATTGTCAATCGATTAAATAAAAGACTGTCACCCCTAAGATGGTTAGAGAAAGTCTTTAAAATGCTGCAAAATTTTTCATTACTTATATTTATAAAAATGTTTAACTTTCAGTTGTCTACAAATTGAAATATGGCTATGCTCATGAGAAAACCCCATTTAATACCCCATTTTGCTGGATTGCAATTGTAATGTATTAACTGTCCATTAGGTACGATGTGGATGGGACTAGTGTTATTAAAACAGACTATCTGCTGAAAAGACTTGGAAATGAGATCCAGAACCAGACATCAAGCAATAAAAGAAGTAAAGGTAAGAAGGCAGAAAGCAAGTGATCTACCTTTATATTCATTCCCAGGGGCGTAACTACCGGGGTAGCAGCGGTAACAGCTGCCACAGGGCCCGGGGCACTAGGGGGCCCAGTAACAGCTGCTACCGCTGCAGATTTTTTTTTTTTTAAATAGGCCGTTACCTGCTAGAATAACTCCAACACATAACAGGCCCTATTTACTGCAGCATCAGGGGCTGCCTGAAGATGGAGAGGAGCTTCCTCCTCGAACAGTCCATCTTTTAACAGTAGTAAAGCTAGCAATTGCTGCCTTTACTACTGCACCCAAGCAGGGGCCGCCTGCTGTCTGGGCCCCTGCCTCCCAGCACTTGCATAGTGAGAGTGGGCAGGAGAAACTTCTATCTCCTGCCCGATGTCCGAAGCCCTGTGCCGGCATCTATACAAGTAGATTGAAGGACCTGAGACATGACGCCACCAAAGGTCCTTTAATCTACTAGCATAGACTCAGTGTCTTTTTTGGGCGGAGCTACCCGGATTGTACAGGTCAGTGTACAATGGGGGGAATGGGTTGTAGGCTGTGAGGAAGAGGGGTACATGGGTGTGCAGGCTGTGTGTGAGAAAGTCTGCACCACCATTTCTTTCATTCTTACACACAGCCTGCACACCCATGTACCCCTCTTACTCACAGTCTGCACCCTCCATTCCACCCTATGTGAGCAAGAGGTGGTGTAGGCTGTGTGTGAGCAAGAGAGGTACATGGGCGTGCAGACTGTGTGTGAGCAAGAGGGGTACATGGGCGTGCAGACTGTGTGTGAGCAAAGAGGGTGACCTGGGGGCGCAGGCTGTGTGTGAGAAAGAAGGGGGAATGGAGATGCAGGCTGTGGGTGAGCAAGAGTGTGGTGGATTAGGGGGTTCCCCCTCCAGATCACCCTCTTGCTTACACACAGCTTGCACCCCCATTTCCCATCTTTCTTATACACACCCTGCACCCCACATCACCCTCTTCACTTACAGCCTGCACACCTATGTACAGTTAGGGCCAGAAATATTTGGACAGTGACACAAGTTTTGTTATTTTAGCTGTTTACTAAAACATGTTCAGAAATACAATTATATATATAATATGGGCTGAAAGTGCACACTCCCAGCTGCAATATGAGAGTTTCCACATCCAAATCGGAGAAAGGGTTTAGGAATCATAGCTCTGTAATGCATAGCCTCCTCTTTTTCAAGGGACCAAAAGTAATTGGACAATGGACTCTAAGGGCTGCAATTAACTCTGAAGGCGTCTCCCTCGTAAACCTGTAATCAATGAAGTAGTTAAAAGGTCTGGGGTTGATTCCAGGTGTGTGGTTTTGCATTTGGAAGCTGTTGCTGTGACCAGACAACATGCGATCAAAGGAACTCTCAATTGAGGTGAAGCAGAACATCCTGAGGCTGAAAAAAAGAAAAAATCCATCAGAGAGATAGCAGACATGCTTGGAGTAGCAAAATCAACAGTCGGGTACATTCTAAGAAAAAAGGAATTGACTGGTGAGCTTGGGAACTCAAAAAGGCCTGGGCGTCCACGGATGACAACAGTGGTGGATGATCGCCGCATACTTTCTTTGGTCAAGAAGAACCCGTTCACAACATCAACTGAAGTCCAGAACACTCTCAGTGAAGTAGGTGTATCTGTCTCTAAGTCAACAGTAAAGAGAAGACTCCATGAAAGTAAATACAAAGGGTTCACATCTAGATGCAAACCATTCATCAATTCCAAAAATAGACAGGCCAGAGTTAGATTAGCTGAAAAACACCTCAAGAAGCCAGCTCAGTTCTGGAAAAGTATTCTATGGACAGATGAGACAAAGATCAACCTGTACCAGAATGATGGGAAGAAAAAAGTTTGGAGAAGAAAGGGAACGGCACATGATCCAAGGCACACCACATCCTCTGTAAAGCATGGTGGAGGCAACGTGATGGCATGGGCACTGGGTCACTTGTGTTTATTGATGACATAACAGCAGACAAGAGTAGCCGGATGAATTCTGAAGTGTACCGGGATATACTTTCAGCCCAGATTCAGCCAAATGCTGCCAAGTTGATCGGACGGCGCTTCATAGTACAGATGGACAATGACCCCAAGCATCCAGCCAAAGCTACCCAGGAGTTCATGAGTGCAAAAAAGTGGAACATTCTGCAATGGCCAAGTCAATCACCAGATCTTAACCCAATTGAGCATGCATTTCACTTGCTCAAATCCAGACTTAAGGCGGAAAGACCCACAAACAAGCAAGACCTGAAGGCTGCGGCTCTAAAGGCCTGGCAAAGCATTAAGAAGGAGGAAACCCAGCGTTTGGTGATGTCCATGGGTTCCAGACTTAAGGCAGTGATTGCCTCCAAAGGATTCGCAACAAAATCTTGAAAAAAAAAATATTTTGTTTGGGTTATGTTTATTTGTCCAATTACTTTTGAGCTCCTAAAATGTGGAGTGTTTGTAAAGAAATGTGTACAATTCCTACATTTTCTATCAGATATTTTTGTTCAACCCTTCAAATTAAACGTTACAATCTGCACTTGAATTCTGTTGTAGAGGTTTCATTTCAAAACCAATATGGTGGCATGCAGAGCCCAACTCGCGAAAATTGTGTCACTGTCCAAATATTTCTGGCCCTAACTGTACCTGTCTTGGAGGGGACCCCATGTCAAAAGTTTGCCACGGGGCCCCGTCATTCCTAGTTACGCCACTGTTCATTGTCCTTCACTCATGATCATAAAATGAAGATAATTGTCACCACTATAGTGTCCGAGTTACATTTGCTATAGTTCTGGGTCTACTTCACCAATAATATAAAATTGTATTCTTATTTCCTTTTAATAGAGGTTTTCCAGGCTACAAATATTGATGACTTATTTTAAGGATAGGCCATTGATATCAGACTGGTGAAGGATTTGTCCAACACTGGGTACTTCCACCATTCAGCTGATCTCAGCAGATGATAAACAGAGAATGGAGCAGGAAGCAGACAGCATGGGTGGGAGCCAGTAACCTAGTCTGGCCACTATACCGAGTCCAGAGCTGTCTGACATCCGCCCCATTCTCTGCTGAAATCAGATGATCATTGGAGGATGTTGGATCTCAGCCCACAACTCACCCAGACATCCCTTGTAGTATGCTTAGTGTATATTATGTATACTATCAGATATGGTTGTTACCTTACCAGTCTATATGTCATAATCTACCACTTTAGCTCCAGTTCTACAATCTAGGGAGATGTCTCGGGCAGAACTAGAACGGAAAGCCTCACTAAACATTGAGAAGTGGCTGAAAGATAAATTCAGAGAAGGCTTTAAGAGCATGAAAGAAGAATTTGAGAGACATGACCCACAAAGAATTGGCAAGGTGGGTACAACTATACTTCATACTGTATGTCAATGCAGTAGTTCATATATTGTAAGGTAGAGGGCGGCAAATAGTCATGGCAGCAAAGTATAGAGAGGAAGGTGGAGCAATAACTAAGATGCAGTGATAAAGACACTACAGAGATATAAAGAATAAAACATGGATGGATGCTGGTGATGACTTCCATTACTTTTCAGACAGTAAGGGTAAGTTCACATAGAGTTTTTTTGCCAGTGGATTCTGAGGCAGAATCCACCTGAAACTCTGTCTGAAAAAATGATTATTTTATAAAGCAGAATTTGAGGCGGATTACAATAGCTATGGATTACCTATAGGGTAACCTCTGTAAGGACTGGATAGGCAAAAAAAAAAAACGCAGATTCTGAATATTTAATTTTATCAGTACTCAAATGTGTTCCCCGTGTTGTCAGCCTGCAAAAGGTATATGAGATGAAGCAGTTAGGAGTCCTCTCACAGATCTTAAGAGTCCTGGGTATGTATTAGGATACAGTGTACAGACCCTTGGTAGATTGATAGCCAGGTACCGAGATAAAAATGTTTTTTCATTTATCCAGCCATTTCATGCTTGTGTCCTTAATGGAGGACTCAGGAGTATAAATAACATTCAATGTCTTTGCTTCTTTGTCTTAAGGTTGACAAAGAAGACTTCCTGGCAGTATTGGAAAAGTTTGACCTAAAACTAAAAGATGAACACTTTAACCTGTTCCTGGCAAGATGTGGGCTTGAAAACTCTCTGACAGGCATCAGTTACATGGATCTGCTTAGAAATTTCCAAGACCGCAGTGAGAAAGGAATCACACACAAGATACTCTCTGACCCCAACCATAGGTAAGCGGGCCATGACTGTCCTTACTGGTCACCTACAGAACTGTAATGGTCCTTTATAGTCTCTGTTATTCACCATAATCACTATATGATGAAAGTCACATTATAATAGCATTATCTGGATGGTACGTATGGTTGACAGAAAACAAATTTCTGGAAACCATTGAAGACTTGAAACTCAAAGACGATGAGCGGAGCGTAGAAAATGCAAGCTGACTTCTGATTGGCTGCTGAGGACACTTTATGTTTTAAGCTCTGTTCAGACCTTTCAACATTTGACATAAGTCAGTTATTACTAATTTTTGAGACTCCAGTGATAATTGAGTAAATTGGAGAATGTCTTGTGTATAGAGTCTGTGACTATTTTCTACATTTTTCCCTTCTTGCTGTATTTGCGTATTTATCCACTGGGTGGCACTACAGACTGCACTGCGAATACTGACAACATCTGGGCAGCCAATGGAAGTTCTCAGTTACCTATAACTGTAACGTATAGCGGTAGTTTCCATTCTGAATAATCATATTCGTAGTTGCCATATGGGGGAACTTATTTTTAGGTAGTTCCATTATACATAAAAGTTTTGTGGGCCAGTTTGCCATTTGTGTATTATAAATGATACTGCCGCGTTACCCATCGGTGGTCATTCTTCTAAATTTTTTTTTTTATTATTATTGCAGATTTCACCGGGATGGAGCCATTAGTCCATCGTCTACACTAACCGCAGTGGAAGCAAGACTAGCAAACCTCTTCCAGTCCGACTTTTTGGCCTTGCTGGCAACTTTTGAGTATGTTTCTAAATTATACCGTTATATATGAGCGGGGCAAATAGAAGCAGATATGATAAAGCTGAGACAGTGCTTTATCTATTTCCCATTGCATCTGTGAGATCAATCTATTTTTATTGTAAAGAAGACTGGTCCAATAGATAGCAGGCTATAGCACACATTAATATATATATATATATATATATATATATATATATATATATATATATATATATATATATATATACATATATATAATGTATATCTGCCTTAGTCCAATAGATATTACCTTATATATGGATTTATATTCCTATTTACATCATTGTATTGTAGAATTATAACATCTCGCGTCCAACATTTTGCTACACCTGCGGTCGGCATCCTTTGGTACTCCAGTTGTTGTAGAACTACAACTCCCAGCATGCTACGTTCACTTTTATGGGACCACCTAGAATAGCACACAAGTGTACATGCAGGGAGTTGTAGTTTAACAACAGCTGGAGTACCGCTCCTCTAAGAGGTTATATAGCTGGGACGCAAATAATCTTCAACAGTCATTATATTACTATAGAAAATACGGGAAATTTGCTTCAGCTGTTTAATATATCCAGAAAGATGTCAGATTACGTTACAAGACACATGGACAACTGTCATGGCTTTCCACGGTACCATATATGTTGCTGTAGTTATGACATCCTTTTTAGAAAGCCGAGGGCTGCAGCAGTGTCACTGTCACACATAGAAAGCGAGAGTTATTGTCCAGTGTTACCCAGGGCTTCATCTGAAATCCACAAGGATAGAAAGGATCATCGGCATTCAGTATAATATACAGTGATCCCAATAACAGTGCCAGTCATACATTGTTCCCACCGGTAATGTCAGTTGTATACCCTGCTTGCACATGGAGGATGAATATAAGCATAGGACACTGACATGTATCATCTATGTCTATATCTATGTCAGTGCACAGAAGAGACAATGGTACCGCTTTCTTCTCTACTTCAGAAGGGAGCAAATGTCTTTAGACAACTGTGTCTTTTTGATCTATTAGGACCCAGGACAGTAAGTATTCTGATAGGTGAGGGCTGCGCAGAAAGTATGACGAATCCTAAGCAACCTTCATGGCGTAGCTTTTACACCTCTGAGCTAGCTCTATATCTCTATATCTGATCTCAAAAAGAAACATTTTGAGTAAAGAAAAGTCACAGGAGCAGCCATTCCAAATGCTGTGATAGTGTATGCTGTATCTACAGCATATAATGTCTAATAACGTACTATCATTTTCTTCTTCCTTTAGGAAAATTGATAAATTCAAGACAAATGTTATAAGTCAGCAGGAATTCCGAGCAGCAATTGAGAGCAGGTACTATTATAATAAGAGATGGATATATCAGTTTATTGGATGTTATGTCACATGTATCCACTGACATCCACTATACACAGTGTAATGAATGACTTAAAGGATATTGTCTCTGAAGACATTTACCGTATATGCACAGTATATATCCTAGGTTCACTTATATCAGCTGTGGTAGACACAAAGGGTAGGCGACCCCTGTGTAGGAACAGTAACGGTCTCCGTTCTGCAGGTTTCCGTTTCCTGCACAAAACAGAGGCAGGAGATGGAAACCTGCAGGACTCTTTCAAACCCGTTTTTTTTTTAATTCGGACACAGAGTCGGACATGCAGTACTCTGTGTCCGATTTTAAAAAAATGTTTCGCGGTGGACAGCATAAAACGTTCACCACCGCTCATGGCTGGACCCGGTCTGACAGCTTTCTGACATGCAGAAGACGGAAACCACAGGACGGACTGCCGAACGCTAGTGTGAACCTAAGTGTAAATCAGTAGAAGCAGCAGTAATACTAATACTGTGACTTGGGCATGTTAGATGTCCCTAGACATGCTTCCCCTGCTGTCCCAGTTGTATTCCAGAGGTGTTGGCATCATTTCCTGAGGTGTCATTGTGGACTTGGTGACTCTCCTTAGTCGAATTTGGGTTTCCCCTGAAACAAGCATTTTTTTCTCCATAGACTATAAAGGAATTCGATATTCGAACGAATAGTCAAATATTGAAGTTCTACTCGAATCGAATTTCGAATATTTCACTACTTGCTCATCTGTAATAAACTTCTGTAATAAAAAAAAATGGCCTGGGCGCTTGCGCAGTAGCATGCTGCTTCTACTACGGCTACAGCGCATGCGCCCAGGCCATTTTTTTTTATCAATGTCAGTTCGCGAACACCGGAGGAAGACGGGACCCGAGGAGATCGCAGGAAGAGGAGGCGTGGATGAAGAAGACGGCGCACCCTGAATGCCGGCCCAGCGTTCACATTCGGTAAGTTGATCACATTCTGTTTTAGGGTTTTATTTTAAAATGGGGGGTAGTTTAATATAACATTTACGGTGGCTGAATAGCCTTTTTTAAAGGCTATTCACGCATGTGTGGGGCTATATCAGCATGATTTTGCTGATAGAGCCCCTTTAACTAGAAACAATCTGGTCCTCAGCTGTATAATAAACACCACCTTATATTATAATTAGAGATGAGCGAACACTAAAATGTTCGAGGTTCGAAATTCGATTCGAACAGCCGCTCACTGTTCGAGTGTTCGAATGGGTTTCGAACCCCATTATAGTCTATGGGGAACATAAACTCGTTAAGGGGGAAACCCAAATTCGTGTCTGGAGGGTCACCAAGTCCACTATGACACCCCAGGAAATGATACCAACACCCTGGAATGACACTGGGACAGCAGGGGAAGCATGTCTGGGGGCATAAAAGTCACTTTATTTCATGGAAATCCCTGTCAGTTTGCGATTTTCGCAAGCTAACTTTTCCCCATAGAAATGCATTGGCCAGTGCTGATTGGCCAGAGTACGGAACTCGACCAATCAGCGCTGGCTCTGCTGGAGGAGGCGGAGTCTAAGATCGCTCCACACCAGTCTCCATTCAGGTCCGACCTTAGACTCCGCCTCCTCCGGCAGAGCCAGCGCTGATTGGCCGAAGGCTGGCCAATGCATTCCTATGCGAATGCAGAGACTTAGCAGTGCTGAGTCAGTTTTGCTCAACTACACATCTGATGCACACTCGGCACTGCTACATCAGATGTAGCAATCTGATGTAGCAGAGCCGAGGGTGCACTAGAACCCCTGTGCAAACTCAGTTCACGCTAATAGAATGCATTGGCCAGCGCTGATTGGCCAATGCATTCTATTAGCCCGATGAAGTAGAGCTGAATGTGTGTGTTAAGCACACACATTCAGCACTGCTTCATCACGCCAATACAATGCATTAGCCAGTGCTGATTGGCCAGAGTACGGAATTCGGCCAATCAGCGCTGGCTCTGCTGGAGGAGGCGGAGTCTAAGGTCGGACCTGAATGGAGACTGGTGTGGAGCGATCTTAGACTCCGCCTCCTCCAGCAGAGCCAGCGCTGATTGGCCGAATTCCGTACTCTGGCCAATCAGCGCTGGCCAATGCATTCTATTAGCCCGATGAAGTAGAGCTGAATGTGTGTGCTAAGCACACACATTCAGCACTGCTTCATCACGCCAATACAATGCATTAGCCAGTGCTGATTGGCCAGAGTACGTAATTCGGCCAATCAGCGCTGGCTCTGCTGGAGGAGGTGGAGTCTAAGGTCGGACCTGAATGGAGACTGGTGTGGAGCGATCTTAGACTCCGCCTCCTCCAGCAGAGCCAGCGCTGATTGGCCGAATTCCGTACTCTGGCCAATCAGCGCTGGCCAATGCATTCTATTAGCCCGATGAAGTAGAGCTGAATGTGTGTGCTAAGCACACACATTCAGCACTGCTTCATCACGCCAATACAATGCATTAGCCAGTGCTGATTGGCCAGAGTACGGAATTCGGCCAATCAGCGCTGGCTCTGCTGGAGGAGGCGGAGTCTAAGGTCGGACCTGAATGGAGACTGGTGTGGAGCGATCTTAGACTCCGCCTCCTCCAGCAGAGCCAGCGCTGATTGGCCGAATTCCGTACTCTGGCCAATCAGCACTGGCTAATGCATTGTATTGGCGTGATGAAGCAGTGCTGAATGTGTGTGCTTAGCACACACATTCAGCTCTACTTCATCGGGCTAATAGAATGCATTGGCCAATCAGCGCTGGCCAATGCATTCTATTAGCTTGATGAAGCAGAGTGTGCACAAGGGTTCAAGCGCACCCTCGGCTCTGATGTAGCAGAGCCGAGGGTGCACAAGGTGTAGTTGAGCTAAACACACACATTCAGCACTGCTTCATCACGCCAACAGAATGCATTGGCCAGCACTGATTGGCCAGAGTACGGAATTCGGCCAATCAGCGCTGGCCAATGCATCCCTATGGGAAAAAGTTTATCTCACAAAAATCACAATTACACACCCGATAGAGCCCCAAAAAGTTATTTTTAATAACATTCCCCCCTAAATAAAGGTTATCCCTAGCTATCCCTGCCTGTACAGCTATCCCTGTCTCATAGTCACAAAGTTCACATTCTCATATGACCCGGATTTGAAATCCACTATTCGTCTAAAATGGAGGTCACCTGATTTCGGCAGCCAATGACTTTTTCCAATTTTTTTCAATGCCCCGGTGTCGTAGTTCCTGTCCCACCTCCCCTGCGCTGTTGTTGGTGCAAAAAAGGCGCCAGGGCAGGTGGGAGGGGAATCGAATTTTGGCGCACTTTACCACGCGGTGTTCGATTCGATTCGAACATGGCGAACACCCTGATATCCGATCGAACATGTGTTCAATAGAACACTGTTCGCTCATCTCTAATTATAATGTATTTTAGTATTGGTGTATTTTAGACCTCAAAATATCTGTGATAATATTTTAATTAAAAAACCTATTTAAGCTCATAGATATGCAAACAAATGTTAAACCTTCACCCAGTGAAATATAAGTATTGCTTAGGGCTGAAAGAGGGACAGAATCTGCAGCATGTATTCTAAGCCTCGTCCATGCCCACTTTGGCTCAGCTCATTCCCACCCATCTCCCTTTATTTACCCACATAACATAATCTCCTTTTAGTGGCCCTGACACTGTATCTGGCTCCTTGTTGTCCTCAGGCAGCATAATACCCCCTTAATATGGTGTCCAAAGTATAATGGCCCCATTACTATGGCCCCTACAGTATAATACTCCCTTAATATGGTGTCCAAAGTATAATGGCCCCATTACTATGGCCCCTACAGTATAATGCACCCTTAATATGACCCCCATAGTAATAATTATCATTACTTCTTAGTATGGGTCTCACTATATAATGCCTCCCTCTAGTATAATGTCTCCCACAGTATAATGATTCCCTTGATATGGCTTTCCACAATTTAACGTGATTAATATGACCCCAATAGTAATATTGTCCCTCTTAAGGTGGCCCCACAGTATAGTGCCCCTCTTAATATGGTCCTCATAGTATAATACCTCTCTTTATATGGCCTCTGCAGTTTAATTATACCCTTAATATGGCCCCAGAGTAATAATTCCTCTTTTAATACAGCCCCAGAGTAATAATCCCTCTCTTAATATAGTCTCCATAATATAATGCTGCTCTTAATTTGGGTCCCACAATGTAACGCCCCCCTTTATATGGCCTCACAGTTTTGCTCCTCTCAATATCATTATGATAATGGCCCCATCAATATAACCCCCACAGTATAATGTCTCCCACAGTATAATGATCCCCTTGTAATGCAATTAATATGACCCCAATAGTAATATTGCCCCTCTTAAGGTGGCCCCACAGTATAATGCTGCTCTTAATTTGGGTCCCAAAATGTAACGCCCCCCTTTATATGGCCTCACAGTTTTGCCCCCTCAATATCATTATGATAATGGCCCCATCAATATAACCCCCACAGTATAATGTCTCCACAATATAATTGTCCACTTGATATGGCTCCACAGTATAATGGCCACTTTACTATGACTCCCATAGTATTCTGTCACCCACAACATAATGGCCCCTTTATAGCCCCCACAGTATGTATCACTGTACATATGTTGACCTCTCCTGGTTCATACATGCTGTAATACACAAAAGAATAAAATTAAGCGATAAAACTAAATAAAACTAGTAATTACTTTACTCTGTCCCCTTGTAGTCCACTCCTTTATTATTGGTAGCTTCAACTCATCTGTATCCTCCCATCACCCAGGAAAGTGGGACAGCACCTGGAATCCAGAACTGTCCCGATAAGTCTAGGACAGTTGGGAGGTATTTTTTAATGCAATTCAAAGAAAAAAAAGTCCGAGATTGTTTCAATAATTTTTATTAATAATTTTTATTAAGGGATTATCCAAATTTTCAATACAACAATCATACATTAACGAACAAGCAGAAATTGAATGACATTAATTCTCAAATAAATAGATAATAGGGGGGAAACATAGGACAAGACAAGAGACAAAAAGGAAAGGAAAAAAACAAAGGAAGGTCACAGTGAATTAAAGCACCTTAGGAAAATACAAAAGTACAGTATGAGATTTCTCTCCAAACTCTCCAAATATTATTGTATTTGGCAAAGGAGAAATTTCCCAATGCTATTGTTTGTTCATAGGTATGAGTAGTGTCAATAAGAGTTAAGAGTTCCCGAACAGAAGGAGCAGAAGGTTGTTTCCAACTCCTAACAATTACTAATTTTGCAATAACTAAAATCTTACATATTAATTTTCGATTTGGAGATGGAATCGAACTCAGTTCTAAATGAAGAAGAGCTGTCTGTGGAGTTTGAGGCACAGAACCTTCCGTTAATTTATCCAAAATATCAAAAACCTATCAAAAAGTCAGTGATTGAATATTTTCTTGAATTCATCTCTAGACTGGTGCTTTGAACTGTTTGGAATTTTATTTTATTTTCATCGTTTCCATTTACCAGAAATGAGACTATCAGCAATTGAAGTTTCTGGATACAAGTGTTTATCAAAAAAAATATAATGCCATGAATTACCTGGAGGACACATCAATTTATATATTCATGTAACTTTAACTCAGCTCTTCTAGTGATGATACAGGTGATTATTCTATCTATCTATCTATCTATCTATCTATCTATCTATCTATCTATCTATCTCATATCTATCTATCTATCTATCTATCTATCTCATATCTATCTATCTATCTATCTATCTCATACCTATCTATCTATCTATCTATCTATCTATCTATCTACAGTCCTATGAAAAAGTTTGGGCACCCCTATTAATCTTAATCATTTTTAGTTCTAAATATTTTGGTGTTTGCAGCAGCCATTTCAGTTTGATATATCTAATAACTGATGGACACAGTAATATTTCAGGATTGAAATGAGGTTTATTGTACTAACAGAAAATGTGCAATATGCATTAAACCAAAATTTGACCAGTGCAAAAGTATGGGCACCTCAACAGAAAAGTGACATTAATATTTAGTAGATCCTCCTTTTGCAAAGATAACAGCCTCTAGTCGCTTCCAGTAGCTTTTAATCAGTTCCTGGATCCTGGATGAAGGGATTTTGGACCATTCCTCTTTACAAAACAATTCAAGTTCAGTTAAGTTAGATGGTCGCCGAGCATGGACAGCCCGCTTCATATCATCCCACAGATGTTCAATGATATTCAGGTCTGGGGACTGGGATGGCCATTCCAGAACATTGTAATTGTTCCTCTGCATGAATGCCTGAGTTGATTTGGAGCGGTGTTTTGGATCATTGTCTTGCTGAAATATCTATCCCCGGCGTAACTTCAACTTCGTCACTGATTCTTGAACATTATTCTCAAGAATCTGCTGATACTGAGTGGAATCCATGCGGCCCTCAACTTTAACAAGATTCCCAGTGCCGGCATTGGCCACACAGCCCCAAAGCATGATCGAACTTCCACCAAATTTTACAGTGGGTAGCAAGTGTTTTTCTTGAATGCTGTTTTTTTTTGGACGCCATGCATAACGCCTTTTTGTATGACCAAACAACTCAATCTTTGTTTCAACAGTCCACAGGCTTGTGCAAATGTTCTTTTACATACCTAAGGGGGCTCTGTTTGTGGCGTGGTTGCAGAAACAGCTTCTTTCTCATCAATCTCCCATACAGCTTCTCCTTGTGCAAAGTGTGCTGTATTGTTGACCGATGCACAGTGACACCATCTGCAGCAAGATGATGCTGCAGCTCTTTGGAGGTGGTCTGTGGATTGTCCTTGACTGTTCTCACTATTCTTCTTCTCTACCTTTCTGATATTTTTCTTGGCCTGCCACTTCTGGGCTTAACAAGAACTGTCCCTGTGGTCTTCCATTTCCTTACTATGTTCCTCACAGTGGAAACTGACAGGTTAAATCTCTGAGACAACTTTTTGTATTCTGCCCATGAACAACTATGTTGAACAATCTTTGTTTTCAGATCATTTGAAGCGGGCTGTCCATGTTCGGCGACCATCAAACTTAACTGAACTTGTATTGTTTTGTAAAGAGGAATGGTCCAAAATACCTTCATCCAGGATCCAGGAACTGATTAAAAGCTACAGGAAGCGACTAGAGGCTGTTATCTCTGCAAAAGGAGGATCTACTAAATATTAATGTCACTTTTCTGTTGAGGTGCCCATACTTTTGCACCGGTCAAATTTTGGTTTAATGCATATTGCACATTTTCTGTTAGTACAATAAACCTCATTTCAATCCTTAAATATTACTGTGTCCATCAGTTATTAGATATATCAAACTGAAATGGCTGCTGCAAGCACCAAAATATTTAGAACTAAAAATGATTAAAATTAATAGGGGTGCCCAAACTTTTTCATAGGACTCTATCTATCTATCTATCTATCTATCTATCTATCTATGTATCTATCTCCTATCTATCTATCTATCTATCTATCTATCTCATATCTATCTATCTATCTATCTATCTCCTATCTATCTATCTATCTATCTATCTATCTATCTATCTATCTATCTCCTATCTATCTATCTATCTATCTATCTATCTATCTGCTATCTATCTATCTATCTATCTATCTCCTATCTATCTATCTATCTATCTATCTATCTATCTATCTATCTCCTATCTATCTATCTATCTATCTATCTATCTATCTATCTATCTAACTATCTATGTCCTATCTATCTATCTATCTATCTATCTATCTGCTATCTATCTATCTATCTATCTATCTATCTATCTGTCTCATATCTATGTATCTATTTATCTCATATCTATCTATCTATCTATCTATCTATCTATCTATCTATCTATCTATCTATCTATCTATCAATCATCATACCTACATATGTGACTTTGCATTTGTTGAACACATCTGTGTTAGGACTATATACACTTCTTACAGATATGGCTTACATTCTCTAAAACAATGAATGGTTTTCGGGCAGCTATGATATTAGTTGAAGTCAATGCTTGATATTTCAGAGTATTTGCACCCCCTCCTTCATCATCTTCCCCTGCTGCTCCTGTGCCTTCCTCTACACTGCCTCACAACCTCTGTCGCCTTGATTCCCACTATTGTCTCCTAATCCCATCATTGTCTCAATGTTCCATCACTGTCTCCCATTCAGCCCTCATACATAACAGCCATTGTTGGAGTGTGGACGACTGACATAAAAATGAAAGTTTTATAGGGATGCTGTGGTCATTCATAGTAAAGCCTGTTGTATGTTAAGCACATGTCTGACTAGTTTCCTAGTTCAGCTGCCCCAATGCCACCAGTACACAGGGACACCTTGAATATGCATAGATAAAAGAAATAAATAGCTGTGGGAGAATGCTATGGTTCCCAAGTGGCTCAACCATTCAGTAACCTAAATTGTATTTTTCTTGGGAATATTGGTATTTTTTTTAGTGTTTGATATTTTTAGTATTTTCTCATTGGTTTACTAATCTTTTAGTTTTTTCATGATCATTAATAGAAATCTCTTATGACAATGTATTTCACATTCATTTCCTATTTATTATTCTATTTCATATTTATTTTACAGGCTCTTTGCATAGAATCAAAATTATATTGTGTTGTAGACATACGACAAAATCTTCACTCCCTACAGAATGATCGGGATAAACTTGCCAAATGGCCATCCAAATAGCACATGAGGTTAATGTTGATAAGTATAAAGGTTTTAGGAAAAAACAAAAATTACACATGCCAGTTTTATGGAGAAAGATTTGGGAATATTTGTGGACAATGAACTAATTTATAGTATGTACCGTATTTTCCGGACTATAAGGCGCACATAAAAACCTACGATTTCCTCAGAAATCGTAAGTGCGGCTTATAGTCCGGTGCGCCTTATATATGGATGGAAGCGGCGGCAAAGTCTGCGTGCCGCTTCCATACATACATAAAAGGCACCGTAAGGGTGCATTCACACTACGGAACGCCGGCGTGTATCACAGCCGTACACGCCGGCGTTACAGCAGGGCTGCCGGACACTTCCCATTCATTTCTATGGGAGCCGGCATGCGAGCGCTCCCCATAGAAATGAATGGACAGACACTTCCCATTCATTTCTATGGGAGCCGGCATGCGAGCGCTCCCCATAGAAATGAATGGACAGACACTTCCCATTCTTTTCTATGGGAGCCGGCATGCGAGCGCTCCCCATAGAAATGAATGGACAGACACTTCCCATTCATTTCTATGGGAGCCGGCATGCGAGCACTCCCCATAGAAATGAATGGAAAAAAGCAGTCCATTCATTTCTATGGGGAGCGCTCGCATGCCGGCTCCCATAGAAATGAATGGGAAGTGTCCGGCAGCCCTGCTGTCACGCCGGCCTGAAACAGAACGTGAAACTTACCGAGCGGTGCAGGGCGGGCGGGCATTCAGGCCTCCTCTTCCTCCGATGTCCTGACCACTTCCTCCGGCGCTCGCGAACTAATGGCCTGGGCGCATGCGCAATATCATAATGCTTCTACTACTGTGCATGCGCCCAGGCCATTATCAGTTAGCAAGCGGCAGAGGAGGAGGATGGAACATCGGAGGAAGAGGAGGCCTGAATGCCCGCCCACCCTGCACCGCTCGGTAAGTTTCACATTCTGTTTCAGGCTTTTTTTTTAAAACGGGGGGGGGGGGGGGGGTAGTTTAATCTAACCTTTACGGTTGGGCTCTATCAGCATGATTTTGCTGATAGAGCCCCTCCTCGCCTGCCGAGCGCTTCCATTAGAAGCGGCTGGCACGCGGGGGGTTAAGCGGCCGCTGGCAAAGTCTGCATGCCGCCGCTTTCAATAACATATAATGAGCACCGGACTGCGGCTTATAGTCCGGTGCGCCTTATATATGAACCGAGACGGACTATAAGGCGCTCATGGGCAATGCGGCTTATAGTCCAGTGCGCCTTATAGTCCGTAAAATACGGTAATGCCAGTCAGCTGCATCTAAAGCCAACAAGATATTGTCCTGTATTAGGAAAGGCAGATTTTCTAGATAATAAAGTACTATTTTACCCCTCTATACAGCACTGGTGCGATCACATCTTGAGTATGCCATCTAGTTTTGGGCACCAGCTATTAAAGGGATTCTACCATTAAAAACTTTTTTCTTTCTCGTTGACACGTCAGAATAGCCTTAAGAAAGGCTATTCTTCTCCTACATTTAGATGTCTTCCTTGCCCCACCGCTTGGTTAAAAATCCGTTTTCTGGCGGGATGCAAATGAGTTCTCTCGCAGCACTGGGGGCGGGCCTCAGCGCTTCCATCCAGTTCTCTGATCTTTTTTTAAAGTGATTCTACCATTTAAACTTTTTTTTTTGTAGTTGACATAACATAATAGCCTTAAGAAAGGTTATTCTTTAAAATCCATTTTCTGTCAGTATGCAAATGAGTTATCTCGCAGCACTAGGAGCGGGCCCCAGCCCTCAAACAGCACTGGGGGTGTCCAGCACCGCCTCCATCTTCTTCAGTAATGGCCTCTTCATCTTCTTCTTCCGGCACTGGGGGTCACACATGTACGGCTGCGCAGTCGGCTCTGCCATCGGGCCGCAGGCAGAGCCGAGTGCACATACCAGAGGCCATGTTTTTTGTGTCCGCTTACGCCAGTATGCACAGTACCCTCCTGTAGTTCTATGGAGGACAGAGCGTATTGCACATGCTCGCGTAAGCGGCCACAAAAAAATGGCCGCCAGAATGTGCACTCAGACGCCCCAGTGCTGTTTGAGTGCTGGGGCCCACTCCCAGTGCTGTGAGAGAACTCATTTGCATACTGACGGAAAACGAATTTTTAACCGAATGGCGGGGCGAAGAAGACATCTAAAGGTAGAAGAATAGCCTTTCTTAAGGCTATTCCATCGTGTCAACTAGAAAAAAAAAGTTTAAATGGTAGAAAGTCTTTAAAAAAAGATCAGAGAACCAGATGGAATTCAGAGAAGGGCGACCAAATTATTATGTGGTATGGAAGACCTCATGTATGAAGATCGTCTGTCAAACTAAATTTATTTGTTCTGGAGAAGAGAAAACTAGGGGGGGGATACAACACCTATATTTAACTGTGTGAATAGTCCTATGTGACTGTGATAATTTATCCCATAAATGGAATAAGGGAACTGAATCGATTGAAGGAACTGTAATTTTGTTGCAGAGTTTGCATTACTTTTCTGTCCATATTTTACAAATATGGGACACGCAACCATAGGATTTGGTGATGGCAGAGAGTGTGGTGAGTCTGAAAAAAGGTCTAGGTATCTTCCTTGTAAACTACCATATACATATCTACTGGTAAAAATTTAGTATGAAGATGCAGGAATCTTCCCGGTTGTTAGCAAGGATCACAGATTTTCCATGTAATGGTATTTTGACCTATGCCATTAACAGAGTGGTTGAACTTGGTTAGATTGCAAAAAAATGCAACAAAAATTTCTAACGTGAATTTATCTTAAATGTTACTGAAATTTCCACTATATTTGTAGATCATGAGGAGTTTCATATTCCTCAGTCTTTTCTTAGCAGACAGGTCAGTAGAATACTTTTATACAGAATACCTTTGTGTCAATGAACTCCCAACAGTTCTACAAAGCAAACTGTAAAAATGACTCTAGTATAAAAAACATAACGTTACATAATATATGCTATTACTTTACTATGGGTTCCTTTACTTATCTATGACTATGGAATAATCTAAACATTTGTCTATATGTATGTGAACCTTTTAATTTCCAGTTCTTGACGCGTCCACCATAGCCGTGAGATCTTATCTGTTTATAAGTGTAGTATTATATTAAATGACTTCATGAAAAATTCATTGCAATGCCGACCAATCATGGCTGGGCGCCTGAGCAGATGTCCTTCATACTCATCGTCTGCGTTCTTAATATCTTCATGTTGGAGAAATGTGGATTTGTGATGCAAAATATTACTCGTCTTCATTTCATACGCCTCTAGAGGTTAATGCATCTAACCTTTCAAGAGCTGTGTGCGGCGATATAATTGCATTAAGTATATTACCATATTTTATTGTGAAGGGCTATATGTACAATATAGGGACAGAAAGAATTGCCTTTTATATGCTAATGGCCTGTGATATACATAACTTTACAGGACATTTAAGTAAGTGGCCTGTTTAGTCCTGAGAAAGACATTTGTGTCTAAAGCCATGACAGGGAATCTTTCTGTATTTTTACAAAGGTCTATTTTATTTACATAAATCTGTCAAAGTGATGAACAGTCTGCAAGTTGAGCTGAATGGTTACTTTTGGCATAGTGTTCTTTACCCTTGCGACAAGTAAAGGAACTTCCCGCTATTCCCATCCCCTCTGCAACCTTCTTCCATCAGAAGTCAGCTGGCCATTATCAGCCTCTCCATATCATGAATGAAGCTTGTTCATCATTATTTTCTTAAATCATCCTGATTTATTCCTGTGTTTTAGGGATTATGCCCAAATTGTGCTCCAGGGATGAAAACACTTATTTGCCATTGAATACATACAACCACTTTTGGAATATGCAATGTATGCAAGGTTTCTTTAGGGCTTTTTACAATATGCTTTCCAAATTCACTTCTTTTTCTCATGAAAAGCAATGTTTTTGTACATTTCCTTTCATGCCAACCGGGGCGACTGAAAAGCCTTTTGAAGTGCTAGCTTGTTTAAGCAATACCACTGTTTTAGCCTAATGAATACAGCCTTACAGAGAGGACAATCCGACATGGCTCTGTATGCTGGTATCTCATCCAGCCAAGCTCTCCGGCAGGGTTTTGGGTCTGAAATTCTTTCACTGCTGAAAAACCTGATTAACCTCTGATATTCACGTGTGTGCTCTGGCTGGCGAGGGGCAACGAGGTGACAAAGAGTTAATGGCAACCATATGCTTGGATTATTGAGGGGGCCTGCAAGCCAAACCAGCCCTGTGATTGACTGGCACTAACTTCTGTTTCAGGTTCGATGTGGAGATTACTGATGAAGACTTTGAGCAGCTACTTGACAGAATCCCCCTTGACGAAGATGGGAATGTCAGATACCCCCACTTCATGGCAATGTTCGATTCTCGGTAATTAATGTCTTCTGTTCATCTATTCTTTGTAGGCACTTTGTGCTTAGAATACACTGGCTACAAGCATTGCTATAGACAATACTTCATTTACTGCCATTCTAGAGGCGTATACAGTAGCACTGTCACAGACTGCACAAGTACGGGGTTTAATTCCTAGAACTACAATACTATAAGGAAACATGGGATTATTAGATATGGGAAATAATCCCATATCTACTCCAAAATACTCATTTATTGCATACAAGAGTGAACACGAATATCAAGGAGCGCAAAACACTAATATTACATTACATCACTAACTCCAATGGATATATCATTACGTCCTAAGGCTGGGTTCACATCGGCGCCTTCTCTCTGACATAAAAATGGAAATAAACCCTTGATAATCTAGGTTTGCTGGTATATAGTGTTGACTGGTACGCTGAAGTGGGATTCATGCATAGGTGTGCCATATTAACTTTCTGGAATGCTCTGGAGTTGTGCTCACAGACCTACCATGGGAGTCAATAGCAGGTTTAAGGTCAGTAAATAGGAATCTGTTATAGTAAAGAGATACTAGGAATACAATATCATGAGGCTTCAGTCAACCAAAATGCATAGAAAAGTCTCACTTTAAATTTTGCCCTTTGTTTCACCTCTCTATGAATTACACGTAACATGAAACTTTGTGCTAGACGGGACTGAAATGAGCAATAGTATTGATAAGGTCATAGTCGCGTTTATGACTAATTGACCAATAATTTCGGGTAACTGTCGTCGTCCTAATTAATTAGACTGAGTGCCAGGCGGTAAAGAAATTACACCACTCTGTGTATTCGTATTCCTTCTTCTCTCAGCTCAAGAATGTGTGCTGATGCACTTTTTATTGAGACCATGGGGTTAAATAGTAGCAGAGAATAGAAGAGAGATAGCAACAACGTAAGTTTTCATATTCATTCCTGATTGGTATGGTACATCTCAATCAAACAGAAAGAGTTTAAGCAGTGCCATATATAGCCAGCTACTCCCGATCCTGCGTGGTAACCTTGGGGAGCTGTCTTGTGGCAGCAAGCCAAGCATTTGTTTTTCTTGCACTCGACATGGATGCATGCGCCATCTTATCCTATAACATTACACCAGTTTCAATCATAAGCAACTATATCTAGCATTCATCTTTTAAGGATAACAATGTTTTTTCATACATTACATAATTATAAACTTCACAGTATCTGACAACTTTTTAAGGTACATCAGATGATGCTTTACAAGGATTTATAGTAACTTCCATTTACATCAAGTCACGTTCTATGTTCTTAATAAACAGACCTGTCAGCTCCCCTATTCACTAAATACTTTAACTATACAGTAGGGCCTAGAAGCAGTAACTTCTGGGGCATGTACTGTGTCACAATACTGGCAGGTAAAACCAGCAAGTGGACGTGGATTCAGTACCTTCAGGGAAACTAGACTGACTCAAAAATGGAACAATAGAAGCAGAGACTTGTGAGGGAAGATAATGGCTGTAAACATAAGAGCATAAGGTAGACACACCGAGCATACACTATAATGAGAATCCTACTGCTACAACCAGGAGGACCAAAACCAGGAGTCCAAATGACATTTTTATACTGATGACTTATCAGTATGTGATCAGTTGGAGTCTGACACTCGGTCCCCTCACAGATCATCTATTCTAGCAGCTTCTGGATTGCTGGAAAACCACTTTAAGGTTGCGCTAACCAATAAGTTAAGCCTCTCCAAATAAGGCTGAGAGCTCCCATTAGTCTGGCATAGGGATAAGTGTTACCAACACTCAGTTCTATGCTGTAAGATGGATGATTTTTCCAGTAACTTTTCCCAGTTCCTCCACATTCAATAAAAAAAGTTAAAATGAAAAAAAGAGGCATAGTGCTTGAAAGCCTTAAAGGGAATCTCTTACCTGAACTCAGCATATCAACTCAGTTCTGTACACACATAGCCACGCATATGCACATTGGTGTATCCGTGATATAAGATATTGCTATTTTTCTTAATATGCACATAAGCTCTTTGGAGCATTAAAGGCATTGCTATTGCTCCAAAGAGGGAGGTAATGCTAAGGGCTGCAGTTATTTATACCCGCTTAGCTATTACAAAGAGAATCTTATGTTTGAGTGAAAATGGGCCCCTTTTTTGTTAGGCCTTATAACCGTTATTGTGCCTGCTCCCCTGGTAGTTTAAGGGCAGGGGAATAACAAGTAGCCATGGGGCCCCACAGCAAAACTCGTAATATAACCTCACTCTACCTTGACTACCTTAAAGGGATCCTATCATTCACACACAATTTTTTCTAGGCACCACGTTGGAATAGCCTTAAGAAAGGCTATTCTTCTACCTTTTGTCATCTTCTCCGCGCCGCCATTCACCTACAATGCCGGTTTCTCTCGGTATGCAAATTAGCTCTCTCGCAGCACTGGGGGCGGGCCCTAGTGCTCAAACAACACTGGGGCATCCCCAATGCTGCGAGAGAACTCTCTCCAGCGCCGCCTCCATCTTCGTCAGCAGCGTCCTATTCATCCTCTTCTTCCAGCGGTGGCTTGTAACCTCTAGGCCTCAGGCCTTGGGCAGAAAAGACTGTGCATGCCTACAGGCCACGAGAAAATGGCCGCTTACAATACTGTGCAAGCGGCCATTTTCTCATGGCCTGTGGGCATGCGTAGTTTGCTCTGCCCAAGGCCCGAGGCCTAGAAGTTACAAGCCACCACCGGAAGAAGAGGATGAAGAGGACGCTGCTGATGAAGATGGAGGCGGCACTGGAGAGAGTTCTCTCGCAGCATTGGGGACGCCCTCAGTGCTGTTTGAGCACTGGGGCCCGCCTTCAGTGCTGCGAGAGAGCTAATTTGCATACCAAAAGAAACCGGGATTGTAGGCGAACGGTGGTGTGGAGAAGACGACGAAAGGTAGGAGAAGAATAGCCTTTCTTAAGACTATTCCAACGTGGTACCTAGAAAAAATTGTGTGTAGGTCTCCTTTACATACTGTAATATCACAGTGCATGGATAATGTACACAGTGATATCACAGTGCATGGATAAGATACACAGTGATGTCACAGTACAGGTCTAATACACACAGTGATGTCACAGTACAGGGATAATACACACAGTGATGTCACAGTACAGGGATAATATACACAGTGATGTCACAGTACAGGGATAATACACACAGTGATGTCACAGTACAGGGATAATATACACAGTGATGTCACAGTACAGGGATAATATACACAGTGATGTCACAGTACAGGGATAATACACACAGTGATGTCACAGTACAGGGATAATACACACAGTGATGTCACAGTACAGGGATAATGTACACAGTGATGTCACAGTACAGGGATAATGTACACAGTGATGTCACAGTACAGGGATAATATACACAGTGATGTCACAGTACAGGGATAATACACACAGTGATGTCACAGTACAGGGATAATACATACAGTGATGTCACAGTACAGGGATAATACACACAGTGATGTCACAGTGCAGGGCTAATGCACACAGTGATGTCACAGTATAATCATGATGCACACAGTGAAGTCAAAGTACATGGATAGTATACACATTGATGTCATGGTTTAGAGATAATGCACACACAAAAAAATCATTGTGTACATAGTGACATCACAGCATATGAAGAAATTAATTATAATCAGTCTTATGCAATCTATGGTGTCCCAGTAAAGTAATGCAGGTACATTCAGTTTTCCACATCTCCTTCCATCATCCATAGTTATCACTAATTGCACTGCAAGTCTCAGTCCATGGTTATGTGATATATAGTCCTTGGTCATGTGACATACAGTCCTTGGTCATATAATGAACATACAGGTGCTCAGCTCATTATAGTCATAACCCAGTAATTACACATCTGCTTGGTAATGAGGTGTAAACCCGTGTGTGCATCACATGACCATGGACTGTCTGTATATCACATGACCATGGACTGATGGTCTGACTCACGGTACTCCTACCAATCAGTTGTTTCATTGAACACTAATGTCTCTTCATTATTTATATAAAGTTTTACACTGGATTACACTGTGCACATTGCACTTTGGATTCGGCGTGTATGGCAGCTTTGTCTCATTTCAAGTGAAACCACAGTTATTACTAACACTAGTGTGTGCAGTAAGACGTAGTATCCTGAGAAAACCAGTCTCAGCACCCATATTAATCACAGAGATGGCATATAATCCTGTCATTAAATGGCATGGTCACGTTCAAAATGTATGACTACAACTGACAACAGAAGCCATCGTGATCAGGTTTTTTGTTAGCATTAAAGTAAATAGGTGACAAAAAAAAGCTGAAAACAAGTGTTAAATTTGTCACCAGTTCTGCAACCATTTTAATTCTACAGAAAAATAACATAGCTAAAATATAGATATAAGCCAAGCCTTATGTATATGAAAATACTATATACACAAACTAAATAGCCATATTACATATTTCTTCAAATATTTAGACCAGACATTTCTGATATAACATTTCCATCAGCTTTGGGATTGGGATGTTTGAAAATGAGATTTGGTTTTGCAAAAAAAGTCTAAAAAATGTATTTATCATCATCTGTAATAAATATAAATAATATTTGATTTGCAAACAGTAGGACAACATTTACCTGTTTAGAGCAAAAACAGCCCAAAGCATTGCATTTATTGTATTTAAATTGCAGCTTATACTAAAATGAATGAAAAAACATGAAAAACTTATATTGTCTGTATTTTTCATTTTTATTGAACTTATTGCCAAGGCAAGCAGGTCTAAAACTCTAGTGACCACAGATATATATTTCCGTTCGTTTTTTTTTCAAACCTGTTCTAATCCCTTCATAAACAAAAAATGGAAAAAGACACAATGTCCAATGTGAACACAGTCTTATTTATATTACATGTGTTAACATTGTCAACTTTGTCATCATTGTGTATTCTGCAAATCCTGCCAATATGCCTTTGCACTTGTTCTAACGCCCCTTTCTGTGTAGTATATTTGCTCTTTTTGTGATGGAGAACAGAAGTAAAATGTTGACTCAGGGGTTTTTCGGAATGATGGACGGCTGGTGCTTGAATAGAGGCTCCATGTGTAACTAAAAAATAAAGGAGAAAAAACCCACAATGCCCCTTAATGGTTCAGGTTTCTGTAAAATATCACCTGCCGCATTCTAAATGTTTCATTTCACGTCAATGTTCACATGTTAGTCAGATATTGAGACACGCTTTGTCGAGCAATTAAATCATCTTCTGCCAGACCTCCATACGAAACCTTTGTGTGGTCCTGCTCTCAGATAGGCGTCAGTCCCTAAGGTTGACAGGGGTACTTTTTTTTATAAATGTGTGTGGGAACTTGCAGGAAGCAAATCCAGTCTTAGGTCTAGATTTTTGTTCCCTCTATACATAGAGGAGAAAAGTGACGTTATAGATGCTACTGAAGTTAGTCCTACTCAAGCTTGGAAAGGACAAAAGAACAGTGTTGTTTGTGGGATGCATCCCCGACTTATATATTCTTCCCATGTCAGTATAATCACTACTGGGAGGTAGCTCGATTAAGGATTACCATATCATTAATAGTATCCATGACTTTTGTTCAAAGGCTACTTGTGTAATGTTGCCTTGTGGATGAAGCACTTTAATCCTCTCAGCCGCAGCTGTAGAAAGGGGTCTTCCTCAGCTCCCCACACTGACTTTCCCTGTCCCCTTGGATCAGTTCTAAAAAACAGACAGAAACAACCGTCAGCTGAAAGACAGAAAAAAAAAGAGACAATCATTCTACATTTCCACATTCATCTCCCAGCTTCAATCCCTGCCAATGTTTTCCATTCTTCTCCTTTTTCTCTAATAACCAGATCACCACTCGGATGGTGGTCAGATTAGGCGAAGAACAATGCCATTTTAAATGTTAACTTTGCATCTCATTTTAGTCACCTTGCATGAAAAGAAAGGCACCGTTTTGTTACTGTGTCAATGCCGTGCCCATAGCCTGGGTATCCATCTCTGTAGATATATCTGGGGATCTCTTATTGCCTCTGAAACAGTTTGAAGATCTGGACAATTTTGCAACTTTAGGGACATTAGTGCAACTTACACAACTACCGCTTGCACATGTGTTTGCTTGTGTATTGCTTGGATATTTAGATTTGATTAAATTTTAACAAACTAGTCTTCAGGTTGTGGAGAAGTTTAGCTCGGTAGAAGCAGTGGTGCGGACCCAAACAGTTTATTTAGACAAAAACAGGAAAATAAATAAGCCTTGATTTCAGGCACAAAATGAACAGAACAAAATACAGCCGTAACTTCATGAAAAAACAAAATAAAAACCTGCTCGTCTGAGCAACTAAATAAACAGAACTGATAACCTAGCTATACGTGTGGCTTACTACCAGCCACATGAACAAAACAATCACAATATATTCTCACCGGACTCGGGGTTACAAGACAGAACCACACACCTCCTTTCACCTCATGGAACTGCACACAATGCAGGATTTGCAGCCTTTTCTGACCCAGTAATGAGCCAAAGATCTACACCTGGGCTGAGGTCTACTCCATATCCGCCATGGACCACACATATGTCATAAACCTGGGCCTGATATATCTGGACTCCAGCACCCTGCCTGTCACCTTCCCAGAAGGTGTAAAAAACCTATTTTAAAATTTCACAGCTAAGAGCATCTAAAAAGAGCTCCGGCCATTCTGGAAGCCCCAGACAGCCCATTAATATCAAGGTGGATTGTGTAATTCTTAATTTCCTCTGTGCTATTACCCTCATAGATTACAAATGATTGTTGATGACTTGGGTTGAGCAATTAATAGAAAAATAACCAAACATCAACCAGGATAACTGATGTGATTTTGTTCACATCGATTATTTTGGTTATTACAATATTGGCAAATTTCTACCTGCAGTTTCAATCCAACTGAACACATTCAAATGGAAACTGCTATTATTATACTCTGGGGTCTCTTCAGACACCGGCATGACTCCCTTCTATCTTTGGGTCTTCTGCACGATGCTGCATGACCAACGTCAGACAGTAGATCACGTCAGAGCCGTGTTTCTTATGTTTGATCACCTCTCTTGGGCCTCCGCTTATAATACTCTGTGGTCTGAAGAGACCACAGCAGAACAGCAGTTTCAGCTTGGCCATGTTTGGTCAGATTCGTCTTGTAAGGTTCTCACAACACATACTAAGGGTGCATTCACACTGAGTAAACGCTAGCTTATTTTGTAGAGTAAAATTACACTTGTAAATTTTGCTATCCCATTGACTTCAATGATATTTTTTTACAAGTGTAAAAATACGCCTGTAAAAAATACGCCTGTAAAAATACGCCTGTAAAAATACGCCTGTAAAATGTCATTGAAGTCAATGGGATAGCAAAATTTACAAGTGTAATTTTACTTTACAAAATAAGCTAGCGTTTACTCAGTGTGAATGCACCCTTATACTGTAAAAGTGGCATAGTTTAAGAAAAACATGACCTATATCATCGCCATTAATCGTATTGCTTGATTAATTGCAATTTTGATTTAGGTCATAATCGTTCGGTCCTAGTGGCGACTCATCAACAGTTTCATTGGTTGGTGGCACATCCCTGTTTGCAAAGAGTGACATGCTGCTGACAATGCGGCATCTCTTATCGGGCATACAAGGCACAATCAGCCATTTGCTTGTTTGATGGCTAAGTGGAAGTACATTGAGAGTGTGGACAAATGATGTGGCCAATTCCACATCACCATGTCTGAAACCCCTCCCCTCCATGGTGACCAGTGGCCATACACTGTTGCAGGTAAAGCCTCAGCTTACCTACCTGTCTCTGATAATTTTCCCAATATTCAGGCAATATAAAAAACCACTAGGGTATGTTCACAGAGCAGTGTTTGGAGAGGATTTTTAGGTCTCTCCATAAACCATCTCCATTCTGCCCCCATTGCTTCTAATGGGAGACAGTGACAGACCATTCTTTTTACAGCTTGCTTAAGAAAGAAGCGATTTGCATGATTTTGCAAAAGTATACTTGGCAGAATCACTGCTAAAACTGTTGAGGTGGAGAATGAAGAGAAATTTAAGGTGGACATCTACTTTAGATTCCTCTTCATTATCTGCCTCCTCTCTGCTCCCCTTGTGGAATCCAGGGTAAGGGAGCCTTCACACGATGTAACTCTGCGCTCATTCTGATCGTAAAAAGATGTTCAGAATGAGCGCGTAAAAAGCAGCTCCCATTGACTTGAATGGGAGCCGGCATACGTGTGCTCCCCATTGAAATCAATGGGAGGCTTTTTTCCCTATGCTTTCAATGTATTACGGGTATGTATAATGGGAGCTGCTTTTTACGCGCTCATTCTGAACGTCAGAATGAGCGCAGTGTTACATAGTGTAAAGGCTCCCTTAGATCAAAAAGGCGCTTAAATTTCAGCATCTTGCGCCAATCTCTGCCTTCCATTGATTTCAATGAGACAGAATCTGACACTGATTTTGGGCAGAATCTGCTTCAAAATCAGGGGCACATTCCACCATGTAAACAGGCTCTAAAACTGTATCCGGAAACTTGAACAAAGCCTGATCAAAAACTTTGCAAAAATGCACCCTTTCTGCTTACATAAGAAAGAAAATAGTAGTCAGGTGTTATCAGTAAGAGTAATCATTTCTATAAAAGCAGAAGTTTTGGCAGTTTGCTGGTCTGGAGCATTCAAGTGTGTGTTAACACTATGCCAAGGAGAAGAGACATCAGCAATGATGTTAGAGAATCAATTGCTGCTGCCCATCAATCTGGTAAAAAATATTCACAAACATTCAAGGCAGTTGATAATCTTCCCAGGAGTGGATATACAAGAAAATGCACTCAAAGGTCAGACCATGCAATACTCAAACAAAATTGTAAAAATCCCACAAACTACATCTAAGAATCTACAGGTCTCCGTTAGCATGTTAAATGTGCATGACCTAAGAAAAAGATTGGACAGGTAAGGCTTGTTTGTATGGCTTGTTTATAAGGGTTGTTAGGGGAAAGCCACTTCTTTCTAAAAAGAACATAGCAGCTCGGCTTAAGTTTGCAAAGTTGTATCTCAAAAAACCCCACAAAATTTCTGGAGCAATGTCCTTTAGACAGACAAAATCAAATTGGATGTTTGGCTATAATGCACAGCCAGAGTGTTGACTTACTATTGTGGTTACGACTAGACACTGGCATAAACAGGCCTCATCTTTGGCGCAGTGTGGCGCATTTCTAGCACAATGTAGCACCTCTTGATGCCTCAAGGTTTGGCTAGAATTTTCTGACATGCACAACATGTGGGCAAACAATCTCATAAAAAGGGTGTGTGGCTTAAATGTGCTAGGAGGTGCCAAAATACTGTCAAAAAATTCTGGCACAAAGTATGCCAACTAAAGGGTAATATAAATGCAGCCTAGTCATTACAAAGATACATCAGACTTATCATCCAGCATCTGTCACTGTGATACATCTCTTGGATTTCAGATTTCCTGCCCAAGTTTGCACTGTCCATTACTAAATATTAGTAAATCTTGGCCAATGAGTCAATGCTGAACTTTATATAGCAAAGTATTCAAGAGTAGCATGTGAGGCCATTTATTCAACAGCTAAATCTTGGCCAAAAGTCATGCAGCAGCAAAATGATCCCAAACACACAAGAAAAGATGTTTCAATGACCCAGTCCTTAACAACATTGCAATTGGGTTTCAATTAGAGATGAGCGAACACTGTTCGAATCAGCCGATCCGAAGAGTATGCACCCATAGAAATGAATGGAAACACCTGTGACGCCAGCCGGCCGCCGGTAAAGTCAGCGTCACAGGTGCTTCCATTCATTTCTATGGGTGCGTGCTGTTCGGATCGGCTGATCCGAACAGTGTTCGCTCATCTCTAGTTTCAATGTATTGAAAAGGAAAACCATAGAACTCTGTTTCTTATGATTGTATGTTCTACAGAAAACCTATACTGGCAAATAAAGGAAAGTAGTCACAGAATTATTCGGTGGTTTTATGTAAGGAAGACCTATGTACAGACTGTAAACCTACATGTCATTGAATTGTACTACTTAAAGAGAACCTTTCATGTCCTCATGGATATGCGGTTTTATATACCACTAGAAACTGAAACTGAACTTAGCGCACTGTGGGCTTTACCGTATGTGTCCCAAAGGAGGAGAGATTGGTGCCATTAGTTTCGGAACGCCCCTCCACGGCAGTACTCGTCCATAACCCTGTACTGTCAGCCATGATGCTAAGCTGTGAGGAACCTCATTCTGACAGTGGGGATATATTGGTGCCTAAACTAATGTCACTGATATCTCCATCCCTGGGGCACATGACAGTAAAGCCAACAGTGTCCTGTTGGCTTTCTAACGGTATATAAACCCAGATATGCCTGAGGACATGAAAGGTCCATTTTGAATAGGTTTACAAGAACATGACTGCTTTCTCCCAAAGTATTACTATCCTGACCATTCATTACAGGGATGCTAAGTAGTAGTCCTTGCCTCCTTTAAAGAAATAGGTTCAATAAGAGCCAGTATGTGAACTGCGTCAATGGTAACTTTGCAGTTCTGATATTATTTTAAGACTTGCAATAAACTTTGTATTTTAATCTCATTAGGGTGCAGACCTTCTAAACGTTTCCATGATTAGTAAGTCATATGCTAAGTTTCCAGTTATTATACAAGGTAGAAAAAAACGGTATATGGGACTATAACCCCATTTATGACATAGTATATAGTTACACTTGTGTCTGTGTTCCTGATACACCAGTTGATAGAGCAGACACATTCACTTGTCCTTCTGAGGTCCTTCCTAGGCTTAACAAATGTAACAATACTCAATAGTTTTATCATTTAAGGTAACAAACTAGTAAGACATAACTAGAAAAAATGGAGATGATATGGAGCATTGCTGATTTGAGAACCCCAGAATAGGAGTCTTTGAGAAATCATCTAAGTATCAGTTTCAGGCTCATCCTGTGTCCTGTTGAGTTCTTGTGTTGCTTGTCCCACCGGGTCACATTGTACATGGAAACCCCACTGAGACTCTGGCGTAGGTCAGCATCAGAATGCTCCTTCTCTGTATGCTTTCTGACAGAATCATTGTCTATGGACAAAGCTCTCTTGTGGCAGCACAGCCAAACAGTAAAACTGCCCTCAGAGTGGATGTCTTGTGTTTCTAATACATCTATGTACTACACGAACAACTGGTGCTTTCATTTGTGTAACATCTTTATTATGTCCTAGTGTCTGTTGTCTTAAATACAGATGTGCACAGGGTGTCCCCTCTTACAGTCATGTACATGTCCTGGGATTGCAGATACTTCGGGACTATTGGCATGTCATACTAGAATTCATGGAGTCACGTGTCTGCTCCCTGGATCCTACATCACAATCACAATGTATATCAACTGTTGCTTTTTTATGGTAACATGGTTATCCTATTGAAACAGAGACATCCCAAGTTTCCCAGCAGTGCAGCCTGGATCTGTGAAACATCCTGCCCATGTACTAACCCACATAGAAAGCCAGGGAATGTGCTGACAGGTTCACTAAAATTTGGGGTTTCTGGCTGGATTCCTCTGCCATCAGGAGCTATTGAGCCTTGCCTGTACGTCTCTGTATGGCCTGGATGCTCTGTGTAGTCACACTGTGCTCTTTGCCTTTTTAGCTATTCCTTTTTCCTCCCTTTTACTAAATACATACCGTAAGTAGCAGCCCATTTATTGCTATTGGGACGTCTGATCAGATGCCTTACTCTTTGAGAATGATGCAGATGATTCTTAAAGGGGGTTTCCAGTGAACATAGCCATGTTTAGATTTCTAGACAAAGAAAAATTTAAATGTAATATTTTTGCAAATATAAATAATTAAAAGTTTCAAAGATTTTCTCTAACCATCCTTATGGTGACTGTCTTTTGCCTTTATCAGTTGCCAATGACTATGACCATGAATGCAGAAACTTCACTTTTATGTTTTGATAATATCTTGTCACGCCTATTAAGGTAACAGGTAATCTACAATGATATTACAAGAAGGTATTCCATGATATGCAATGTTGTTCTATGTGACCCCAGCTAAATCTGATTTGAAGGATGCATTGTACAGCGCTAAAACAGCACCGGCTTCTGATGACAAATGTATTAGTTTTACCATTTCCGCATGTGGCAAAGTTTAGCTTGGTTAAAGAGATTTTCCAATCCCAAAATCACTTTTTCACACTTGGGTGACACCTGGACCCCATTGGAGACACCTGGACCCCACACAGATCATCTGTTGGAAACTGGTAATGGACAGGCAGAGTGTGCAGCATCACTCCTATTCAAGCAATAGGAACCATGTTGTACTTACATCGAACCACCTCTATGCCATGGGTGGGGCTGCTGAGCCATTCCTATTACTTGACAGAGGGAGTTTCCCTATAAGGCAGAATACGCCAAGTGAATAAGTGCCAAGGGCTTGCTTATTCTGCAGGTCCGGTGCAGTGATAGGATCACAATACACCTGGGGCAATCTTATAATGTTTAGTGTCTGTGACCAATTATTCCACTTGTGTTTTACAGTCTATTCTCATTTCTTCTACACCCTTAAATTTATGACTAGGGCTTTCTGTGCTGGACTCTGATATTGCCCTTGGTTATATAATGGATCTCCCTGGTACTTCTTCCAAGCAATAATCATCTTTCTGGTATTGAACTTCGGCTATCCTCATCCATGCATTTGTATTGTATCTCCATATTCTTGCCTGCCAACTTCACCAAGCAATGACTACTCAGGACACCTTCTTGTATTAGTCTGCCATTGCAAATGTTATACCTCCATGATGGACTTAAGAATAAAGAACAAGAAAAACTCACCAGCCTGGATAGTCAGCACCAAAGTAGCACTAAAGCCGCACTATATCTACTAACTTAGATGAGTATTGCAACATTCTCTGTTGGTGGCCATCATGAAGGCTTCTTACTGTATGATTCTCCTGTGTAGAATATTTCACATGGCCTATTTTGCAGAATATTTATCTCTGAAACACATTACACACCCACAGCCTTATCCAACACATGCTCCAAATTGTTGTCACATCCGGTATGTAAGAATGGACCAGTCTAATCTGCGTTAAATATAATGTTGTTAAGTTCCCTTCAGGTCTGTCCATTTTTACTCCTTATGCCAATGTGTTACCCAATGAAAAAACTTCAGCAGCCCAGCAGTCTAGGTTTAGGACACAGACTGCAATTTTTTTTATTTTCAGTTTTTTTCCTTGACATTGCTGCTGTTTATGTCATCAATCTTATTAAAGTATAGAAGTGGTGTTGCTAATACATATATCATTGTCACATCACTTATAAAGTTGGTTATATGTTAAGAAATATTTTCAGTACCACGGACAGTGCTAGACAAGGGGTTGTCAGTGACTCCCTCCAGATAAGAAGATAAGAGAGAGATATTCCTTTAATAGTCCCACAATGGGGAAATTTCAGTGATACAGTTTCATAGATGGTACAGTAGTATATAACAAGAGAGAAACACATAGAAGCTCATGCAGATAGAGAAATCCTAGGAATCATAGCAACTAAAAAAAGAAAGAAACACAGACATACTGCAGGATCATTTAGTTCTCTGTGCAGATTGATGTTAATAATAATAATTATAATAATAATAATAATACAGCCGACTTGGTTGTAGGACACGAGGAGGGGGGTCACAGCATGTGGATATAACAAGCAGACATTTTTGCAGAGGTGGGGGACATATGCAGCTATCATGATAACATGTGGCAGTTCCTTTGGTAGGTGGTGAGATCTCCTGCTCACAGCTGATAGTTCGGTATCTTGCATCAGCACTATTGTCCTTTTAACCACAAAAAATGCCCCAAATGTCCTTCATCACAAGCCCTCCTCCTCCTCCTTACCACAGTGTTCTACTGCCCCAAGGAAGTCAGAGACCATCCAGGTATACATGGTGCTGCTCTCTTGCCAAGCTTCCATAACTCCTGGGGTAGGTGGGTGGTGGTAGGTTCCCAGGTTGTAACAGTGTCCCACGTGTCCACAGTAATAGAAAGAAATACCAGTCAGCTGTAGCATCTTCACACATCAGCAATTGACGCCAGAAATCATCTCCTTGAACGAAGAAGTCCGCATTTCCATGTAGGTTTCTCTTCCATGCCGCATGTTGAGCCATGCTGTCCTAGCTGGGGGGATGGTAACAGGCACATGTGGAAACCAGCTGAACCAGGTCTTGAGTCCATGCTTTACAATGGAAACAAAAGGAACAAAAAACTCCACAGGGTCTTCCATTCGATTTATAGTTGCTAAATTCATAGTGCTAGATTGCTTGGTTACCAGATTCTTGAAGATATAGAGAAAAAGAGTGAAAAGGAAAGAAAAAGTTTGCTCCCAGCTTGGAGCACTGCATCACTATAGTTAAGAATCCTCATCTTCAGTTCCTCTCCTTGTGTAAAACTCATTGAATTCCTATTGATAAAGCACTGGACATCTCAATCACACATCTAGGACATCACTGGCCATCTAGATCACACATCTAGGACATCACTGGACATATAGATCACACATCTAGGACATCACTGGCCATCTAGATCACACATCTAGGACATCACTGGCCATCTAGATCACACATCTAGGACATCACTGGACATCTAGATCACACATCTAGGACATCACTGGACACCTAGATCACACATCTAGGACATTAGTGGACATCTAAATCACACATCTAGGACATCAGTGGACATCTAGATCACACATCTAGGACATCACTGGACACCTAGATCACACATCTAGGACATTAGTGGACATCTAAATCACACATCTAGGACATCACTGGACACCTAGATCACACATCTAGGACATCACTGGACATCTAGATCACACATCTAGGACATCACTGGCCATCTAGATCACACATCTAGGACATCACTGGCCATCTAGATCACACATCTAGGACATCACTGGCCATCTAGATCACACATCTAGGACATCACTGGACATCTAGATCACACATCTAGGACATCAGTGGACATCTAGATCACACATCTAGGACATCACTGGACACCTAGATCACACATCTAGGACATTAGTGGACATCTAAATCACACATCTAGGACATCACTGGACACCTAGATCACACATCTAGGACATCACTGGCCATCTAGATCACACATCTAGGACATCACTGGACACCTAGATCACACATCTAGGACATCAGTGGACATCTAGATCATAGGTCACAGTTTTGTATCTATTGTACTTGTACCTGTAAATGCAGTGTGGATTTTTTTAATAACATTTTGAATTGTATAAAAAGTAAGATTTTCATTTTATGGTCCTCTCCCTTTCTTTTCCTTGATTTGGGGTAAACATTTCTGATAATGATGAAAAAACACTCTGTTAGACAAGATAAAACATGGCATGGTTGTGTAATATTACAGACAGAACCTTGAAAAGCTGGAAGCCTGGGCATGCAAAAAGCAGTGTATAATGCCAAGGGCTTACTACCAGCAATAGACATGTCTGTTATAGTAGATTCTTTAGCAATACAATAACCATTCTAAAGCATCCGTTTTCAGAATTCTGCATTGTGCTCTTCCTCTGTTATTCCTCCTGAATGTGAATAAGTAAATTACTGTACGTTACCATTTCCCTTATCATAGGTGCACCTCCCTACACAGACCTTCACAGCACTGACTGGTACATCCCCCAACTGGTAACACCAAGTTATCAATTTATTTATACACTTCCAGGGAGAATAACAGCTAAATGGCTGAGCAAAAAAGTATGAAGAACACAAATATTTCTAATGCATTTAATTTGCACCTTTGGGCTCCACCCTTTAAAATGGATGTAGATAAACTTAAGTGGGTACAAATGTAGGCAACTAGACTAAGGCCCGGTTCACATCTACGTTCGGTATTTCATTCGGGGAGTCCCTAAGTGGACTTCCCGAATGGAATACTGAATGCATTAAAAAGCGATGAGCAATGAAAGCACACGGATCCCATTGTCTATAATGGGGTCTGTGTATTTTCTGCGCAGTGTCCACACGAGTCATGCGAAGAGAAAAAGGTACTTCAAGAACTACTTTCCCCTCCACATGATTTGTGTAGACATTGCGCGGAAAAGACACAGACCCCACTATAGTCTATGGGGTCCGTATGCTTTCATTGCTCACTGGTTTTTTAATGTGTCCGGTAGTCCATTTGGGGGGTTCCCAAGCGGATTACTGAACGCAGGTGTGAACCAGGCTTAATAAATAGGGTTTGTGATCTCTATTATAATGAAAGGCAGGAAAAGGTAATCACTGTAATCCTAAATCCATGGGTACTATTCGCTACATCCACCCAGGGGGTTTTATTTCACCTTCCTGTAAACCAAACAGGTTGAAGTAGTATTTTAAGGCTATTGTTATTATGTAGCTACATTTTCATTTTAGCAGTAGCTCTTTTAGTTACTGAATGTAATGACTGTATTAACCATTATAAATTGCAAAGTAAATTATAAATGCAAATTTTGCATTAAGAGACGAAGACCTAAATTGATCATCTGGTTCTCCATTAAAATGTAATATAACATGGGAAATGTATAATAAAAGTACAGTGCTTGGTAGCTTTCTTGCTAGTCCTTTTGCCATAGAGCTACCAATTCCTGCATTAACTTACAATGGCTGCTAGCTTCTCCAACTTTGGTAGTCTAAGACATGTTCCCCTACCTTGGTATTGGTGAAGTGCAGGGTCGTCTCTTGTGATGAATCCATGTTCTCTTAGTATGTAAAAGGGGCAGAGTTTGGCATGATTCTGCAGATGTCTCCTTTCATTGGCGAACATATTACTGGTGTAGTGCGGTCAATAAGAAGTCTGCGTGTAATACCATAGGTTATCTTTGTGATGACGGATCACGGCTGATCATTGCTCACCAAACGGGAGAAATTGTCATTTTTACAAAAACGAATAAGATAGCAATCTTGGCAGTAAATGGGCAATGCTCAGTGGACACGTTTCTATAGGTTAAGTCACACTGGGATTATTCTTGTATTGACTTAAGCATTCATTTGCTAATTTGCTGGACACTGAACAGCTAATACCCTAATGGCCTCTCCGCCCAACAGTCTTGACTAAGTCCCCAATCCTTTACAATTATTTACAATACTTTTTTAACTTCCCTATGCTTCATAAATGCCAATGTTTTGATCGCCTTAAGGAAGAGAATGAGTTAAATGGACCAACATTTTAGCCCTGGCTCTACAACCGCCTCTTTTCAGCGTCCCCTCAGCACCTGCAGGATATTTGCACATACATAAATAAATAAATTAACAATGAATAAATAATTTTAATCCCGCCACCTTTAAGATTTGATCCTTTTGGCACTGGCTGTGCGTTTGTCAATTCCTAAGTCTTTTTGATACAGTCCTCAGATACTTGGTGTCTGTCAGGCAAATTTTGGGTATTGTCTTCGCTTGATTAGTTCTGTATGACCCAGGGTCGCCCTCAAAATCCACATCACTCACCAGAACTTGGAAAGGCCTTCTCGCCTTTTAAATGGATGCAAAGTGCCTGCCATTCCTCCGGACAAAAGCCTGGGAGGTTTGCAGCATTTGGCCTTGTCAAGGCGTCTGTATTGCTCAGTCAAGCGGAGATAAAGCTCATTAGGGTACACCTCTATTTTTAGGGCATGGCTGTACAGTAGCTCTTGACTGTCAATGACAAATGACTTTAATGTATGAGTTTTTAGGCAGGCCAAGAACAAATCTTTGGCTAGACAACGTAAATCTACTACATATCATTCTTATCAAGTCACACCAGAATCTGGATAAAGATTTGGGTTACAACCCCACCTGTGTTGTTTCAAGTTTCATGAATGCAGATTTAGGTTTTGTGTCCGTTGTGTATTGTTCATTTGTTTTATTACCCAATTATATATGTTCATTGTGATGTGCCTTACAACATGTTAATACTATATCAAAGGAAGTCTATTAGTATTATTATAGTTCTGAGAAACTAAAATTACTTTATTAAAATCTATTATTATATTATCTTGTAACATATATTTCTGGTATTACAGGTACAGCATATGGGCCTAAAGAGTAGGAACCCCTTCTATATACATGTACAGTACAGACCAAAAGTTCGGGCACGCCTTCTCATTCAAAGAGTTTTCAGTATTATCATGACTATGACAATTGTAGATTCACACTGAAGGCATCAAAACTATGAACTAACACATGTGGAATTATATACTTAACACAACTGAAAATATGTCTTATATTCTAGGTTCTTCAAAGTAACCACCTTTTGCTTTGATTCCGGCTTTGCACACTCTTGGCATTCTCTTCATGAGCTTCAAGAGGTAGTCACCGGAAATGGTCTTCTAACAGTCTTGAAGGAGTTCCCAGAGATGCTTAGCACTTGTTGGCCCTTTTGCCTTCACTCTGCGGTCCAGCTCACCCCAAACCATCTCGATTGGGTTCAGGTCTGGTGACTGTGGAGGCCAGGTCACCTAGCGTAGCACCGCATCACTCTCCTTCTGGGTGAAATAGCGCTTACACAGCCTGGAGGTGTGTGCGGGGTCATTGTCCTGTTAAACAATAAATGATGGTCCAACTAAACGCAAATCGGATGGAATAGCATGCCGCTGCAAGATGCTGTGGTAGCCATGCTGGTTCAGTATGCCTTCAATTTTGAATAAATCTCCACCAGCAAAGCACCCCCACACCATCACACCTCCTCCTCCATGCTTCACAGTGGGAGCCAGGCATGTGTAGTCCATCCGTTCACCTTTTCTACGTCGCACAAAGACACGGTGGTTGGAACCAAAGATCTCAAATTTGGGCTCTTCAGACCAAAGCACAGATTTCCACTGGTCTAATGTCCATTCCGTGTGTTCTTTAGCCCAAACACGTCTCTCCTGCTTGTTGCCTGTCCTTAGCAGTGGTTTTCTAGCTGCTATTTTACCATGAAGGCCGGCTGCTGCACAAAGTCTCCTCTTAACAGTTGTTGTAGAGATGTGTTTGCTGCTAGAACTCTGTGTGGCATTGACCTGGTCTCTAATCTGAGCTGCTGTTAACCTGCAATTTCTGAGGCTGGTGACTCGGATGAACTTATCCTCCGCAGCAGAGGTGACTCTTGGTCTTCCTTTCCTGGAGCGATCCTCAGATAAGCCAGTTTCTTTGTAGCACTTGATGGTTTTTGCAACTGCACTTGGGGACACTTTCAAAGTTTTCCCAATTTTTCAGACTGACTGACCTTGATTTCTTAAAGTAATGATGACCACTCGTTTTTCTTTACTTAGCTGCTTTTTTCTTGCCATAATACAAATTCTAACAGTCTATTCAGTAGGACTATCAGCTGTGTATCCACCTGACTTCTGCACAACACACCTGATGGTCCCAACCCCATGTATAAGGCAAGAAATCCCACTTATTAAACCTGACAGGGCACACCTGTGAAGTGAAAACCATTTCTGGTGACTACATCTTGAAGAATGCCAAGAGTGTGCAAAGCAGGAATCAAAGCAAAAGGTGACTACTTTGAAGAACCTAGAATATAAGACATATTTTCAGTTGTTTCACACTTTTTTGGTAAATATATAATTCCACATGTGTTAATTCATAGTTTTGATGCCTTCAGTGTGAATCTACATAGTCATGAAAACACAGAAAACTCTTTGAATGAGAAGGTGTGTCCAACCGCTCTAAATTACAGGCATGGTTTTTCAAACAATATTTTTTCCTTTCACAGACGGGGCGTACCAAGTCTTTTTGATCACCGATCGGTAGGAAGTTCAGCATTTGAAGAGGATAAGGAACAAGGACCTGGAAGAACACCAGAACAGGTAACATTTTTACAAGACGGAGAATATGTATAATATATAACATAACATGTTTGACAAGGTATGTAATAGGAGATTGAAACATTAGGTGTGAATACTCTATCCGTTTATTATCCTAGGTTGGCAGACAATATATAGAGTCACAGTGCCCAGTGACAAAAAATTGAGTTATGGCTCTTGGGATACAATAAGCAAAAATTACCTTTTTTCATGAAACTATTTTACTATACTTATGTGATATATTTGTATTCATAGCGCTGATATTTTTTCTGCATGGTATAGATTAGATATCAACGCTAACTGCATCAATTTTTAATAATGTTTTGTTGTCTGATTTTTAAGTTATTTAAGATTATCAAAAGCCTCATCCATAAGAACTACGCAACCATGGAGAAAGAATTTGAAGATCTGGATGAAATGAATTCCAGGCGCCTTTCTCAGGAGACGATGTACTTCTTTTTTAAGCGGTATGTGTGATTCATTTATATAGTTGAGATACAAGATAGTTGTACTTTATCTGGACTTACTTGGGATGTTCTTGGTGAGTCAGAACTTAAAGGGAAGGAATTTATCAAAGGGACAAAAGTCACTAAAGTTTGTGGTTTATGACTGCTTTTCTGGCGCTCTTGGCACATTTCTGCAAAGTGAGCGTAGATTGGGTGTCATTAATAAATTTTGGAATATACTTAATTAACTTATTGTGGCTTCTTTTCATGAAATCCTGAAATTAAATCCACTTTCTGTCCCATTTCTCTGTTAGCATTAGTACTCCTCACTGCTTTTTACAGGGAGTATAGGGGAGCACAGATGTAATACAGAAATGCTGAGGCTGGGGGTCACTTCAAGGACTTATTTCTCATGTATTATTAAACATAGACCCCTACTACTGGTGTCCTATGAAAGCTGAAAATGTCATTTTATAATTACTGAGATATACACCGAGTGAAATAAGTAGTGTACGTGTCACCAGTTTTCTAAGAAAATATATTTCTGATGGTGCTATTGACATGAAATTCTCACCAGATGTTGGTAACAACCCATCCAATCCACAATGGCAAAGAAAGCAAACCATAGATGACCATAAATTATGTGTAATAATGAGAACTGACACAGGAAACACTTACTGAAATGTATTTAATACTTTGTACATGACAACTTTAAGATGCCTCCTGTATGGAGAATTTAGTTTGCATTAATTGCTCAGGTGTGACATTGGCCCATTCGGCCTCACAAACATTGTTCAAATCCTGAAGGTTCTGTGGACTCCTTCTATCAATTTTGAGCTTTAGCTCCTTCATTAGATTTTCTATTAGATTCAGGTCAGATTTCCTTGGCAGTGTGTTGGGATCATTGTCTTGCTGAAATGTCCACCTTCATTTTATCTTCATCATCCTGGTAATTGGCAGCGGATTATTATCAACAATGTCTCAGTAGCTTTGTCCATTCATCCTTATTTCATTCATATGACATATCCCAGTACTGTATACTGAAGAAGAGTCCCACACCATGATATTCCCACCTCCAACCTTCACTATTGGTATGGTTTTAATGAGGTGATATGTAGTGCCTTTAGGCCTCCAAAAATGGTATATATTATGGCATCCAAAGAGTCTCATCTGACCAGACAATATTCTCTCAGTATTTCACACGCTTGTCTAAATGTCGTTGTACAAGCTTTTAATGTGCTTGAACATCACTCTTGTTCAGCAATGGAGTCTTGTGTGGTGAGTGTGTATACAGTCTGTGGAGTTTGAGCGCATTGCTTATTGTTTTCCTTTAAATAATTGTACCTGTTGATTCCAGGTCTTTCTGTAGGTCTCCATAGGTGGTCCTTGGCCTTTAGACCACTCTTCTAATAATACTTTTGTCTTCTCTGTCTGAAATCTTGCTGGGAGCACCTGGGCATAGCCAGTTTATGGTGAAATGATGCTCTTTTTACTTCTGGATTATGGACCCAATAGTGCTCACTGGAACCTTCAGTAGTTTAGAAAGTCTTCTGAAACAAATGTCATCAGTATGCTTTGTAACAATAAGGTTGCGAAGATCTTGAGAGAGCTCACTGGTTTTACTCATCATGAGATGTCTGGCACCTTAGTAATGAGACATCTTTTTATAGGCCATTGATATGATATTATTTGTCGCTAAGTGGCAGTATTACTTTCTAATTCCTGATGGGTTTTAGCTGGTGTCAGGACTTTCCATGGCTATTTGCACTTCTCTTTCTTCATGCATTCAATACTTTTTCCCTGTATCATTTCTCATTATTACACATACCATCATTTATGAACATCTATGGTTTGATTTCTTGACATCAGAATGCCTATGCTTGCAAAGTATGACATTTCTTCATGTATGAAATGTGTCTAAATCCCATATCAATATTATTCACAAAATAAAGTCTACCATAATTATAGTATAATCAGATGAGCCAATTTTCGGCACTCCAGTTGTCCACGCATGTCTACTTGCTCTGCTTTTCTTGAGGCTATCCATAGAAGTGAATGAATCATGCTGGAAGTTGTAGTTCCACAGCAGCTGTAGTGCCGAATTAGCTGATCCCTAATATAAAGATTAGTGGGAGAAGATTCTGTATAACCTGTCATTTATTCATGTACATATTTACTCCTTCTGCGCTTAGAAACCGCGATGTAGTCCTGGGGGTGGTCTTGTCGATGACTATTAGCTATCTCTATACGTATAGTCCTGCGTCCTGCTGTGATCTCTGCCTCCCATTGAAAACAATGGGAGGCAGATTCCGGGGCAAGATCCACCCCCAAATCCGCAGCAAATTCCTCCATGTGAACACAGCCTAATAGTGAAAAGTGTCAGGAGAGCTGCAGATACAGGAAACAAAAACAAACAATACATATATTCAGACTGACAATATTTGGGCTAACAAAATTTGCACATACACTCACCAGCCACTTTATTAGGTACACCATGCTAGTAACGGGTTGGACCCCCTTTTGCCTTCAGAACTGCCTCAATTCTTCGTGGCATAGATTCAACAAGGTGCTGAAAGCATTCCTCAGAGATTTTGGTCCATATTGACATGATGGCATCACACAGTTGCCGCAGATTTGTCGGCTGCACATCCATGATGCGAATCTCCCGTTCCACCACATCCCAAAGATGCTCTATTGGATTGAGATCTGGTGACTGTGGAGGCCATTGGAGTACAGTGAACTCATTGTCATGTTCAAGAAACCAGTCTGAGATGATTCCAGCTTTATGACATGGCGCATTATCCTGCTGAAAGTAGCCATCAGATGTTGGGTACATTGTGGTCATAAAGGGATGGACATGGTCAGCAACAATACTCAGGTAGGCTTTGGCGTTGCAACAATGCTCAATTGGTACCAAGGGGCCCAAAGAGTGCCAAGAAAATATTCCCCACACCATGACACCACCACCACCACCACCAGCCTGAACCGTTGATACAAGGCAGGATGGATCCATGCTTTCATGTTGTTGATGCCAAATTCTGACCCTACCATCTGAATGTCGCAGCAGAAATCGAGACTCATCAGACCAGGCAACGTTTTTCCAATCTTCATTTGTCCAATTTCGATGAGCTTGTGCAAATTGTAGCCTCAGTTTCCTGTTCTTAGCTGAAAGGAGTGGCACCCGGTGTGGTCTTCTGCTGCTGTAGCCCATCTGCCTCAAAGTTCGACGTACTGTGCGTTCAGAGATGCTCTTCTGGCTACCTTGGTTGTAACGGGTGGCTATTTGAGTCACTGTTGCCTTTCTATCAGCTCGAACCAGTCTGGCCATTCTCCTCTGACCTCTGGCATCAACAACGCATTTCCGCCCACAGAACTGCCGCTCACTGGATGTTTTTTCTTTTTCGGACCATTCTCTGTAAACCCTAGAGATGGTTGTGCGTGAAAATCCCAGTAGATCAGCAGTTTCTGAAATACTCAGACCAGCCCTTCTGGCACCAACAACCATGCCACGTTCAAAGGCACTCAAATCACCTTTCTTCCCCATACTGATGCTCGGTTTGAACTGCAGGAGATTGTCTTGACCATGTCTACATGCCTAAATGCACTGAGTTGCCGCCATGTGATTGGCTGATTAGAAATTAAGTGTAAACGAGCAGTTGGACAGGTGTACCTAATAAAGTGGCCGGTGAGTGTAAATATTACACACTCTCTATGTTACATGACTTTTTAACCCCTTAGCGACCCTTGACGTAACTGTACGTCATGGGTCGCATGGGGATGTATGGAGCGAGCTCACACGCTGAGCTCGCTCCATACACGGCAGATGCCGGCTGTATAATACAGCCAGGACCTGCCAATAACAGCAGCGGTCGGTGCCCGAGCCGATCGCTGCTGTTAACCCTTTACACACTGCGGTCAAACGTGACCGCAGTGTGTAAACGGCGCCGGCGGCATGGGCGCCGCCATGTTTTGCCGATCGCCGCCCTCCTGAACGTCACAAGAGGGCGGTGATCGGTTGCTATGACAGCCGGAAGCCTATTGAAGGCTTCCAGGCTTGTCTCTGCACTAGATCTATTAGACGATGCCAGAGGCCTCGTCTAATAGAAGTGCTGGGATTCTGCTATTCACTGCAGTACTGTAGTATTGCAGTGAATAGTATGAGCGATCAGACCCCCTAGGTTTCAAGGTACCTAAGGGGTCTGATCATAAATGTAACAGAAGAAAAAAAAAAGTTTTTAAAAGTATTAAAAAAATAAAAAAAATATAAAAGTTCAAATCACCCCCCTTTCCCTAGATCAGCTATAAAAGTAATTAAAGAACATTAAACATAAACATATTAGGTATCCCTGCGCTCCAAAATGCCTGAACTATTAGAATATTAAAACATTTATCCTGTACTGCGAATGGCGTAACGGCAAAAAAAATAAAAACAGCCAAAAAGCGTTTTTTTCAACACTTTGCCTCCTATAAAAAATTGAATAAAAAGTGATCAAACCATCGGATCTTTCCCCAAATGGTATCAATAGAAACGTCATCTTGTCCCGCATAAAAAGACACCACAACCAGCTCCATACATGGAAATATGAAAAAGTTACAGGTGTTAGAACATGATGACACAAATTTTTTTTTCTATTTTGCAAAGTTTATCATTTTTTTAAAAGTATCAAAAAATTTCAAATACTATATAAATTTGGTATCACCGCGTTTGTACTGACACGTAGAACACAGGTAACATGTCATTTGTACCAAACAGTGAACGCTGTAAAAATTAAACCCATAAGAAAATGGCGCAAATGCATTTTTTCTCCAATTGCGCCTCATTCTGAATTTTTTTCCAGCTTCCCAGTACATTGCACAGCATATTGAATGATGCCATTACAAAGTACAATTTGTCCCGCAAACAATAAGCTATCATGTGACTCTGTGAACTGAAAAATGAAAAAGTTATGGCTCTTGAAATGTGAGGAGGGAAAAACGAAAATGCGAAACCAAAAAATGGCCTGGTCCTTAAGGGGTTAATATATTTTACTTTGCCTTATTTCTTAAAGACTTGATATTCAGCCTGGAGTCACGCGAGGAGAAATCCGCAGACTTTGGAGCACATTTATTACTAACCAGGACAAAACTCTTGACTACCTGGAGTTTGTGAGACATTTTGGATATTCCCCCAAATCTGCTTGCTATCCAAATGCCAAGATTAGCCCGCCAAAGAAAGGAGATGGAGATTTTAAGATCCGGTCTAAAAAGCTAAACTGCGACTCTGACATACTTATAGACAACGTCCGTGCAAAGGTAAAGAAAAGGCATTAGTTATCATAGATAAATTATTATTATTATTATTATTATTATTATTATTATTATTATTATATAGATTTATTAGTTATTATTTATTATTGTATTATTGTATAGATAAAGGGTTGTGCAGGGAATAAAAATTAATTTCAAGTATTTTTATTATTATTATTATTATTATTATTATTATTATTTTTCTCATTTTAACTAAAGCAATGGACCCTATGATAACTAATTTTACCCTGTACAGACCCTCTGACTAAGACTGAGCTCCAAACAGATCATGTGACTGATACACGGCCTATGAAATAGAAGTAGGATTTGTTCAGCTGACCTGTGGGGTCCGGAGTGTCAGATCCCCACTGATCTAATATTGATGACCTATCTTAATGACAGGTCATTAATATTTCAGTGCTGGAAAAGCCCTTTAATCATATTCCATAACTCCCATATGGTGCGGCACTAAAAAAACCTACTAAATGAAATAAACAATTTTTACCATAAAAGTAACAATATCAGCTTGTGACAAGTCCGTGATTGTTATATATTTTAGGTGGAGTATTTGTGGGATGACCTCAGAAGAGAATTTGAAGATCTAGATCTTTATCACACAGGCTTTGTCAGCAAAGAGGAATTTAAGGATCTTTTATCTGAACTTTGCATTCATTTGAATGACTATGAAAGAGAAATGTTATCCAAGAAGTTTGAATGCAATGGTGATGGCCGGTGAGTTGTCACACATTTACTTCCATAACATACACAGGAGGAAAATTTATTAATCCATCTCTGCCAATTTTTGACTACTTGTGGCATGTCTTTGGTGCATTGTCTTTGGAGCAACATCTGTGCATAGCACATAATACATTTGTGGGTTTACTTAGAAAACATAAAATACACAAAAAAAGGGAACAACATAGTGTCCAACTGGCACAATAGGATAGAGGGCCCAGCTATCCAATTTTTTGTAAAATTGGTTAAAGTGGGGCGGAGAGCAAGGAAGACCAAGGATACCTCGGCCCCACATATTTATTATAACCCACACTTGAAAACACAGTAAAATTTTGCACAAATGGGACCCTCTGGTTTATCAGCCAGTCATAGAAAGAGTTTTACAGTGTGCCAATAACCCATTCTTCTGTTTTGTACTACATTTTGGTAGAGCTTAGTTTTTACATCTTCTATGTCTTTATGCATTTTTGGATTTGCGTCTGCATTATTCAAAGAAAGAAAATCCTTGTGTGAAAACTTGTATCTATACTATTCCAACTATGAAGTGTCAGGGTCTGGGGTTGCTAGGTGGGGTGGCATAGACACACAAGTCCAGATTCTTTTAGTCCAAAACAAAGGTAGAGTTTATTTTCACTCAAAAATATAGTGCAGCAACAAAAGGAAACAATACAAAAATAAATCCCTGCCCGGCTAGGCTCTAACTAAACATAGAATAGGTTACCTCAAGCACTACATTAGCCCGAAAGTGTTTTATAAACCCGCCTATGTCTCGTCTTGGGAGTCCGATCTGGGGCTCAAACTAACGGACGAGCAGGTCAGTGTAGTCCTGAGCAACTCCCATGGTTTTTCTCCGTGTGTGCGCCTACAGGAAACGCAATTTAAATTATTGACGAGATGGTATCACACCCCTGAACGCCTCTCACGCATGAAACTGGGTGTCTCAGAGTTATGCTGGAGATGTAAACTGCACACGGGTACCCTTTTCCACATTTGGTGGCAATGTCCACTAATTCGCGCCTTCTGGGATGACGTCCAGGACACTGTCAGGAAAATTACCTTGCAGCCCTTCACTATTCTCCCCTCTATGGTTATTCTTTCATTGCCTAGCTCCGATTATGCCCCATCCAGGTCCAACTTAGTCTCCTTTTTGTTGTCAGCAGCGAACTCTCTGATTCCGGGCAGATGGTTGAACTCTGAACCACCAACCAGAGCTGAGTGGATTGCTAAAGTGAATCAGATTGCCAGGTTCGAGGAACTCTCTAGCTGGCGTCTGCGAAGGCACCAGGCTTTCCTTAACACCTGGGAGCCATGGAAACGTTTGAATTCATAATGTACTATTAGCCATTCAGAGATCTCGTGGATTATCAGGCCTACTTCCTTTCCCCCCCCTCCCCCCCCCCCTTACCCACCCTCATCCCTCCGGCCCCCCGGCCCATCCAAACCTTCCCACTCCCCTCCCGCATTTTTCTGGGTACGTCTTCTTTCATCTCTTCCTAGTAACCTAGGTTCTCAGATACTGCTTGCCACGTCATTTTGGTTTTTCTCACGATTATCCTTAACTCCCCCTTTATTTATTGTGCATTTTCATAGGTAATGGTCATGTTGACCTCATTGGAATACCCTTTCCTTGTATGTAATTTTTTGGTATTCTTATTCCCTAATGTATGACACCATGCATATGTATCTTTTACCATTGTATTTTCCAGAAGCTGTGCCTTCTTTATATGTACATGCTCAATTTTGGTATGTCTATACTTTTTGAAAATCAATAAAAATTATTATAAAAAAAAAAAGAATAGGTTACCTCACCTAGAATAAAAGAAATCCAAAAGCCAGTAGAATCATTCAGGACACAGCTCCAAAAATATGACCTCTCTGTTAGCTCTCCAGCCAAACTTTGCCCACAGTCTACTGCTGGAGCAACTTCTTAAGTCTCCTTGACGAGGAGACTCTTTGCAGCTGAGTCGCTGCCGGAACATCCCCAAAGTGTGGACTGGAGGAGGGTGGAATGACAGGTCCCACTACCATAGTTACACAGTTACATAATTACATAGTAGATGAGGTTGGATAAAGGCATTAGTCCATCAAGTCCAACCTATAACCCTACAATCCCTACAGTGTTGATCCAGGGGAAGGCAAAAAACCCCACGAGGCTCATGCCAATTGCTAACCTAACTGTCATTCTGAAAAATCCATCCCATTACTTAGGATTTACCAAAATGCTTAGCAGACGAAAGTTGTCTGCTGAGAACAAACATTCCTGGAGTTTTCTCATCTCACCCACCTGAGTAGTCCGGGTGAGATGTACACCCCCTCCATTACCTGACCAGCCATCGGCTTACAGAACAAATTTAATGTCACTATCAAAGTAACTGAGTGATAGAGGGCATTTTGGGTCAGTTCAAACGGAGTTTTTGGCAGTGGATTTTGACGCAGAATCCACCTCAAAATCAGCTGCCAAAACCGGCTCCCATTGAATTCAATGGGAGCCGCTTGCTTCTTTTTTCTGCTAGCTAGTAGCTAGTAGCGGAAAAAAGAAGCAAGATGACCCTTCTTGCTGTGGATTCCACAACACGAGGCTCCCTCCCAATTAGGCCCATTCATTTGGGCCTAATCCAGAGCGGACTGTCACGATGGGATGCCGGTGCACTGCAATTCTCCAAGAACATACCCTTAGAAATACAAAAGTTTAGCACATTGCAGGATTTTTTGGGGGCAGTGTTCACATTAAATTTGAACACAGTGTTCAGAATATGCGATGCTGTATGTACCTGTACAGCCCCATTGACCCATATTGACACGTATTTAGAAATATAAGCAATACCTTTTTCTTAATATCTCAACTGAAATTTGTATTCCATTTACTTATGCGTTTTTTCATCTTAGGGTATCCTATGTCGAATTCCTAAAACCCTTTGTGCCCCGCCGACAAGCTTTGAAGACTAAAACTAATATGGAGGCTGTTATGCGGAGTTCACAGTCAGAGGCAGATCCATCTGACAGTCATCCTAATGACCTGGGGACTCTGACATCGAGGATGCGCAAGAAGGTAAATTCACTTGAGTTCTGTCTCATATGGAGATGTTATAGTAATGAATTCCAGATTTTATATACATTTCAATGTACATCTAGGAGCCTCTCAAGCTTTAAAAGAAGCTGCTCGGTGGACTTGTACAGCCGTCCCTATATCTCCATAAATTACATTATTGTTTTCTAGGGGGTCGGCCAATGATGATATGTGTTACCTATCCCATAGAGTTCATTGGACTGGCAGCACACATGCTCAACTAGCTCCTGCAATGGGGTCAAGAGCGCCACATACTAAGTGAATGAGTTGCTCATTGTGCCGAGTTTATAGTTGTATCACAGTTTATCAATTATATAGATGACTTTTAACTGTAGATTTTCTATCCAAATCCATGTGTTCTGCTTCTTTTTTTCTCTCCAGTCTGCTGCTGGTTTTGTTTTATCTTAAGATTGGGTTGTTAAGTTGAGAAGTTTACAATATGTTGGTATAAGATGGCTGTTCTTGGAGAATTGAGCAATGACATTTTTGTAAACTAAGTGTATTCAAAACTGAATTATTTTGAGGGGCCCATGATGGTATAATTGTGGAAGATAGTGAATAGGGGTGGGTATGTGAAGAAGGATACCAATAACACAGCTTATTTATTAAAGCCTTAAATACGTTGTCCAGGCAAAAATTTTATTTTTTAAATAGGCCAATTGAGGTGAAATAATAATAAAAAAAAACCATAGTCACCTTTCCTGGTGCTCTGATGTCTCCTAGTGCTCTCCAGTCCTGCAAGTCCATTGTTGTCTTCCGGCAGAAGACCCTGCCATACGTGACCGCTGAGGCCAATCAGCGGCCTGAGTGAAGGACACGTGACATCACTACCTGTGACGGCCCAGGTAAGTAAGGCCGCTGATTGGCTATCATGGTCACTTGACCGCTGAGGCAACTTGATCTCTGAGGTCAATCAGTGACTTTAGTGGAAGGGAACTGGGACGTCACAACCAGTGAGGAGTTTCAATTCAGGAAGACATTGGAGCACCAGGGACAGGTGAGTATGATTTTTTTTTTTTTTTTCTTTTATCTTCCCCGGCCTATTGAAAAAAACATTTTTTTTTTATCGGGACAGCCTCTTTAAAGTACAACTTAGGAAATCCAATCAAAAAAAGCAAAAAAGTTGGCACTAATAGTTATTCTGTGCATTTCTTTCTTTTGTGCCACAACTTAGGAAATGCATCTAAAACCTTTAATGATAGATCTATGACATTGGTGCACATTGTGTGATTTGATGCATCCTGTTGGACGTTAGATATTCTCCTCTTTACAAGAAATTTGTGAGTTGAATCATTTTAGACCAGTGTTTCTCAACCTTATTAATGCCATGATCCTTTAATACAATTCCTCATGTTTTGGTGACCCCTCAACCATAGAATTATTTTTGTTACTACTTTGTTCCACCATTATAAATAATATCCCCCTTATAAATGTCTCCACTTTATAACAGCCCCCTTTTATATAATTGTTCCCCCTTATAATAGCCCACAGCTCTCTTATAATAGTGCCCCTTATGTATAATAGTTCCTCCATTATGAATACTAGCCCCTTATATTTAATAGTTCCCCCAATATAAATATTAGCCCCTATAAATAATAATATTCACAAATTATTATATTATTCCTTTCTGTGAATAGTTTAAAGAGGAATTACACTAGCATTTTTCTGACCATGAATTGTGCCACTATAAATAATAGTTTGTCCCCTTAGCAGGTAATCCCTTTCCCTTACCAAAAAACAATAAAACTTGTACTCACCTTACCGTGCTCCAACGATGAGCGGAGCACCTGGAGATTCTCCCTATAGTAGTGGCACAGGTGAAATGATGCAGTGATGTCATCACGCTACCTGCGCCACAACGTACTGTGCGGTACCGGTGGTTCTCTATGGCAGAGCAGGAACCTTTCAGCTCACTGCTCTGCGTGCACAGCAAAGCACACTGATACAACTGTGGAGCTACCGGCATGAGGTTAGAAGTCCCAGGGATCCCAGGGGACCTTTTGGGGCATTTAGTAATTATTGGCCAGCAAATAGACATTGAAGTGATGATTGCTATACATAAACCATACTTCTGAGTAACCAAACATGGACCTCCTAACTTATGTACTTGTTGCCTGCTGTTCTGAAACAACTTATGCTAGGTTCACACTAGCGTTCTCCTGTCCATTCTGAGCTTTCCGTCTTCTGCATGGCAGAAGTCGGAAAGCTCAGACCGGGTCCGGCCGTGTGCGGCGGTGAGCGTTTTAGGCTCTCCGCCGCGAAACCGTTTTTTTTTATCCGGACACAGAGTACTGCATGTCCGACTCTGTGTCCGGATTATAAAACCCGATTTCGCGGCGGAGAGCCTAAAACGCTCACCGCCGCTCACGGCCGGACATCTCTCTCACCCATTCAAATGAATGGGTGAGAGAGACTCCTGCAGGTTTCCGTCTCCTGCTCTGTTTTAGGCAGGAAACGGAAACCTGAAGTATGGAGTTCACAACGCTGATGTGAACGAGCCGTTACACTGTGAATATTCACTTTTTTTCAACAAATTACCAAACATAGTATAAGGGAGCTGATCTCAGGGGGTCAGTTGGCAAACTGCATTTAAATAAGCTGCGGGAAAAAATGCAGTGAAAACACATTGGGGCATATTTATCAATACTGTGTATCTTTGCACTCCCGTTCATAGTTTTAGACATATTTATGAAACTCATTCACTTTGCTGGTACTGTAAGACATCACATTTTTTGGAGCAAAAATGTTGCATTTCAACAACGTGGGGCCTTAGCTATGAGTTCATAGCGTCAAATGTTTTATTTTGACTTTACTTGTATATTTTTCTAGCTCCAATGATAGATTATTTTTTTTATTATGTTGCTATATTGGCTGGTCCAACTGGGTAAATTTGACTAATACATGAACTCTTGTTCCTTCCACCTGTTCCCTGCCCAGACATTTCTAATCTAGTTCTTGTCCGAGACTGTGCTTTGTATATGTGCATAATCGCTGATGGTTGTATAAAACACTTGAAATGGACACCCAATAAGTCACTAAACCAAAGCAGGGTGTACCTGCTGCAGACTGAAACTGGGCGTCCCTTAATAATGACAGATTAGCTGAGGTTTTGTATTGATATAAAGAAGCTCACAGAGGACAGATATGAGGTCTTGACAATTTGCATTGGGCACCCGCCTATATTATATGCATGGCTGGCCATGCATGAAATGATAAATAGTGTGTCCTGAAGAGTACTGCATCATGCATGTATTGCCATCCTTGCCCTTATTCAAAGGGATGGAATACTAAGCTTCCCCCAGTTAACCTCTTCCTACTGTTTAAGACTTGCTCTGGCACAGGGCTACATTTTAAGAAATCTAAGGTGCTTTCATTTGGAAAACTTACAGTGCACTATTAGTATTCTATCCTGCGTGATCTGTATGTAAAGTATCCTATATAAGGACTATTGTTATTTTAATGTATTGATGACATATGTGATTTGTCCTTATGGTGAAGGCATCGTATGGTGACTACTAAAATAGTCAGATAAAACTAGCATAATTCTGGGACTGTCAAGATTGAAAGACCCTCTTTCTGAGACAGGGTTGATACATAAGGTTCACAATGTATACTCACATTAAAATAAAGTCACCTGTATCTACTAGCACCATTGCATTGTATCTTTAATATTGTATGGTAAGCTCATGTTCTTTCCATTGTGTTTATAACATCACATTCTGTGTTTTTCCATCTAAATAGATATTCTGGTTCATGTAGATAAAGATTAACCACTGTATACTGAAGAGCCCTACAACTTTCTAATGAACTTTAAGGGGAATTAGATGTGCCCCAGTTTTCTGGCCTTAAAGGGGTATTCCCACGTTGCATACTCAACAGTATTCACTGCTGTAAAATCTTCTTTCTTCCTGGTTTCTTGCATCATTTGGTGGGCGGGGTTTCAAATGCAACCTGCCATTTAGCTCCGCCCCCAAATTAACATGTCGCTCCGCCCACCCATATTGGACTATGAAGTACAGGCAGCAGCAGCTCCATTCTGTGTTACATACAGACACTGCCTGTCTCTGCCATAATGAACACAATTGAATTAGCTAGCCTGATAACTGGGAGAACAGAAGAAATGAAAGCAGCTCCTCTCCTCTATCTGAGTGCAGGAAGCTAGGTCATGTCGTGTAGACACAGGAATAGCTAGATACACAGGCTCGCTTCCTGCACTTAGCCCCTCCTCCCTCCCCCCTGAGAGCAGCAGACACATCACTTGACTTTTGAGCAGATAAGTCAGGGCTGTGTCAACAATGAATTGAATAAAGTAAGATAGTGGACAAACAAAGAAGTTTTGCTGAAGCAATGTATTTAGGAAAAGTCTTACATCCCCATTAACAAGCAGTATAGATAGGATCCTTGTGATGGGACAACCCCTTTAAGGCTGAGGTGCCACGTTGCGGAAACGCAGCTTTTTTTTGTTGCAGATTTTGTTCCTTTTTTTGAGCCAAAGCCAAGAATGACTACAAGAGCAATGGGAAATGTATAGGAAGCTCTTATACTTCTGCCGTTGGTCAATCCACTCCTGGCTTTGACTCAAAAAACCGTAACAAAATCTGCAACAGAAAAAGCTGCGTTTCCACAAAGTGGGGCCTTAGCATAAAAGTCACAATTTATGCATTCACCCATTCCAAAAATGTAAGTCCTCTCAATGTTGATGCAGATTAGGGTATATATGCATCAACATACATACATGCATGTTCTGTCCTCTTTTCAAAAAAAGTGAATGGGGCTTAGTAGCAGAATTGGGGCCTCCCGTGGCCCAATAGATTTACTCCAATTTATGCTAGTCCTAAATTATAGCACATAACAATGCCTACACCTATCTACATATAAACCAACACTACAGAAACACATTGTGTAATTTAATAGTAAAAAAATCCATATAGGTAAGGTATATGAATTCAAGGACAGCAGTGCACCAAATGATTTACCAAGCCTTACTGGTAATAGGAACTGAAACCAGAGCTTAGAACACTATGAAGGGCTGATAATCCATAGGCAGGCTGGCTCTAGACAAGGATGTCCATGCTATATACAATGCATATAGAATAAAGGAATAGGTTAAATAAATATAACAGAAATAAGGGCTCCAAAAAATCACCTTTCCAAATAGAGGAAGTAAGAAAGCACAATGTACTTCTGGAGAGCTGAGTGGCGAAGGTATGTCCACATGGGACATGTCCAATACTGATGTCCTAATGTGACAGCAGTGGATTTGCCTAAATTACACCCCATCATACATACCATCTATCATACACTATCTGATAGACAATGTCACCCTGAACATGTTGGGTTTTCGTTTATCCAAATGCGTTCACCCATTTCAAAAATGTAAGTCCTCCCAATGTTGATACAGATTAGGGTATATTAGCCAAATAACTGGTAACATCACATGACAGTGTTACTGCCCACTTGGCTAGTATACTTTAATTTGCATCAACGCTAAAAGGGCTTATATCTTTGGAATAGCTGATCTGATTTGGATAAGCAAGACACCAAAATGCATCAGATAATGTAAGTCATTTCAGACCTGGTGACAGGTCCTCTTTAACTTCTACTTATATAAAACTCCAAAATCCTCCAAGCATCTTTACATACCATAGAGCTTGCTTGTCAATGTCGGTGAACAAGTCTTCGAATTCTCCTTTTAAATATATTTGTACTGGATATTTCTTTACAATGAAATTATACAAATATATGAAAATGTGCAAAATATATAAATGTGGATAGACACCCCCTAAAAGGTCTTCTAGATCTAAGCATGTGGGGATGGATTTTGTTATAAATAGGTTGATATATATACAGTGTTGTTCACCATAGACTTGCATATATTTCAATAGTGAAAAGTTTCCGAGTTAATATGGGGGATTTAAACTACCATCTTTTCTAATATGCAGCTGAAAGGAGAATGGAAGACTCTACGTAGAGCTTTCAAGAAGCTGGATATGGACAGCAGTGGCTACTTATCTCTACCAGAATTTAGATCTGTCTTGAAGCTCTGCAACTTTGTACTTGACGAAGATGAGATTTATCACATCATGTCCAAATATGACCAGAATATGGATGGCCGAGTCAACTACAAATCATTTCTAGAGCACACATGTAAGAAAGAGAACCCTTCTAGCCCGACAACACCGCTGGCAAACACTCTGTAAGGGTTTCTATATCTTTTAAATAAACACCTAGATTGTTCATTCACATTCCTATAAGGGTGGCTCTCCAGTTTGTGAGTAGAGGTTGTCCGATGACGGTGGGACTTATAGATCCACCACACTGGAGAACCATCTATACCTCCTGTCCTACTCCTTACTAATGAAGATGACAAAGCTAAGCTCTTGTGGTGTCTAACGTAGGTAAAACTCAAGTCTGTGAAATACTGTGTTTGAAAGAAACCTTTCCTATTACCTTAGAACATTGTTCGGGAATTAACATTCATTGTTATCATTACATCTATACATTATGGGCCATTGTAAAAGGCATCTTTTCCCTCACTTATTTAATAGTGTATTTTCTACCTAAGTACTCTTCAATAAAGGGGGTTTCCAGAAGTCAAAGGGGTGTGATATTGATGGTCTGTCCTTAGAAAAGACTATAAATATCAGAACAATGGAGGTCCCATTCCCAACCGGCTTATTGAAGAGGTCATGGCACACCTTAGTGTATTTGGTAGTAGCTATCCTGCCCCCATTACAGACACCTCTCTGTACATTTTGTGATGGCTTTGACTTCACTGAGCTGCAATAATGGAACTTGGCCACTACACAGAACATAGAGCCATTAGCTATCAACTCCATGCACTGTATAGAACGCAGACTGGACTCCAGCTGAACAGCTGTCATTCGCCACCGATCAGATATTTAAAGCCTATCCTAAGTATAGTTCATAAATAAAAAGAAAATAACAGACAACCCATATAAAACATCGAAAACTGGACCAATTTATGGAAAACCCCCTTCAACCATTGTCAGCTCACTATTTAGGCTATAGTTTGTGTTCAACAGAATTCATTTGATGTCTGGAATTCAAAATTCATCATTAAAGAGGACCTTTCACCATTTTGCCCATAGGCAGTTCTATATACTGCTGGAAAGCTGACAGTGTGCTGAGTTCAGCACACTGTCGGCTTTCCCGATGTGGGCCCAGTGTGAAGAGCTTACGGTCCCGGTACCGTAGCTCTTCTATGGTCAGAAGGGCGTTTCTGACAGTTAGCCAGAGACGTCCTTCTTCACAGCACAGCCAATCGCGCTGTGCTCTGAGACCAGGGAGGAACTCCCCCCTCCCTCCCTAATAATGGTCGTCTATGGACGAGTACTGAGAGCAGACGGAGGGGGAGTTCCTCCCGGGTCTCACAGCACAGCGCGATTGGGTGTGCTGTGAAGAAGGACGTCTCTGGCTAACTGTCAGAAACGCCCTTCTGACCATAGAAGAGCTACGGTACCGGGACCGTAAGCTCTTCACACCGGGCCCAGATCGGGAAAGCCGACAGTGCGCTGAACTCAGCGCACTGTCAGCTTTCTGACAGTATATAGAACTGCCTGTGGGCAAAATGGTGAAAGGTCCTCTTTAAAATGATTTATGTGCAGTTCATCTCTTTTGATCAGACTTTTTAGGATCTCTGTACTTTCCTTATGGAGCTACGTAATTTGCAGCAATTTTATAGGACTCTGGAAATTAGATACTATAATAAAAATAAACAAATGTTATATATGGCTTTATATTTGTGTCATTCTATTAATTTCTTTGCATATAAAGATTAAACATATCATAAACGGATGAGAGAAGGAATAGGTCTTCAGATAGGGAGTAAGAAATCTATGAATCTATATTATAGATTAGATTCTATAATAAGTGGAAAATGTTTGAGTATGAACATATTTGTCTGACATATATTAAATTATTTACTCCTGATATCTTAAAGGGGTTGGCCACTTTCAGACCAATATTGACAAACAAATGTACAATAAGAAGATATACAATTGTCATATATACTTTCTGTATCAATTCCTCACGGTTTTCTAGATTTCGACTTGTTGTCATTCATTCTGTTACTTCTAGACGATAAAACTCTGACCATGGTCATGTGATGAGCACACAGGTGTCGCACGTTATAGTCACAGCACAGTAATCACTTTTATCGTCTAGAAGTAACACAATGAATGACAACAAGTCGAAATCTAGAAAACCGTGAGGCATTGATACAGAAAGTATATTGGAAAATTGTATATCTTTTTATTGTACATTTGTTTGTCAATATTGGTCTGAAAGTGGCCAACCCCTGTAAGCCCAGTCATTATAATATTAACCCCTCATATAACACAGGGTATAAAATACTGTTTCCAATCCACTACTTGGTATTTAGAGCGAGGCCTCCAGGGAGTAGACCTCCTCTAATATTTCCATAGATAGCTTCTCATTACCCAGGCAAACCTCGCTGGTCTAAGTTGTGTAGAGAGGTCATGGTCTCCACATCCTTTCCCTTCCCCCTTTAGCTTCCTTTATCCATCTACATGACCCATCTCGTAGTTCTAGATATAGTTAGGGACCAAGAACGGTTATATGGAGAGCTAATAAGGAATACCATAGACTTTACAGAGGTGCCGGGTGATGAATGTCAGTCATCATGCAGTGATCCAGTAATACCTACCTTTGGAGACACTGAAGTCTCACACCAACTGTGGAACCAGATTGCAAGCCAACTAGATTGTTATCGGTCCCACTCTTGCATACAACTCAATTTATAGCTTTGTGTGGCAGCTATTGCTCCACACTTATAACTAACTGGTTGCATTACAAAAAGTCCCCACATAGGCTAAGTCGTATAAGTACATATGCAAGATGAATATGTGGCTGCCACAGGGAGCTTTTGCTATGTATGGCTGACAGATCACTGTGGTAGACCTGTGTTGACCACTTATCTGGCTGGGATATGCCACTCACATGGCTGGAAGTGCTTAACAACTATGACAACTCTGCTTTGGAACCACCTTGCTGGTCTGTATGGAGATAGTCTGTCTGGAAACTGTGAACTGTGAAGAAAAAAGGTTGGCGTCATGGTTGCACTGCTGGAAGGGTCACTCCTAATGGAGAAATATATTTACATATAATGATGTTTCATGTATGCTTTTCTGAACTTTACTTCTCCATCTGGCCACAGACCACCAGGACAACAACTTTGGTCCCTCACTTCTGTTTCCATACCCAGGCTCTTTTCCCTTTTTTTTCCCTTATTTTTTTTTTATTTTGCACCTTGAATCTTTATTCTTTGGCATTAATGTGTTATTACAGTGATTTCGAGTACATTTGGAATAAATCCTTTTTTTTGTTTAACTACTAAACTACTAAATTAGGCTCTCTACTGTCAGGGTAGTGGTTCCAGTCTTCTCCTTCAGTCAAAGACCACCCTCTTGACAGTAAGGAGCCTAAATAAGATATTGGTTGGTAAAAGTAACAACACTGATTGAGTTCTCAGGAATGGTTGGGGCTAGAGAAGAGATTACAACTAAGGGCTCGTTCACATCTGCGTTGCCCTCTCTGTTGTGCAGGTTTCCGTTTCCTGCATAAAACAGAGGCAGGAGACGGAAACCTGCAGGAGTCTCTCTCACCCATTCATTTGAATGGGTGAGAAAGATGTCCGGCCGTGAGCGGCGGTGAGCGTTTTGCGCTCTCCGCCGCGAAACCGGGTTTTAAAATCCGGACACAGAGTCGGACATGCAGTACTCTGTGTCCGGATTAAAAAATCCGGTTTCGCGGCGGAGAGCATAAAACGCTCACTGCCGCTCACGGCCGGACCCGGTCTGTGCTTTGCGTCTTCTGGCATGCAGAAGACGGAAAGCACAGAACGGAAAGAAGAACGCAGGTGTGAACCTAGCGTAAGTTGGAAACTGTGGAGAAACACTTACTAAAGAATGCAAAGAGTTGGAATTGGTGAAGGTGGTGAATGGTTCTCTTGAGGTCAGGGCCCCACTGGACGGAAACGCCACGATTTGAAAAAATACGTCATTTTACATTATGGACAAAGTGCATGGGATCCCATTACCACTTTGTGGTAAAAACCAACGTGCAGACGTGCCGCGATTTCCAAAACCTGTGCGGTTTTGAAAATCGCAGCATCTCAATTATACCTACGGAAATGCTGTCAGTTCCCCATAGATATAATGATAATAGAGAGTCTGCAGAGGAAACTCTGCAAGCTTTCTGTTTAATGCAATGCGTTCCCACCGTGGTTTTTCCCGCAGCACTTTATTGCTGTGGGACGTCCCATGGGGCCTTAGCCTTAAAGAGGTTTTCCAACTATAGACACTTATCCCCTATCCATGACTGAAACCCAACCAGGAATTACAGTATCTGGAGTTCCCCTGAGTGCTCTATGTGATTGGACCAGTGGTACACATGCAAGGCCACGGCTTTATTCACTTTTACGGGGCAATCTCCAGCAGCTTCAAAGAAGTGAACGTAGTGGTGGCCACACATGCAGACCACAACTTCATCCACATGGAGCACTTAGGGAACATTTCAAGCCCTATTCTCCTGACTGCTGTAGGTCCCAGTGGATATGGGGAAAATATATAAGGGCTAATAAAACCAAGGGCTGTTTCACAGTGTTCATTCTAATCTATTAACTGTGTCATGTCATTGAAAATGGCATAAAGGGCACTCAGCTTATAGCAAAAATAATGAAACTGGTTTGCAGTTTGCAACCATTGCGCCTTTCTAACTTACTCCAGTCTTCCCAAAGGACACATGACCTGGACACAATCCTAACCTGCTCACACATAGGTTAAGGCAGGCTTTCTCACAGGCTCTTCCTAGCTCTTGGTCGGGGATAAGATTAGTACTTGTTCCTTGCACTACAGGCAGCTGCCAGAAAGGCACCTGCACTGTTCATGCTAAAGAGGTCCCAGTGGCTTTGGGATAGTTTGTGGTGGTTTGGATACAGCATGGTGATCTGTTTGTTCAATAACGCTTGGGAGCACAAGTGAGCTCTGTATTAAGGAAAAGGAGGGGAGTCCTACGCAGACTCAAGACTTCGAGCTTGGTAAAAAGGGAATCGTGTAGCTTTGTTCCCGAGAACAGTGTAGAACCTTTGATTTCATGGAGATGATGATATTTATTCTTGCCCACTCAAGGGTGAAACCCAAGAAACAAGGGATTGTCCCATTCACGGCCACTGCAATGAATTAGCTCCAAAAAACCACAGCCAGCGTTTTTCTTTCTTTCTTTTTTTATGTAGGGATTTGATTGGAAATCGGCCGTACACAACTTATTTAAAGAAAAGAGGTAAAAAAAGGGAATACGGATAAATGAATCCATGCATTGTGGGAGCAGAGGAAACATGTTTAATCACAATCTGGTCTGAATCAATCTCCCCCGGCTAAGCTGATCAAACATTTTTAAGCTTTTTTTTGGAAAGCCTAAACTGTGTCAGGTTCAACTTTTGCCCAAGAAGAGGTAATTGTGGATACAGAGACTAGAGATGCCAACAACCAACATCGCAACGGGGTGTCATAAAGTGTGGGTATTCCTATGGAGCCATACAGTATATCGGACTATCCTTATGAGGTCACACATATTTAGTTCACAGATTTCCTTTTCTTAAGGAGATGTCATAGTAAGCCTGGCACTACTTGGATAACAAGACAAATGCGGTTGTATGCCACGAGACATAGCTATTTATTTGGCAAATGTAATTAGGTAGATACATTCAGAAAACTGATATGGCCAGATGTTACCGGCTGTTCTATAAAAAATTATGACTATCCTTACATATGCCATATGGCATCAGCCGCATGCTCAGGGTATGGTATTACTTTAGGTGTTTTCCTATTGATTTCTATTTATTAAAAAATGTTTTAAAAAAACTACAGGGCAGATTCACTAACACTGTCTAAAAGTTAGACAGTACAAACTTGGACTAGACAGTCTTAATCTGCGTCAGATTTATCAATGTGCCTGATGCTGCTTGATAAATCTGTCATATTCTTAGACTGTCTAGTCTAATTGTATACCTCCTTGGTGTAAGTGTTTTTGGCAGGGGAAGGGGGGTTATGAGCATTTTTGGTGCACACCGTTACCACTTAGGTCATGACCCTTTTCTGTGATACCACACTCATTTCCTGATAGGCCACACCCCTTCCACTCAAGTTGCAAAAGTGTCTACTACACTTAAAGGGGCTTTATCATTGAGAAAAGTCATTTTTAGATAAGCATATCCTTGCACAGTAGGGTTGAGCTGATCTTCAGAATTCAGGATCGATTTTAAAATCCGATTTCTGATCATTTTCCATTCGAATCCGATCCCAATTCCGATCCTAATGTAAGTCAATGGGTTTTTTTTTTTAATGATCAAAGATCGGATTTTAAAAACGATGCTGTTCACTACACAGCGTGGAGTCCAAAAATTGAAGCCTCCACGCTGTGTAGTGATTAAAAAATCCGCCGGCTACTTAGTCCCCCCCACTTACCTGCACAGAACTGCTGCTGCCTCCTCACGTCTCCCCTCCCTGTACCCGCCCACACTCTCCTAAGCCATAAAAAGCCCTGCCTACTCCCAGCAGTAACACTAGCCTAGGGAGGCTGGGGCACGCACAGCGCTCTGCCGGTGTGCGGAGAGAGAGAGGAGAGAACAACGGCCTGGAGCTCCGGGGAGCGGCAGCGGTTCTGTGCAGGTAAGTCAATTGAGCGATCGGAATCGAAATTCCGTTCCCAATCTTTTTTTAAGCGGGATCGGAACCCGATTGTGATCGTGAAATTTACTCGATCGCCGATCGGGATCACTCTTTTCCAATCCTGATTGCTCAACCCTATTGCATAGCCTTTAGAAAGGCTATTTCACACCTACCTTTTCTATGTAAATTGCCTCAGTGGTCTTTGAATAATGGTAATTAGCTTTCTGTGTGCACTGGAAGTCTCACCGTGCACTCCTCTCTACTATTCTTTATGTGTATGCACAGCAGAGGCTGCTGTGCTGATGACTCATCTCCCTGCTAGCATACACATAGAGCAGACTGGAATCACAGACACTTCCAGTGCAGGATGATAACTTCCTGTGCTGGCTGAAGGATAATTGGCATGTGAATAAAAAGAATAACAACAGACTTATTCAAAGACTACTGAGGCAATTTACATACAAAGGGTAGGTGTGGAATAGCCTATCTAAAGGCTATGCAAGGATGTGCTTATCTAAAAATGACTTTTCCCAGTGATAAAGCCCCTTTAATAAATGAGGTGCGCTATATGTTAGCCAATTTTTTGGTGCAAATTACGTCATAATTGCAGCACATTTTGCGTAATAAAACTCTGTAAGGGGTGCGGCTGCCCGTGGCATAAATGTTGCAGCAAAAACATCCACACATTGCAGAAAAATACCCACAGTGGTAATGCTGCCATTCCAAAAATTGTTGCGTTTTTGGAAATCGCAGCATGTCAATTATACCGATGGTAACACTAGCGTATAGGTATATACGCATAGGTATAACTGAAGCAGAAAGTTCACAGAGGAAACGCTGCATACTTTCTGTGAAAAGTGATGCGTTTCTGCTGCGTTTTTTCCCACAACGCTTTTTGGATGCGGCCAGCTAAGTGAGGCTTTAGTCTTAGCTTGAGTTCACACAGAATTTTCTGGACTGGATTTTGACATGGAGGCCACCTCAGAGTCCAGCTCAAAAAAACGCCTCCTGTGGCGAGCCGCAAGTGCATGCTTGTGCAGTGCACCGGCATCCAGTCCCGGCATTCCGCTCCGGATTAGGCCCAAATGAATGGGCCTAGTCTGGAGGGAGTCTTGCACCACAGACACGGCGGATTATGCTGTGGAATCCGTATCAAGATAGGGCAGCTCGCTTCTTTTTTCCGCGAGCGGGAAAAAAATGCTAGTGGAAAAAAGACGTGAACGGCTCCTATTGAAGTCAATGGGAGGCGTTTATTGGAGCAGGATTCTGAGGCAGATTCTGCGTCAAAATCTGATCCAAAAAACTCTTTGTGAACTCAGCATAAAGGTAACCTGAGTTGGCCAAGATTTGGTTGCAAATCTCCCAAAATTATTGCACACCTGTTCATCACTTGTGTCTGGTATTGAGGCTTTCTCCATTGCATTGAATTGGACTGAGCTGCAATACCACACACATCCTGAGTACAAGCATGGTGCTGTTTCTGGATGAAAGCAGTCATGTTTTCAACAATCTTGGAAAACCATTGGCCAGTCTCTTTTACAGAAATATCTGTTTTAGTAAAAACTTATTCTGTAAAAACATATTCTGCATGAAATAAGAATTCTGGAGAATCTTTTCCTATAAATTTGCACTGCGTCATTCCTATGTTTTTATGAAAAATTGCAAACTGGGTGTTACCAATTTGCCTTGTCCCTACACAAAGTAACAACCCACAAAGTAGAAATAATGATCCTTAACAATAAAAGGACACAATAAGGAAAAAATATTGTACATTACAGAAAATGCAAAGAAAATGTAAATGCTGTCGGATTGCTGAGTGACCGCAGTCTCGTATGTCAGAGGTCATGTGATGGATACTAATTGTAGGTCAAACTTTTTCTTGACCTGTCCACAACAATGCCGCTTGTTAATTTTTAATCCTTGCCTCTTACAAAAGGAATTCTTAAGCTGGCCATAGACATGAGATAGCGATTAGCCCTGACTCACTAACAGGCCTTTTTTGGCTCAGCCGAACGTGCATGTTATTTTAATAAAGGAGGAGATAAGCAGCTGCCAGACGCAAAACAATGCAACTACAGGTAAAAATCCAAGTCTAGTATTTAATTCCTCTAAGGGTCCATTCACACAGAGGTAAATGGCGCTGAATTTGGTGCTGAATTTTACACGCTGAAAAAACGTGAGGCGTTTTTTCCATGTGTTTTTTGGTGTGATGTGTTTTTTGACAAAAAATGTGTGGAAAAACGCCTCGCGTTTTTTTTAGCACAGAGAATTCAGCGCCAAATTCAGCACCATTTTTCTCTGTTCGAATGGACCCTTAAGTATGCACTGGGAGGTGAGGAGATAGATGTATAGTTTTTGCTAAAATATTCAGTATAGTTTATATTTTATAGAAATTCATGATATTTATATGTTTCAGGCGTCCAGTGGGCAGACCTATCAGTGATAGCCTTCTCTGTATGGCTATGCATATAGAGATATCTGTCAGTCACAAACTAGGAACATTATCTGGAATCCTAAACCCAGAATTAACAGGGATATACATGAATAAGTGACCAGTTACACTCCCATAAAAATACAAAACTACTTCAATTCGTCCAGCTCCTCCTGCTCGATGGTGATCATCCTGCCCTATGATGATTAGAGATGAGCGAGTACTATTCGAAACGGTAATTTCGAATAGCACGCTCCCATAGGAATGAATGGACACAGCCGGTACGCAGCCAGGGCTGGCGTCCTGCTGCATAACCACCTGCGTGCCGGCCGCTCCCATTCATTCCTATGGGAGAGTGCATTTCATATAGTACTCGCTCATCTCTTATGGTGATCATCCTGCTCTTCCTGCCCTATAGAGATCATCCTGCTCCTCCTGCTCTATAGTGATTATCCTGACCCTCCAGCTCTATACGGATCATCCTGCTCCTCCTGCCCTATGGTGATCATCCTGCTCTTCCTGCCCTATAGTGATCATCCTGCTCCTCCTGCTCTATAGTGATCATCCTGACCCTCCTGCTCTATAGTGATCATCCTGCTCCTCCTGCCCTATGGTGATCATCCTGCTCTTCTTGCCCTATGGTGATCATCCTGTTACTTCTGCTCGATGGTGATCGCCTGCTTCTTCTGCTCGATGGTGATCATCCTGCTCTTCTTGCCTTATGGTGATCATCCTGCTCCTCCTGCTCCATAGTGATCATCCTGCTCCTACTGCTCTATAGTGATCATCCTGGTCTATAGTGATCATCCTGCTCCTCCTTCTCTATGGTGATCATCCTGCTGTTCCTGCACTATGGTGATCATCCTGCTCTTCCTGCTCTATGGTGGTCATCCTGCACTTCCTGCTCTATTGAGATCACCTGCTCCTGTTTCTTTATGAGCATTTATATTAATCTGTACAAAAAATATATATACATATATATGTGTTACCTCTGCAAAGTTGCTAGATAACTGCTTCCTTAAGGCTAAAGCCCCTACATAGTGAGCCCCTATGTAACACATTTTTTTCCACATAGCATTTTACAGAAAGTCCGCAGAGGAAAACTCTGTGGACTTTCTGTCCCTACTATACCTATACAGAAAACACCAGTTTTGGAAATGACATCATTTCTGCTGCAGATATTTTTCTGCAATGTGTGGACGGGATTAGCCAGAATCCCATGCACTTTGCATGTAATGTTTTCAAAACGTGGGGCCTAAAGGTGTTATTAAGTTTTTCTAGATTCCTGAATGGCAGATATCCCTTTCATAAGAATAGATGCAACAAGTAAACAGAAGAGTAAAGTTGTCATCTCCTCAAGTAGTGCCAGTTCTGCATATCTTACATCATCTCCATGTTGGTGCCTTGCTAATGGTATTCAAAGACGTGTGTATTGGATGTACAGTAGTATTAACCCTTGGAAAACATCTATTGTTATATAATAAGGATACTACAGGATGTCGAGGGCACTCGGATCTAAGCCAGGGACCTTCTGATCTGCAGTCATATGGTCTAGAACTGAGTTATATCCCCTCGCTAGCTGATTTATCTTGGTTCTGCTATCACTGCTACCGTTTCTTTATGTACACTCTGGGGGGATTTTACATAAAACTTGTGTAGATGGAAGTAGTTCTGGCACATCTTTAGCAGCCCTTATTGTGCACAAAAGATAAGCCATCTTCATTTTTCTGTGCCCCACATACCACTTTGTTGGAAAGTGGGTGTAGCGGAGGTGCAAACAAATTAACAGTAACTTATGCCAGGAAGCTGTCAGGAGTTATACATGAAATCTATGCCAGTTCATGACTAGTGTGGATCTCATTTCTTACACACAGAACCTTGTATGGTGCACCCAAAATACTAAGTGGCCAGAGAGGGATTTAAAGGGGTTGACTACTCTCAGGCCAATAATAATAATAAAAACCAATATATATTGTTTACTAGATCTCTGCTTGCTGTCATTCATTGATTCCAGTGGATAAAAAAATCAGCCCATGGTCATGTGCTATACAGTCCATGGTCATATGATGTACTATCCATGGTCATGTAATGTACAGTCCATGGTCATATGATGTACTATCCATGGTCATATGATGTACTATCCATGGTCATGTGATGTACAGTCTATGGTCATGTGATATGCAGTCCATGGTCATGAGATATACTATTCATGGTCATGTGATATACAGTCTATGGTCATGTGATGTTCAGTCCATGGTCATGTGATGTACAGTCCATGGTCATGTGCAGGGTCGGACTGGGGTGTCTAGGGCCCACCAGTGGAATTGTTTCTAGGGGCCCACCGCCAGGGCCCTGCAGATCAGCGGTACTGAGACAGGGTGGTTAAAGGTTATAACATGTTGGGAGCCATGCTACTCACGCACTATACCATGTGCACTACATATACCTACTGCTACAGCCTGTATGGCAAGTGAACAGCATGGCTCCTAGAAATGTTACCATTACCCGTAGCTGAAGTGTCCTGGAAAAAGCTGATCTGCAGAGGTCCAGGCTGTTGTATCATCGCATATGTAATATTGATGGCCTATCCTAAGGACAGACCATCAATATTAGAAACATGGCTAAATCCTTTAAAGGGGTTGTTCAGGAATTGGAGCGACCCATGTGCTGGGAGGGAGGTGTAAAATAAAAAACAAATTAATAAAAAAAGAATACTCACCTGTCCCCGGTGCTCCGTTGTCCGCCGGTAGTGTCTATTCGGTTTCGTGCCGGAGCCTCCATGCTGGGAGTCCTGCACCTCATGTGATCGCTGAGACCAATTAGGTACAAGATTTCCAGAAATGAAGCCATGAGACCAAACAGACACAGGTGGGGACAACGGGGTGCGGGGGACAGGTGAGAAGGCTTTTTTTTTTTTTTTTAATTATTTTACACCTCCCTGGTGGCCACCACAGCGATCACTCCAGTTTATAGACAACCTGTTTTAAGGGGTTGTCTGGGACAAATATTTTATGGCCACTTCACTGGTCCCCCATAATGTATGGGGAACAGTGATGGGGCCATTATATTGTGTGGGAGCAGTGATGGGGTAACATCCTGTGCAGAAGGGGGATGTTAAACTGTGTGGGGCATATTAAAGGGGTTGTGCAGGGTTAAAGTTTTTTTTATGGCCTATGCTCAGGATAGGCCATAAATACCTGAAACCTCACATTGCAGAAACATAAGGTCTTTGGCTACTACAGAAAAAAAAAAATGTGTAAGGAACCAGCAAAGTGAATAAAATTTAATCAAATTTACCTCATCCACACACTGCAGGAAAAAAACATGTGGAACAGCCACAAACTCTAAAATGTGCGCGCTTCTAAAAACATGGCCGGTTACATTCAGCTGCGCAATTGGGAGAAAGTGCGGGGAAAATGCATCAAAAGCGCAATGAAAAAAACACTGTGGAAAAAATATATTGAGATTTGCCGCTATTTATTCCACAGCTATTTTTTTTAGCTGCGTCTCGCTGTTGGGCCTCATCCTTATTATCTCAATATACTGAGCATTATACTATAAGGCTGAGTTCACACAGAGTTTTCTGGTCAGGAATTTGGTTCTATCCGGAGGCTTTTTTGGAGGCTGATTTTGAGGTGGATTCCTGACCAAATAACTTCGTGTGAACTCAGCCTTAGGCTAAAGCCCCATGTAGCAAGACAAAGCAAAAAGCGCTGCCGGAAAAACCCCGGCGGCAACACATCAGTTTTTCCTGCAGTGCTTATTGCAGAAACTCCGCAAAGGTTTCCTCTGAGGACTTTGTTTCCTTTAGGGTAAGTTCACGCGGGGTTTTGTGGTCAGGATTTTGAGGCCGTATCACCCTCAAAATCCTGACCAAAAAGACGGCTCCCATTGAAATCAATAGGAGCCGGTCAGTTCTTTTTTTTCCGGGAGCCGTTTTGTTCCAGCTCCTGGAAAAAGAAGTGAGGTGCTCATTCTTCAGGTCGTTTCGCCTCACGATTCGGCCTGAAGACACTCCCTCCTCCCAACTAGGCCCATTCATTGGGCCTAATCTGGAGCAGAGTGCGTGACTGGATACCGCTGCAGTGCACCGGCATTCAGTCAAGGCTACCTGTTTTTTGGTCCGGAACCTGAGGCAGCCTCCGCCTCAGGTTCCGGAGCATAAAACCCTGTGTGAACTTAGACTTATATAAGCACACATAGACTATAATGGTGTCCATGTGCTTTCTGTGCGGTGTCTGCATACAACATGCGGACAGAAAAGTACTTCACAATCTACTTTCCTGTCCACATGACTCGTGCGGACACCGCGCGGAAAGCACACGGACCCCATTATAGTCTATGGGGTCCGCATACTTTCACTGCACACCGCTTGCTAATCCGTTCGGGGGGGGTTCCCATGCAGACTCCCCAAACTCACCGAACACAGATGTGAACCAGGCCTTATACATATACCATATATACTCACACATATACAATACTATAGCACATATACATTTATATACATTCATATACCATATATAAGTCATATATACTTGTATGAATACAATATATACACACACATATATACATACACATTATAGCATACTGTATATACTCACACATACCTGTATACAAACATACAGTACTCACACAGTATACAGGACACATACTTTACACAAATGTACACATGCATACAGATTAAACATACAGATTTTACAAAAATAATTTACTCACCTATTCCAGCAGTGGCAAACTCAGCAGACGACTCCTGTCTTCCCCACACGCTGCAATGTAAGAGGACTCAGTGTGAGGGGGAGGGGGAGAGAGGAAGTGCGTGCGGATAGCAAGGGAGACCTCACAGGAGAGCAGCAAAGCAGCTGCAGGTAAGTGAAGGGAGAGGCCATTAGCTGAGGCTGAAGCTGCACATGCTATACAGCTTCAGCATCAGCTAATAGGGGCCCCTGTGTGTGGAGACAGATGCATTGGCCAGGTACCCGGTTGGGGGCCCCTGGCCATCCCGATCGGGCCCCGACCAATGCATCTGCATTGTTAAAATGAAAACTTTAAGTCGGGGCCCACCGGGGGATTCCCCGGTGCTCCGGCGGGCCAGTCCGACCCTGGTCATGTGATGGACACACAGGTGCACTGTTCATTACCAGGCAGATGTCTGATTGCTGTGCTATGACTGTAACAAGCTGTGCACCTTTGTGTACATCAATGACCATGGACTGTATATCACATGACCATGGACTGATTTTTATCAACTGGGAGAAAGAAGAATGAATGACAGCAAGCAGGAATCTAGAAAATCATGAGCAATTGATACACAAAGTATATTAGAAAATTGTAGATTTATTTATTATTACAAACATTTGTCTTTCAATATTGGTCTGAATGTAGCCAACCTCGTACGGTACACAAATAAAAAAAAACCAGTCGTAATGAAGTTCCCCTATTATATTCAGAGGTCAAGCTATTTTACTAGGGTGGCACAATCTTGCTTGTAGTTTTCCATAACTGGTTAAGGGAGCCTTCACACGATGTAACGCTGCACTCATTCTGATCGTAAAAACACGTTTTACGTGCGTAATACATTGAAAGCATAGGGAAAACAGCCTCCCATTGATTTCAATGGGGAGCGCACATATGCCGGCTCCCATTCAAGTCAATGGGAGCTGCTTTTTACGCTCTCATTCTGAACATGTTTTTACGATCAGAATGAGCACAGCGTTACATCGTGTGAAGGCTCCCTTATATTGACCATTTAATAGTGATAGCCATTCTTAAATACTATGGAGTTCATTTCATGTGAACTGATTGTAAGTTACAGAAAGTAATACATTCCAGAGCTGCATTCATAATTCTGCTGGTATTGGAACATTTGTTGAGTTCTTGTAATATTGTTGGGCTGTTTTTTGACATCAGAGCATTGCACACTCACCTGGGGTGAAGGTCAGAATACATAAAACATAGCACCTTACCCTGATAATTTACAGATGATGTACTATCTGTGGTCGATCCATGAACAAGTGTGCTGCCTATAATTATCATGGACCTATAGAAGTTAATGGGACAGCAAAATGGCCCTAAATAGAGCGTGTCTCTCTGTTCCTTTTCCCAGGTCAACAGTCTGTGGAAAAGAACAGAGGTCTGCGTGCTCCCATTAAAATAAATCAGACGCCCACAAACTGCATTGAATAAGTCCTAAGAGAGGTGTATAAAACATTCTTAATAAATGTGTCCCATGGTCTTGGGGAAAATTTATCAATTAGTTTGCTCCATTTTGCTGTTATAAAAAAGTTTCAATTTATGGCGTATTAGTTGTGCAATAATTTGCCACTTTTTTCATCCCTTACCAATTTACAAACGTGGCATAAAAAATGTGCATGACTTAGCTGGAAGAGTTGTGGTTGGAACTGTCACGGAGCAAAGGTATACGTCTTCCTCCGGATGGTCTTTTGAATCAACACGGACGCAAGAGGTCGGGAGACAACAGCAATTTATTGTAATCCACAAAGTTAGTAGCCGGCAGCGGTCACATCAACCGTAATAACAATAAGTCCACAGAAGTCACAATCCAATGATAACTTTGGTTCCTTGGTCCTGTAACTATATCCTGGCTCTCTGCAGAGCTGTGCACAGGCCGGCTAACACATACTAACTCCAGCTACAACTATATACTAAACTGTTACTTCCTATATCTGGGGGTGGGAAGGGCTGAGTCACAGATCCTTCCCCCCTCACCTATGCCAAGGAGAGCAGACTCCCTGTCTCTTTTGAACAATGCACAGTCCAACATCTTCTTGGAGACAAGGATCAGATTATCTCCACCCATTGTCCTCACTGGTCCTCACTAGTTAGAGGGATTTGCATACAATGTGCTAACACACTAGACCCTAATCAGCCAACTACACACTGATGTTTACAACAGGTTAGAGAATACATTCCACATGAAATATATATTACACATTGCCTATAGTATAGACTCTAACCATCCCGTGACAACCCCTCCCCCTCTCAAAACATGTGCATGACACAATTGGCCTACACAGGTAAATTGGGGAATGCACATCAGTCTCTATAGCTCATATGTCCTCCTGCCGGGATAACCCATCTGCGTTCTGGTGTTGGTTCCCTCGGCGGTACTGAATGGTAAAGTTGTAGGTTTGAAGGGCTGGCATCTGGCAGAAAATCCGGTCGATCCATGTTGGCGTCTCTCTGAGCTTGGCTTCGGGTCACTGCTCCCACAAAGTGGCACTGTAGATTTCCAACATCGTTGCCTAACAGAACATCGGCCGGCAGCCCGCTCATCACACCAATTGTGCATCGTTTTGGTCCATAACCATAGTCGAGTTCCACGGTAGCTTTAGGAATACGTCTTTGAGTACCCCCTGCCAACTTGATAGAAATGCCAGGGCCCTCCTCTAGGGCCTCGGGTCGCACAACTCGGGGGTCCGCTACCGTTAGGAAAGCTCCCGAGTCCCGGAATCCAACAACTGTTCGGCCATCCAGTAGGACCTCCTGCAAGTGCTTCCTCTGAAGGTTTGCGGGATGTGTGGCGGAAGGCTGAATCCCATAGACCCCTGGAGGTGGAACAGATGGGTCATTCATGGAGTCATCTGGAAATGGGGCCAAACTTTCTGTCCTAGGGGTGGTTCCCAGGTAGTGAATAGGCCGGGATGCCACGGTGGCCCGTGTCCCCATGTTAACAGGGCAACTAGCTTGCAAATGTCCAGGCCGCCCGCACCCAAAACATCTGCGCTCTAGCATTCTTCCAGTAGGTCGTTGTCTAGGGACAGGGTTGTTCATAGCTGGAGGCCGATGGGCTGGGGCAGGGGTAGAGGGGGAATTGTAATCCTGAGGCCGGGCACGAAAGGTGGTTGGCTGGCTGAAGGGTGTCTGGCGGACTGTGGTAGTTTTCCGCTCCTCTGCAAACAACCTCTTCCACTGCGGCTTGATGGTCAGGCCCTCATCTGCAAGGGAAGCAGCTTGCTCCACTGTGGCTGGGTTCCGTTCCAGCACCCACTCACGGATCTCAGCGGGGCACTGGGAAAAGAACTGTTCCTTAAGTATGACTTGGAGGACCTTATCGACTGTGACAGCCTCCTCTCCTTCTAGCCAGCGCTTGCATGCTTGCTTCAACTTGTGGGCGAACATGTGGAAGGAGCTTCCCCCATTGTAAGACAAAGAGCGGAACTGAACTCGGTAGGTCTCTGGAGTGACTGCATAATACTTCTGCACCGCTCTTTTAATGGCCTCATAGTCCCGCTGATCACTAGGGTCCATGGCTCTGAGAGCTTCCGCAGCCCCATCTCGTAGGTGCCCCACCAGATACCGGACCCAATCCTTCTCTGGGACTTCCATCAGGCGGCACTGGTGTTCGAAGTCCTGAAAATATCCATCAACATCCCCAGCCGCTTCATCAAAGGTCTTGAAGTGTTTATGGGAGACATATGGTGGTTCTCTCACTGTTGGGCTGGGGGTCGACGTTTGATTATAATTCCGCGTAGTTATCTCAGCCATTCGCATTTCATGCGCCATTCTTTCCTTTTCATGTGCCATTCTCTGTTCCTCCTTCTCCGTTTCCTGAGCCCTCTGTAATGCTCTACTCCTTTGCTCTGCAGTTGCTCCTAGCCCCAGCACTGCCAATTCCTCCTCATACAAAACAACCCATCTGCTCTTTTGGGTCTGTACCTGCCACTCCTGTATCTCTACTGTCTCCTGGGGGCAGCCCTCCTCATGGTCGCTTTGCAGGGTCATCTCCTCCAGTGCCTCGATCAGTTGCTCTTTCGTTCTTCCCTGGTAACTCAGGTTTAGTTCCCGGGCCCTTACTTGTAGACTTGCCATAGTCCAGTTCCTGTATTCTGAGGTTGTGGCTCCATTAATCGCTGGGCTGCTGTAGTCCATCTCGCTGTCCGCTGTTGATCCCACCGCTGCCAACCAGTTGTCACGGAGCAAAGGTATACGTCTTCCTCCGGATGGTCTTTTGAATCAACACGGACGCAAGAGGTCGGGAGACAACAGCAATTTATTGTAATCCACAAAGTTAGTAGCCGGCAGCGGTCACATCAACCGTAATAACAATAAGTCCACAGAAGTCACAATCCAATGATAACTTTGGTTCCTTGGTCCTGTAACTATATCCTGGCTCTCTGCAGAGCTGTGCACAGGCCGGCTAACACATACTAACTCCAGCTACAACTATATACTAAACTGTTACTTCCTATATCTGGGGGTGGGAAGGGCTGAGTCACAGATCCTTCCCCCCTCACCTATGCCAAGGAGAGCAGACTCCCTGTCTCTTTTGAACAATGCACAGTCCAACATCTTCTTGGAGACAAGGATCAGATTATCTCCACCCATTGTCCTCACTGGTCCTCACTAGTTAGAGGGATTTGCATACAATGTGCTAACACACTAGACCCTAATCAGCCAACTACACACTGATGTTTACAACAGGTTAGAGAATACATTCCACATGAAATATATATTACACATTGCCTATAGTATAGACTCTAACCATCCCGTGACAGGAACGTTTCCAAATAAATGTATTTCTTTTTAAGACTAAGACCAAAAATCGCATCGCTGCGTTTCCCGAAGCACTTTTCACTGAAAGTTTTCCTCTGCAGACTTTCTGCTTCAATTATACCTATAGGGAAACCGCCAGCGTTTCTGCAGGTATTATTGACATGCTACGATTTTTAAAAACGCAACAGTTTTGGAAATCGCAGCATTTCTGCCTGGGTTTTTTTTTCTGCAATGTGTGGATGGGATTCGCAGGGACTGTAACTGTAACGCAGCATTTTTCATTGCTTTTTCATAGAATTTTCTTCTGTGGGCTTTCTGCCCCTATTATACCTGTACGGAAAATGCCAGCATTTACACAAATATAACTGACATACTGCGATCTCCTAAAACTCAGGAGTTTTTGATAACGTAGCTTTTCTGCTGCAGCTTTTTTCAGCAATAATAATACATTTTATTAATATTGCACCAACATATTCTGCAGCACTGAACATTTTGTAAGTGTGGATGGGATTAACCAGAATTCCATCCACTTTGCAGGTACGGTAAAACGCTGGGTTTTCACAATGTGGGGCTCCAGCTTTAATAAAGTTGCTAAACTTTTTTATTATATAAACCACTTTTAGTTTCAGAAGATTGAAAGACGTTTCGTTTATTACATGGAGCCTGTTTTGGCGAGGGCTACACAGTGATTTTGGCTGTGACTACCAAGGATCGCCAAGTTGTCCTGTGACTCCTTCACTAATGTGAGGGGAGCTAGAGTGCAACGCCTAATGTGTCATGACTGTGACTTCTCGCCGTACAATAGTCGAGCAGGATGTTACTACACCACAGACACTTGGTACTTATTAAGGGAATTCCTCCAACTACTTCTTTATAATGATCATGTACCAATGTACAGTAAGATTTATATAGGGAACAGAAGCAGCAGAGACACCTATGCAAAAACAGTATATAACCCCATCCTGTATTTCTCTATATACCGTATAATTTTATATTATCCTTATCTGAATTGTCCTACAAAAAGTTTATAAAACTTCCCCTTATTTCGGCACAATAAAGTCTGAACAAGCAAGACGAATGGAGAGAGCAAACGTTTATTCCAAATGTACTGTATAAATATATCTAACTTTGTAAAAGATATGAGGCTTTGACAGAAGAGAAAGTTTTGCATCTCAATAAATTAATGAGCACGTTCCAATTTACAAGTATTTACATAAGAATGGCGGCTGTGACCTCGGTGCCTGCTGCTGAGCAGCGTGACAAAGGGCTCATCGCAGGGAGCGGAGCGGTCTCTGTGGGGTGGTGCGGGCACAAAGTTCTGTCACATCATTAACAGTCATTATACTTTAATTTTCTTCTTCGGGACATTTTGAGGTAACTACTTATTGAAAATGTGCACATTGTTCAGCCCCCTAACAATATACATGGCTCAGTATACTCGAGGCAACACATCGGAGGCAGTAAAGGCCACCTACCAGCAGTGAGCTGGACACAAGGTCATAACATTCTATATAATGATGTTGTTCGTAGGTGATACAGGAATGATATATTTTTGCTGACCACAAGTCTTTCGGTTTTGCATGGGATGAATTTGTCCCTTCGAGGGATGAAGGTCACAGGACAGCTGGATGCTGTGCGCTGTGCATGCTGAAGCTATTGGCATGGGAATGGCCCAGCAGGTTGAGGTAATGTCTGTCCAGACTCTGCATCGGTGACAAGAAGCCGCTGTGTTGAGTCTGCTGCGGTGGCGTACATGGAAGAGGCATGGTGGTTGGACCTGTCAGATAATTTAGTGTTGGGCTTCGGGTAGTGCCGTGCCACGAAAATGATCCACCTGAACTCTGCGTGAATGTAGAGTCTCCAGGGCTTGGATAATCGGGTGGAGAAGAATGAAGCTGGCAAGACATATCCGCATCCTGCAAAGAGCTGAACAGAGGCTCCGTCGTCAGATGGGCCTTAGACTGAAGGAAAGCCACTATTCGGGCATACTTGGTGTCCTTGGTCTCCATTCTTTCTACAGTGGTCAAGTAGTGGACCAGGTTCTTCATGCACTCATGATAGCCGTAATGGAAATAATTGGCAAATTCAGAGAGAAGGTCTGTTAGGAGGCAAAAGTAGAAATGAGTCTGGGGCAGTGGTGACAAAGGACATTGATCTTCAAAAATACAGATATTTATCAAGATATACTCCAACTGGTCAGTATATACAGAAAACCTTAGTAGAAACATTAACAAACCTGATCTGTGAAGACTGAAAATACCAAAAAAATAATCCATTTACCTAAAATACAAATGTCAGATGTCTCACCTTTATCTCTCCCCCTTGGGAAATCAGCGGCATGTAATGCTCGCAGGTACTGGACAGTCATTTCCAAAATTTCAGCTTTTTCCAATTTGCCAGAATTCTGCAGATGAGACAGTAATTTAGGCTATATAGACATCATAGGAAGAAAGTTCTGATAAAGGTGCCTGAGATATAAACACCACATACAGGTAAAGGTGTTCTGTACTAAATGAGGACATGGCAGGTATCCATCAGATAGAGCCAATAGAAGATAAATGATGGATGATAGATAGATGGACATATACGAGATAAATAGATAGCTACATTGATATAAGATGGATATATATCAGATAGACAGATAGCTAAATATATAGATACAAGTATGTTACATAAATGGATAGATAGACATAGATAGAAAGATAAGTATTAATATATGAGATAGATAGATAGAAAGAGACAGATATGTAGGGATGAAATAGATACAATATAGATGGATATATATTCATATATATATATATATATATATATATATATATATATATATGTAGTGTACAGACATAAAATAATAAAATACATATGAGATAGACAGTTTGATAGATAGATATATAGCTCTATAGATAGATATAAGATACAGATATTAGACAAATAGATGTGACATGGATATGAAATTGAGTATAGTTATTAGATATGAGATAGATGATAGATAGACAGACAGACAGGAGACAGTATATAGGTTATAGATAGTCCAGCACTGGCCCCCACCTGTTTGGCTAGGGCCATGGGCACCGTCTTCCCCAGCTCACTGAGGCATCGGTTGATCCGGTCTCTCCTCCGTTTCTCTATGACTTTGTGTGACACCGGAGTCCTCTGGAAGAAAACAAATGACAGCATGGGTTAGTGTCTGGTGTAGGGTGAGATGAGGCCGGTATACAGTGACCAGTGTCTGGGCTGCACTCACTCTGCGCTCCTTGGCTTTGGCTGGTGCCCCCATCAGGCTGCTGTCCATGCTGCAGTGCGCGCCGCTCTTCTGTCTCTCCCACCCGGGCTGCGCTTATAAAGCGATCACTTATCAGGCCGGCGCATTGAGGGATTAGCGGCGCACAGAATGGGGAGGGAGGGCCGATCACCCGGCCGAGACGGCGCTAACACCACACAAATCCCTGTGTGGGGCTGGGGGTGCCGGGGAGGGGGCGCAGCAACTTTGTTAATCCACGTGGCCCTTGAAGGAGAAGAGATGAGGCGGACAGAGGTGAGAGAGGGGCGCAGCACCTTACACTGGGCGCCCTGGTGAGGACACCACAAAGCTGCCGCCTGACCCCCTGCCCATGTCAAGTGGCAGCAGCAGAGGAGGATGTGCTGGAGCAGGGGGCTCACAAGGCTCTACAAGCCCTGTATACACTTCTCTGCACTGAAAACCTCCCAGAACTGACTCCATTTACTAGAATTGGGCTCCTCTCTGAGCATGTTCTCTAATTATCACAAAATACATGAGAATATTGCTATAGCAAACCCTCCACTGGTATCAGTATGGCTCTCCCATATATCACACAGAGACACCAGTAATAAAGAGTATGGCTCCCCCATATATCACACTACTAATACAGAGTATGGCTCCCCCATATAGCACACCAGTAATAAAGAGTATGGCTCCCCCATATATCACACTACTAATACAGAGTATGGCTCCCCCATATAGCACACCAGTAATAAAGAGTATGGCTCCCCCATATATCACACTACTAATACAGAGTATGGCTCCCCCATATATCACACCACTAATAAAGAGTAGGGCTCCCCCATATAGCACACCATTAATAAAGAGTATGGCTCCCCCATATATCACACTACTAATACAGAGTATGGCTCCCCCATATAGCACACCAGTAATAAAGAGTATGGCTCCCCCATATATCACACCACTAATGAAGAGTATGGCTCCCCCATATATCACACCACTAATAAAGAGTAGGGCTCCCCCATATAGCACACCAGTAATAAAGAGTATGGCTCCCCATATAGCACACCAGTAATACAGAGTATGGCTCCTCCATATATCACACCACTAATAAAGAGTATGGCTCCCCCATATATCACACCACTAATGAAGAGTATGGCTCCCCCATATATCACACCACTAATAAAGAGTATGGCTCCCCTATAGCACACCAGTAATAAAGAGTATGGCTCCCCCATATATCACACTACTAATACAGAGTATGGCTCCCCCATATATCACACAGAGACACCACTAATAAAGAGTATGGCTCCCCCATATATCACACTACTAATACAGAGTATGGCTCCCCCATATTGCACACAGAGACACCACTAATAAAGAGTATGGCTCCCCTATAGCACACCAGTAATAAAGAGTATGGCTCCCCCATATATCACACTACTAATACAGAGTATGGCTCCCCCATATACAGTGTTGCCCAAGAAAATGATTGCAAGCACAAACTCTTTGGTATTAATATCTTCATTTATTTTACTTGCAATGAAAAAACACAAAAGAGAATGAAAAAAAGTCAAATCATTGATCATTTTAGACAAAACTCCAAAAATGGGCCGGACAAAAGTATTGGCACCCTCAGCCTAATACTTGGTAGCACAACCTTTAGACACAATAACTGCGAACAACCGCTTCCGGTAACCATCAATGAGTTTCTTACAAGGCTCTGCTGGAATTTTAGACCATTCTTCTTTGGCAAACTGCTCCAGGTCCCTGAGATGTGAAGGGGGCCTTCTCCAAACTGCCATTTTGAGATGTCTCCACAGGTGTTCTATGGGATTCAGGGCTGGACTCATTGCTGGCCACTTTACAAGTCTCCAGTGCTTTCTCTCAAACCATTTTCTAGTGCTTTTTGAAGTGTGTTTTGGGTCATTGTCCTGCTGGAAGACCCATGACCTCTGAGGGAGACCCAGCTTTCTCACACTGGGCCCTACATTATGCTGCAAAATGTGTTGGTAGTGTTCAGACTTCATAATGCCATGCACACGGTCAAGCAGTCCAGTGCTAGAGGCAGCTAAGCAACCCCAAAACATCAGGGAACCTCCGCCATGTTTGACTGTAGGGACCGTGTTCTTTTCTTTGAAGGCCTCTTTTTTTTCCTGTAAACTCTATGTTGATGCCTTTCCCCAAAAAGCTCTACTTTTGTCTCATCTGACCAGAGAACATTCTTCCAAAACGTTTTTGGCTTTCTCAGGTAAGTTTTGGCAAACTCCAACCTGGCTTTTTTATGTCTCTGGGTAAGAGGTCGGGTCTTCCTGGGTATCCTACCATACAGTCCCTTTTCATTCAGACACCGACGGATAGTATGGGGTGACACTGTTGTCCCTCGGACTGCAGGGCAGCTTGAACTTGTTTGGATGTTAGTCGAGGTTCTTTATCCACCATCCGCACAATCTTGCGTTGAAATCTCTTGTCAATTTTTCTTTTCCGTCCACATCTAGGGAAGTTAGCCACAGTGCCGTGGGCTTTAAACTTCTTCATGACACTGCGCACGGTAGACACAGGAACATTCAGGTCTTTGGAGATGGACTTGTAGCCTTGAGATTGCTCATGCTTCCTCACAATTTTGCTTCTCAAGTCCTCAGACAGTTCTTTGGTCTTCTTTCTTTTCTTCATGCTCAATGTGGTACACACAAGGACACAGGACAGAGGTTCAGTCAACTTTAATCCATTTCAACTGGCTGCAAGTGTGATGTAGTTATTGCCACCACCTGTTAGGGGTCATTCCATATCAAGTGATCCAAATAGGAATATTTTTTTTACCTGACGTCTTTAGATTTTTTTTATTTTTATTTTTTATGAAGTACAACGTAAGTTAATTACAAATAAAAAGTTTTGAATTTTTTTCTTCATCAGTTAATTTTTTATAGACTTCTAAAGTTTTGAAAAAGTGTGAATTTTGGCCTGGTATGGCTTTACATTTTTTAACATATCTTGGGCTAGAATTAAGATAAATAGGTGGGAGAGGCATCATTTTTCTCAGAGCGGTACCGGCTTTCATTTGATATGTCACAAGACGATGTTTCTTTATATTTTGTTTTGGAGAAATCAAATTCAAAATTTTGATGCGCAATTGTGAAAAAAACGTATGTTTTAAAATTGTGAAAAAAATGCATTTTTGTTACTTGTGTTCTTGGTTATATTTGTACAGGTTTTCAACTTGGGACCAAATTGGGATCAATTTTTTTTAAAGCCTTGAATCATCTGATTTTATGTTTGTGTGAGCTTCTTCCTTTTTTCTTTTCAAATTACAACTTGCTGAATTCAACATTTATATGCAACAATAAAAAAAACATAAAAAAAACAAATACTGTAAGTGTCAGAACAAATACATCTTATCAGAACACAGCTTGTTCAGCATTTTCAACCTGAATGCATTGAACAAACCGAAATCTAAAATCTAAAAATCATGGATTATTTGGTAATTATATGTTGCACACCTAATGAGTTGACACTGGTGTGGTTGGGGGGGGGGGTTATATTCTTTATTAACATTCATCTGTAATAATAAGGCACATGCATCAAACATGGAGATTAGGACCTCCCTTCTCCTTGTTATCTGAGGTGCACTACAATAAGTGTCCTTCCATACTACCTAGTAATTGTACATTAGCATCAAGTCCTCAGTCATTCCTTACATCAGTGACTGCATCAACATATACTGAGCAATGCAATATGAGAATATAACAACATGACTTCTGTATTAATTACTCTACTCTACCTTTAATAATAAGGGACATGCATCAAACATGAAGATTGGAACCTCCCTTCTTGTGGTTATCTGAGGTGAACTACAATAAGTGTCCTACCAGAAACACACCTCCGAGAGAGATGGTCCCACTCTAGTGTCAGATTACAGGACCTGTATACTGCTAGTCTGACACTAGTTAACATTAAAATTTTGTGAGGTGGCTCATTCTCTGTACATATCTCACATATAGACCCCACACTTTTAGACCACAGGCTGAACAGATCTGAATTCAAGATTTTCGGAATGACACTGTAATAGTTAGATTTTAAAATATTATCCCATCGCGATCCCAACTTGAATTTTGGTGCAGATGTGGCTAAGGGCATAGCAGGCCCATGTGCATTTTTTTGAAATTTTTAAATAAAACGTTTTTTTTCGGAAATGCGTTTTAAAATTGTGCGTTTGCGTTCACATGGGTAAAATATTAACAAAGATACTCTTGTGACATATTTGGTGAAAGCCTGTATAGTTCTGAGTAGAATGGCGTTTATTTTGTTTCTCTATCTTTTTTCTAGCCTAAGTTATGAGGAGAAATGTAAGGCAGGCAACACAGAAATTCGCACTTTTTCTGAACTTTGAAAATCAATTACAAATCCAAAAAAATTTCTAGAATTTTTTTTTCTTCACATTTTGCATTCTCTGACACACTATTATCAAATAACAAAATCTCAAAAGAATTAAAAATATAGAGGGAAAAATCATTGGTTCACTTGACACGGAATGACCCTTAGGTGCCTCAGGTAAGTAACAGGTGCTGTTAATTACACAAATTAGAGAAGCATCACATGATTTTTCAAACAGTGCCAATACTTTTGTCCACCCCCTTTTTTATGTTTGGTGTTGAATTATATCCAATTTGGCTTTTTGACAATTCTTTTTGTGGTTTTCCATTGAAGACAAATTAAATGAAGATAATAATACCAACAAATTTGTGATTGCAGGGGTGCCAATACTTTTGGCCAACACTGTAGCACATCAGTAATACAGAATATGGCTCCCCCTATAGCAGACCAGTAATACAGAGTATGGCTCCCTCCTATAGCACACCAGTAATATAGAGTAAGGCTCCCCCATATAGCACACCAGTAATATAGAGTAAGGCTCCCTCCTATAGCACACCAGTAATATAGAGTAAGGCTCCCCCATATAGCACACCAGTAATATAGAGTAAGGCTCCCCCATATAGCACACCAGTAATACAGAGTATGGCTCTCCCATATATCACACCACTAATACAGAGTATGGCTACCCAGGTCTGTCATAGGAATATTACAATTGAGTCTGGTCTATGACTAACTTCAATACTAATGTAGAGAATCTCCTATGGGATGATTGCAGGTTAAAGCCCCCTAGATGGAGTTAATAAAATAGTAAAAAATAAATAAATAAAAAGCTTCAAAAAACTAAATATAAATATATATATATATATATATATATATATATATATATATATATATATATATCAAAAAAATAAAATGCCTAGTCTATAAATTCATAAAAATATTTTTCCTGTATGGTGAACACTGTTACAGGGGAAAAAAAAATCAAAACTGCCGAACTTCCCCTTTTTTTGCTGTTTCGCCTCTGGTAAAAATTGAAATAGCTATCCATATACACAGTATAGTTAGCTCCCTCTAGTGGAATCTATTAGCCTACCAGCTCTACTTGTAGTCCAGGAGATCTCCTTTTTTCCCTAAGGATAGGAGGTGGAACACCTAACAGGACGGGAGAGATATACTTCCAGGAAGCTACAAATTGTGGTGAGTAGAGATGAGCGAGTACTATTCGAAACGGCAGTTTCGAATAGCACGCTCCCATAGAAATGAATGGACGCAGCCAGTGCCGGTGTCTGGCCTCTTAACCCCCTGCGCACCGACTGGCTCCATTCATTCCTATGGGTGCGTGCTATTCGAAACTGCCGTTTCGAATAGTACTTGCTTATCTCTAGTGGTGAGCCCAGAATGTATCCCAGGTTCCACAGATCACATGAAACTTCTCATTATTCAAGACAGCCATCAAGTATCCCAGGGAGCAGGACTCTCTAATTCTAAAGTAGGGCTCTTCAAGAGTCGGGGTGGCTGTCCACCTCCAATGTTTAGCCACTAGACTTAAAAAGTAAGGGAAAGAGTAAAACTTGTTCTATTTTGGACTTGGTGCCAGTAATGCTGAATCAGGGGACATGACTAAAGCAAGTGAAAATGGCCGTAGGGGCACCACACCTCAGCAGTTATCTAGTATTGTCATATTAAAAGAGAGAAGCAGAGCTGGGGTGTCATAGCAGTGCATCAACATCTTGTAAAATCTTCCCTATGTATACCACACCAGGAGGTCTTAGCTGCCTCTCTCCCTATCAGTATACATCAGAAATAGTCTCCTGTCAGTAATTCTCCAACTTTCTCATGTAGGGGTTCTTAGACATCACATCAGGAGTAGAAATGAGGCCAGCCGTACAGGGTTCAGACTTACAGATCTTCTCAAAAAGTGTAGGCTCAGGGGGCTAAGTGGGAAATCTATATGTAAGAAAATCTAGTAGAGTGGTGGAGCTTGAGCCTAGACCAGTGATGGCGAATCTTTGAGAGACCGATTGCCCAAGCTGCAACCCAAAACCCATTAAATTATTGCAATGTGCCAACACGGCAATTTAACCTTAATACTGTGCGGATCCACAAACGTGAACAGTTACAGACCTGCAAAATACAGTGATGTAAATGGAGCTTTACAGAGCTTTCAATACTAGAAACAACTTTGTACTGAAGGGTAAAGGGCTCTGCATTTGGTACTTTTAAGCAATTTAAGTTCACTATATACAGCACACAGGATCTGTTTTATAGTGACCATGCAATGTTATTTCTTCCTTTACTAACATCACGTCTGCTATAAAACAGACACTGTGTGATGTAAATAGTGAAGGGCCCCCACACAGAGCAAACTGCCCCACAGTGTCCCCAAGACAGTACAATCTGCCCCACAGTGGCCCCCACACAGTACAATCAGCTCCACAGTGGCCCCCACACAGTATTATATGCCCCACAGTGGCCCCCCCACACAGTATTACATGCTTCAGAGTGGCCTCCACACAGTATTATATGCTAATGGCCCCCACACATTATTATATGCTGCACGGTGGGCCTCGGCATAGTATTAAACGCTCCACAGTGGCCATCACACAGTATTATATGTTCCACTTTAGCCTCCCACACAGTAGTATATGCTCCACAGTAGGCCCCCCCCACAGTATTATATGCTCCACAGTGGCCCCACACACAGTAGTATATGCTCCACAGTAGGCCCCCCACAGTATTATATGCTCTACAGTGGGCAACCACACAATTATTTTCACATAAGGCATATGCAATGTTAACTTTCCTCTGCAGACTAGCAGATAACCCAAAGCATATTTCAGAACTAGCAAAGTAAGGCCGGGTTCACACAGAGTATTCTGGCTCATCATTTGGTACGTAGATACACGCAGCTGTGATTTTGCGGCGGCCGCAAAATAGCGCCGCGTGTGCGGTACCGGCTCCCATTGAAAACAATGGGAGCGTATACGGCCCACAAATCCTCCCGCGGCGTCTACGTACCAAATGACAAGCCAGAATACTCCATGTGAACCCGGCCTAAGGTTACAGGCTTTTTCCTCCGCCAGTTTCAGTTTTAAAATGACGAAGACCATTATAGTCAATAGGTTCCTTTGGGCTCCTCATGTCACCGCTATTTTAGTGGTCCACCTCTCTTTTGTTCTGGTCTTCCGACAGACAAGAACAATGTAAAACCAGCGCTAATGTGAACCTAGTGTAAATGAGTTTTCACAAAATCTCATCTACTTGCTAAAGATAGAATCTCCAGTGTAAATTATCCCACAATGTAGATTTTAAATTTGCAACACGGAAATTTATGTTGCCGGTTTTCACTGTGGATTTAACCCTTTGAAGTGCTGCAGCTTTGCAATAATTATAGTATGATTTATATAACAAAACACCACACAGTGTCATGTGCACATGCTTTCATGTCCGGAAGTGACCAAGCCAAAGCCAGGACCTCAACACTGTTGAGATTTTGTGGATAGAAACACTTGGTCTCCATGCAGTGTCAGAGACATCAACCTGGTAGAGTAGGAGTGGCTTTATTCGGAGGCGTAGGGCACAGTAACATATATCCAGACCCCATATAATAGTATTAGACCCCAAATTGTTACCAATTAATAAACAATTAAACCATTTTTATTTACACCATTCAGGGATCACTTTAAATATTTATTGGCGATACGGTAAAAATAAATATATAAATATATATATGTATATATATGTAACTACCACCATAGCAGCAGAGGCAGCTGCCACAGGGCCTGGGACATTAGGGGGCCTGGTGACAGCTACCCCTGCTACCCCCGCTCTTATCACAGACAAACTTTTGTAACTGCGATAAGATCGAGGGAAAGCTTGTAGGACCTGTAGGGGAAGGACCTTGTGTGACGTCAGCCGTCACATGACTAGGTGGGCATGTCTTTTTAGCCCGTGCAGTTCTGCAAGAGATGAAGAGAAGGAGAGATGTGGTGCTGGGTACTGAAGAGGAGGGGGTTGTGAGATGCAGAATGGAGAGTCTGTGTGTGAGTGTGTATGTATGTGTGGTGTGGAGGAGGGGAGAGGACAGTGTCCTGATATCTGTGTATTAGGAGGAGGGGGAAGTGAGTGTCAGTAGATGGATCAGTACTCTACACATTGTTTGTATTCAGATTTTTTCATAAGGTATGTTTTTTCTCAACCAACTTTTTCCTTTAGAAAATCTATCTTTAAGTATACAATGTATTAGCATATAGCAATATCTTTATATACCGATACATTATGTAGGTACAGTACAGAGAAACTAATGGAGCTTGTGGCTCAGTCAGTAGAATGACAGACTTGAATGCTTGGTTTTCTGGGTTCTATCCTGGCTCACACCTAATAAAAAGTCACAGAGAATCTTCTGGAAGCCTCCTCACTAATATTCACTCCACTGAGGGGACCTCACTGTGCAATGAATATTCATTGTTGAGTTGAGTTGCAGCACATGGTGTGACCCCAAAGACTATTGGATGAGATGATGTGGCAGCATTTTATTAAACAGGGTTCCAGAAAAATTTGGATTTTCTGATAATTTGTATGAGGACAAATGATGTGCTGATGGTGGTGGCATTTCACTTACATTATTAAACATTTATTGATAATGACTTGTTACTGGCCTCACAGTTTTGTGCTAAACCTGCAAAATTGTACAAATGGTAACAGGATACCAAACAATAATCACTAAATGTTTAACTGTACAAGTGAAAACGCAGCTGGTACAAACTGGTGGGTGGCTGGCATCACATCATATGCCTCTATCCTAAAGGCTGACAGTAAGAGCATGGTAGTTATGCATTTCATTCATTGCAGTCTTGCTGCTGAGAAATTATACTTTTATTCCATATGCATATGAGCTGTTTAGTAAATTCAGAGTGGGGCCACACCTGCTGGAGCGCCCATTTTTTTTGGTGGTTGGCACACTGCTGCCCCCAAAACAGAAAACTAACATGTCCCATGGAGACGTGACCTTATACATGCTGCAGCAGGACTTCTCATTTCTTGGTTTTGTGGATCGTAGACTTCCTTTAGTAATGATCAAATCAGTGATTTATTTCTGCTCAATATAAGAGAAATAAATCAAGGGTGTCAAGTACTTTGGTTGGCTCTGTAAAGATTTACATGTGAGCTGTCATTCTGTGCAAGAACAAGTTCATCTACTTTTGTGAAATGCCTTGCTGATCTGATAGAACTGGAACTGATGCCAGCCTAGACACTTCACCACTTTTGCATAGTGATGCTAAGGTAAGTTTACAGGAGAAAAATGTCTTGTAGAAATTTTACAGACTGTCACATAAATCTGAATGGGGCTTGCAGAAATCCATGCACGTTCTGTAGGAACCGCCCTGTTAAGTTGTAGTAGATATATTTTCAATTGTAGAAAGTGTGACTCACTTGAACCTTGTACACATTTCAGAATTTATGTGCAGAAACTGAGAAGGTGAGGATGAAGACTTGGTCCTAGAGAAACGCGCAGGCAACTTTTGAGACACAAGGGGGATTTTGACATGATTCAACATGAGCAACTGACTGGGGGAAACCAATGGATTAAGCAGCAGTATAGGCAGATCCATTGGTCCTGCACCAGGAGGTTAAAATGCTTCTGAAACAGATGCAGGACAGCCAGGTGATTCAACCTAGCAAGATGTAGGCCTAGTAATGTCTGTGGGCATCTTCAATAGTGTTGGTAAAAAAGAAAGATGGGTTCTTGCAGTTTAGCATGGTCTGCGAGTGTCTGAATGCTTGCACTGTGAGGGATGCAGATTCCGTGCCCAGGATCAAGGACCCGTTCACCTCCCTTGGCAAGAAGCAGTGTTTCTCCATGCTACACCTGATATTGGCAAGTGCCTGTAGCTTCATGGCACCGGGGAGAAAATGAGTTTCTCTTCATGCCCCCAACTTGATGCTCGTCTACCTCAACAATGTAATTATCCTCTCCGTTACATTTGAGGTGCACATGGAGTGGCTGAATTAAGTTTGGAGAAGCACAGATTGAAATTGAAGCCCAAGAGGCACCATCTCCTTCAAGACAGGCTGGAAACCTAGAGCATGTAGTATCCAAGGAGGGGGTCCAGCTCATAGGCTTGAAAATGCACGAAATACTGAAATAGCTGGTCCCCAGGAACAATAGTGAGTTGTGGTCCTTCCTGGTACCAGGATACAACTAGTAGAGTTGGCTGAACTTTGGCACAGAACTTGTGTGGGTGAACAAAAATGCATACCCCCTACCTATCGTGTTCAGTCAAAATGCAACATGTCCACTTGATATGATAATGCCTGCAGATAAGGAGTGGGAAATGTGGACACCCCATAGGTAGGCAGGGAAAATCACCAACGGGTGCAAAACATGTATAATCTGGTCGTACTGACACAGAACCCCCATCAATTGCCAGTGAACAAGAGATTGTGAGAGTTACCCCTCCACATTGGAAACTGTGTACTGGTGCAGAGCCAAACAGTCTGGAGGGCTGTGAAACTATGATGGAAGTGGGAGGTGGTCCTGTAAGTTGTGGTGCACCAGTCCAACCATTGTGTGCCTGTGTCGGAGGTGAGAAAAGAGGACGTTTTTGGGACCACTCAAATGGTGGAATGTTCCACAGCCTTGTGCTTTTGAGAGGTCTCTGAGGCGATGCCTGTACATGACAAATAGTGGTGGGATTCAGAATTTGTGTTGCTGGAGCCTGAACCCCTAGAGACCTGTGGAAGCTTACCTGGGGGAAGGAAATGGTGTTGTCACCAGAGAGGCACCCCCGACTCACACCCAAACAACACTTATCAGAAGAACAATTTTGTCCGGGCAGATACTTGGGTCAACAGTACAGGGATAATACACACAGTGATGTCCCAGTACAGGGATAATACACACAATGATGTCACAGTATAATGATAATATACACAGTGATGTCACAGTACAGGGATAATATACACAGTGAAGTCACAGTACAGGGATAATATACACAGTGATGTCACAGTACAGGGATAATATACACAGTGATGTCACAGTATAGAGATAATACACACAGCGATGTCACAGTACAGGGATAATACACACAGTGATGTCACAGTACAGGGATAATATACACAGTGATGTCAGAGTAAAGGGATAATATACACAGTGATGTCACAGCATAGGGATAATACACACAGTGATGTCACAGCACAGGGATAATACACACAGTGATGCATACCTCCCAACTTTTGAAGAACTGAAAGAGGGACAAAATGTGCTCCACCCACTTTTATGTTGACTCCGCCCATTCTCATTAATTTTTCATGTGCCCCCACACAGTATAATCCTCCTACAGTCACCCGTAAACTATATGTCCCCCCTCTATCTCTGCCCCCAGTTTCATGTCCCCTCCATCTCTGTCCCAGATTCATGTCCCTCCATCTCTGCCCACAGTTTCATGTCCCCCATCTCTACCCCCAGATTCATGCCACCCATCTCTGCCCCCAGATTCATGTCCCCTCCATCTCTGCCCCCAGATTCATGTCCCCCCATCTCTGCCCCCAGATTCATGTCCCCATCTCTTCCACCAGATTAATGTTCCCCCATCTCTGTCCCAGATTCATGTCCCTCCATCTCTGCCCACAGTTTCATGTCCCCATCTCTACCCCCAGACTCATGCCACCCATCTCTGCCCCCAGATTCATGTCCCCTCCATCTCTGCCCCCAGATTCATGTCCCCCCATCTCTGCCCCCAGATTAATGCCCCCCCCCATCTCTGCCCTCAGATTCATGTCCCCATCTCTTCCACCAGATTAATGTTCCCCCATCTCTGCCCCCAGATTCAGGTCCCCATCTCTTCCCCCAGATTCATGTCCCCCCATCTCTGCCCCCAGATTCATGTCCCCCCATCTCTGCCCCCAGATTAATGCCCCCCCATCTCTGCCCCCAGATTCATGTCCCCATCTCTTCCCCCAGATTAATGTTCCCCCATCTCTGCCCCCAGATTCATGTCCTCCATCTCTTCCCCCAGATTCATGTCCTCTCCATCTCTGCCCCCAGATTCATGTCCCCCATCTCTGCCCCAGTTTCATGTCCCCCATCTCTGCCCCAGTTCCATGTCCCCCATCTCTGCCCCAGATTCATGTCCCCCCATCTCTTCCCCCAGATTAATGTTCCCCCATCTCTGCCCCCAGATTTATGTCCCCCACCTCTGCCCCCAGACTCATGTCCCCCCATCTCTGCCCCCAGATTCATGTCCCCCCAACTCTGCCCCCAGATTCATGTCCCCCCAGATTCATGTCCCCACATCTCTGCCCCCAGAATCATGTCCCCCCATCTCTGCCCCCAGTGTCATGCCGTCCCCTCCTTCATCTGTCCCCAGTTTCATGTTCCACCTCAATGTCTACACACAAAAACCACTTAAACTCACCTTTTCCTCGCTCCCCCGCCGCTCTCCGCAGTCTCGCTAACACAGTTGTAGGCGCGATGTGACGTCATCACATCGCGTCTACACAGCCACTAGCCAGAGTGCAGCGGCAAAGCAAGGAGATGAGCTGTGACAGCTCCTTGCTTTAGTCGCGTATGTATTCAACTCAGATCTGCGTCCTCCAGGCGCAGATCTGAGTTGAAATCGGGAAATACTTCCCTCCAACCGGGACCGCGGGACACGTCACCCAAATCGTGAATGCCCCACGGAAATCGGGACAGTTGGGAGGTATGATGTCACAGTACAGGGTTAGCCAGATGGAAGTCAGAGTGCTTGTGATGGTTGGTGCAGGAAAATGATTCAGAATACAGGTGTCTGCAAGAAAACTGGATAACTAATGTAAGCAACCAACAGCTTCCACAATGGTGGAGGTCTTACTCAGAGGTCCACTGTGCATATGCAGTGAGCTTGGTGATAGCAGATCCAGTAGCCTGTGTTTTGGTCTGACCTACTAAATATATATGTACCAGACTTTGCCCAGGATTGCCCGATCTGTCCCGTGGCCCAGCAGGATCTGTACTCTACGGCATGTGATGTTAAAGGGGCTCTATCACTGGGAAAAGTCATTTTTAACTAATCTCGTCCTTGCATAGGCTTTAGAAATGCTATTCCACACCTACCTTTAGTATGTAGATTGCCTCAGTGGTTTCTGAATAAGCCCGTTTTTATTCATATGCTAATGAGCTTCCAGCCAGCACAGGAAGTTTCCAGCAGCACTCGTCTCTGCTATTATCTCCTATGTGTGTGCATAGGAAACAATAGCAAAGGGGGTGCACAATGCATCGTGCACCAGTCTAATAAGCATATGAATAAAAATGGACTTATTCAGAAACCACTGAGGCAATTTACATACAAAAGGTAGGTGTGGAATAGCATTTCTAAAGGCTATGCAAGGATGTGATTAGTTAAAAATGACTTTTCCCAATGATACAGCCCTTTTAATGACCTTAGACTCCACAAACTGGCACTAAAACTCTAAATTTCTCCAGACAGTTGAAGGCAGCTTACTTACTTCCTGCAGCACATTTACTTAGGCTTGGCTCTAACTACCACACTTTTCTCCATCAGAGCTGACTGGGACACTTACTGACACTGGTGTAACTCAGAATGTTCCAAGTGCTTGCACAAATGTTCTAAGCCTTTACATATACAAATACAGTATAACATTAACCATTCATATATACATCAATGGCATATAAGGCATAGCCCCAATAAAGTGTATTAAATAGGTACATGTCAATAGACAGTAGGATACAGATAAATAGGAACCCTTCTATCCAAAATGCTCAGATCAATATCTGACTACCACTTAAAGAGGACCTTTCATCAGATTGGGCACATGCAGTTCTATATACTGCTGGAAAGCTGACAGTGCGCTGAATTCAGCGCACTGTTGGCTTTCCTGATCTGTGCCTCAGGTAAAGTGCTATCGGTCCCGGTACCGTAGTGCTTTACAGTCAGAAGGGCGTTTCTGACACTTAGCCAGGAACGTCCTTCTTCACAGCAGCGCCTATCGCGCTGTACTGTTGGGCGGGGAGGAACGCCCCCCTCCCCTCCTGATAATACTCGTCTATGGACAAGCTGTGTGGGCAGAGGGAGGGGGCGTTCCTCCCCACTCACACTGTGCAGCGTGATAGGCGCTGCTGGGCAGAAGGGCATCCCTGGCTAAGTGTCAGAAACGCCCTTCTGACTGTAAAGAGCTACGGTACCGGGACCGATAGTGCTTTACACCGGGCACAGATCGGGAAAGCCGACAGTACGCTGAATTCAGCACACTGTCAGCTTTCCAGCAGTATATAAAACTGCCTGTGTCCAATCTGATGAAAGGTCCTCTTTAAAGGGAAGATCAAAGTCTAAGCTTGGTTCCACCACCATACAGGGTCCTGAAAGCAGCAATGGCAGACCCAGGAGGTACTCGCAGCACTGGAGCAATGAGAGCTACTGTATGTAGTAGTGACTGGATCACTTTACCAGGCCTGTCCGGGTAGGTAGTGCTTGCCACAACTATGCAGGGATGTACAAGGCTGGGCCTGGGCAATAACCAGGTATGGGTGTATTCTTCTAAAAGAAAGGTGGACTTTTTTGAGATCTGTTCACATGGTGCAGTGCTGCATAGTGTCTGCCATTCCTTTGGTGCAGTGCTGCATAGTGTCTGCCATTCCTTTGGTGCTGTGCCAAAGGGGTGGCCAAAAACTAGCCAGACAGCATGGGTGTTGCTTGGATTCTGGGCTGCCCTCCCTTTGGTTGTTGTGTTACGGTGATGGTGGTTGCTTTACATCATTGCACCCAGTTGAGTAATAGAGGTTGCCATGAAGTGGTGAATGGGCTTATACACCTTGATCAATGTATATATATACTAAGAACCTTGGGTTTGTTTTTTTAAGATTTTGCTGAGAAGCACAGATCAGTGTAAAATACTGGAATATGTGGTCCATGTCTGTATTTGTTCTCCAAAATGTCAGAGAAGAAAAGTAAAGATTGAGAGTTCTCAGTAGTTGATACCTTTTTTAATGGCTAACAAAAAATGATGACATATTGTGAGCTTTCATAACTACTTGGTTCCTTCCTCAGGCAGAGAAGAATGGCCATCACAGCACAGGTAGGTGACATCTTATTCAGCACTAAAGTTTGGCGCCATCTAAAGAGATATGCAATAAGTAAGTGTTGGCCACTATAATATACAGTATGTATGTATATTATATATACCATATACACTATTATATATACTATATACACTTATATAAAATCACGGCTGCAAAATAGCGCAGTGTATATGATCCCGGCTCCTATTGAAATCAATGGGAGCATATACGGCCCGCAAAGTCTCACATGGCATATATGTGCCATGATGAAGGCACAATGAGGAACATTTCTTTTTTTGGATGAAACAAGTTTTATTGGTTTTTATCAGGTTGAACAAATTAGGAACATTTCTGCCAAACAATTTCATTGGATCAGCTGCTAAAATACCATTACAAAGCAGAAAACAGATATTTGAAGCTGATGGTGCCTCTGGAGTCCGATGAACCTTAAAGAGGACCTTTCACCACTTGGAGCACATGCGGTTTTATATACCGCTAGAAAGCGGACAGTGCGCTGAATTCAATGCACTATCGGCTTTCGAGTTCTGTGCCCCCGTTGAAGAGATAGTGATGCCGGTACCGTAGCTTTCCACCGTTAGAAGGGCATTTCTGAAAATCAAGAACGCCTTTCCTCACAGTAGCGCCTATAATAGCGCTGTACTGTGAGAGGGGTGAGGAACGCCTCCTCCCCTCCCCTCATCCATAGACGTGTACTGGGGGAGGCGTTCCTCACCCCTCTCACAGTATAGCTCTATAGGCGCTACCGTGAAGAAGGGCGTTCCTGACTGTCAAAAACGCCCTTCTGACGGTGAAGAGTTACGGTACTGGCACCAATAGCTCTTCACCCAGGGGCACAGAACTGTGGCGTTTACTCCACAAAGGGCACCGGCCTAAGGGTCAATGCACACTGAGTTTTTTGGTGCTGATTTTGATGCTGAATCCGCCTCAAAATCAGCCTCCTAAAAAAGCTTCCTAATAGAGTTCTGACCCTTATACTGAAACCTGGACAGTGCCAACCCATCCCTGTAAATTAAGCACAGATCCCATGAAGCCCCTTTTTGCGCAAGTATTCCTTTATCTCTTTCACCAGGTATATTTCAACACCTCCTTTTCATTACATCCCTCTTTCCAGCTGAACCGTCTTTAACCCCTTCCCGACATGCGCCGTAATAGTACGGTGCGTGTCGGGTCTGTAACTATGGCGACCGCCCGGGAGCCGGGCGGCCGCCATAGCCGCCGGGTGTCTACTGCTTTAAGCAGTAGACAACCGGCTCTAATGCCTCCGATCGGTCCCCGGACCGATCGGAGGCATTAACCCCTCCGGCGCTGCTGTCAAAGGCGCCGGAGGCGCCATTTTCCTGGCGGCGCATGGGCGCCGCCATTTTGGCAGGGATCGCCGGCTCCTGGAGCATGCATTAGCATTGTAATGCATTGCATTAGTGATCAGACCCCCTGGGGTTCAACACCCCTAGGGGGTCTAATAAATGCAAAAAAAAAATTAAAAAAAAAGTTAAAAAAAATATAAAAAAATATAAAAAGTATTAAAAGTTCAAATCACCCCCCTTTCCCTAGAACAAATATAAAAGTAGTTAAAAACTGGGAAACATATACATGTTAGGTATCCCCGCGTCCGAAATCGCCCGCTCTACAAATCTATAAAAATATTTTTCCTGTTCGGTAAACACCGTAGCAGGAAAAATAGTCAAAAGTGCCAAACCGCCATTTTTTCACTGTTTTAATTCTGATAAAAATTTGAATAAAAAGTGATCAAAGCAATAACATTTCCCGAAAATGGTAGAACTAAAAAGTACACCCGGCCCCGCAAAAAAAGACGCCCTATACATCCCCGTACACGCACGTATAAAAAAGTTACGGCCGTCGGAATATGGCGACTTTTAGAAAAAAAATTTTTTAACACCGTTTTGGAATTTTTTTTAGGGGTCAAAATGTAAATAAAACCATATAAATTTGGTATCCCTGGAACCGTACCGAAACACAGAATATAGGGGACATGTCATTTTGGCTGCACAGTGAACGCCGTAAAACCAAAGCCCGTAAGAAAGTCGCAGAAATGCATTTTTTCTTCAAATCCACCCCATTCTGAATTTTTTTCCTGCTTCCCAGTACATTATATAGAATAATTAATGGTGGCATCATGAAGAAAAAATTGTCCCGCAAAAATTAAGACCTCATATGACTCTGGGAGCGGAGAAATAAAAAAGTTATGGGGTTTAGAAGGAGGGGAGTCAAAAACGAAAAACGAAAATCAAAAAATGCCATCGGCGGGAAGGGGTTAAACTAACCCCTGAATGCCTTATTGACTCATTTGAACATTTCACCTTCTCCATACCTGAATCCCTTTTTTGACTCCCCAGGTCTTACTTTGTCTGTTCACATAATGGACAAGCTTGAAAAGTGTTTTCCACTTCACCCTGCTAATTACATCTGCAGTGGTGTTTACCCCTGGGATATGCTACATGCACTATATACATTACAACTTTGCATTAACTGTAACCTTTAACTGTATTTTTACCAGATTATACTGCAACAGGAACTCCGTCCATACCCCTAAATCCTCCATCAATTCTTTTATCATCCTTATTTTAAACTGCAGCTTCCTTATGCCTCAAAAATGGTGGAACCATCCTTTAGAGTGTAAGTTCCCCATTACAGAGTACAGTGTTGGCCAAAAGTATTGGCACCCCTGCAATTCTGTCAGATAATACTCGTGTTCTTCCAGAAAATGATTGCAAGCACAAACTCTTTGGTATTAATATCTTCATTTATTTTGCTTGCAATGAAAAAACACAAAAGAGAATGAAAAAATAGTCAAATCATTGATCATTTTACACAAAACTCCAAAAATGGGCCGGACAAAAGTATTGGCCCCCTCAGCCTAACACCTGGTAGCACAACCTTTAGACAAAATAACTGTGAACAACCGCTTCCGGTAACCATCAATGAGTTTCTTACAATGCTCTGCTGGAATTTTAGACCATTCTTCTTTGGCAAACTGCTCCAGGTCCCCCCTGAGATGTGAAGGGGGCCTTCTCCAAACTGACATCAGGAGATCTCTCCACAGGTGTTCTATGGGATTCAGGTCTGGACTCATTGCTGGCCACTTTAGAAGCCTCCAGTGCTTTCTCTCAAACCATTTTCTAGTGCTTTTTGAAGTGTGTTTTGGGTCATTGTCCTGCTGGAAGACCCATGACCTCTGAGGGAGACCCAGCTTTCTCACACTGGGCCCTACATTATGCTGCAAAATTTGTTGGTAGTGTTCAGACTTCATAATGCCATGCACACGGTCAAGCAGTCCAGTGCCAGAGGCAGCAAAGCAACCCCAAAACATCAGGGAACCTCCGCCATGTCTGACTGTAGGGACCGTGTTCTTTTCTTTGAAGGCCTCTTTTTTTTCCTGTAAACTCTATGTTGATGCCTTTTCCCATAAAGCTCTACTTCTGTCTCATCTGACCAGAGAACATTCTTCCAAAACGTTTTTGGCTTTCTCAGGTAAGTTTTGGCAAACTCCAGCCTGGCTTTTTTATGTCTCTGGGTAAGAAGTGGGGTCTTCCTGGGTATCCTACCATACAGTCCCTTTTCATTCAGACGCCGACAGATAGTACGGGGTGACACTGTTGAACCCTCGGACTGCTGGGCAGCTTGAACTTGTTTGGATGTTAGTCAAGGTTCTTTATCCACCATCCGCACAACCTTGCGTTGAAATCTCTCGTCAATTTTTCTTTTCCGTCCACATCTAGGGAGGTTAGCCACAGTGTGATGGGCTTTAAACTTCTTGATGACACTGCACACGGTAGACACAGGAACATTCAGGTCTTTGGAGTTGGACTTGTAGCCTTGAGATTGCTCATGCTTCCTCACAATTTTGCTTCTCAAGTCCTCAGACAGTTCTTTGGTCTTCTTTCTTTTCTCCATGCTCAATGTGGTACACACAAGGACACAGGACAGAAGTTCAGTCAACTTTAATCCATTTCAACTGGCTGCAAGTGTGATTTACTTATTGCCACTACCTGTTAGGTGCCTCAGGTAAGTAACAGGTGCTGTTAATTACACAAATTAGAGAAGCATCACATGATTTTTCAAACAGTGCCAATACTTTTGTCCACCCCCTTTTTTATGTTTGCTGTTGGATTATATCCAATTTGGCTTTTTGACAATTGTTTTTGTGGTTTTCCATTGAAGACAAATTAAATGAAGATAATAATACCAAAGAATTTGTGATTGCAATCATTTTCTGGAAGAAAATGAGTATTATCTGACAGAATTGCAGGGGTGCCAATACTTTTGGCCAACACTGTAGCCATATAGTGAGCTAATTAAATTGGATAGAAGGGTTTTTATTTCCTACAACACTGTATTATAATGGTGTTATATTGTACTAAGTATGTGTCTACTTGTATATAGTGCAGTGAATTGTATATTGCTTTTCATTAATATGTTTGTGAAATGGTTACTATTATGGTGTACTTGTTTGTGGTGACAGGGTACCATCTTTCCTTAGGCAACTTTGAGGAAATGGAGCCTTGTGCAGGTTGAGCATAATGCTGATGGAGTTCTGTGATACACACTGCCATACTACTCTGCGCTGGCTATGGCTTTATGCTTGGACTATGTAGTGACATGAGCAGCTCTATATATGAGTCCACACATACCACTTCCTTAGCTTAGGTCCGGTCATGTTACACATAGACACCTCTGTGCCATCCTCTAAAGTGCAGCCTGGCTTGTGGCATCATCCTCACACTGATGTTTCCTATGCATTTCAATGAGTTGTTTGCTGAACTGCGCCTTCCATGGTTCGCTTTTCCTTGCTTGTTGAACCAATTTGCCACTTAAGAACTTTGATGGAAGTCTGAGCAGCTCCTTCCAGGTGATACTACTGTACAGTTACTTCAGTTTGTGGATCCGCTTATTCCAGGGCATCTAAATATTGTGTGCTCTTGAGTTTCCTCCAGTAACCGAGGGGCCATTATACCTGTTTTGGGCATATTCATTCCTAACCACAGTACTCATCTGCAATTTAGTGCAAAAACCTTTCCTATGTTTATCACTGTGAATTCAAAATTTAGAAATCCCAAGAATGACTGCATCGCCCTTGAAGACACTTTCTCAGTCCTCTACAATGACTGGACCATCTCCTCTGTCAGCTTAATCCCGCCAATGAATCAGTTTCTATTCCTATATATGACAAGCTTGTGTTTAGTATACCTAGTTTGAGTGATTTGCCACTAACAGTCCTAAATCACTCAAACAATTGGTAAACCCCACTAATAACTCATTGCACACCTCTGAACCCTTTTAGCCCAATAACAAAATAAGTTATCTAAGTAATGGGTCACTATATCATATTCTATTAACCTCAACACAACCCAATTCAGAAAGGTGCTAAAGGCCTCAAAGTATGCACGTGATGTTGTACATCCCATTGGAGGACGTTTATCCATATAGAGCACCCTGGTGCATCATGCCCACACCTAACTTCACTCCAGATCTTTATTGCTACAGTTCTGTTTTATTATTCTCACACATTTCTTTAACATTTTAAAATTTTACTTTCTGCCCTTCATCTTTAGATCAGATATGACATCATCCAAAAAAAAATCCTGTTTCGCCACCAATTTGCTCAACGTTTCCCTTGTTCTACCTGTGGTATTGTGATTTTCTGGAGCTAAACTCAGGACCCCCTCTTGATCCCTTCTGCTGGTTCCTAGAATTAAAAACACTCTGTCAGTATCTAATCCAGGATATATTTGAAGGTACCACCTCCCCATTATTAGTTTTTCTTTAGGGACTGCAAATCCCAGCCACTATGGATACCTCATGGTTCCTTACCTCGGGGTCCTCTCCAATCATCCCAACATTATGTATTGGGTAAGCCTGATGCTGAAAGGGCCTCTCTCCTGGAAACTACTGATGTAGGATATGCCAAGGACCTATGTGCAGAAACCTTCCATACACAACTACACACTTGATATGTGGTGACACCATGGCCCTGAAGAGATCCCTGGTGGTGTGCAGTGGGCGCTGGAGGATATTGGCAACAGAAATACTGGTACTTGCTCCTACAACTACTATGCATAGATAGTATGGACACTGCACTATTATGCTGGGGATAACCATGCATACCTGTAGCTGCTGCTGGAACCAACACTTCAGGGTGCCCAACCTTAGCACCCAACATAAACTGGAAGTCCTAGAGAGAGCAACACTTAGTGAGGCCTACTCAGCTCCCAAGCCGAGGCAAAGATAGATCAAGTGTATGGGCAGCACCTCCATAGGGAGCTCCAGCCGATGATGGTGCTCTGGAGCTCCAGCCGATGATGGTGCTCTGGAGCTCCAGCCGATGATGGTGCTCCGGAGCTCCTACCAATACCACTTAATCCCTTACACAAACACTTACCCCGCTTAGCTGCTTCCTATAACCTATTAGAAATGATTATACTGTGTTGGAGCCTTTACAATGTGGTGACCATAACATTCTGATCTGATCTTTCATTTTTCTGATGGAATACGCTTAGGAAATTTTTAGCTTCTTTCTGCACTGACTGACCCCAGACTCCCAGCCACCTGGCCAGTAGCTTTTAACTCATACACCTAGCCTGGATGTGCTCTCCCTTATACCCTCACTCCTCGAACTCCCTCTCCCCATTAACCATGCAACTTCTTGCTGTGAACTACATGGTTCCCTTTTGGCAACTTACGGCTATTTTGCCCGTTCACCACTCTATTGCTCCAGCCCTAGCAAGGGTTATATCACCCTAGGAGAAGCTGGGTGCCTCTTTAGTAGAGTTTCCAGCCCCTTGCAGTACTCTGATTCTGTACCAGGCCACAGCAGGCAGCCGACACACCACTGCGCATCCATATGGGTGCATGACGCACAGAGGCCAGGAGGGAGCATGGGCACCCTGTCTTCTCCAGACTTCTCCTCTCTCCCACGATTCCCTGTGTGTATGATTTCCAACCAACTACTCCAGGTCCACCCGAGCCCCTTGACTGCCTGTCCAGAGTCGTTAAAGCAATTAAGTAAGCCTTTAATAGGCTGTTCCGCCAAGTTCAAGGGAGAGCCATGCCAGACGTTTGTTCTGAGGATTTCTCACACGACTTGCTGACACGTCTATCTTTATGAGAGATGGCAAGCTTTTTGTTTACCCTTCTTTATTTGCCCGGCAGGTGTGGGGCTGGGGCTGGCACACGAGGCTCTTGGCTCCTGCAGGCTTTTGGCACACGAGGGCTCCCGAGCGCACTCCCCTTTTTTGGAGAGGCTCAATTTGTAGTCTATTATCCTATAAGAAAATGTCCCATTGAGAAAGTGTGAATGGTTGGATGGGGCTAATTTTTCCAGAAAGAAAAGAAATAAAGCGGAATGCAGCTGCTCTTAAACGTGTCTGACTATTCAGTGTCACCTGCAGGAGGAGAGGGGCACAGGACGCAGCCAGCGCCACCCTTTAGCCCTCTCTATTCATTTGCCTAATTTTGGTCAATTTAACAAACTTCAGGAGAAATGATGGCACCATTGTTGTGAAGGGGAGAGCTTTCTGATCGAATTAACAGCATGTTTTGATCCGGTAAATGTCATTAAAAGGAATGAAACAATCGTCTTCAAGGTTCCCTGGGTAATGCGCCAAGAGAGGACGCCAAGGCGCAAACATGACAAAGGCCGCAGTGGACACTTTTGTAGCCTGCACATTGCTGCCTTCTCATTCACTGGCACACAAGAAAGGGTATTATTTCATACTTGAATACGTTTTAATCCAACAATTGTCTAATTTTCTGCAAACATATTTGCACAGTATTGTCAGGCTGGAGGTCTCTGTGCTCTGGTGCCAGGCGCTTGGTTTTACGCTTCCATCACACCACCTTCTGTATGCCTGTGCCTGGGAATGGAGGGGAGGGGGCTTCATGGAGCTGTCTTGTCTCTGACTTTAAAATGATATGAAAAGAACAACAGGCACATTGCAGGGAATTAGAAGGAGGGGAGACGTGGGCACCCCAGGGCTCCTCATCCAAGCTCCATGTCTGGAGTGCGTTCAAGGCACGTTTAATGCATTGGAAAAGCTGCTTGAATCTGGGGGAGACTTTTACTTCTCATATAACTCACCGGTTTTGTTATTTTACAAGGTACAAATATGGGTTTCATGTCCATCACAAGGATTTGGGGTATAATCACTTAATGCAGTGTACAGCTGTTTGGCACAGCCGTGCCATGTCCAATAGGATTCACTGGTAGCAAAATCATTGCACTGAAATCACCGGCTCCTCGCTCCTTTTATAGCATTTATAGCCTACAACTAAATATTTGCTGGGATTTGTTTGTTTATTTACTCATTTTAATAACTTTATTTCTCTTCTTAAAGGGACAGGGAACTTTTCATTTGTGTTAAATGGCTCATTTGCATATTGAGCACAGATGTTGTACATGCTTTGCTCTTGGTTACATTAGGATATTATTGTATTTTTCTGCATCCTGCGTCCTGCCAGTGGGTACCTGAGTAAATATTAAGGTCTAGTGTTCACCCACTGTTAAAGGGGCACTCCGACAAGATATAAATATTGCTCGAATAATTTCCTAAATATTGCTGAAATCCTTTTGTAACAAAGAGACATTAATCAAAATGAGTGCAAGGGAAATGGGAAATAGATGCCCACTCTAACCTGGTCCCACCTCATAAGTTTTCCTGAGACCCTCCACTTTTTGGCTGCATTAATTAAAAAAAATAAATAAAAAATAATAATAATAATTAAGTAAATGTTGTCTGCAGCAATGTGTTACAATGAACAGACTCGGTTTACCTAAGTTTCATTTACACATGTACAATGCATCCATATATAACTCACCATTGGGGTTGAGCCGATCTTGAGTTTTCAAGATCGATTTTAAAATCCAATTTCCGATCATTTTCCAGCCTATCTCGATCCCGATCCCGATCGTGAAATTTGCTCGATCGCCGATCGGAATCTGATCTTTTCTGATCCCGATCGCGTAACCCTACTCACCATATCTGTTCATCGCAGGGATCAGAACTTGCATGAGTAATGTATATATAAATATAGGTATATATCTATTTATATGTATATACATATCATGATGCTCATTTTACATATATATATATATATATATATGTTCCTCTGTTTATGTGTACAGTATGTATGTGTATATTATATCATTTTGCAAAAATTAGACAGCAATTAATCATGTTGCCGCAATTAATTATTCTGTACAATGTACTGAGAAGCTTGAAAAAAATTCTGAAAGGGGTGGACTTGAAGAAAAAGTGCATTTGTGCAATTTTCTTATGGACATTGTTTTTTACGGCGTTCACTGTGCAGCCAAACTAACATGTCACCTGTATTCTATGTTTCGGTGCAATTCTGAAAATACCAAATTGTAAGGTTTTATTTACATTTTAACCCCTTAACAAAAATCCAAAACTGTGCCAAAATTTTTATTTTTAAAAGTCGCCATATTCTGACATCCATGACTTTTTTATACCTCTGTTTACAGGGGTGTATAGGGCGTAATTTGTTTGTGGGGCCAGGTGTACTTTTCAGTTATACCATTTTGGGGAATTGCTTTTGCTTTGATCACTTTTTATTAAAATTTTTATCAGAGGCAAAACAGAAAAAACGGCGGTTTGGCACTTTTGACCTTTTTTTTTATGGTGTTTAGGAAAATATTTTTATAGGTTTGTAGAGCGGGTGTTTTTGGACACAGGGAAACCTAATGTGTATATATTTCACAGTTTTTAAGTACTTTTATATATGTTCTAGGGAAAGGGAGGTGATTTGAATTTTTAATACTTTTTAATTATATATATAAAATTTATTATTTTGCATTTATTAGACCCCTTAGGAGTCTTGAACCCCAGGGGGGCTGATCACTAGTGCAATGCATTACAATGCTAATGCATTGCAAAAAATCATCATTTCTTTTGCGGGATACTCTATGTCACTGCAGACAGTCACTGCACAAGTCACTGCAGTCACTGCACAAGGCTCCCGGCTATCATGCCAATGTGAATTCGGCCCCGGAGCTTGCTCCAGGGACCGAAGATCACCGGCAAAATGATGGCGCCTATGCGCCACCAGGAAAATGGCACCTGGGTCAGCTTTGACTGAGGCACCAGAAGTGTTGATGCCTGCAATTGGTGCGGGCATTGGCGCATGATGTCTGCTGTCTGATGCTGCCATAGTTAAACACCCGGCATCCGCCGTACTAGTACGGCGGATGTCAGGAAGGGGTTAATATTTGAGAAAGTTGCATCAAGAATAAATAATTTTCTATTTGAACCTACTGGAGCACTGACTGTTCTTTGCACACCTGTCTAAGGGCTAGTTCACATGTAAAAACCGCCTGGCTTATTTTTGTCCAGAAAAAAAAAAGCTTCCTAATTAGGAAGGAATTAATTTGACCTTGAGGCGTTTTTTTGAGCGTTTTCTGGAGCAGTCTTTGTTAAAAACTGCTTCAGAAAACGCCAGGCGGTTTTGCCCTCCCCTAAAGTGAATGAACTGTAAAAAAAACGCGTCGCATTTTCAGTCACGGTTTTTCTCCTCCCGTTCACTTCTATTGCTTTCCTCAGGCGGAATCCACCTGAAGAAAGGTCATGTCGCTTCTTTTTTCTGCTAGCAGCAAGAAACTGCTAGCAGAAAAACGAAAGCTAGCGGTCTCCATAGACCACCATTGTATGGAGCCAGATTTTGAGGCAAAATCCACTGTCAAAATCTGCCTCATTGCCCCTGTGTGAACTAGCCCTAAGGCTACAGCCCCATATTGCAGAAAAGCTGAGTTTTTGGCTGTTGCAGAAACCAAGTGGAAAACAATGTTGAGTTTTAGGCTAAAGCCCCATGTAGCGGGCCACGGCAAAAAAGTGATGCAGGAAAAACCGTGGTGGCAATGCACAGTTTTCCTCGCAGCACTTTTAATGGATAGACTGAGGTTTCCTCCGCGTACTTTCTGCATCCATTATACCTATAGGGAAACCGCCAGTGTTTCCGTAGGTATAATTGATTTGCTACAATTTTCAAAACCGCGGCAGTTTTGCAAATTACAGCATGTCCGCACCGTGGTTTTTACCACAAAGTGGGTATGGGATTCACTAGAATCCCATCCACTTTGCACTGACTGTAAAATGCGTGATTTTTCCTGTGTCGTTTCCGCTGCGGGCATATTGCGACATGTACGCCTTGTGGGGCCCTCGGCCTAAAAGGGACTCCTTTCCGTATTCTTGTATCTTACACCCTGCTTTCTATTTATGCAGTGCAGCTCTGGGCTACTTTTTTGCATGGAGCTAAATAGACCAGAATAGAATAGTATGATAGCTGTAACCAGATAAAGGTATGACATGTACAATATATTTACTGGAGGTTATTTATCATCTGCCCCTTTTTGATCATATTTTTTTCAGATGCGCCTTTTTTTTTTTTTTTTTTTTTAAACTAGTTTTAGTATGTCGCTTCTTTATGATATAGGCGCGCTTCCTTGCTAAATATTGTGCACATACGAGGTATGTTAGTTAGTTTATATGCACCTTAATAAGCCATGTGCACTTTGTCCCTTTTCTCTTCAAAAAGGTGCAATTGTCCTTTTTTAATGCTTTCTGACCTGACGGACTCTTTTACATTGCCCATGTACTGGAATGTGTTTGCGCTTTTTTTTTTTAAAGGCACAAGTCATGAATACAGCGTGAAGAAGTTCACAATTTAGACCATACCTCCTTTTCTGGACAAAAAGCAAAAGTGGCGAGGTAAACATAACATCTGGAAAAAAAAGGCGCAAGTGTTTTAGAAATCAAGCGCAGGGCAGCAGAATACCACAAAACGGTGCAATTTACATAAGAAAAGATACAAATAGCTTAATACATAAATTCTGCGGCAAAAAAAATTAGCAAATTCCATCCACAAATTGCGGAAAAATACGTGGTTTTGGAAATCACAGCATGTCAATTATATCTATGGAAATGATGATGGTTATCCTATAGATATCGTGGAACCAGAAAGTCCACAGAGGAAACCTCTACAGATTTTCTGTAAAATGTGCTGTGGGAAAAAACGTGATGCGTTTCCGCTATGTTTTTTCCTGCATCGTTTTTTTGCTACGGCCTGATAAGTGGGGCCTGAGGGTTGGTTCACACTAGCGCTTGTATTCCGTCTGCAAGGAGTCCACATGGAGACCCCCCTGGATGGAATGCAATCGCAATTGCAAGCGATGTGCTTGCAAAGCATATGGAGCCCATAGACTATAATGGGCTCCGTGTGCTTAACCGCACAGCGCTTGCATTAGTGTTGGTATTCCGTCCGGGGGGGTCTCCATGCGGGCTCCTTGCGGACGGAATACAAGCACTAATGTGAACCAACCCTTAGCCTAAAACCAGCAATGTTCACACCTGCATTATGGTTTAATGCCATAAACGGAAACCACACTGCAGTTTCGTATCAATCGCAGGATGGACATCAGCGGTGCCAAATAAATTCCATTGATTTAAAAAGGGGCCTTTGACAAGGTATCTGTCTTTTTGCATGTAAAAGTACAAAACCTTCATTAATGTAGATGCATTTGTAGCCATATAAATAACCAAATGTTACAGATGTGTCCATTTACTTAGTGCTCAGTCACACTATAGAATATAGCAGTTAGAGTACAAGCACTTTCACTGCCATTGACAAAATGACAAAGCTACTTCTTTCGTTACTTGGGGCTTCACTTTTAAAGGAGTTGTCCAGTAATAGTAAAACATTGCTGCTGTCTAACAAAAACAGTGCCACAACTGTTTATAGGTTATCTGTGGTATTGCATCTCCATTCAATCTCATTTCAGTTTAACTCACTCAGGTGTGGTGATATTTCTAGAAGAAAATAGTTCAGTTTTTCTTTTACTGGACAACCCCTTTAATAGATAGAGGCTTGAGATGAGGGATTCTGAGTACAGATAATGTAATATGTACAGATTCTAACCTGAGCCATCTTGTGTCACTTGAGCTTGACAGCTTGTATAGGACAGTAAGTCCAGGTGTGTAGCTTTACACTTGTTCACACATTGTGTTTCTTGGGGAAGACTACATCAGATTTCAGTTGTTTTTGCCATGGTGGCTTGTGAAAATTCTGCAGTGTGTATGCACTTAGCATGTAGCCTGGGCCTAAAGGTCTCCATAAACAATAACTGTAGGTCAGCCAGACCCTATGACTTTGGCCAGATGTTTGTTTGTAGCACAATGAACATTAGTTTACAAATCGCTTCATCTATAAGTTGGTGCAAGTCTCCTGTATTAAAAATACATGTATGAATGGTTAAGTATGAATGTGTATGGGAGATATGGGAGGGATACCTGTTGTCCAAATGAGTGTTCAGCAGCAGCTATTAATACTATAATATCAATAATATTATAGTGTAGTATATGGGCAAAAGACAGATGTAGTCTTCACCAACATGTCTGAAGGTGTATTATTACATTATAAATAGCACGCATGCAGGGTGATTTCACCCCCCACTCTTAGGGCCCGTGCACACGTAGTTAACGTGAGCGCATTTAGCACAATACATGTGTATAGAATACATGTGTAAATATAACACTCCCATTGACTTCAATGAAATTTTTTACACGTGTAAAAAACGCGTCAAAATACACATCACATTTTTTGGCACATATTTTGACGCATTTTTTTATATTTTTGTAAAAAATTTCATTGAAGTCAATGGGAGTGTTATTTTTACACGTGTATTCTATACACGTGTATTATGCTAAAATGCGCTCGCGTTAACTCCGTGTGCACAGGCCCTAAGACCACTTTTTGGTGTGGGGTTAAATAACTGTGGGGTATCTTGTTTGATCCATGTGCTAGAAAATGGGTTACTGACTCACAGTCATTAATATACTTAACCCACACATGTACTGCCAAGCTGAACCAAGTGTGCATGTGTATCATAAAGTTTGTCTGTATAGAAGTCAGCTAACTCATGTGTATGGCCAGACGTTTATTACCTACGTTTCAGTTATTTTACAGTTCTTCGGATTTGCTGGATTACGTCAGAAGACTAGTTTATCCAGTTTTTGTTTTTTTTAATAAAATGACCAATGAGACGTGTGTGTGGGAGTAATTATTTCAATAATGTATTTATTGTGTTTGTCTCTTTTCTTACATTTTGAGCTCTCATGAGCTTATTACATCATACATACATACATACAGTATATACATACATATAGTCTATGAGCGGTCCAGAACAAGTTAAAGGGTCATGAATATTTTCATCACAATGTTACCTATTCAATAAAAAACATTTAACCTGTAAAACTCTGCGGAATATGATGGTGCTATACAAGTAAGCGTAAAAAAAAATTAAATAAAAAAATAGTTAAAAATTTTTTTAAAAAAGTAAACATGCCTATGTATTTGTGTGTCCAATATCTGCCTATACAGTAGTAAAGTGCATCATTGTGTATATATGCAAATAAAAGGGATGGGAGCAACGGACATTAACCCCTTTGTAATAATATGGCAGATATCGAGCAGCCATCATAGCCGCCGGGTCTCTGCTGTATTATAAAATTTAATAAACAAGTCATCAAAGCAATAGATATTCCCCAAAACGCTATAGCTAAAAAGTACACCTGGCCCTGCAAAAAAAAAAAAAAAAACACCCTATGTATCTCCGTACACAGAGATATAAAAATGTGTTATGAAAAATGTGTTATGGGTGTCAGAATATGGAGATTTTTAGAAAAAAAAAATTGCCAAATTTTAGATTTTTGTTAAGTGATTAAAATTTCTTAAAATGTAAATTATACCATATAAATTTGGTATACCTGGAATCATCCTGAAACACAGAATACAGGTGACGTGTCATTTTGGCTGCAGAGTGAACGGCGTAAAAACCAAGCCCATAAGAAAGTCACATAAACACACTTTTTCTCCAATTCCCCCATTCAGAATTTTTTTTTCCAGCGTCCCAGTACATTGAGCAAAATAATAAATGGTACCATTATGAAGAACAATTTGTCCCACTAACAATAAATCCTCATGTGGGGCTTTCAACGGAAAAATAAAAAAGTTATAGGATTTGGGAGGCAAGAAGTCAAAAACGAAAATTGAAAAATGTCACCGGTGGAAAGGAGTTAAATAACAGTAGTGTGAACCCCTCATTTGTTCTTGTATATTAACTCAGGGCAGACACTGAGCCATGGGCAAGGATTGTTCATGGCCCTATGGGAACCTTGTGCACTGCTTAGGGCCCGGCTGCGACTTCTTACCTGAAGCACTGCAATAGTCCCTTCTCTATTCTGGGTCCTTGTACAGCTGCACAGCTATTTACCCGTCACTGCAACTGAGCCACTGAGTGTTATCCAAAATGGTGTGTCACAGCTGGTTATATTATATCATGTGTTATGATATATTTATACTATGTTGGATGATGTGCATTATACATGCTGATGTCGCTTTTGCTGGTGCAGGTCTTCAAGGCAACAGGATTATGTGATAATTCCATAGAGCTGGAAGTTGTGTACATGGGTTGCACCATGGGAAAAGTTGTGTTTCGCTCTCCCATGATGCAACCTATTTAATATCAGTGTTACCCCAGCTACCCAGGATGGGAGATGGCTCCCTATTTAAGTCACTCGTGCACATAAGGTTATATTGAGAGATGGGTCTTCAGCAGGGATGGGATTCAAAGTTTTTACAAAAGGTCCCTGAGGGGGAGATTTTTGTAGTAGGAGAAAGAATAGGTACATTTATAAGCCATGTCCCCTTTATCAAAAAGTCACAGTCGATTAGAGCCCAGTGCCTCCTGTAACCAAAGTGTTCCCTGTCTCCCTAATATAAGTTAACCTCCTGTATATTACATGGGTAATCTAATTTCCATAATTGATGGCCTGTCCGTAGGATAGAAAATCCATATGACATCTGCGGGGTCCAAAAGCCAGGACTTCATCAGATCCGTTGTTTTGAGACAGTTTGGAAATGTTGACATGTTGCTCTGCTCATCTGCCATATGATGTGCTCTGCTGCAGTGTCTAAACCCACCACCACACAATGTGTGGCGAGTGAGCAGCTCAGCCTTGGCATTTTAACATTACTGGTAGCTGCACTGTGCTGGAACAGCTGATCTAAGGCTAGACCAGGGGTCAGTAACCCACGGCAGAGGTGGCCTGCAAGGCTTATTTCCCTGGCACGGTAGCCCAAGTCCTCACACAGCGGTTTCGATTGGACCAAACATGGCCAAAATGAAACTGCTATTATTATACTGTGGGGTCTCTTCAGACCCCAGAATATAAGAATTGGAGCCCTAGGGGGAGTGATCAAACATAAAATAAACAATGTTACTCACCTTCCCTGCTCTTCGCAGAGGATGTGTACTCTACAAGCGCTTCTGCCTGAAGTAAGGGACCGCTGAAAGGGGCTTCGGGGTCACATTCGGCGCCATTATACATAATGACGCAACATAACCCAATCAGTGGTCGCCAATGTCAGGGAGAAATGCTGAAGAGAACACAGAGCCGCTGTGGAGCGCAGGGAAGGTAACATTGTTTTTTTATGTTTGATAACTCCCCCTAGGGATCTGCTTATTATACTCTGGAGTCTGAAGAGACCACAAGTATAATAATAGCTAGTGTGTGGAATTGGAATATTATAAAAGTTAGAATATTATACTATTTGGAGGGGCTGCTAAGTGCAGGGGCCACTATGGGACATAATAGTGTGTGCAGGGGCCACTATGGGACATAATACAGTGTGCAGGGGCCACTATGGGACATAATACAGTGTGCAGGGGCCACTATGGGACATAATACCGTGTGCAGGGGCCACTATGGGACATAATAGTGTGTGCAGGGGCCACTATGGGACATAATACCGTGTGCAGGGGCCACTATGGGACATAATACTGTGTGCAGGGGCCACTATGAGACATAATACTGTGTAGGGGCCACTATAGGACATAATACCGTGTGCAGGGGCCACTGAGGGACATAATAGTACTTTCATTGCTTCTAAACAGAAAGTACAGATGCATCCCAGGAAATAGCAGTAAGCGCATGCGTCCTGAAGCATCTGGTGGCAGCACTTCTGGTTTGTGGTTTATGACTTTAGTTAAAGGGTCATCAGCCTTACAATTATTGAACGGCACGCCAAGGACCTCATCTTTGGGTTTTTTTAAATTAAAATAGGCACGACGAATAAAAAAGGTTGCCTACCCCTGGGCTAGACCATTAATTTTGGAAAGGAGGATAAACCCTTTGAGATCTTTTTGCCACCTCCGCTGCCATTTTTTTCTCAAGTCCCTACTGATACCGAGCAATAATTGCTGTTAGTTTTGGTGGCCCCCTGATAGTACAGAGCCTATGTAGCATATGTGGAACCAAAATTAAAAGAACTTTTTGCTCAATAATGGTGTAAGCTAAAGAAAAATTTTCAACTGTACTGGATTCAGTGATATGGCACCTTTTAATAGATGCCCCGATCACTTCCCCATACAGTATACTGGCCCCAATCACTGTCCCCATACTGTTTAATGGCCCCATCTTGCCCCAATACAATATTATGGCCCCATCACTGCCTAGAGGTAGGACCCGCATCTATCAGGCATCCAGAGGATATGCCATAAATGGTCCCAGCTCTGAGACCTACACATGTCTAAAATGAGCCCCCACAAGATTCTCTACTCCTACCTGACCACAAGGGTGTTACTAGTGAGAGGAGGCTATACATAAGGAGGTGGCCTGTGCTGAGATACTGCAAAACAAGAAGCCCATAAGTGTTCTTACAGCTGTGTGTCCACTTCTTGGACAAACTACTTAGTAGGACATTAGGAACTAGTTACCTTATTGCTCAGGCACCTTTTCATAGGGATGGTACCTCATATAACCAAGGGTGTGACATGTCTGATGCAAACAGACCCAGGCCCCTAAGAATAAGACTGAGCATGTGGAGGGATGACCTGGGAAACTGGGTTTGTGCAGTATAAGCAGAAGCTCCACAAAACCCAAATGAAAAACTCGTGACCCGCATGCTTTAGAATCTATTTTAAGTTTTACACTGACATCTAATGGCCTGATATCATACCGCATCACCAACATCATTGTGAAAAGCAGATTTGGGGACTATGCTACTATACATGGAACATTTTAGCTCAATCGCTTGCATAATAATTCCAACAAGAGATAACAAATGATGAATTTTATTTCCATAAATAGTTTTGAACATTAAATTTGTCAGTTTGAGTCAACTGCAATTTCACCCTGTTCCTATAGATGGCGCTCAACATCTACCAGTTGCATGTCATGGCTACAAGTAATCTGAGACATGTTACATTGTGTCCACTAATAGAATTGTCCAAGCTTATGTAGCTATATTGGTTTATCATTTGCGCAAGATGTTCAGATGAGCCTCACAGATAATCTGCGACCATTGTGCTTTTCCTAGAAGTGCATTTTCTACTATTAATGTATTTAGATTTTCATATTTCTCTGCCATGTTTATTCACAGAAAACCACGAATGAACCAAGGACAAGGCTTATCTATCTCTATTGGTTACATAGTGACATCATATAGGACAGCGCTGTACAGACATTGCTTGTACTGTGTCTCGATAACCCTGGTGGTTGGGGATTCAGCCACAATGTATGTCCGCTCCTTCAATTAGAAACATTCAATAAGGCTGAGGCTCCAGGTTGTGGAAACGCAGCTTTTTTTCTTGCAGAATTTGCTGCAGTTTATTGAGCCATAGCCAAGAATGGCTACAAAAGGAATAGGAAATATACAACAATAATATCTGCGTTTTTGCAACAAGGGGCCTTAGCCTAAAGGATCAATTTGTAACAAATTAATGGAATACTGTGAAAGTTTTCTGCCGCATCTCAGCCATGTCATGACCACATCATTACTTATACCCATAGACCACCTTTATGTGACATGTTTGGTCCATGAGATAGAGACCAGATGTCAGCTATATTTCCTGAACCAAACCCTGAGTTGCGACCCAGGCTTTCAGCATCATAGGCATATATGATGCCAGAAGTCACTGCTTTCCTGAAGTTCTATTCACCCCATACAGAAAACATTATTACAGCACAGGACAGGAAAAAGCAGGGACTCCTAATATCTTAGGTGACTTTGATGCTGGGAGTCCAGGGCCTAGGTCAGGGTATGCCGCAGGAAATATGGATCTGAATCTCATGGAACGAACCCAACCCTTGGGCTGTAAAAAGCAGCAGTGTAAATTGACCTGCAATGGATTTTTAAGCCACAGACTGTCAATTGATGCTGAAGGTTTCTACTGGAGTTTTCATCCTATGCAATGTAAAGGATATCTGCAGGGATTATGCAAGAAATTCTGCTGCTGCTGCTGCAAAAAAAAAAAAAAACAGCACACATCAGGTTTCTTGACTGCAGTAGAATTCCGGAAAATGCATTTGAGATATTCAGCATGAGAAATCTGAAGTGGACATGTCCCCTGTGGACTTACCCGTAAAGGGGTTGTACTAACTTCAGACTTTATGCCCCAGCAATAGGGTAGAGGATAACTTAATAATAATGGGTGGCACTGATTCCAAAAACGGGGTCCAGTTCTCTCTTTCCAATGGAGCTGCAGGCTGAGCATGGCTTGGCACTCCATTAATTTTCTATGAAAGTGAATGGAATGAATGACACTCCGATACGGAATGAATGGAGCAGCAGGATGTATAGTTAGACTACCACTCCATCAGGACATTGGCATGAATAGGGGTCTCAGTAGTCAGTCCCCAAATGATCATGAAGTTATCCCCTACTCTATTGATAGGAACAAAGTTGGAACAACCCCTTTAATTACATTTAATAAGTGCAAACTGTACGCATCAGATGATCGCAAAATAATAGCCATTCCCCATACGTCCAACACAGCAGCACAACAGATGGGGTATTCCTGCCCCTGCGTGCAATCAGGACAGGTGGAACTTTTACTCAATCAAAGAACCTCCCCTATAAGAGGTCACCAGACCTCCCCCTCCTCGTGTTTTTTTCTGTCCTGCGGACAGGGACAGGTGGTGAGGAGGCCTGTGGCCTCCTCCGGGATCGGAAGAAGGTGGCTGTTAGCTCCTTCTTCTTTCCCTTTCTTTCCTTCTCTTTCTTTCCTTCTGAGAGAAAGATTTAGGTTTTGTCTTACCTGCTTTGCAGGATGTCTGATGGTTCAGCTGTGCACAGCTCATTCACTGCCCAATAAGGTAAGCGGAGTCCTAGCTTTCCTCTGTGTTTTCTGAAAACTAAAAGCACTGATACTTTTTGCTATGGGCACTCTTTGTATGTCTATTGCAATGGCCTGTATGTACCTGTCTGTGTTACAGTCAGGCATGGAATTTTTGTGGGAGCCTTGCTTCCCTTCATGCTTAGTGCATAGTGTAGCACTTATGTCTATTGCAATAGCCTGTTTGTGTTACAGTCAGGCATGGAATTTTTGTGGGAGCCTTGCTTCCCTTCATGCTTAGTGCATAGTGTGAGCACTTATTTCTATTGCAATGGCCTGTCTGTGTTACAGGCAGGCATGGAATTTGTGTGAGAGCCTTGCTTCCCTTCATGCTTGGTGCATAGTGTGAGCACTCATTTCTATTGCAATGGCCTGTCTGTGTAACAGTCAGGCATGGAATTTGTGTGGAGTCTTTGCTCCCTTCATGCTTAGTGCATAGTGTGAGCACTTATGTCTATTACTGTGGCCTGTAGGTGCCTGGCTGTGTTACAGTTCACAGGCATGGAATTCGTGTGTCAGCTTCTGCTCCCTTCTTGCTTAGTGCGTAGTTGTGCATGTCTATTGCGATGCCCTGTGCGATTGCTATGGCTTTACCGCACCTATCTGGCCGGGTCTTCCCGCTGCCCTAAAGCGCAGCTAATGGGAACTGCAGCCTATGAGATGGCAGTGAGTTGTCCAGCAACTCCCACAGCTCTGGTGAGGTAAGCTAAGGTGCACCAAGACTACTTTTGTGAGTGAACAAGTCCCTTTAAAAAAAAAAAAAAAAAAAAAAGGGGAGTTTTTTTCGTGTTGCTGTCTGTAAGGAAACAGACTTTTATGTTAAGTGCACCGGGTCTAGAGTTCTATACTGTTCGTACTCTACCCGAAGGCTAGATCTGCCTTCTCCATCTGTGCCATCTGCCTGTGGGCTGCCTGACTAACGCCTACTGTGTCGGCGTCACTACAAATTTGATCATTGGGGTCGTCCCCGAAGAGTCGATATGGCTGTCTCTAAATTATCGAGGCGCACGTTAGTGCCATCAGAAGATGGCTCAAATCTCCAGGAGGCGATATACAGGCGTGCAGAGGGTTCCCTGCACCGAATTTATACTGCAGCATCTGCGCAGGCCTCCGTGGGAGTTCAACAGGAGAAGTCGTTCAGTTCCTGCGAGGTAATATATCTACTCTGTGTAGAGATATCTATACAGGTGTTCCCTGTGATGATCTTCTGGCGTTCCTATCCTCCACCTCCGTAGCAGTGGATTATTTGGCAGAAGCAGGTTTGTATCAAGTGAAGATTGCGGCGAAGGCTATCTCATTAGCCACGGCCGCAAAACGCCCCCTGTGGATGAAGCCCTGGAGGGCAGATAGTACTTCCAAATACAACTTGTGCGCACTTCCGTTTGAGCCGGGCAGGCTCTTTTGGAAAGAGCTGGATACCATTATGGAGGTATAAATTGACACACCATCCGAGAGCCTGAGAAGGAGAAACTACCTTCTGACGTCTACTCCCCCCTCCCCTTGTATCCGCTTTGCCAGTGGAAGGTCGACTTTCCCACTTCTCGGCGGCATGGAGCCATCACATTCAGGACCCATGGGGCCTCCAGCTCGTGTATTCGAGCTACAAAATAAAGTTCACATCTCACCCACCCGACAAATTTGTGTAAACCCGCGTTTTGTGTTCAAAAGCAGATCCTTCTGGAGAACGCTGTTCAGGGATACCTGGACAAAGGCGCTCTAGAGCCAGTGCCTGGCAGAGCAATCGACCAGATTTTACTCTCCAGTGTTTTTGGGACCCAAAACATCGGGAGTCAGAGAATGGTGGTCGATTTAAGATTTCTCAACCAATACGTCCTCAAGACCCGTTTCCGGAAGGGAACTATCAGGTCAGTGACACCTTTTCTGCACCGAGGAGACAGGTTTGTCACCCTAGATTTAAGGGACGCATATTTACACGTCCCGATATTTCCGCCACACAGAAGGTTCTTGAGGATCGGGGTTGTGCTGAACGGTACTCTGTGTCATCTGCAGTTCACAGCTCTTCCGTTCGGAATATCCTCGGCCCCCCACACCTTTACAAAGGTCGTGGCCCCGGTCGTTGCAGCTCTTCGGCTCCAAGGTATATTCATCATACCGTACCTAGACGATTGGCTGTTAAAGGCCCACTCAACAGAGGTTCTCGCGGCCCACCTAAGGATCACTATCGCCTTCCTAGAAGAGTTAGGCGGGCTGATCAATGGTCAAAACTCGGCAGTCGTCCCCACCACCAGAATCCAGTTCTTGGGTTCATTGTGGACTCTCAGAGGATGGAGATATCTCTCCCTCACAGTCAGAAGGAGTAGATTTGTCGGGCGTTGCAACATCTGGCGGATACGCGGGAGGTTCGGGTAAGAACCTCAATGAAGGTCCTAGGTTTAATGTCAGCAGCTGCAGATGCAGTTCCATGGGCACTAGAGCATATGCGTCCACTACAGAGCGAGATCCTCAAGGTTTGGAGCCGCAGCCCCTCAGGGCTGAAGAAGCCTATCCAGTTGTCCATCAGTACCCGTCGATCACTGCAATGGTGGTCCCTATTGAAGGACGGGATGTCCACGGTCCAGCCCGACTGGACCCTGTTGACAACGGATGCCTCCTTCCATGGCTGGGGAGCGCATCGGGGGGAGACCCTAGCACAAGGGACATGGAGCCGACTGGAGACTGCTCAGTCATCGAATTGGCGCGAGTCTGCGCAGTGTATTGAACCCTGCTATACTTCACCCAGGATCTACGCGGCAAGGCGGTCAGAGTCAGGACGGACAACGTCACGGTGGTCCTCTACCTGAACAAGCAGGGAGGGATGAGGTCCCCTCCCTCTTCAAGCTAACAGATCAGATTTTTTTCCTGGGCTGAGGAAAATCTAAGCCACCTCAGTGCGGTGCACATAAGGGGACATCTGAATGTGCTGGCAGACCAGCTCAGCAGGGGAGAAGCAGTGTCGGGCGAGTGGTCCCTCAACCAGGAGGTCTTTCGTCAGTTGACTCGGATGAGGGGTCTCCCCGAGGTGGATCTGATGGCCACCCAGTACAATGCCAAGGTGGAGAGGGTCTGTTCCCTCTACCAGGAGGACAACCCCTTGGCAGTAGATGCCCTATCAATACCTTGGAGGTTCAGGCTGGCATACATCTTCCCTCCACTTCCCATGGTTTCGAAGGTATTGGCCAAGATCAGTCAAGACCAGGTATGGGTGATTGCCATCATACCGTTCTGGCCAAAAAGGGCATGATTTACCCACCTCATACAGATGAGTCGAGGGAATTACTGGAGGCTTCCACTTCTTCACAACCTGGTAACCCGAAACAAGTGGCTATGCCAGGACCTGAAGAGGTTCAACCTGACAGCCTGGAGGTTGACCGCACCCTATACGGACATGGGGGATTGTCACAGGCCATGCGGACAACACTGGCCTGCTCAAGGGCAGATTCTATGAATAGAAGCTACATGAGGATTGGCAGAATTTACCAGCAATGGTGCACAGAGAATCAACGTGCAATACCAGTTATGGAGACGGTATTGGAGTTTTGGTAAAGCGGGCTGGAGAAAGCCCTCACCCCGGTGACATTAAAAGTGCATGTAGCTGCCCTTTCAGCCGTATTAGGGATAAGATTGTCTCAAGATTCGTTGGTAAATTAATCCTTAAGAGGGGCCGGTGGCTCCGACCCGCAATCCAAGTCCTAATCCCCCAATGGGATTTAGCTATGGTACTGCAGGGGCTCTGTGGGCCCCCCTTTGAACCACTACAAGACATTGGACTAAAGTTCCTCTTCTGCAAAGTGGAATTCCTCTTAGCCGTCACATCAGCTAAGCGTACTGGAGAACTGCAGGCTTTAGCAGCCTCTGAGCCGTATTTACTATTCTTCCAGACAGGGTACAATTAAGATATCTCCCGGGATTTATTCCAAAAAGTCCCGTCGACCCAGAAAACCTTTCTGGTAAGTCTTTTCAGAAAATACAAGGGGTGTAGAGCCTTGAAGGCAACATTGGCGAGATGGATCAAGGAGGCCATCTCTCAAGCATTCAGTACTCAGGGCCTACTTCCGCCTGAGTTTTAAGGGCACATTCTAGTTGTGCAGTTGCCACGACATGTGGGGAGAGATATTCCATCTCCCTGGACCAGATTTGTGCAGCAGCGACCTGGAGTTCTCACTTAACTTTTGTGAGACATGATAGGTTGGACGATTTTAGCGCGGAGGCGGCTGCCTTCGGTCGCTCGGTATTGACATCAGTTTGTCAGGAAGTCCCACCCTAGGGGGGGATTTCTTGCTACCTCCCCATCTGTTGTGCTGCTGTGTTGGACGTATGGGGAATGGAGGATTATGTAGATAATCTGTTTTCCCATAGTCCAAACAGCAGCACAAAGCTCCCTCCCTGTATGTTTGGCTTGTTAATTTTCTGAAGGGTTTGGAAATCTCTACTTTAGAACTAACACGAGGAGGGGGAGGTCTGGTGACCTCTTATAGGGGAGGTTCTTTGATTGAGTAAAAGTTCCACCTGTCCTGATTGCACGCAGGGGCAGGAATACCCCATCTGTTGTGCTGCTGTTTGGACTATGGGAAAACAGATTATCTACATAATCCTCCAATATGTGGTATTTATTGCTTTTGTTAGTGTTTCCTCCATGACTGGAGAAACAATAAGTAACATGCTTTATTTCCAGCATTTGACAGTACTACTGAGACAAGTTTAATAACATGTTATATCCTGTATCTTCCACTAGAGGGAGACAGTCCTTTCCTTACCATTTCCCAGCAGTCCCACCCAGCTCTGATCACTTTGTTTGCCAGGTGCTCAGGTAGTGAAAAGTCTCACTCAAAGGTCACTCACTGAGGCTGATGGGAAATTCCTGCTGGAGAAGTGAAAGCATTCCTATTCTGCTTCTTGTCTTGTCTTCAGTTCCAGAGACATGACCTCAAGGTTATACAGGGGACCTATAGCAAACACAAACCAGCATTTTCAGTTACTATTACAACCTGGGTTGTTGTCAGCGCCTTTATCTCTGATATTATGTGCAGGAAATGGTGCATGAAACCGGATTATTTAGTTTGTTTTATAGTTTTATTTCTACCATGCGGTTGACAATTTGTATTTTTACATAGAGATATATAAGTGGAAAGCCTGTTGACATAAACCAGTGTCGCTCACACAGCCGGGTTGGTGTACAAAACCTAGAATTTTGGGAGTTTCTGACTAATGATTGTCATTACAGGAACCTGTACAGTAGATGTGTACTATAGTGCAGCAAGTATAGTATGCATGCTCAGCCCCATGTAACCTGTACAGTACCTGTGTACTATAATGCACACCCCCATATATACTTATATACACTTATAGTGCTCAGCCCCATGTAACCTGTACAGTAGCTGTGTATTATAGTGCAGGAAGTACAGTATGCATGCTCAGCCCCATGTAACCTGTACAGTAGCTGGGTCCTATAGTGCAGCAAGTACAATAGGCATGCTCAGCCCCATGTAACCTGTACAGTAGCTGTGTACTATAATGCACATCCCCATATATACTTATATACACTTATAGTGCTCAGCCCCATGTAACCTGTACAGTACCTGGGTACTATAGTGCACACCCCCATATATACTTATAGTGCTCAGCCCCATGTAACCTGTACAGTACCTGGGTACTATAGTGCAGCAGGTACAGTATGCATGCTTAGCTCCATGCTGGTTGCAGGCATATAGAGGGTGCTATATAATGATATGAATACATATAGGGCATTGATGTCACTGTTACATTGTATGCATTATGTTTCATATACTGATATTCCCCTGCTACTATGTAGACCAGCAATGATCTAACATCAGACATGAAACCTCCGATCTCTGCAAGTGCATGTGCTTAATAAATATGGAAAGGCATGTGTGTATGGTGTCTAATTTACAGGCGCACCAATGGCAGGAGGGGGTGTGTTGTTTGGTCTCCTCTAGCACACCAGCGTGTGTCATACAATAACCTTTCCCCTATATAATCACAAAGTCATTGAGGTATCCTCTGGCACTGACTCCTTGTAACCTTTTACCTAGATATTCCAGCTATTAAACGCTGACACTTTTTCCATTCTTCTGTCTGCCCCGTGATACTTGCCAAGTTTAGAAAGTGCGGTTTTATCTTTGTCCATGTCTTTTTATTGTACGCGAGAGTTTTAAAGCGTCGAATTACAAACTATAAAAAGAACAAAAGTCACTGACATGAATATCAGCAGAGAGGAAGACATTGCAAAATGGATTACTGTAATAGAAATGAATGGAGAGTGGCCACAAGTTATGGCTGCTCTTATACACAGGTATATATATATATATATATATATATATATGGCAGGAGAGGAGTAATGCTATAATGTACAAGGATCTAACAGACCCCATAGATCTCACTATAGATACAAGCTATGTGCACTATCCTCAAACATCATTTTACCAATTTAACGTGCACTGAGATCCTTTGCAGGACATGAACAGCAATAACAACAGTGCCCTCTGCAGGCGGTTAGTAGATGATAGAATCCCTGTTCTCTCTGTATTTCCCAGTATATCTTCACAATAGTAATACCATATACTATAATATCAGCAAATGAGAAAACAGACATAAGCAGCAAAATTCTCTTAAAGGGTTAATAGCAGAGGTATAGGAATTCGATGCAGTCTTCTGATAACCCCTCACCCAGACCACGCCAGTTTTATCAGACATCTATCCAAGGCCTTTGCTTACATGTGAAATTCCTCGAGTTACCTCAGCTATTATTTGTATGAGCAGGACATATCTGATATTATACTTAGCTATTTACAGATCATGGTCAATTATAATATAGGAAGATGGAGGGGGAAAGTGAGGCAAAGTAAGAAATATTATTAGTTTATTTCCATCATTTAACAAAATGAAGTGAATGAACAAAAGAGAAATCTAAAGTATATTAATATTTGGTGTGAGGAGTCCTGGAAGTGATGATACGGCCAGCACAGATATAGCCCTGATCTCAATATCATCCAATCTGTCTGGGATTACATGAAGAGACAGAAGGATTGGAGCAAGCCAACTTCTACAGAAGATCAGGGATTAGTTCTCCAAGATGTTTGGAGCGACCTCCCTGACCAGTTCCTTCAAAAACTTTCTGCAAATACCTAGAAGAATGAATGGAAGACAAAGGGCAAAGGTCAGACCATATATTGATGAGATTTAGATTTCTCTTTCGTTCATTGACTTTGTTGTGTCAATTGATAAAAATAAACTGTTAACACTTCAATTTCTGAAATCATTCTTACTTTTTCCACTCCTGCTTTAAACATTTGCACAGTATAGTCTCTCTTGAAGCGTATAGAGAGAAGGGCTGGGACTGGAGGGCGGGTTATACGGCACTGTTTAGGTTCAATCTGATTGGAGACTCCTGTAGGAAGGTGTGGATTGGCTGTTCGGCTCTGAGGGGTTTACTTAAACTGGGGGCATGTGGTAGGGGCAGCACCTTCTCTCAGTGTCGGTGCTACAGAGAGGATCTCCCTCCCACCCTGCCCTCACGGTGGAATTTGGATGTTTACTGTTTCTTTTTTTCTAGGTTCTTAGTTGTCACAGCTGGCGGAATGTTCCATGCCCCAGAGATGAGACAGTCCGCATGCCCGCTGCCGGAAGGCGGTCCGGCATTTCGGGCGAAAAAGGCAGGAGCAAGGTTCCAGGGCATGGAGTTGATTTTGGGTTATGTTTAGATGTTATATGTAAATGTTGGCTTTTGCTATTCAGGTTTTGTAAAGTTGTAAATAAACAAGCTGTGGCCAACCCCAGTTTTACACACTAAATAATCTATTGTCGTTATTGAAGGAAGGAGTCTCTGTTGAGAAGGTGTGGTTATATATCCCTCCAGTCCTATGAATACAGTTGTAATTATTGTTCTCATATAAATATATATACTATTTCAGTTGCCATTTTGGTATGCATTTAACAAGCAAACATCTATATATGATTTTTACTGTGTATAAAATTATAGACTGCTATGTAAGGTATATTTTCTGGACACTCGAAGTCAATGGTAGCTGTGTGCAATAATTTAGTATACACTTCTATAGTGTATATAGATTAGTTGACTAAACACATGACAAACTTGCATTGCCATAAGGGAGGATAAACATTGTGACCTTCCTAACTGAAGTCCATGGATGAGTAACTGGCATAGATTGGTCTACAGAAGCATGGCCTGAGCAACATCATATACAAGGCGGTAATTAATGCAGTCCTAACTAATAAAATTGTAGTTACTAAAGTACAAGCACTAACTAGATAAAGCAGGAGGACTCCTTTAGAGCAGTTGCTTCAACACAGAAAAGCAGGGCCGGCTCCAGGTTTTTATGGGCCCTTGGGTGACAGAGCCTCAGTGGGCCCCCTTGTAAAGGAGGTGGGGGAGTCGAGACACTGCGCGTCACAGATGAAGCGAGTGACGTCACGCAGGAGTGTGGCGTCACCAACGCCATACCTCCCAATTTTTAAAGAGTAGAAAGAGGGGCAAAATGCGTCGCTGCAAATTTGGCTCCACCCACTTTTATGTTGATTCCGCCCATTCTCATTCATTTATCATGTGCTTCCACACAGTATAATCCTCCTACCGTCACCCGTAAATTATATGCCCCCCCTCCATCTCTCCCCCAGTTTCATATACACCCTTCCTCTGCCCCCAGTTTCATGTCCCCCCTCCATCTCTGTCCCCAGTTTCCTCACATTCTCCCCCTTCATCTGCCCACAGTTTCATGTCCCCCGTCTCTGCCCCAGTGTCATGCTTTTCCACCCCCACCCCCCATCTGCCCCAGTGTCATGCCGTTGCCCCCCAGTTTCATTGGGCCCCCTCCATCTCTGTCCCCAGTTTCATGCCGTTCTCTCCCCACCCCCTTCATCTTCCCCAGTGTCATGCCGTTCCCCCCCTCCCCTTCATTTGCCCCCCAGTTTCATTGGGCCCCCTCCATCTCTGTCCCCAGTTTCATGCCGTTCTCTCCCCACCCCCTTCATCTTCCCCAGTGTCATGCCATTCCCCCCTCCCCTTCATTTGCCCCCCAGTTTCATGGGCCCCCTTCATTATGTTCCACCTTAATATTTAATACAAAACAAACACTTACACTCACCTTCCATCGCTCCCCCGACGCTCCTCTCTCCGCTCTCTCACTCCATTCACATAGGCGATTAAAGCAGGAGCTGTGAGCTCAGCTCCTGCTTTAAAGCTGCGACCAGCTTGCGTGTGTAAGCGCGATGTGATGACGTCATCGCGCCTACACACGCAAGCCGGGCCGCAGCCAACGGACGCCGATGAGCTGAAATCGGGACAGGCAAGTGCTGGGGCGGGCAAGTGCCGGGGGGCCCCCAGAGACTCTGTGGGCCCCGGCACTTGCCCGACTATGCCGTGCGCTGATGCCGGCCCTGCAGAAAAGTCTTATTGTATGAGAGCCAAGGGTCCAGGTCCTCTTACTAAAAGCTGATTTTTGCCAAGGGAAGCCCCAGTCAGCCATAAATGTAAAATAACATGGTAGCCATTAAGGTGAAGTTTTGAGGAGTAGACCAGTGAAAGCCCCACTATTGGGTTACAAAACACCCCAGGCAGTAGCAAATCTCCCAGCAGAGCAAAAGCTCAAGCTTTGTATCTCCAGACATCTTCCATAGGTGAACACATTGGATTTAGCCACTAACTTTTATGTGTCTGTGTAGTCTAAAATGAGAAAAATACTGAAATGAGTCCTTACCATGAACAGTCATTTACAGCAGTTCATAGATTGTAAAATACAAGGGCTTTACTATGTTTAATAATTCACGTAAATTAGAGGCCTTGTGAAAGTTAATAAAGTTATTTTGCATATATAAAAGCCTGCGCTCTGTCTCTTACCAGATGTTGTCCATCTGGTAACAAATGTTTACTGTCAAATTTGCAGCAAGCCAGAGTGAAATATTCAAAAGAGCAATGTCCACAAGGACATAGTGTGTCAGGACTTTACACAACTTTGTATTGCATCTAGTAACATAGGATATGTATCTATAGATGTGACTGGTTTATGGGGATGCTTAGCGTTTTTTGAATGTGCATTTTAAACCATTAATTGCAGTGTTATGTGCTCCCCTCAGGAGCACTGTCCTCCTCTGTGCTCCTCTGATGTACATAGTGTTTTTCTAGGAACAGAATATCAAACTAATAATGTAATAATGTAGTGTGTATTTGACCTTTTTATACAGGTAATATTGTATGCATCAAAGGAGCAAAAATGAAGTCAGTGCTGCAGAGGGAAGCACATAACTTCACAATATAGTGTAAGCCGATGGCTGGTCAGGTAATGGAGGGGGTGTACATCTCACCCAGACTACTCAGGTAGTTGAGATGAGAAAACTCCAGGAATGTTTGTTCTCAGCAGACAACTTTCGTCTGCTGAGCATTTTGGTAAATGCTCAGTATTGGGCTGAATTTTTAGGAATGACAGGTAGGATTGGTAGTGGTACCTGTCATTCTACCCCCCTCCAGTCCAGACTTTGGGGATGTTCCAGCAGCGACTCAGCTGCAGAGAGTCTCCTCATCAAGGAGGCTTAAGAAGCCAGCTCCAGCAGCAACACTTTGGCAGAGTTTGGCTGGAGAGCTGACAGAGAGGTCATATTTTTGGAGCTGTGTCCTGAATTATTCAACTGGCTTTTGGATCTCTGTTATTCTAGGTGAGGTAACCTATTCTATGTTTAGTTAGAGCCTAGCCGGGCAGGGATTTATTTTTGTATTGTTTCCTTTTGTTGCTGCACTATTTTTTTGAGTGAAAATAAACTCTACCTTTGTTTTGGACTAAAGAATCTGGACTTGTGTGTCTATGCCACCCCACCTAGCAACCCCAGACCCTGACAATAGCTATTTTTTATTTAACAATATTACATAGGCTCATTTATGCATGGGACCCTTAGCATTGATGCAATGTCATTAAAGAGGTTGTCCTGGCAAAAATGGACAATCCTTTTAACTTTTAAATTAGTCACGTGACCTCTAAGGCCAATCAGTAACTTCAATGGAACTCTGGAAGAGACCTGAGAGAAGCCACTTCAGCAGATGGACTGGGACATGTGGAAGTACACTGAAGCATTAAAGGGGTTGTCCCGTCACAAGGATCCTATCTATAATGCTTATTAATGTGAATGTAAGACTTTTCCTAAATACAATGCTTCAGCAAAATTGCTTTGTTTGTCCACTATCTTACTTTATTCATTTTTTTGTGGCCACAGCCCTGACCTAGCTGCTCCTGAGTCAAGTGATGTGTCAGCCTGCTCTGAGGGGGGAGGGAGGAGGGGCTAAGTGCACGGGAGCGAGCCTGGAAGGGGGGGTAGTTTACCCTTTGGGGGAAGGGGCCGCCAACACAGGGTTAGACGCCGGCACAGGTGAAGCCAGCAACATCTCTATGCTTCTGCCCTGCATGAAGCTGGCAGCGGGGTGGAGGAGCAGAATAACAGCATCGCTTCTGCCGCTGCTGGCTTCATGCAGGGCAGAAGCATAGCGATGTTGCTGGCTTCACCTGTGCCGGCGTCTAACTCCCCGGCATCCGCTGTAATAGGCGGATGCTGGGGACTGTTAGACGCCGGCACAGGCACATCGCTATGCTTCTGCCCTGCATGAAGACAGCAGCGGCAGAAGCGATGCTGTTCCGCTCCGCTCCAGGGTCACATATGCAAAGCCAAGCGGCGAGATGCCGCCGTCCCTGCGTGCACACTCATACACCAGTCTAACCTTCACAATGCGAATACAGACCCGCAGGGTGTCGGGTCTGTATTTGCATTGTGAAGGATAGACTGGTGTATGAGCGCGCACGCAGGGCCGGCGGCATCTCGCCGCTTGGCTTTGCATATGTGACCCCGCCCACCAATGACGAAACAAAGCCGGAAGACAGAAGATTTTAGAGGAACGAAGACGGGTGAGTATGCGACGTGGGGTACCCCTTTAAGGACTGGTGAGTATGCTTTTTTTTTTTAATGCCCCTGGCTGATTTAAAAGTTAAAAGGGTTGTCCATTTTTACCTGGACATTTACCTGTATGTGTAAATACACATACAGCTGAAAGCTGTCAGTGTAGGCTGTGGGTCCACGCAACCGCAGGTTACAATGACTGCAGAGTGTAACCTCTGCTCCAACGCAGGTACGATGATGTAAGTCATCAACACCTGCAATTAGAAGAAGAACGATGACGCTCTTCATGGGATTACATGTTAGGAAAGTAGCAGATAATACTGTGTGGGGGCTACTGTGGAGTATATAATACTGTGTGGGGACCCATTGTGGAGTACATAATACTGTGTAGGGGGGCCTACTATGGAGTATATAATACTGTGTGGAGGCCTACTGTGGAGCATGTAATTCTATGAGGGAGCCTACAATATTGTGTGGGGGGCCTAATGTGGAATATGTAAAACTGTCTGGGGTTTCTACTGTGGAGTATATATAATACTGTGTTTGGACCACTGTAGAGCATACAATACTGTGTGGGGACCCACTTTGGAGTATATAAAACTGTGTGGCGGACTACTGTGGAGTATGTAATCCTGTGTGGGGGGCCTACTGTGGAGTATATGAAACTGTCTGGTTGGCCTACTGTGGAGTATATATAATACTGTGTATAGTCCACTGTGGAGCATATAATACTGGGGGGGGGGGCTACTGTGGAGTATATAATACTGTGTGTGGGCCTAATGTGGAGTATATAATACTGTGTGGGGGCCTAATTTGGAGCATATAATACTGTGTGGGGGCCTAATGTGGAGCATATAATACTGTGGGGGGAGCCTACTGTGGAGCAGATAATATTATATGGAGGCCATTGTGGAGCATATAATATTGTAGGGAGGCCACTGTGGAGCATATAATACTGTATGGAAGCCACTGTTGCGCATATAATACTGTGTGGGGGCCTACTGTGGAGAATATAATACTGTGTTGGGGGCCTACTGTGGAGAATATACTATTGTGTGGGAGCCACTGTGGAGCATATAATACGGTTTGGGGGTCACTGTGGAGAATATAATACTGTTCGGAGGTCACTGTGGAGCATATAATACTGTCCGGGGGTCATTGTGGGCCAGATTATTTTGTGTGCCAATGTGGGGCAGATTGCACTGTCTGAGGTCCCCTCACTATTTATATCATATACTATCTATTTTATAGCAGACCTGATATTAGTGCAGGCTGTAAGAACATTGCACAGTCACTATAAAACAGATCCTGTGCTATGTACATAGTCAACATTAATTTTGTACTGAAGGGTTGTTTTACTAATGTAAAACCAGAGCATACACCAATTTATCAAAGTTTTAAAATAGGCATTTACTGAATATGGCACATGATAACAGTAGAGGCTGTGACTTCAGACAGTATTTTTATGTTTGGATGCCAGGATTCTGAAACATTTTCTATCCACACAAGCCATTATGCAGTTTCATTTCCAGAGTCTAAGTGAGATTGGGGTCATTTGGAAGTGTAAAAAAGTGTTAGAAATGATTTTGCACATCCAATGTTTTCTAAGCACTGTTAATATAATGCAGTATTGCAGAAGATGAATGGTGTGATCAGCGGTATTATTTATAGCCATCAAATCAGTAGGATGTAGAACCAGGTATATAGGCACAGATGGCTCTGAGAGGTCTTTTTTATTCAGATTTACCACTTACATATTAAAGGTGTTATCCAATGTCATCTACAAAAAGCAACACACTTTATGACCTTGATATTGAACCTAACCAAGCAAACTTAGGGCCTGTTCACAAGGGCACAGAGGGGCGGATTATGGCGCGGAATCCACGTCATAATCCGCTCCCTCACAATGGTGGTCTATGGAGACCCCTAGCATTCTTTTTTTCGTTAGCAGAATGTTGCCACTAGTGGAAAAAAGAAGCGTCATGACCTTTCTTGAGGCAGATTCCGCCTTAGGAGGTCAATAGAAGTGAACGGGAGGCAGAAACCGTATCGCGTTTTTTTTCCAAAAAAAAACCCGTTGCGGTTTGTGGTGCAGTTTTTGGCAAACACCGCGACCAAAAACTGCAGCGCATTTTTTTACGGTCCATTCACTGCCCAGCAGGGAAAAACCGCCTGGCATTTTCTGAAGTGTTTTTTTCATAGAAAACGTTCATAAAAACGCTTCAAGGTGCAAAAACCGTTTCCTAATTAGGAAGCGGGTTTTTTCCGGCCCAAATTTCGCCACACGTAATTCATGTGTGAACTTAGCCTTAAAGTTCCATGAACATGCAAATGAGTTCTTAGGAGCACAGAGGGTGTTGCTATTGCTCCAAATAAGTAAACGGCAATGCCTTCATTTTTCTGAAAAGCTAATTTGCATATTGACAAAACTGGTAATTTCTCTGCAATGAAGGTGCTAATTCACAAGGGGAAAACTCTGTATGATTCAAGTGACCCTATACTATCTATCTATCTATCTATCTATCTATCTATCTATCTATCTATCATCTATCACAAATATAATGTAATTCAGAGGAACATGAGTGAATTTTCAGGTACACACCACTGATGAGACTTTCACTGCCCTCTTGCTGTATTTTGAGGATTTTGTGCTAGTGGGAATGGAAATAAAAGGACATTTGGAGATTAGAGGAAAATAGGGGATTGCGTCATGAAATTGATCCACACTGGTCAAAGTACAAGGGTTGTGTTATTAGAGGACAATAAACTTAAACATAGTTCACGGACTTCACAGTATCAGTCAGAGGTTATTCTATTACATTGTAGAACTGTATACACAGTATTGATGCTTGTTAGAAGTCTAAAGAATGGAAATTTACTGTCAAATTTTTAACTAGCCAGAGTGAAATATTCAAAAGAGCAAAATCCACAAGGACATAGTGTATGGGGACATTACGTAAGGTTGTATTGCATCCAGTAAGATATGATATATATCTATAGATGTGACTGGTTTATGGACATGCTTGGTGTTTTTTGAATGTGTATTGTAAACCAATAACTGCAGTGTTATGTGCTCCCCTCTGGAGCGCTTTCTTCCTCTCTGCTCCTCTGATGTACATAGTGTTTTTGTATGAACAGGAGATCAAACTAATAATGTTATTAATGTTATCGACGGAGCCAAAATGAGGTTAGTGCTCCAGAGGGGAGCACATAACTTCACAATATAGCTATAATTTATTTAACAATATTACATAGGCTCATTTTCAAATGAAGTTGAAACAAATAGCTTAAACTAATAGGATATAGGATAAACTAAATTAAGAGTGAACTGTTTCTTAAAGAGGACCTTTCACCACTTTTGGGCACATGCAGTGTTATATACTGCCAGAAAGCTGTGGAGTGGGGAGGAACGCCCCCACCCTCTGCTCACAGCGCTCGTCTATAGACAAGCATTATCAGGAGAGGGAGGGGGGCTTTCCTCCCCGCTCCACAGCACAGCGCGATTGGCGCCGCGAGGCAGAAGGATGTCTCTGGCTAATGGTCAGAAACGCCCTTCTGACCATAGAGCACTACGGTACCGGCACCGTAAGCTCTTTACACCGGGCACTGATCGGGAAAGCCGACAGTGCGCTGAAATCAGCGCACTGTCGGCTTTCTGGCAGTATATAACACTGCATGTGCCCAAAAGTGGTGAAAGGTCCTCTTTAAGCTTGACATAAACAAGTCCTAATTAGGATGAAGGAGAAAATGAAAATTGAAAATGGGTTGTTTTATAATTTACTAGCTATAACCCGCAACTTCTTCGGCGGCCCCCTGACGCTTACGCAAACCACCGGCAGCGCGGCTCGTGGGCCACAATGCCCCTCTACTTGCGGCCAGCATGGGCCCCTCCCCCACCCACGCCCCCAGACCTCCCTTACCCCCCTTCCGCGTCCCCGGCCCCCTTCTCCCCCTTACCCACCTGTGACCCCGGTTACCTTCTCCACCCCCCCGTCCGCATGTTCAATCGGGCCCCCCTCTACTTACCTTCTGCCCTCTGGTCCTAATCCCCCCCCAACCCCCAGCACCTCCTCCGGCCTCCACCAATAGGAGCTGCATGTAACAACCTCTGTTGACGTCATGGCAAGGGCGACGTGGAGCCGGAGACAACTTTTGAGGGTCGCGGTGGCATTTTGGGGCGAGTGACACACTATTAAAGTAGCCTATTACCCCTTCCTGGCAAATATGTAGGTGTGTGTGAAATTTCTAGGAAATCCATTGAGCCGTTCGGGTGTGATGGAGGAACAAACCTCCAAACACGCAAACCCACAAACATCCAAACTCACAAACTTTCACATTTATAATATTAATAGGATTTATTATGCATACTTGTATAGCACCATCATATTCTGCAGTGTTTTACTGACTTTGACAGTCATTGTACCATATAGGGCTCACAATCTACATTCCCTATCAGTATGTCTTTGGAGTGTGGGAGGAAACTGGAGTACCCAGAGGAAACCCATGGAAACACAGGGAGAGCATACGAACTCCTTGCAAATGTTGTTTTTGGTGAGATTTGAACCAAGGACTCCAGCACTGTAAGGCTGCAGTGCTAACCGCTGACACACTGTGCATGAACTTTGAAAGGACAGAAAAAGGGACTCTATGCTTGCAGTGGCAAATTTAGCTCCAGCCACTTCTACTTTGACTCTGCCCATTCCAATCCATTTCTCTTTGTGCCCTCAGACAGTATAATACCCCTACAGTCACCCTAACATTATATGCTACCACAGTTTAATGTCCCTCCCAGTTGCCCTTAGTTTAATGTCCCCATCCAACGACCCACAGTTTAACACAAAATTAATACTAACCTCTCTTCAATCACCTACTGTTCTGTCTAAAGTCTGTGCTCCCAAACGCTTCAAGGAGCTGCAGGCACAATGTGAATGAAGTCATGCAGGGTGCGGATGGCTCCTTGCTTCATCATTGTATTCAACTCATCTGTGTCCGGAGCCAGGACATACCTGCCACCAACTAGGACAGGACCTGATATCCAAGACTGTCCCACTGAATCCAGGATGATTGATAGGTATGCTATTGTTATGCATTGTTTGCCCCCAACAGGAGATTTAGTCCTGCTTATAATTCACTTGGCTGCAGGAGCCTTAGTTCTGTTCATAGTGTTTTGTTACTGTTACTATGTTTCCTCTATCTTGTTTTTGTCTCTACTTTGTCTCCTTCCCTCCCCATTTTTTTTCATATCACCTATCCTATGGAGTTTCAGAAACCTGCTGCTGACCACCACATCAACCACCCTCCAGATGGTACTACTCCATGGAGCCCTCTGACCTTAGGATTTTGTGACATGTCTCTTTACACTTGCATCTCACTCATTGTTGCCTCCTAATGGTTAGGTTCCAATACTGAGTGGGGTCTAGCATTAAGCGACATGACATTTTTTCAGGAAACTCACTAGGACGACTCCACTACATTTCACTTTGCCCGACTTTCCCATGGTTCTTTTCTGCTTTCCATAGTTGTAGGAGGGCTAAAGTGGCCATATTGCTCTCTTGTACTTGTTCAATTACTGTTACTGCTTCCCTCCTAGTTCCCCAGGGTTGCTTCTTTTATCCTTCTATGACAGAGTCTCCTCTATGGTCAACCTGTGGTTATCTGCAATGTCCTTGTCCTGAATGTTTCTTAGATTCCATTTTTACGCCGGGTCCTGTGTAGTCTGCAGACTTACTCTGGTTGCTTGACAGAGATTTAACATGGTTTTCTCTGAAAGGGTGGATAGGCTGTCCTTAGATGATAGACTTCTGCAGGGATCACAGTCCAGGCTTGCTGGAGACTTCTGCTGACTGATTAGATCCTATGACTTGTTTGATTTGTGGCGAGTCAGTAAGTCTACATGCCACTCCTATACCTTCTTCTGACACCCCCACAACCTACAAGATTGATTACTTCTTTGTTTACTCACTGGTGCAGAGGTTGGCCTTATTTCATGGTCTGTCCATGCCGTAGTGACTGTGTCCCTCTCCCATTTTCCTGTACCATCTCAATGAGGCCCTCCTGAAAACCCACACCTCTCAGGCTACCCTGCGAACTAACTTAACCAATTATTTTAAAGAAACTGAGGGGTCTGTGACCTCGGCAACAGTGTTCTGGGAGGCTCACGAGGTGGTCATGGGAGGACACTGCATTGCCCTGCTTAAAAAAAGATAAGAAAGCCTGGATGCAAACCCTGATAAACAGGCCCTTACACCTTTCTTGACAGCCCATCCTTTCCTCCCCGTGCTGTCAGTTGGTGGCAGCCTGAGCGCATTTGAGAGATCTGCTTAGATTATAAGATTTTCCAAGCAGACCTCATACCCAATGAGAAAGTTGTTTAATTCTTTTTTAGATGGTTTCCCACTCCCAACGATAATGCTACATTCCCATATCACTCTCATCCCTAAGCCGAATAAAGACACACAGTAATGCTCTAGCTATAAACTTCTTGCCCTATGGAACTCTGAAATTATATATATATATATATATATATATATATATATATATATATATATATAATCAAATCAAACAAGCTTTATTGGCACGTCCGAATAGATATTTGGCATTGCCAAAGCTAGCAAAATGGTGGTGGTGGTGGTGGTGGGGGGTTGGGGGTATAACAGTCCATGGGGTCTCATCTTCCTCTTGTTTGGTGACAGCTGGACACGTATTGGGCAGCGATCTCTACAGTGATCTCCTCCTCTCCCAGTAGGATGTAGAGTTTCCTCTTCTCGTCTGCAGATGTGAAGTCTGGGATGTGGGCAGAGAGTCTTGGGAAGTAGACAGCCCTCACAGCTGAGTATTTGGTGCAGTGTAGCAGGAAATGGGTCTCGTCTTCTATGGCCCCCTGGTCACAGTGCTGGCACATTCTGTTCTCCCGTGGCTTGTACGTCTGCCTATGTCACCCCGTCTCCATCTCCAGGTTGTGGGCGCTCAGTCTGTACTGGCTCAGGGTCTGTCTGTGTTTGGGGTGGGGTATTCTCTCCAGGTAGGTGGCCATGGTGTAGTCCCTTTGCAGTGACTGGTACATGGTGAGTTTCTTGTATACAAATATATATATACTAGCATCTGCCCGCGACTTCATCTGTGGGTTGGTGTTGGCGCTGAGCCGCTTATAATTAGCCAATTGCTGTTGTGGTTGATCCGCCTGCTCAGGTGTTCTTATGTCAGTGTCTGAGCAGCTTCTGTATTGGAAATGGCTGAACGGATTTTGCAGAAATTTGCCACAGTTCGATCAGCCTGCTCCTGCGTCTCGGCTCTGCTACATCGATGCATATGCATAGGATACCCAGCTGTATGTACATGTTTGCATATGGAGAGCCTATAGAGGTTTGCTACAACGCTGCCTAAACTCTTCTAAATTGGGCAATTGTGATTACAGGGGTTTTGTTATGTGACTGTGTGAGCAGCTTCTGTCTTACAAAGGGCTGAAGGATGTTGCTGAAATGTGCCAAAATTCTCTCCCTCCCCCATCAGAGGCAGAACAACACATTCCCTGTAGTACTCACTGAAACTCTACACCCAATATAGTCTTCTTGCCCTCACACAGCCTGCGTGTTCTGTAGTCTCCTGATCTTCTATGAGACTCCATTTCCTTCAGCTTTCACACTGTCCAGCTTCATCCTATATAGCTCCGCCCACAAAATAGTGTGTAGCTCCACCCACTGCCTAGCATGATCCTATCTGAGAATGGCTCAAGGACCTGTGATGACGTCATCACAGGTCCTTTAGTGTAGTGTGAACCTAAATTCTTTCACTATGGTCATGTAGTGACGTCATTTACTGGGATAAAAAGTAGCCTATGTTTTAATCGGGGTACCTATCTATGTATGTGGCAAATTTCATGCAAATCCGTTCAACCGTTTTTGCGTGATTGAGGAACAAATATCCAAACTCACAAACTTTCACATTTATAATATTAGTAGGATAGGATATACGAGGTATATAAAGCTCCAAGTCAACCGCCTGAATGTGTCACCCTTACTAATCCTCACACCAACTTATCTAACCTCATCCAGACTCTTCATGATTACGGCCAGTTATCTGACGGTAAGGGTCAGTTCACACGTGAACTGCCCGCGCGGGTTTTGACACGGAGAGAGACGCGGTGAGCCGCGTCTCTCTCTTGTCAAAACCCGCCTGCCGCGACCATCGCTGTTGCGGCTTAACCCTCTGCTGTCGGCTCAAATGAATGAGCCGACATAGGAGGGAGCTGCCGGGGGCGGAAGCCGCGCGGCTGAGCCCGCGCAGCTTCCGCCTGAAGAAAGGACATGTCCTTTCTTTTCTCCGCTAGCGGCAGCCCGCCGCTAGCGGAAAAAAAAAGCCCGGTGGTCTACATAGACCACCATTGTAAAGGGGCGGATTTTGAAGCGAAATCCGCTGTCAAAATCCGCCCCTTTGTTCACGTGTGAACTAGCCCTAAGGTTAATCCTTCTATGACAGAATCCCTCCCACTGAATATCCCTTAGATGTCCTTAGCTATCTGATGATCCAACTCTTCCCCTCCTATTGTAACTTATACTTGGTAAATGACCCCAATTGTTCCATGACCTTAAGACGCTACTGAATAAGTGGCACCCCCTATATATCCCTCTCATTGGCTTGGATTTCAACCTTAAAAATGACCCTTCTCACGAAGCTCTTATACTATTTTGACACTCTCCCAGTAGATGTTCCTCGCTCAGACCTACGTACTTACCTTAGAGCTGTATTTCATTTTATCTGTAATGCCAAGTACCACCAGATCTCTAGATCAGTGATTTTGGCAGGGAGAGGGAATGGGGGTTTTGTGGTCCCACATATTCTTCATTATTATTGGGGTATCAACTCATCTGCATCCAGAGGACGCAGATGAGTTGAATACAATGATGAAGCAGGAGCAATCTTTAGACAGCTTCTGCTTTCCCACTCTGCCCCAAGTGTTCCGGCCCCAGGAGCTGTAGGCGCAATGAGGTGACATCATTCACATCGTACCTGCAGCTCCATGAACTCTCTTGGAAAAGAGACGGAGATGTGAGTATCAGTATTTTTATTATATTAAGCTTTGGGGCAAATGGAGGGTAACATTAAACTGGTGGAAGATGAAGGGAGACATTAAACTGGGGCAGATGGAAGAGCATTAAACTGGGGGAAGACGAAGGGGGACATTAAACTGGGGACAAATGAGGGGGAACATTAAACTGGTGGAAGATGAAGGGGGACATTAAACTGGGGCAGATGGAGGATGGTGCATTAAACTTGGGACAGATAGAAGGAGGGACATTTAAACTGGGGGCAACTGGAGGGGTGCATTAAACTAGGGGCAATTGGAGCAGGACATTAAACCGTGAGGGTAGCTGGAGGGGGACATGTCTGCCTCTCTAATGTCAACCTCCAGCTAGCCCTACAGTTTAATGTCCACTTTCAGCCAGCCGCCCCAGTTTAATGTCCCCCTCTAGTTTTCCCACATTTAAACTGGGGCATCAGTAGCGGGGACTTTATATTGTGGGGCAATTGGAGGGAAGCGTTATAATGTGGGGGCATATAATGTTAGGGTGGCTGCAGGAGCATTATAATGTGTGTGGGGGCACATAGTAAAATGGATGAGAATGGGAGGAGTCAATGTAGAAGTGGGTGAAACTAATTTTGGTGCTGTGTGCACAGCACCCCACACATTCTGTCTCTCTTTCTATCCTTTGAAAGTTGGGAGATATGCTTATGGTTATATATTGGAAACACATGCGGTACTGACCTCCTCGCCTGTCACGAACTGAACTCACTGGGTCTTGAACCCATGACTTCCTGGCTATGTTCTGCGGCCTTAACCATAGTACTATTTGGAATCCTGTTTTGTTCTGTGCTTTACCTTGTCTGGCTGTCTGCTTCCTGTTGCCCTGAACCTCACCACTACCTTGCTGCTCCTGTGTACCGAACCTTGCTAACGCCTGACTACGATAGACCTGCTCCTCCTGTGTACCGAACCTTGCTAACGCCTGACTACGATTGATCTGCTCTTCCTGTGTACCGAACCTTGCTAACGTCTGACTACGGTTGATCTGCTCCTCCTGTGCACCGATCCCGGCAAACATCTGACCACGGTTTCTTCTACCTCTGAGGTACCTTTCCTCCATTTATTATTATTTAAGTACTGTACCATTTGCCCCACCATTTGGACTCCAAATCTGATAACTAGCATCGTTACATAATAATCAGGCCCAACATGGAGGCCGGAGGGGCGGAGTCTGCTTTGTCACAGCATGCCTTCCAGATCTCGGAATTTCATAACCTTGTGTATGGCCTTCAAGGACAATTAAATGAAATGAAAAGTCAAGTCACTGAATTACAACAACAAGTAAATGAATTGCGTGTAAATTCTGCTGCTGTCAGTGCCACCTCTCAAGTTTACCGGATTCCACTACCAGAAAAATTTGGTGGAAAGAGACACTTGTACCGAGGATTCCTTAATCATTGCCGGATGATTTTTTTCTACGCATTCTTCACAGTTCCCTACTGATAGGTCCAAAGTTGTGTTCATCATTGCCCTGCTAATAGACGATGCACAAGCATGGGCATCACCTTATTTAGAACAGGATGATGAGATTTTGGACAATCTGAAGGACTTTCTTGCAGCAATGGACTTAGTATTTGATGACCCCAATCGTTGTGCCACTGCTGAGGGGGCTCTGCGGGATCTCCGCCAGGGAAGACGCTCTGTTACGGAATATGCTGCAGAGTTTCGGCGCTGGGCTTCTGATGTTTCCTGGAACACCTCCGCACTAAAATGGCGGTTCTATGGAGGACTTTCTGAATCTGTTAAAGATGAACTTGTTAAAGTAGAACTTCCAGCTGACTTTGAGGAGTATATACGGTTATGCGTCCGTATTGACCAAAGACTCCTGGAAAGGAAGCGAGAAAGACGAGGCTATTATGATGCAGGCACCTTCTCCCATTTACCTGAGGGACGGTTTCTCCCAAAGATGCAGACACCTTCTCAAACAGGTTCTGCCCCAGAACCTATGCAAGTAGATGCCATCCGGGGACCAATTTCAACTGCTGAAAAACGTCGCCGCCTTGCTGAAAGATTATGCCTTTATTGTGGACAACCTGGACATTATGTTCTTGACTGCCCTAAGAAACCTCAACGGGCAGTTGCGGCAACTGAGATTCGACCAAATTTGGAATCTTGTCCCCACTGTGCTTCTCTTAGTCTGGTGACACAGCCTCTGTTTTCCACCACATCTTGTCCTGACAATATGACATCTAACCAACCTCATTTCACCTTACCAGTTCAGCTTTCATATGGTTCCTACAGGTTGTCCACTACAGCAATGTTGGATTCCGGTGCAGCTGGAAATTTTATGGACATTAAGTTTGCATTTGATAATCACATTGAGCACAGTGCAAGATCTTCACCAGTTGAATTAGTAACTGTTGATGGGTCACCTTTAAATTCTGGTCCTGTTACTCATGAAACTACTGAACTGGAAGTATTGATTGATCCCGGTCATCAGGAGAGGATTAGTTTCCAGTTAATCTCTTCACCAAAATTTCCAGTAATTTTGGGCATACCATGGCTCAGCATCCACAATCCTTCAGTAGACTGGAAGTCAGGAAAGGTAACTTTCACTTCTGAATATTGTCAACAAAATTGTCAACTGAAGCAGCCTATTCTTTCCCAGGTAGGAGCTACTGAAAGATCCAGCACTATCGCGGCCGAATTACCTGAACCTTATAAGGAATTTAAAGATGTTTGTGACAAAAGGAATGCCGACCAGCTACCCCCTCACTGCACATATGATTGTCCTATTGAACTTTTACCAGGTGCATCCATACCTTATGGACGCATCTATCCACTTGCAGAGATGGAGCTGAAGGTCCTGGATGAGTACATCAAAGAAAATCTGGCCAAAGGATTTATACGGCATTCCACTTCTCCGGCAGGTGCACCTATATTCTTTGTACCAAAGAAAGATGGCACATTACGTCCTTGTATTGACTACAGAGAACTAAATCAAATAACCGTTAAAAATCGTTATCCTCTTCCGCTTATTCCAGAGTTACTCGAGAGATTACGGTCAGCAAAGATCTTTACTAAATTGGATCTACGAGGAGCATACAATCTTGTCCGTATACGACCTGGGGACGAGTGGAAGACAGCATTCCGAACACGCTACGGCCATTTTGAATCCCTTGTTATGCCATTTGGACTTTGCAATGCCCCAGCAACTTTTCAACATTTTATTAATGATGTCTTCCGAGATCTGCTGGATCAATTTGTGGTGGCGTATTTGGATGACATATTAATATACTCTGAGAACCTTGAAGAACATAGTAAGCAGGTTACCATGGTTTTGAGCCGTCTAAGAGAGAACCAACTATATATTAAACTGGAAAAATGTGAATTTGAAAAGACAGAAATTCAGTTTTTGGGGTACATCATTTCTACGGAAGGATTGCGCATGGACCCTAGTAAGATCCAAGCTATTTTAGACTGGCCTTCTCCCAAGAATGTCAAGGAGATCCAAAGATTTGTCGGCTTTGCAAACTTCTACCGAAAATTTATTAGGAATTACTCAAAAGTTATTAGTCCGATAACAAAATTAACCCAGAAAGGAATTCCTTTTAAATGGTCTTCAAGTGCCAACGAAGCATTTAACCAATTAAAGACACTTTTTACTTCTGCTCCAATCTTAGTTCATCCTAATCCAGACCTCCCATTTATAGTTGAAGTGGATGCTTCAGATTCAGCAGTAGGAGCAGTGCTGTCCCAAAGAGTTGGAGATAAACAGTTGCTTCATCCTTGTGCTTTTTTTTCTTGCCTGATGTCTCCTCCTGAAAGAAACTATGACATTGGGAATAAGGAATTACTTGCAATTAAGAAAGCATTCACAGAATGGAGGCATTTTCTTGAAGGAGCATCTCATGTGGTTCAGGTTCTTACAGATCACCGAAATCTAGAATTTATTAGATCAGCCAAGAGACTTTCTGGTAGACAGGCTAGATGGTCTTTATTTTTTTCAAGATTTAATTTCATTATTTCCTACAGACCGGGATCCCGCAATGGAAAAGCAGACGCCCTATCCCGGATGTGTTCTGACATAACACAAGATGACACATCCGAGACCACCATTTTACCTGCTAAGAATTTTGTAGGGGCAATCATTTCCAAGGATATACCCTTAGAAGATCAAAGAAGGTTATAATGGAGATCCCTTCCTTAATCATCCCCCCACAGATATTGATTTGGTGTTTAGAGATGGGGTTTGGACTCTTGATCAGTGTGTATATGTTCCTGAGACTACTCGATTAGAAATTCTGCGCCTTGTTCACGACTCTAGACCCGCAGGTCACATGGGAGTCGAAAAGACCAAAGAACTTTTGTCTCGCTCATTTTGGTGGCCTAAATATCAAGTGGATGTAAAGAAGTATGTTTCTTCCTGTCAAACCTGTGCTAGGAATAAGACCCCTCGATCCTCACCAGTGGGATTACTTCAACCCCTTCCTATTCCATCTCGTCCTTGGGGTTCTGTTTCCATGGATTTTATTGTTGAACTACCATCTTCAAAAGATATGCGTACAATTCTGGTAGTGGTAGACCGTCTGACCAAAATGGCTCATTTTATACCAACAAAGGGGGTACCCTCTGCTGAAGAGACTGCGGAATTAGTCATCCGAGAAGTTTTCCGCCTACATGGCATACCCGACAATGTAGTTTCTGACCATGGGGTACAATTTACCTCAAAGTTCTGGAAGAGTTTTTGTGCCACTCTAGGAATTGAAGTAAACTTATCTTCTGCCTTTCATCCACAATCTAATGGGCAAACTGAGCGCACTAACCAAACCCTTGAACAGTATTTGCGGTGTTACACAAGTTATCTCCAGGATGACTGGGTTAATTTCCTTCCTACAGCGGAATTTGCTTATAACAACTCCCAGCATTCTTCTACATCCCAGAGTCCATTTTTTGCCAATATAGGTTTCCAACCTACATTCATTCCCAACCTTCCCATTTCTTCTTCAGTTCCTGCTGTCTCCGACAGACTGTCTACCTTGAAGCAAGTTCAAGAAAAATTGACAAACACTCTCCATGAAGCTCAAGATCGCTATAAGAAGACTGCTGATAGACATCGCAAGTCTCTTCCTTCCTTTGGTATAGGAGATAAGGTATGGCTCTCTACAAGAAATTTGAAGCTCAAGATACCTTCAGCCAAGCTAGGTCAGAAATTTATTGGACCTTTTGAGATTGTGGCTCAAATTAATCCTGTAGCGTTTCGTTTAAAACTCCCAGACTCTATGCGGATTCACCCTGTTTTTCATTCCTCTCTTCTCAAGCCTTTTGTGGAAAATCCATTCCCGGGACGTAACTTGCCTCCACCTGACCCAGTTATTGTTGAAGGAGAAGAGGAATATCTGGTAGAAGAGATTTTGGATTCTCGAATTCATCGAAATCGGTTACAGTACTTGATAAAGACTGATGCAAGTCCCCCGAATACAGTAAGGGAAGAATACTTGAGAGAACCTACAGAGGCAGAAAACTGGACACATGTGACCAAGAGATGCAAATGGATCACAAGGCCATCACCACTCACACAGCTAAGTAACCGATATGAAACTCTCATGCAGGCGGATGAAAATGACAAAAATAACCTATCAGCAAAAGAAGAAACAAAAGTCACCCAGAGACAATCAGGAGCAACAAGAAATGGTGTTGCAAGGAAGAAAAGAAGAGTAGTGGTTATGGGTGACTCACTGCTAAGAGGCACAGAGGCAGCTGTCTGCAGGCCAGACTTAACCGCACGAGAAGTATGCTGCCTCCCAGGAGCAAAAATCAAGGATGTGGCCGATAGGATACCAAGCCTCCTCAGCTCCAAGGACGACTACCCATTCCTACTGATACATGTGGGTACAAACGACACGGCAAAAAATGATTTACCAACTATCTATAAAGACTTTGAAAATTTGGGGAAGACAGTGAAGGAACTGGATGCGCAGGTAGTATTCTCATCAATCCTCCCAGTTGATGGTCATGGCATCAGGAGATGGAATAGAATACTAGAGGTAAACCTGGCTTACCTGGCTTCGACGGTGGTGCCGAAAGCAAGGATTTGGATTTTTGGACCATGGCGTGAATTACCTCTACGATGGACTCCTTGCTAGAGACGGGATACATCTCACAAAACCTGGGAAAAACATATTTGCCAGAAGACTTGCCACACTCATCAGAAGGGCTTTAAACTAGAAGAAGAGGGGATGGGAAGAAAAAAGAAAGACAAGAACATGCAGCTAAAAGACATACTAAACAAGGTTACTAGATGTGGTAAAGAGGACCCAAGACAGGATACTCAGAAGGAAATTACGAAAAAGGATACAACAGAGCACAATCTGAAATGTTTTTACACAAACGCACAAAGCATGGGAAACAAACAAGGAGAACTAGAGCTGATGATACACAAGGAAAACTATGACGTCATTGGCATCACAGAAACCTGGTGGAACGACATGCATGATTGGAACATACAGATGGAAGGATACAACTTATTCAAAAAGAATAGAACTAATAAAAGAGGGGGTGGAGTTGCATTGTATGTTAAAAAAGAACACATCTCCACAGAAATTACAGTTTTACAGAATGATAATCTACTGGAAATTATTTGGGTAGTAATTCAAGGGAAAAACAATGATAAGGACATCATACTAGGCGTTTATTACAGACCACCAGGACAGACAGAAGACATGGATGAGATTTTTTCACAGCAAATGACCACGCTCTCAAAGAAACATGAAATAGTGATTATGGGAGACTTCAATTACCCTGACATTCATTGGGAAACCCACACAGCCAAGAGTAAAGGCTCCATCAAATTTTTATCCTCTCTAGCAGACAACTTCATTGCCCAGCTAGTAGAAGAAAACACGAGAGGAACATCCATTTTGGACCTAGTCCTATCCAACAAAGAGCACATGATTGAGGGACTACGGGTAGCAGGGACACTGGGATTCAGCGATCATGCTATACTTGAGTTTGGGGTTGCAAGAAGAAAAAGACCTGAGAAGACACAGACTTCAAGGCTCGACTTTAGCAGGGCAGACTTCAAGAGCCTGAAGGCAAGGGTTAGCAGAATTCCATGGTGCAAAATTCTTAAGCACAAAAATGCACATGAAGGGTGGGAAATCTTCCGTAGGGAAATCATTAAAGCACAGGAACTAACAATACCTAGAAGGAAGAAAAATGGGAAGCACCTAAAAATATCAGGATGGATGACCAAAAAATTACATAACCTGCTAAAAAGGAAAAAGGAAACATACAAAAAGTGGAAGATGGGAACTATACCTAAGGAAGAGTACACAGCAGTCTGCAGACTCTGCAAGACAAGCATCAAAGGAGCTAAGGCTGAACACGAATTGAAGCTTGCAAAAGAGGCAAAGAGTAAGGTAAAAGGATTTTGGGGATATGTTAAAAGCAAAAGAAAAGTGAAGGAGACCATTGGAGTCCTGAAGAATGACAAAGGAGAAACAGTTAACATGGTGGAACAGCAGGTGGAGCTACTAAATTCATATTTTGTATCCATCTTCTCCCAAGAAACTAATGGAAATATCGACATTAATGGTGATGGAGATGAGGGGAAGGAGAACTCCAAGCTGACTATAAGCGAAGGTCTGGTAAGAGAGCACTTAGCCAAGTTACAGGAAACCAAGTCCCCAGGACCAGATGATTTACACCCTAGAGTCCTGAAAGAGATAGCAGAGGAAATAACAGAACCCCTTGCTATAATCTTCGGTAAGTCATGGGAAACAGGAGTGGTCCCTTTAGATTGGAAAAGGGCAAATGTTGTCCCCATCTACAAAAAGGGGAAAAGGGACGATCCAGGAAATTACAGGCCGGTAAGTCTGACCTCGATAGCAGGAAAAATCTTTGAGCAAATTGTCAAGGAACATTTACTTCGGTACCTGGATGGGAAGGCATTAATTAACCAGAGCCAGCACGGCTTTATGACCAATAAATCTTGTCAGACTAACCTGATTTCCTTCTACAACAAAATCACTGAATGGTTGGACCAAGGGAATGCCGTGTACATAGTATATCTTGACTTCAGTAAGGCATTTGATAAAGTATCACATAACCTTCTTATTGAAAAAATGATTAAGTATGGCTTTGACAAAAAATCAGTTAGGTGGATTCACAACTGGCTTAATGATCGGGCACAACGAGTAATACTAAATGGCTACACATCGAACTGGAAGAAAGTCAAAAGCGGGGTGCCGCAGGGCTCTGTTCTGGGCCCAGTACTTTTTAATATCTTTATAAATGACCTGGACGATGGAATTATTGGGGAACTCATAAAATTTGCAGATGATACGAAGATAGGAGGAATAGCCAACACTAGAGAGGAGAGAGAGTGTATTCAAAAGGACTTAGACACACTGGAACAATGGGCTGAGGCGAACAAAATGGTATTTAACAGGGACAAATGCAAAGTTCTACATCTGGGTAACAGAAATGTAAAAAACATATATAGTATGGGAGGAATAGAACTAAGTGATAGCATAGGGGAAAAGGACTTGGGCATAATAGTAGATCACAAATTCAACATGAGCCAACAGTGCGGTGCTGCTGCAAAAAAGGCTAATAAAATTCTGGGATGTATTAAGACAAGCATTGAATCTAGATCAAGAGAGGTCATTATTCCGCTGTACTCTTCCCTGGTCAGACCACACCTGGAATACTGTGTACAGTTCTGGGCGCCTCAATTCAAGAAAGACATCGATATATTGGAGCAAGTCCAGAGAAGAGCAACCAAAATGGTGGAAGGTCTGCAAACCATGTCCTATGAGGAGCGGCTAAAAGAACTGGGATTGTTTAGTTTGCAGAAGAGAAGGCTGAGGGGAGATTTAATAGCAGTCTACAAATATCTGAAAGGTAGTCACAGTGCAGAGGGATCTACCCTATTCTCATTAGCACAAGGAAGTACAAGAAGCAATGGGATGAAACTAAAGGGAAAGAGATACAGATTAGACATTAGGAAAAACTTTCTGACAGTGAGGGTAGTGAGAGAGTGGAATAGGCTGCCACGGGAGGTGGTGGGCGCTCCATCAATGGAAATCTTCAAGCGGAATCTGGATAAACATATAGCTGGGATGATTTAGGAAAACCTGCACTCGCAGGGGGTTGGACCCGATGGCCCTTGAGGTCCCTTCCAACTCTACCATAAGAAAAAAAGAAAAAAAAAAAAAGTGGCAAGGGTATGGTCCTGAAGACAATTCATGGGAACCCGTAAACAACATCCATGCTCCACAACTGGTAAGAGAATTTCATCAGCGCTATCCAGAAAAGCCAAGCCAAGTACCGTCCAGAGGACGCTCCTGGAGAAGGGGGAGTAATGTCACGAACTGAACTCACTGGGTCTTGAACCCATGACTTCCTGGCTATGTTCTGCGGCCTTAACCATAGTACTATTTGGAATCCTGTTTTGTTCTGTGCTTTACCTTGTCTGGCTGTCTGCTTCCTGTTGCCCTGAACCTCACCACTACCTTGCTGCTCCTGTGTACCGAACCTTGCTAACGCCTGACTACGATAGACCTGCTCCTCCTGTGTACCGAACCTTGCTAACGTCTGACTACGGTTGATCTGCTCCTCCTGTGCACCGATCCCGGCAAACATCTGACCACGGTTTCTTCTACCTCTGAGGTACCTTTCCTCCATTTATTATTATTTAAGTACTGTACCATTTGCCCCACCATTTGGACTCCAAATCTGATAACTAGCATCGTTACATCGCCCTTATAAAGGATGTTCACAGTTTAGAATATCTGACAGCTAGCCTAAACAACACAGTGGAGGCCTTTGATTTGATCTGGTCCCCATGGGATACATACCATACACTGCATGGTCTCTGGTTACCCCCCTCCCCATTTCCCTCTATTTGTTATTTCCTGTCCATAAGTTTTTTTGTTTTGCATTTTTCTCTTCTTTTATTACCATAGTACTAGCTGGTTTCTGGTGCTGATTTCTATTCTTCTTCTTTGTTTGAAAAATACCAATAAAAATTACAGTTGAAAAAAATAATAATAAAAAAAAAAGTCTAGAGAATAGCGCTCATCCTCATGGATAGAAGTTTTTGCTTGCACCTTTTTTTGTTTGTTCTTGAAAACTGAATATATAATAGTTGTGTTAACACGATGTCTGCTGTTTCGTGTAGTTGTAATCGCTCCTGTAGATGGTGCTCAACTACTGCCTGTCCTGAAAATCCCAGTGTCCCAGGGCCCTGGGAAAAGTTCAGGAAGATGTAAAGCAGATGTGTGCACATATAAAGACAGTGTTTCCCATTACACAGGATATCTATCCTATACGGTATTATTCTACTTTGTGTTGTCACCTTTTTAGTTATACGTTAGAGGTTGTAACATACCTGGGGCAGGGGCAATGTGTTCCATAATCCTAGCTTTCTGTTATTGCTGATCACTTCCTTCTCTAATTGGAGCTGACATAATTGTGAGTGTAGGAAGTCTTTTCTCTAGCCATAAATTTTTATTGTGGGTTAATCTAGGAGTAAATGCTTTCCTGTGCTGAACACATAGGGCAAAGCAAAATATATCCCATTAAAGCCGGCCATAAACATAACAGCAACAATTAAAAGTGTCCGCACAATAGTTACATTAGTTTATAACCTGTGAACATGGGAAGAGTTCACACTTTGTAAATACAGAGTAATACACAGTACAGGAATGGGACAAGGTGTAGGCATTTTGGGTATCTGCCTAGGGCACTACTGGGGAAGGGGCGTAATTTATGCATTATGAGGGAAAAAAAACCCAAAACCTTTAGCTTGGAATTTTTTTATAACAGTAATGTCCCTAGGCACATCAGTTTATCGTTTGTCTTTTGCTCTAATCGTTCATAGGATCAGAATAGTGGACTGAACAGCTAATATAATGTCGGATGCACATACAGGCAGATTTATCAATACTGTCAAACTTTCCCATTCATAATTGTAGACCTGTTTATGAATCTGTCGTACTGACCTTCATAAATATGGAGAGTTTCTACAAGTTCCAAAATTCTGACTCGCCATGGGACAAATATTTGACGCAAAAAATGTAGTTAGATATTTGGCACATAACATATAAATATATATATACAAAAAAACTTAACTTTCAGGCTGTAAGGAGCAAATATTAGGCGAGACCTTCCTAAATATGAAGTGTTTTTAGAAGCTCTAAAATTCTAACTCAAATACCATCCAACTGAAAGTGTCAAGCTTTACCATGAGACTGTCGTTTGGCAAAAACATGTACACAAAATCTGTAGGTAAAAAACTCGCAGGCTATCAGGGACAAGTATGGTGCATGCATCAAAAACTAGACAATTCTTGGCGCAACATAAGCAGAAACAAATCATCTCTCACTTATTGAGGCGCACGGCAAGAATTTATGGCATAAAGTAAATTGTTGTAAATTCATTAAACCATTTTAAATTTGGTTTACGTTTCACAACATAATCTGTGCCATATTCGTTCTTCAACTTATGTTTCATAAATATGTTGGGAAGTTAGACCTGCCATTCTGGTGCACATTTGCAAAACAGTTGAGCGTGTCATATTTTTCCGTTCTTTTTGGTGCATACTGATCATAAATATGTTTTAAATGCCTGTCACCATAAATACTGGCGCAAAAGTAGACAGAAAAGTGTTGAACTTCTATTGATAAATATGCCACATGGTGTCTACATCTGTCATCAGTCACATTCATTACCATCCTGAAGAGGTCACCTAAGGACTACAGAGATCAACTGCTGTTTCCACCATCAATTAACCAACCTAAATCTAATATTTCCATTTTAGTCTATGGTCTTACCATTAACCATTAACATTGAGGCAGGATACCCGCTGCCTTGGGTCTATGTTTGACCCTCCATATCCAATCACTTGCACAATCATGTCACCTGCACCTCCAAAACATCTCCAGAATCCACCCTCTTAATTCCACAGGAAAAAAAAATGATCATCTCTCTGATTCATTCTGGACTACTGTAACTCCTTATTAATCGGTCTTCCCCTCACTAAACTCTCCCCTGTACAATCTATTCTGAATGCAGCGGCCAGGCTCATCTATCATTCTAGACCAGGGGTGGGCAATTAATTTTCCCATGGGGCTGCATAAGAAATTGAAAGTATGCTAGAGGGCCGTGCCACGGCAAATTTAGCTCCACACACTTCTATCTTGACTCCGCCCATTCCCAATCATCTTTCCATGTGCCCCCACAAAGTATAATCCTCCTACAGTCACCCATACATTACATGCCCCCACATTATAATGTTCTCCTCCAAAAGTCCCACAGTATTAAGTCCCTCTCCTGGTGCCCCAGTATAAACCAGCAGAAACTGGAGGGGACATGAAACTGGGGCAGTTGGAGGGGGACATTAAACAGTGGGGGTAGTTGGAGGGGGGCAATAAATTGACAGCTGGAGTGGGACATGAAACTGGGGACAACTAGAGGGGGACATTAAAATCGGGAAGCTGGAAGCAAACGTTAAACTGTAGGGGTAGCTGGAGAGTGACATTAAACTGGGGGCAACTAGAGGCAGACGGGTCCCCCTACAGCTTCCTCCACGGTTTAATGCCTCCTCCAGTTGTCCCCAGTTTAAGTGCCCTCTTCATCTACCCCCAGTTTTGTGTCCCCCCCCCTCCATTTCTCCCTTAGTGTCATATCCCCCTTTATTTGTCCCATTTTATGTTCCCCCTCCATCTGCCATCTCTGCCCTAGTATAACATTCTCCTTCCATCTCTGCCCCTAGGTTACTGAGACACACACAGACGTACAGACAGACAGACAGATATAGACACACACACACACACACACACACACACACATATAGACACAGACAGACACATATAGACACACAGACACTTTCCACCCTGCATCTCACCTTACATCTCTCAATACCTTATGACACACTCTACATGTCTCCATCTTCCTGCCGGCACTAAGACATGCCCCCTAGACACGCCCCCTAGACACGCCCCCCTAGTCAAAGCTGTGTGGGCCGGACTGAATCAGTCAGAGGGCCGGATGTGGCCCGCGGGCCGGGCTTTGCCCAGGTCTGTTCTAGACGCTACAGCGATGCCTCTGGTCTGTGCCAGTCGCTACATTGGCTGCCTATTCATTACAGAACACAATATAAAGTTATTATTACTCTCATCCACAAGGCTCTCCATAATGCCGCACCTCCATACATTTTCTCCCTCATCTCTGTCTGCCACCCAACCCGTGCTTTCCATTTAGTCAATCACCTAAGACTAACATCCTCCATTATCAGACCCTCCCATTCCCATCTCCAAGACTTCTCCTGAGTTGCACCACTTCTCTGGAATGCTCTACCTTAGACAAAGAGATTAATTTCCAAACTCTCAAAAATCTCTTCAGACAGGCCTATCACATTTCCTAATCTAACACTTCAGCAGTTACACTCTCCAGACTAGCCCTCCACTATTCATGCACCCCTCCACATTATCCCACAGGACATAATACCGTTATCTAAGTGTAACTCTGTCTGCCCTGTCACTCTGGATAAAAGGACTCTGGCTGGTGACAGATCACACAACTTTATTTATTTGTATAATAATAGTAACTTTTTCATAAAAAATGTCTGGACCACTGTATAAGCAATGCTATGTCCTGTGTCATCCCTTCTACCTCTACCTGTAAGCTCTCATGGACAAGGCCCTCACTCCTATTGTGTGACTTGATGTATTACTCTGTAATGTCTCTTTTAATGGAGCTGTTACAATGAAACAATAACTTACCCGGCCTCAGATATAGCACTCGGTCATTACTTTTGACATTAATAAGTCATTCCTGGCACAAGTATTACAAGATCATTGAAATCCTGATAATGCAACTATAAATGTGCCATGTCTCAGGCCCATTTTACCACAGCTTACTATCGTCTTGACCGTTTGTCTTAAATATTTAAGAAACTGCTATAAAAAGGATTTCTTAACTTTGTTTCATACTACTTGGCCTAGTGGAAGCCTGGTAACAGAAGAATTCCAAGTCTACAAGTATTGTGATAGACTGTGTCTTAATCTAGATGATAAGTCAAGTTGACTAACTTTGTTTCTTCAGTGTTGCTTAGTCTGTGCTCTTGAATCCCAAGTGTATGCATATATGTGTGTATTGGGCCTAAAACCTCAGGCAGTTATATCATGTGATACTGATCACTTCTTACCAATGATGGACAATATAGCTATAGGTATTGACAATCTTACGCTAGGTTGTCACCTGCGTTCGGGTTTCTGAAGCAGACCCAAAAACCAGAAATCCAATCTGCTTAGAAAGCAGTTACCCATAGAAACCCACGTACCCCATAGATTATAATGGGGTCTGTGTGTTTTCTGCATTGTGTCCACACGAATAATGTGGAGACAAAAGTGCTGCTTGCAGTACAGACACCACATGGAAAACACATTGTCCCCATTATAGTCTATGGGGTCCGTGTGGTTACTTTTCTAACCGCTTTTTAATGCATTCGGTATTTTGTTTGGGGGGGTCTCCAAACGGACTCCCCGAATAGAATACCAAACGCAGATGTGAACCAGGCCTAACATATTTGATGGGTTTTTACCAGAGGCTGTCCTGGAGTAGCTCAATGATAACTCTTATAACACCTGATCAGTATAGGTTTATGAACGATCAGTCCTGTCAGTCTAGTCTCATCAGCTACTATAAGGAAGTAAGTTCTAGACTTGACCTGGGTAAAATCCGTAGACGTAGTATATCTGGACTTTTCACCTAACAATGTACTACATAGGTTGGTACTTAAATGATAATGTTGGGACTAAAGTCACATTTTTTTGTAAATGAGTTAATAACTGGCTTAGTGAAAGAGCATGATAATGGTAAGTGCTCAGACATGGTCACAGTTACTTGTGAGGTGCCATATTATAATATATAATATATGTTTATTTAGGACCTTGTAGAGGGTTTACAGGGTAGAATTTCAACATTTGTAGATCTGATGAACCAAAAATTTCTTTTTACGCTAGGTTCACACCTGCATTCGGGTCTCCGTTCTGTGCTTTCCGTCTTCTGTATTTTATGCTCTCCGCCTCGAAACCGTTTTTTTTAAATCCGGACACAGAGTACTGCATGTCCGACTCTGTGTCTGGATTAAAAAACCCGGTTTCGCGGTGGAGAGCATAAAACTCTTAGTATATATAAAAGGAATATATTACACATTCAGTCTTGGTCAATAAACTTGTCATAATTTTATTTATTACATCATACACATATATAAAAGATAGACATTGGAAGGGGAATCTACAAATACAAACTGACTGGGTAAAAATGAAGTGCAACAGATGGTATGTGGTCCCTTTAAATATTTACATACAATGGAATGCACATAGATTAAAGGGGTTGTTCCACGTCACATACTCACCAGTCTTCGTTGCTGTAAATTCTTCTGTCTTCCGGCTTTGTTGCGTCATTGGTGGGCGGGGTCACATATGCAAAGCCAGCGGCGAGATGCCGCTGGCCCTGCGTGCGCGCTCATAGACCAGTCTAGTCTTCACAATGCGAATACAGACCCGACATCCGCCTCTCTCTATTACAGCGAATGTCGGGTCTGTATTCGCATTGTGAAGGCTAGACTGGTCTATGAGCGCGCACGCAGGGCCAGCGGCATCTCGCCGCTTGGCTTTGCATATGCGAATACAGACCCGGCATCCGCTGTAATAGAGAGGCGGATGCCGGGGAGTGTAGACGCCGGCACAGATGCCTGCAACATCGCTATGCTCCTGCCCTGCATGAAGCCAGCAGCGGCAGAAGCGATGCTGTTATTCCGCTCCTCTGCCCCCCCCTCCGGAATAGCAGCATCGCTCCTGCCGCTGCTGGCTTCATGCAGGGCAGAAGCATAGCGATGTTGCTGGCATCTGTGCTGGTGTCTAACCGTCCCCGGCATCCGCCTCTCTATTACAGCAGATGCCGGGTCTGTATTGGCGGCCCCTTCCCCCCAAAGGGTAAACTACCCCCCCCCCCCAGGCTCGCTCCTGTGCACTTAACCCCTCCTCCCTCCCCCCTCAGAGCAGCAGATACATCACTTGACTTATGACCAGTTAAGTCAAGGGATGTGTCCCAAAAAAATGAATAAAGTGATATAGCGGACAAACAAAGCAGTTTTGCTGGAGCAATGTATTTAGGAAAAAGTCTTACATTCACATTAGCAAAAGGTATAGATAGGATCCTTGTGATGGGACAACCCCTTTCAGGTAATGCCAGAAAGGACCTCAGCATTGGAGTCCTTTATACACCATGTGTGGACATTATATACACATAGCAGTAGTATCAATAGCCGCTGAGGTATATATCATGATTGGCCACTAAATTATACACATTGCCACAACAGCTCAAAGAGAATGCTAAAAGTTTAAAGTTACCATGTGGTCCAATATATGTCTCCTATCCATTGAAGTAATAGCATTGATACGCACACATTGGTGACTATAACAACATAGGTTCACATATATCCTATAACATTATATACAAGTACAATAGCACTGTGGCTTACCCATGTTGACAATATAGGAGGTATACAAGTCGGGACAGGCACTCACTCCCCAGTACCTGACGCGCGTTTCGGCTTTGCAGCCTTCGTCAGGATGCTTCGTACTGATTAATTATACTCCACGTTCCAAAATATTATGCAAATTATATTTTTCTCTGATTTTCCGACATGGTCGATACAAAAACATTTCCCTATAGGTATAACTGAAGTGGGTGGTTCACAATACAAGATGTACAGTGTTAGTGATAAAACTTATCATGATTATAGAGTAAAAAGGAATTTTAGACAAAAACCACATCAACATTTTCTTTCATCTTTTTTATTTCATAGCAATAAGCGACACTGTAATTACTGGAGCTTTATTACAGCACATAAGGATGACAGTGAGTCTAAGATCAGACAGGGTGGAGTCCAATCCTCAACTGTAAGAAACTTCTGTCATGTTCTGAGCTGAGAACCCAAAGATCCAGAGCAAGACAAAGAAGCAACTCCATCCCCCATCCCCGTAGGTGAATTGTCTCCTGGCCCCAGTAAATAATAGACATAGACAATTATTTATTCTTAACTGTTGCACTGGCAGAACTTCAGATACAGAAGGAATGGAATACAAGAAATAAGCAAAAGAGCAAATAACCCGGGGTACTTGCTGCAGTTTTTGTACACAAGCATGCCGCCTTCAGGTCTCCTTCTCCTACAGGCCTCTCCAAGCAGGTCTCACTAAACACAAGGCTCCTCCGTCATCTTCTTTGGTGACTGGCGTACTTGATATACAGATACGCATTGTTTTTGCAGGGAAGATGGCATTTTCAAAATTTCTGCTTCAACCCATGTTCCTCCAAATGGAACAGCACAAGACCCAGACTTTCCATAGACTTCTCAAATGCAGAGAAGATGCTAATGCTAATAGAAAGAACGGACTTGCACTTTCACAGCTCAAATTGAAAAATGTTCAGCGCTTACCAGAGGTCGTCTTGAAGACAATCCTTTATTAAGCCAGAACACAACGTGTTTTGGGATTACACATATCCCTTCTTCACAGGTGTACAATGGTCTTCAGAAAAAAAAAACCATAAGTGTTTACTGAAATATATATAGTAAATGATATAAGGACACTCCCACAGGGGTGTGTGCACATCTCCCAAGTAACTCTTTGTGAATAATAAAATATATTAACTCTTATTGAGCCATATATGTACAATAGTCTTAATTCAAAAATCATTTTACCTCTTAGATCTTATTAAATGCATATATAAATACATGTATTTCACCATATTGGTGTCCTAGAGAGTAACCCTTTCACTGCCAAGGGTCTCTGGAAATTTTGCACCTCCAGTAGCCAGAGCAATTTTCAGTTTTGAGATGGACAAATCAAACCTAAATTGCAACATTAAAAAATCATCCACACCCTCCCCCATACCTATATATTTCCTTAAAGTAGACACCTGCAACATTGTCAGAATGCAACTTGGTACTGTATACGAACAGGCACCTTCATGCAATTTTGATTTAAAGTGAATGTTTTATGAAAAAATGCAAATAAATATATATTAGTTGTTAAAAGTGGAAACCAAACAATAAATTATATGCACAAAACCTCCTAAGGCTTAGTTCACACGTAAATTACGTGTGGCTTATTTTGGCACCGGAAAAAAATGCTTCCTAATTAGGAAGAGTTTTTTGGACCTTGGCCCGCTTTTTGTGGTGCGTTTTTTTTTTTTTTGTAAAAACCGCTTCCAGGCGGTTTTCCCATCCTTAAAGAGAACGGGCCGCAAAAAAACGCGTCGCTTTTTTTACCGCGCCGTTTTTTGTAAAACAATGCAACGCTTTTTTTGCAAAAAAATGTGCGGTAAAAAACGCGCGTTTTACACTTCCCATTCACTTCTATTGCTTTCTTCAGGCGGAAAACGCCTATATATATATTATATATATATATATATATATATATATATATATATTATAAATTCTTTATTTATAAATCGACAGAGTAGGTGAAACAAAACAGGTAAACAACACGGCTAAGGCACAGCAGCCCAAAACAGCAAAACATACAAATGAATACGTCCCTATGGACAAAACAAAAACCTAGCACACAAAAGATAGCCCACAAGGGTAAACATGGCAGACAAAGACAGGGAGAAGAACCAGATTAGGAGAAGGGGAGAAAAGAAAAAGAAGTAAAGGAAAAAGAGGTAAAGGGAGAAAGAGAAGGAGGGATTGGGGGGAAGCTCCAAGCACCAACCAAGCAACCAGCTGGCATCAAGGTTACAACAACCAACCAGGCCGCAACAGCGGAGGGTACCCTGAAAGAGAAACCATGGGGTACTAAAGTCCATACAGATCTCTCGTGCAGATAACTAGGAGAACTCGGGCTGGGAATGAGGAGATGCGACACGAGTAACTAGAAAACAACCTAGAGCATCCAGGAAGGCCAAAATACACTATCAGGTGGAAGGGCGAAAAAGCCACATACCGGACCCCCAGAACGAAAAGTCAGGGCAGCAGCCATGATGCGAAGCAAGAGATCTAGAGAACGATAGGATGAGGGCCGGACCTTCCCTAAAATGCGGGTCTGGAATAGAGGCTACGAGAAATCACACATCCCATAGTAATAGAGTAAAGGACACTGCACCAGAGTGCAGAGACCATGGTCATGAAAGCAAGCAAAGGCCGCGGGGTCCAAGGACGGCAGCGGAAGCAGGGGGGGAGTGGAGGAATGGAGGAGAAAAAAGGACAGAGAAAGGGAAAGAAAAGAAGGAGGATGTATATACATATATTATATGTACTGCAAACATCAACTACAACAAGAGCTCAGTCTCCCATAAACACGAATGCAGAAAACAAGCAGGATTTTGCTGTTATTCACTAATATGTTAAAAAGCTATACTGCAACTAGCAAACTGTGACTGTGACACCAAAATCTAACGTTATTAAGAGTACACAGCATACCGTATATACAAAAAAAACACAATTTAATAGTTTATACATACAACCACCTTCATGCAACTTTGCAGCAAACAGAAATTGCAAACAAAAATTGCGCAAAAAAATTCAAATTTGCCACTAAAGTGTGGATCAAGCAATCCCTTTCTGCAAACATAATGTACCGTATTTTTCGGACTATAAGACGCACTTTTTTTCCCCAAAATTTTTGGGGAAAAGAAGGGTGCGTCTTATAGTCTGAATGTGGCGCCTGGCACCCGCCGTAATAGAGAGGCGGATGCCGGAAAGGGATAGACGCCGGGGCCTGAGACATCGCTGCGCTCCTCTGCCCTGCATGAAGCCAGCAGCGGGAGGGGCGATGCTATTCCGCTCCTCCGTCCCCCCGCCGCTGGCTTCATGCAGGGCAGAGGAGCGCAGCGATGTCTCAGGCCCCGATACCTGTGCCAGCGTCTATCCCTCGCCGGCATCCGCCTCTCTAGTACAGCGGATGCCGGGTCAGTATCGGTGGCCCCTTCTCCCCCGGGGCCCCGTACCTGTAAAGTTGCAGGCCAGCTCCTGCGCGGCGATATCGCAGGAGCCGACCTGTTCGGGTGAGAGCCGGGAGCCTAATGAGGCTCCCAGGCCTGTCACTGCTATATATTAGTATTGTGGCTGGGTCTATGACCAGCCGTAATACTAATAGACAGAATGTCCCATAGACGGCAATACAGTTGTATTGCCGTCTATGGGACTTGCAATCAAGCGACCGCAGGTTCAAGCCCCCGGGGGGGAATAAAATAGTAAAAAAAAAAAAAAAAGCTTTAAAAATATATAATAAAAATAAGAAATAAATAAAAGTTCTAAATCACCTCCTGTCCCTAGCATATATATATAAAAGTAGAAAATCATATGTCATAAAGCACTGGGGTTTTTTTCAATACAAGGTGATCTAAGCAATAGATATTCCCCAAAATGGTATAACTAAAAAGTACTTCTGGCCCCGCAAAAAAAAAACACTCTATGCGTCCCCGTACAGCGGCAGGGTCACCTGCAGCTGTTGCAAAACTACAACTCCCATATATTAAATATTTTACCATTTTTTGCTTCAAAATTTTTTTTCCCTATTTTCCTCCTCTAAAACCTAGGTGCGTCTTATAGTCCGAAAAATACGGTACTTTCTAAAAAACTGCAATATGTGAGGAGTTCACACATACCACACATGTATATATTTACAGGTACGGGTGTTAAAGAAATGCCAAAATCGCAGAAATGTGCCAACCCATTTTGTGCATGCAAATTAAATAGGACTTTACATAAAATTATTTTCCATCCTCCTATAAAAATTTTAGCAATATATACGTTCATCTTTAGTGATAATCGTTATTACTATTATTTTAGCGTGTAACGGATATCACTAGAGACGCATTTTACTCTATAAAGCTCAGGTATGGACAGGGATTAGGTGAAATGTAAACTTTTTTCACAACTTTGTGATATATGTTGTGTGTTTGGTGCGACTTTTTTTTTGACACTGTGACCTGGACAATGGTAAACGTCTGGGTCACAGCGCTAGGGGGTATTACATAAGAATACCCCACTAGGAAGAGTCAGGGGGAAATTACATTATACCTATATGTGACAATCAGAGCGCAAAAGTATAGTATGCTCTCTGATTGACAGGAGGGGGGAGGAAATAGGGACTGGAGCCCCTTCTCCCCCCTCCTGGGGTCACATACTAGTTGTGCACAAAGATCAGATTGCTTCGCTGTCTGTGTGCACGCTGCAGGAGACACTTTATGTATCTCAGGACTCGTTTGGGCTATGAAGATAATTTTAGATTCGATATAAAGATGTGAATCTCATCTTTAAAATGATTCCAAGTCCTTCATAATAGCCCTTACAAATTTTGAGTGAATCGCTCTTAAACATGCTGTTGGGTATTGAGATCTTCAATGGGATCTCAATCCCAAATAGCATGTTCAACAGTGAATCGCTTTGGCACTGTAAAGGTTAACATGAAGACCTTGGCATCATTTTAAAGATGAGATTCTATTCTTTAAAATGAATCTAAAATTATCTTCATAACCTAAACGAGTCCAGAGATATCTACATTCGAAGTAAGGACGTAGTAGCTACGTCCTCGGCTAGACAAGTGCTACCCTTGGAGGAGGTAGAGCTACGTGCTTGGCAAGATAAAGGTTAAAATGCCCATGCCCAAATTGTATTAGGAGCCAGAAATGAGCCCACAACTTTCTGTGGGTTTTAACTGCACTCCCTTCCACTTGGGGAAATTCTCTCACCAAGTGCTCTGCCGGTGAAATGAAAGTGCGCACATGCACACAATGCATCTCCCTGTGCAGCAGCCATCTTTGAAAAGGACAAGCACTGTACAATGTGCACGCTTGCGCACATCGTTCCCAGTACTTGTGGCAACCATTTGTAGAGAGGGCACTAGCACTACAGCTAAATAGCGCTGTGCCCTCACCATCATATCAAAAAACTATTCAATATAAACGAGCATCTAGCCCTCAAAGATATCACTAAAGAAATGATTAGAAATGTGTGCTGTATGCATATGCATATTAAATATACTATCCCCAAAAATACCAATACATATAAAAGGTCATAAAAAATATACATACTGCCAACTGTATATTCCCAAATATAATAAATATATAAATAAATATGTTAATAAACCCCATCCTAAAAAGACAAATATATATGCCAACTCTATACTATAAAATATTACAAAATATATATATATATATATATATATATATATATATATATATATATATATACAGTCCTATGAAAAAGTTTGGGCACCCCTATTAATCTTAATCATTTTTAGTTCTAAATATTTTGGTATTTGCAACAGCCATTTCAGTTTGATATATCTAATAACTGATGGACACAGTAATATTTCAGGATTGAAATGAGGTTTATTGTACTAACAGAAAATGCGCAATATGCATTAAACCAAAATTTGACCGGTGGAAAAGTATGGGCACCCTTATCATTTTATTGATTTGAATACTCCTAACTACTTTTTACTGACTTACTGAAGCACAAAATTGGTTTTGTAACCTCAGTGAGCTTTGAACTTCATAGCCAGGTGTATCCAATCATGAGAAAAGGTATTTAAGGTGGCCAATTGCAAGTTGTTCTACTATTTGAATCTCCTCTGAAGAGTGGCATCATGGGCTACTCAAAACAACTCTCAAATGATCTGAAAACAAAGATTGTTCAACATAGTTGTTCAGGGGAAGGATACAAAAAGCTGTCTCAGAGATTTAACCTGTCAGTTTCCACTGTGAGGAACATAGTAAGGAAATGGAAGACCACAGGGACAGTTCTTGTTAAGCCCAGAAGTGGCAGGCCAAGAAAAATATCAGAAAGGCAGAGAAGAAGAATGGTGAGAACAGTCAAGGACAATCCACAGACCACCTCCAAAGAGCTGCAGCATCATCTTGCTGCAGATGGTGTCACTGTGCATCGGTCAACTATACAGCGCACTTTTGCACAAATAGAAGCTGTATGGGAGAGTGATGAGAAAGAAGCCGTTTCTGCACGTACGCCACAAATAGAGTTGCCTGAGGTATGAAAAAGCACATTTGGACAAGGCAGCTTCATTTTGGAAACAAAAATTGAGTTGTTTGGTTATAAAAAAAGGCGTTATGCATGGCGTCCAAAAAGAAACAGCATTCCAAGAAAAACACATGCTACCCACTGTAAAATTTGGTGGAGGTTCCATCATGCTTTGGGGCTGTGTGGCCAATGCCGGCATCGGGAATCTTGTTAAAGTTGAGGGTCGCATGGATTCCACTCAGTATCAGCAGATTCTTGAGAATAATGTTCAAGAATCAGTGACGAAGTTGAAGTTACGCGGGGATGGATATTTCAGCAAGACAATGATCCAAAACACCGCTCCAAATCCTCAGGCATTCATGCAGAGGAACAATTACAATGTTCTGGAATGGCCATCCCAGTCCCCAGACCTGAATATCATTGAACATCTGTGGGATGATTTGAAGCGGGCTGTCCATGCTCGGCGACCATCTAACTTAACTGAACTTGAATTGTTTGTCCAAAATACCTTTATCCAGGATCCAGGAACTGATTAAAAGCTACAGGAAGCGACTAGAGGCTGTTATCTTTGCAAAAGGAGGATGTACTAAATATTAATGTCACTTTTCTGTTGAGGTGCCCATACTTTTGCACCGGTCAAATTTTGGTTTAATGCATATTGCGTATTTTCTGTTAGTACAATAAACCTCATTTCAATCCTGAAATATTACTGTGTCCATCAGTTATTAGATATATCAAACTGAAATGGCTGTTGCAAATACCAAAATATTTAGAACTAAAAATGATTAAGATTAATAGGGGTGCCCAAACTTTTTCATAGGACTGTATATATATATATATATATATATATATATATATATATATATAATCACAATATAAAATGTACAAATAAATATATATAAAAAATCATATATAGACAGACCATAAACCTAGTGGGTAATGTCTTCTATGGCTACATTCAAACCAGCGGGATTGAGTGTATCCAATTGATAGATCCAAAACATTTCACTTCATTTTAATTGTTGCAATCTGTTAGCCATATTGATGGGAATTTGATCAATAGAGACTACTGAAAAACACAAAAAACTTTTATTATGCACGATCACTGTATGTCTTTACACGCTATGTTTATCATAGCCATTACATATGTTATACTGATGTTTATTAATTCTATCCCTGAGATTCTTAATAGTCCTCCCCACATACTGTAAACCACAGGGGCACTCAAGGACGTATACCACAAATGATGATGAACAATCCACCTTAGATCTCAAGAAAAAACTCCTTTTGTGGACCTACTTTTTATTTCCATAACATTATGTTTGATACACTGGCAACATTTGCATCTGGCATGGCCGCACCTAAAACTGCCTCTATTCAGGGGCTCTTCCGTCCTTATAGGGTGCCTTTGTAATGATTTTAACCTACTTGGGGCTATAATATTTTTAACAGTTTTTGCTCTGCTGTATGTCATTTTAGGTTTATCAGGAAGGATTTCTTTCAAATGGGGGTCATTCTTAAAGACATAGCAGTGTTTATAAATAATACCCTTTATCTGACTATGTGCACTCAGACCATGGATGTTGACTATATATATAACACTCTGTGCAACGTAGAGGTTGGCATAGCTTGGAGTGAAGCACATGCCCATGGCGGTACCACATGTCTATAGATAAATCGTTTCTTCAAATTCAAACGCATTGTGCCAAAATGAACTGAATTCCATTAACTATAAATTCTTTCTGGCTAAGGGGCATATCTAAATTGTTCTTTAGTATTACAGATATCGCCTACAATTCCTTATCATGCGGGATTTTCGAATACAAAGCCGCTACATCTAATACCGCCCAGGAGTATGATTGTTCCCACTTAAGATCTTGAAGTAAGCTGGTAGAGTCTTGTAAATAAGATGGAAGTTGAACTACTCTTTTATTCTAACAGATTGCAAGTAATTGTGTTCATACCAGAAATTATCGGACGTCCTGGGGGATTTTGCAAATCTTTATGATTCTTGGGTAAGTGGTAAAAATATGCTGTCATAGGTGTCTTTTTTATCAACAAATAATTCTTTCTGCGTAAGGATTCTGGTTACATAACCTGAATTAATAAAAGTTACGTATTCAGAATAGCGATCCATTGTTGGATCTTTGGGGAGCACCGTATAGTATTTACTATCTGACAAGATGCGGTAGGCCTCTGCCAGATAGAGCAAGCAATCTTGTACTACAACCCCTCCCCCTTTATCCGTATTGCGGATCATTATATTTCTGTTATTAGACAAAGATGTTTCTGCAAGGATTACCGTATTTTTCGGTAATCAGACGGGTGAAGGAGGTGTGGTTTTCTAAGCAAACTTGAAAACACACCTCTTTCACCTGTCTGGCTCGTCCCTCCTTCACTGCCTCTCAGATGTCGCTTCTGCAATGATGCCACACAGGCAGGGAAATAGGGGCGGGCCAGACGGGTGAAGGAGGCGTGGTTTCAAGCTTGCCGAGAAAACCACGCCTCCTCCTCCCGTTTGGCCCGCCCCTCCTTCCCTGTCTGTGTGGTTTCATTGCCGGAGCCAGATCTGAGAGGCAGTGAAGGAGGGACGAGCCAGACGGGTGAAAGAGGCGTGGTTTTCTCGGCAAGCTTGAAACCACGCTTCCTTCACCTGTCTGGCCCGCCCCTACTTCCCTGCCTCTCAGATCTCGCTCCTGCAAACACGCGACACAGACAGGGAAGGAGGGGCAGAGCAGGCAGGCACCGTGCTGCTCTTCTTTTCATTCGCACAGACGGGACACAGACGCTGCGCACGCTGCATTCGGACTATAAGACGCACACACATTTTCCTCCCATATTGGGAGGAAAAAAAGTGCGTCTTATAGTCCGAAAAATACGGTAAATTGTTCGGCTGTTTTTTAATATCACTCTGTTGGTTTAATTTACGGAAATCTGGTTTGAGATCAGTATGCACAACTGCGGGTTCATGTGCTCCATGCTTGAGAACTACTGCAGAAACAGCATGCCTAGTGTGAACATACCCCCGCAGTGCATCAGATGATCCATGCGCAGAATGCCGTTCAGACACCCTATGCCCGAACCTAACAGGCTGAGACCGCAGAGACCGGGTCATAACATTGATAGGGTCAATTTCCTCACATATTGGTTCAGATCAATATAAAGCTGTAGTTCATTAACTACTTGGCTGGGGCAAAAGGACAATCCCTTGGATTAAAGGGTTACCTCTGCCTCAGACTATACATGGCTAGACACACAACATTTTTTATATCTTGTTCCTCTTGGAACTCAGGTTGTGTTTGTCTTGTACTTTTGCGGATATACAGTACCTCCTGCTTCCCCGACAGCCTCGTTTACGTTTGATATTGAGTCTACCTCCTGATGGCATAGAGGGTCCTCTAATTTTCGCTTTAGATTCAATGGGCTGTAAAAATCAGAGATTTTGGAACTCCTCATAGATAGCGGGACTTCTTTTATATGTAGTGCTGACTTTGGTGTTAGATTGGTCGGTAATCTTAAAAAAAGAGACCGCAGTTGACACATTAGAGGAGTTATAGCTCTCTCCAATCCCTTATTAATTATACTCTGCCTTCCAAATTATTATGCAAATTACCGTATATTTTTCTCTGATTTTCCTAAATGGTCGGTATGAAAACACTAGCGGTTAACCTATAAGTATAATTGAAGCAGAAAACTCTGTGGGAAAAAAACATGATGCGTTTCCGACGCAATTTTACCCGCAGCAGTTTTTGCCTGCGGCCTGCAACGTGGGGCCTTCACCTCAAGTAGGTCTCCTTTAATTGGGCTCACCTGGAAAACTAATTATCACAGGTGTTTATGATCGACTTCAGTGACCCAAAAAGCCCTGAGACAAAGACCGGCCATAAGATTAATTGAAACACAAAAAAATTAATCACTTGACACTTAAATTTGATTTGCATAATAATTTAGAACATGCTATACAGTACTGCACAACTTATATGGCTGCATATGTAATAATCCTAATGCTCAAATTGTGTTCCCCCATTACTTTGGGTGGTTTACAACACAAGATGTACCGTATTAGTGATATTAGCATAGCAATAAGTGACACCGTAATTACTGGAGCTTTATTACTGCAAATAAGGGTGACAGTGAGTCTAAGATCAGACAGGGTGGAGTCCAGTCCACCATTGTAAGAAACTTCTGTCATGTTTTGAGCTGAGAACCCAAAAATCCAGAGCAAGGCAAAGAAACAACTTCATCCCCCATCCCCATAGGTGAATTGTCTCCTGGCCCAAGGCATCAGGAAATAATAGAGATAGACAATTATTTATTCTTAACTGTTGCACTGGCAGAACTTCAGGTACAAAAGGAATTGAACACAGAAATAAGCGAAAGAGCAAATAACCCGGGGTACTTGCTGCAGTTTTTGTACACAAGCATGCCGCCTTCAATTCTCTCTCTTCTGCAGGCCTCTCCAAGCAGGTCTCACTGAACAGAAGGCTCCTCTGTCATCTTCTTTGCTGATTGACATACTTGATATACAGATATGTTTTTTTTTTTGCCAGGAAGATGGCATTTTCAAAATTTCAGCTTCAACCCATGTTCCTCCAAATGGGACAGCACATGACCCAGCCTTTCCATACACTTCTCAAATGATGCAGAGAAGATGCTAATGCTCTCCAGGTAATAAACAAGCGTTCGCTTCCCCTAGGCATAACTAAATCAATGTATGGAATGTGTGTCTTTGCTTGAACTTGCTCCGTAATGGGCACATGCCATTACTCACTGTCCAGACCCAGGTAAGAAAGCTCCATTCCATCTACCTTGGTTCAGATGACCATTTCCATAGCTTCCAAGCTAGGGCATTTAATGGCATTTTCTGCACTTTGCCCCTCAATTGCTGGCCATCCTAGTTTAAATTATTCTTCCATTGGCAATCTTTGGGAGGGGCATGTCCAACAGGATTGGAGCTAATACAGTGCCTTCTGTTTCCCTTGCTAGCAAAATACTTCTTGGGCTGACAGCAGTTCCCTCAGGACCTGGGAAAGTGAGTGTCACCTCCATGACTTTAGAAGTTCATAGAAGTTCATAGAAGTTCATAGAGTCCAGCTATGTGTAATTTAGTCTCAGTATAAATACACCTGTTCTGTGAAGGCCTCAGAGGTTTGTTAGAGAGCATTAGTGGACAAACAGCATCACAAAGACCAAGGAACTCAGCAGACAAGTCAGAGAGCTGTAGAGAAGTTTAAAGCAGGGTTAGGTTATAAAAACATATCCCAAGCACTGGTCAGAGAAGCAACTAATAGGCCCAAAGTCACTCTGGAGGAGCTGCAGGTGGGAGAAACTGTCCAAAGGACAACTATAAGTCGTTCATAAGAATATGCATGTGTTAGAATGGCCCAGTCAAATTCCATACCTAAGGCTGTATTCACACTGAGTAACGCTGGCGTTTTTTGTGCTTATTTTTGCACATAGCGCCACATTAACGCCGCATAGCGCTGCGTTAACGCCGGGCAACGCCACCGCAAAATAGTGCGGCGTACACGCGGCGTTAACGCTGCGCTATGTGCAAAAATAAGCACAAAAAACGCCAGCGTTACTCAGTGTGAATACAGCCTAAATCCTATTCAGCATCTGTAGCAAGACATGAAAATTGCAGACACTCTCCATTCAATCTGGCTGAGCTTGAACTGTTTTTCAAAGAAGAAAGGGCAAAAGTTGCAGTCTCAGGATGCAGAAAACTGGTAGATACATACCCTAAAAGACATGCCGCTGTAATTGCATTAAAAGGTGTCTCTAAAAAGTTTATAGGGGGGACTGAAGACATTTGCACATCACACTTTTCAGATTTTTATTCGATTAAAATTATGAAAACCATGTATCATTTTCCTTCCACTTCACAATTATCTGCTTCTTTGTGTTGGTATCACTTAAAATCTAAATAAAATACATTTAAGTTTGTGGTGATAAAATTCAAGGGGTATGAATGCTATTGCAAGGCACTCTATATTGTGATTTCAATGTGACTGGCACTGATATTTTTATATTTGGTATTACATTTTGTTTGTATGAGTATATGTTTGTATGTATGTTTGGGTGAGTATATACACTGCTCAAAAAAATAAAGGGAACACTTAAGCAACACAATGTAACTCCAAAAAACACTGATTGACAATCCATTTCACCTACGGTTGTGCAAATGGAATAGACAACAGATGGAAATTATTGGCAATTATGGAGACACACTTTATAAAGGAGGGGTCTTGCAGGTGGGGACCACAGACCACATCTCAGTACCAATGCTTTCTGGCTGATGTTTGGTCACTTTTTAATGTTGGTTGTGCTTTCACACTTGTGGTAGCATGAAACAGACTCTACAACCCACACAAGTGGCTCAGGTAGTGCAGCTCATCCAGGACGGCACATCAATGCAAGCTATGGCAAGAAGGTTTGCTGTGTCTGTCAGTGTAGTGTCCAGAGACTGGAAGCGCTACCAGGAGACAGCCTAGTACACCAGGAGACGTGGAGAGGGCCGTAGGAGGGCACCAACCCAGCAGCAGGACCACTACCTCCTCCTTTGTGCAAGGAGGAACAGGAGGAGCACTGCCAGAGCCCTGCAAAATGACCTCCAGCAGGCCACAAATATGCATGTGTCTGCACAAGCAGTTAGAAACCGACTCCATGAGGATGGTGTGAGGGCCCGATGTTCACAGTTGGGGGTTGTGCTCACAGCCCAACACCGTGCAGGACGCTTGGCATTTGCCATAGAACACCAGGATTGGCAACTTCGCCACTGGCACTCTGTGCTCTTCACTGATGAAAGCAGATTCACACTGAGCACATGTGACAGACATGACAGAGTCTGGAGACGGCGTGGAAAGTGATCTGCCTGCAACATCCTTCAGCATGACCGGTTATAGCAGTGGGGCAGTGTGGGACCGCACAGCCCTCCATGTGCTCACCAGAAGTAGCCTGACTGCCATTAGATACCGAGATGAGATCCTCACACCCCTTGTGAGACCATATGCTGGTGCGGTTGGCCCTGGGTTCCTCTAATGCAGGACAATGCCAGACCTCATGTGGTTGGAGTGTGTTCACAGTTCCTGCAAAATGAAGGCATTGAAGCTATGGACTGGCCTGCCCATTCCCCAGACCTGAATCTGATTGATCACATGTGGGACATCATGTCTTGCTCCATCCACCAATGTCATGTTGCACCACAGACTGTCCAAGAGTTGGCAGACGCTTTAGTCCAGGTCTGGGAGGAGATCCCTCAGGAGACCATCCACAACCTCATCAGAAGCATGTCCAGGCATTGTAGGGAGGTCATACCGGCACGTGGAGGCCACACACACTACTCAGCCTCATTTTGGCATGTTTTAAGGACATTACATCAAAGTTGGATCAGCCTGTAGTGTGTTTCTCCACTTTAATTTTGGGTGTGACTCCAAATCCAAGCTTCCATTGGTTGAGTATTCAATGAGAATATTTCATTCATTCAGATCTAGGATGTGTTATTTGAGTGTTCCCATTATTTTTTTGAGCACTGTGGATAATTCTGAATGTATGTCTTGTTATATCTGTGCTTTATGCTTTGCTATAGAGCCCTATGATCACTATGCCCCTTGACCTACTGTTCCTAAATAATAGTGCTCTCCTCCCTTCATCCAACCTTTGATTTCACTATGTCAAACAGACTAATCTTAAACAGGAACCTTTCACCTACTGAACCATTGAGCAATTTCTCTGGTTATCGTAGTCCCTATCTTGTTGTGGCGGTAGTGTATTCACAGCCAGTCTGAAGTTCACAATGCTGGTCAGTCTAATGTTCTGCAATACTTGGGTTGTTTCAAAATGTTTTAAATGAAATTGTTGTCTCTTAAATATAGGTTCAATGTCATAGATGAGCAGGAGCCAATAAAGGTCTTCTAAGTGCAATAGTAAAACCCGGAAAATAGGAACTATGGTACTGTAGACTCTATATAAAAGTAGGATTGAGATGGAAAATAGTAACTGAATGAAGTGTTATCTTCCTTGGGTGGAATAAGCAATAACATGTTCCCCAGGGTCTCTTCAGGCACCTTCACATGGTGCTCAGAACAACCTTTAAAAAATACTTCTGACCAGTGGCGTAACTAGGAATGGCGGGGCCCCATGGCAAACTTTTGACATTGCCCCCCTTCCCCCCCCCCCCCGACTGATGCCAAAGACCTCGACTAACCGACTCCCCCCCCCCCCCCGCATTTCTGCACACACTATTATGCCCCATAGTGGCCCCGCACGCAGTATTATGCTCCATTGTGGACACCCATGAAATACTCTGGGGTCTTTTCACACCA